>NC_133859.1:17019701-17644701 GCF_047830755.1 Zonotrichia albicollis | reverse complement strand
CCAAAATTAGTGCAAGAGACATGACCTAAAGCCAGGAAAATAATCCAGATCTATTTAAAATAATAATAATAATAATAATAATAATTTTAAAAATCACAACCTTAAGTTCTTATCCTACAACACCTTTTAGGACAGAGTATTAAGCACTTGAATGGTCCATCTAGTTTCAGCAAACTGTCCTTGCTGAATGTTACACAGCTGCTAAAGTGCTTTGCCAGACTAGGATTTTGGAACTTGTTTGGGGTTGGGTTTTTTTTGAGATGGTGAATGATGCAAATAAGCAACAGTAGAAATGAGGACTGTAAGCAAAATGTTTCATTTCTCTCCTTCTACTCCAGGCAAGACTCATTTAGGAAAAAAAATTCAGCTCTATTTAAAAAAGAGAGGGATGCTGGGCTTTTTTATTACTTTTCTTTTTCCTGTGTTTTGCCATAATCATCTGCTACTAAGTCACTACTATTACTATTTTAAACCATAACAAGACATGATAAATGATCAGTGAAACACAGTAGTCAGATAAAATACAACTGAAGAGTGTAAACTATAAATTATATTGAAAATAAAAATGCTTAAAATAAAAGCTGTTCAGTGCATATGTTATGGGGCATTTGCATTAAAGACAGTCCCTCCTGCTGCTAAAATATCCAAATCAGCTTGGGTAAAAATACTTTTGGCCCAATTTTCAGAAGTATTAAATACCCCTCAGTTCCACTGAAATCAGTGAGGACACAGCATTTTTCAAAATCACTGATGCTCACACAGCAAAACACTAGCTTCTACTAACCAACTCAATATACTGATAAATTAAAAATGTTCTGAAATTGGAGGTGAGAAAGAGTGGGTGGACATAAGTCTGCACACAGTTATTTCTTCAGATTAACATACACATGTTAGAAACTGTAGATGTGTTTTAAATTTTGTGCTATTAGGTTTTAATTGTGAGAGGAATCCTTCTTTGAAAAGGCAAAACCATTTTAAATTATATTGAAATCATACTACATTCTTATGGGAATGAAAAAGATCATGAGTTTGAATTTATTAAAGCCAAGAAGGGAGCTTCTAAAGTTGAAGCTTTAACCATGAACTTCTATGCCACAAAGGGGAGAAGGGGTGGGGACAGAAACAAAGGGACGCTGCATTACAGTAGATATTTGCGTCTTGTATCCTCATCCAAAGTGAGGTCTACTACTTCTGGGGGTGAAGACCAGTTCTGTTGGGGAGTCACTGCTGTCCATGATTGTGTTTGCTGAGTGTTAATATATTGTGAGCTTGAGCCATGCTTCCAAGATGACACACTCTGAATCACACCTCCCCTGGGATGCACATACCTGTAGCAAGGCAAAAAACACAAAGGAATAAAGCTACTATTGAATTCAGGAGCAAAATTCTTAGCTGCAGTGTTTTATCACATAGGCATCTTGTTAACATGCCCCTCTCTAAAATGTCCTCATGGATTTTCCATTTGTAGAGTCCATCACATCTTAAAGACCCAGTAAACAAAGCTGAGACTAAATTTAAACTTGGTGGTGGTGATAAAATTATTTTTAAGAACTGAATTCTGCCAGTGGGTATAAAGTGATATTCCTTACAAAATATGTGCACGGATTCCAAGGATCTTGAAGAAGTCTGCCCTATTATGTGTAATACCATGCACTATTGAGAAGCATAGTTTCTTGATAGCACTTTTACCTGCTGCACTTAAAAAGAGAAAAATTTTAAGTGAGGTTGAATGTGACAAAGAAAAGCTATCTTTCTATATGAAGTCAAACCCATGTTAAAATAAGGAGGCAATGATACTTTAATTACAATATTTAAAAAAGAAAGCTTGTCAATTCCATGATTACAGTCATTGCATCTGATATTTATTTTGGTCTTCTTAACTAAAATTACAATAATGCTGAGAAATGCTCACTGATAACAGTACAGCCCAACTTCAGCAAAACAATGAATCTTTCAGTGATTATAGTCAATGAGACTAAATAATGTATCTAAAGATAAACACACACTCAAGTGCCTTGCTGAAGCAAGGTACATGTCTACTTATTTGCACAGTATTTTTACTTATTACATTCATAGTAGATATGTTATGATTGAAGTACAAGATAATAATAATTAGTAAAAAAACACAACACAATGAAAGGCCAATTTTGTTATATGATAAAGTGATGACAAGAATTTACTGGAGCATTTAAGATGATAATTTCCACCTGTAAGTCTTAAACAAACACTAGGAAAACTTGCTGTCTGGTGCTCCAAAAATTGGTTTGCCTCTTACAAGCACTGATGGTGGCTGCACACATAAGTAGGAGGCGTTTTGGCTGCTGGGGTAAGCTTTTCCCATTTTTTTGTGAATGTGCATGTACTGTATTTCAGGAACCTAAATTTTATGCGTTGCTCAAATATACTAGGCATTTTTAAATTTTTTTTTTTTTGAGGTAATGCAATTAATTTTCTCCAGCACTACTTAGGTTATGCTCATCTCTCTTGGTTCTTGTTATAATTTCATTAAATAGAATGAAAAATCTCATTCTCTGAGCTGTAACTTCTCTGAATATAAATGTCTCATTGCCTTCTCAGATATACTATTTACTTTTGGATGTGATGTTTCGATGTTTAAAATGACTTTTTCATTACTTCTTCGGTGTTAAAAATACATACTTAAAGTATGTATCTACAAGGAATTAGCAATAAGAGACCGGAACTCTAACAAATGTATCTGATTTCTTTCTTTTAAGAAGAAATATTTTTAAGCATAACTGGAAAAAAATTAAACAAACTAAAAAAAAATAGTCTTTGTGTCTTAAGTAGATGCCAAGTAATATTCTAATGATGAAAAACTGCACCAATACGTTAATAATCTGAAAAACTACAAATGATGGATAAACTACAGGGTGTCATGACTCACACCAGTCCAATAATGACATGGAATATGGAGCATGATAAAAAACAGTGTGAGCAAGAGAACAGAATCCAAACACCATGCTAAGCATGTAAAAATACTGATCAAAAACCTAAACCTTTTCCAAAAAGACAACCCTGAAAGAAGCCCACCAATATTTCATAACTGCAAGCCTAGACCTGCAAGAGAAATACAATTCTAAATAGGATTTGAACAACTGAAGCACATGAGTATTTAACAGAGGCAGTAAAAACTAGTCTGTGGGAGATGATAGATGGTTACATGAACAAAGGAAAGCACAGAAGTGTGCTTTAAGTCTGCCTTTGTTGAAATTATTTCAGTCCATATCGACTAAAACTGATTTTAAATGGCAGTTCTGCATTTACTTCACATTTCCCTTCTTGTAAACAGTAAATATTATTGAGGGAAGCGGCATGAAAAGTTTTTGAATAGGGGACCTCAAACAGAAGGGTTGTGCATGCATAGTGCTAGACAGATTTACACAAACTAGTATTGGAGGACAAGTCCACACTGCTTATTATTGGCACAAAGATACTCCAAGCCCTGGGCTGCTGGATAAACAGTCAGGACAGCTACTTCCTAAGGAATTAGTATCTTCCAAAAGAGTTAGCCACTCAAGGACTTTCATTATTCTAAAAGCAAAGACAGCTTCCTGCCTGGGAAACTAAGTCCTACACACCTTCCTTCTTCCTTTCACCAAGAAAGATGTGGTGAAGGGACAACAAAGAAGAGCTCTGCTTTGTCCCTCACATGCCTTTTCTGACTCCAAGCATCCACCACATCCACCAGGCAGCAGACTAGTTTTAGAGAGACCTTGTCCATATAGTGTTTTAACTTGCTTTTATTCCACCAAATTGACACTCCATACTATATGCAAATGCCAGTCTTGTTCAACTGCTTCGTGATATCTTAAGGCAAAGGAAGATCATAGATTAAAGATGAAGAGTAACATTAAAAAAATGCCTAGTAAGAATAACACCTGAAGCACAGCTGGACAGCTTTCTATCTGAGCTTGAAACCTCTGGTTTTTGCACCCTCCTTTACTTTGGGGATTTGAACTCTCTTGTATCCTGAAATAAAACCAAGAATCATGAACATATGATTTTCAATCTAAAGGGGTTATCTTAAGATATAAGCTATTGAAAAGTTATTAGCATTTTTACAACTACTGATTAATTAAAGTGGAAGCTGATTAAATGCTTAAAGCTAATATTTTGAAAGGAAACAAGAACCTATATAAATATTTTAGTTTCATTATTTGCATATTCACACTATGCCTTTAAAATCTGAAGTCCTGATGTCTATACATTTGGTATCTCAATATTTGGTACTTTAATAGTACATATCTTTAGCCTGTTAATGTTTGATATCAAATCACAAGCTTAATATGAATACTTATCAAGTTGGTAGTGTTCTAAAGAAAAATAAATTCTGATATCACCATGACCAGTGGAACAGAAAAAACAAGTGCAACATTTGGTGCCATGATCTAGTTGAGGGGTTAGAACATGGGTTGGACTCGATGATCTTACAGGTCTCTTCCAGCCTAGAATTTCTGTGATTCTGTGATTCTGTGATTTGCTACCTTTTGGACATCAGTTATGGATGGATAACTAAAGCAGTGGAAGTCAGCATTTTTTTTCTTTATTAATTTTGGCAATACAGATATTCTGATAAAATGAAATAAATATTAGAACAAGAAAAACTAATTCATACCTGGCATGTTCCTGAACTCCAACAATCTCTACTTCACTATCAGAAGAGGCGATATTAATTTCTTTATTGATCTGGGCATTACTTAAAGATATTTTGTCACCTGCAAGGAAGTCTGGATCCAAATGACCTATAGATGGGGAAAATGCAAATACAGCCAATGTTTAACAACTTACATAACTCAGAAATCAGCTGAAAAAGGAATTTCCCAAGTGAACAAAAAAAAAAAAAGACTGAAACACTGCAAATGGAAAATCTTTTTAGATTAAGTTATCCAACTTTCTGTTTATCACCCAATACAAGATGACCGCTGGATTTCTCCAGTCTCAGTAGCTCCAGTGATAGTGTTATCACACAAATGTGAACCAAGTCTGATTGTTGCATCAAGAGCATTCAATGTAATTAGGATTTCCAGCTGTTCTTTTATGACAATGCTGAGTTAGACTGCCTAAACTCCTGTAAAATAAAGAAACAAGACCATCTAATGCAAATAAATCAAACTCAATGATACTGTGAAAAATAAAGCCTGTAGGCTGGACATAAACATCACACACTGAGGAATTTTTTTTTTTTTTTTTTAGATAGGGGAAGCCAGTCAATGAAATAAAGAACAATAAACCCATCAGTTTCTGGCCATGCTGCTTCACACATCTGCTCTAACATTATTGCAAAGACTTGTAAGAAAACCTTCTGTTTTTCTCAAGTCCCATATACAGCAGTGTTTTTTTAATTACAGTTCCTCAATGATATCCAGTTCCTCAGTCTGTCCTCTCTAAACACTAAGAAGGTTCTTAACCCCAATTAGTGAAGCTTTGTTTGGACATATTAAATAATAGTTGCATAGAAAACACAAACCAGACCAAATTATTTCTTTTACAGTAAATACATTATTTTAAAAATCAATTAAAAATAAGATTTAAATTGAAAAAGAGAATTTTTATTTTTAAAAATGTTGTTTTAGGGAACAAAAAAAGACAATTACTTCTACTGTCTCTTTAGCAGTAACCTGGGGAATAATGGGCAGTCTTGAAGCAGATGACACTACCTACTCCTTGGGAACCACTCACTCATCTGTATTACACAAGGGAAGAATCAGTAGTGAAGCAGGAAATTTGAGAGGAGGTGAATATATTATGCATATCTAGCTTGAGTAGGCATGTCTTCAAAATGAGAGGATGTAACGGTTTTACAGTGATGAAAAGTTTAAGATTGAGTGAGCCCTTTCCCCCTTCCCTCCCTCATGACAGTGGAGGGAAGAAAAATACCAAAAAATGAAACTACAAGAGGTTAAAAAAGGTTAGAGACACATTTTTATTAAATAAAATAGCAATAAACAAAACAATAAAAAAGAAAATTGTACAAGAGTGGTTTAACCAACAAAAGCAAGGTGTTGATGATGTTTTGGGGTTTGCCTTTTCTTCTTTTATACGTTTTTGGTATTCTTTGCACATATATTTGTAGCTCTGTAGTCTATTGTATTAATGGCTAGTTTTCCCAGTATTTTTCCATGACCTTTCCCTAGGCAGAAAGACAAAACAAATTCCAGAGCTCCAAGCCCCAGGGGTACAAGGCCCCTATGCTTTCTTGGTTCTTCCTGGGAATCAAGGTTGAGAACAACTCTTCAAGATACATTTTCATGGTCTAAGTACAGCTAGTGGTGAAGACGAGGGACTCCAGAGAAGGGGCTTGATCTGGGGGGAAATTGCATCACCACTTGTCCTCCTAACTGTTGCTTTTTATCAATTATGCTAATTTCCTAAAACCTATAAAAATGTACTCACCCCTGTGGAGGTGGGCTTTTGTGCACATCTTTTCATAACTGCCCCTGAAGGCCTTCAAATAAAGACCTGCTCTTATATTATCTCCTTACTAAAATTATCTCCAGTTTCATTTCCACACTCAGAAAAAGTCAACAATATCATGTGGCCTCTCTGGAACAAAGAAAAGATGGCAGGGACTTACGGAGCAATTCCAATGGGGGATGGGAGGTGCTGGTGCTGCCTGGAACAGCTCCAGATTTGCAGTGGAGGGTTTCCTGCTCTGGCACTGCAGCAGTGGCAGTGGCGGTGGCAGTGAGTATCTCTCCCTGCTGAGTTCACTTTGACACCAGGTTCCTGCACTGCCACTACCACTGGGGGTGTGTGAGGAGATTGGTTCTGCAACCTTACTGCCTCTTCTTACCACCTCACTGGGCTCCTTTTTGTCTCAGCTGGACTCCCTCTTGGCTTGGCCGGACTCAGTTGAAATCAGTGCCCTTGCTCCAGGTCACTTTGCTACCCTGAAGGGGGGGGAAGAACTGGTCCCATGGTGAACTGAAACTGTGCAGCCCTGGCTCCACTGGTCTCAGCTGCATAACAGAGCTGTCATTTCAGCACCATCCCCCAGAGTGGCGCCGATGTCTCTCCTCAGCCCCTTGTTCTGCAAAAACATCCTGGAGGGATGGGAAATAGGGGGAAATGGTGGGGCATGGGGTGCTGGGATCTGCAGGTCCTTTAGCTGGAGTGAGCCAAACAAAAATGGCCCCCTTTCCATTTCTGGCCATGGCATTTCCCCTGCCAAAAGCACGCTGTGTTAGTTTAACACAACCTGGCTTTTAGTGGAGGTGGAGGAAGCCACAGAAGCTGCCTCTGAGAGACAAACTCCTAGAAACTTCTACTATGCCCAGCAGAGCCAAGACCTGAAGGCGCTGATGATGGACATATTGGCTGACCCAATTAGAGAAGTTGGGAATGCCTCTGTGATAGCATATTTAAGAAAGAAAAAAGCCCTGGGAAGCTCTCTTTCTTCCTCAGAGGGGTGGGTAGGTGCCGGTGCCCTCCTAGCACTGAGAGCAGCCTTGTGGCTGGCACTGGGGGTGGCCAGGGCCAGGAGCAGGCACACAGTCATCTCAGAGCTGGGAGTGGTGGCACAGCTGGGGTGGTGCAGTTGGGGTGGCACAGCATGGCTCGCAATGAACTTTACTTGCTTAGCTACTTTTAACCAGCTGTGCTGTGGACAGAAGAGCAGGGGCAGTGACAATAGCTTCTCCTTCTCGATGCCCTGCATGAACAGAAGCCCTAAATGGCAGCTGACACCACCTGCTCGGTTCTGGCAGGGACTACATAGCCAGCAGCAAAGGGCATGGCAAGTAGCTCCCCAACACAGAGCCCAGATGGGATCAACCTTTCAGCACTGCAGAATTCTATAAAAACTTTTCAATTGATAGAACTTGAGAACAAACGAACCTACAAACACCAATTCTCTCCTGATGAGACAGAGTAGAGATCCATTCTGAATTAGGTGAAGTGTCTAGCAGAGGTGAAAAGTCTGTGAGGCCACAGCTGAAGGAAAAACTAGCATGCCGAGACAGCAAGGAGACAGAGAAAGAAAAACAGAAAAGACCACGAGGTCAATTTGCCCCCGACCTAGGAATTCCTTTGATAAAGAACTGGCGATAAATGTCACGCAGAATGAATATGTATGAACCTATTGTGAAACTGTATGCATATGCATTTGGAAGGGGGATAAAAGGAGGTCTGAGATCCTCAGGGGTACGCATGCCTTTTGAGGAGAATTTTCCGTATACCGAGCTTTACAACTTTATAAAAGTTGTGAGGTTTCTTCTTTTCTCCGCAAAACACTGAGTCAAAGAAAAGGTGAAGACAGGTGAGGAGAGCAACATGATGACACTAAGGTTGGTGCAAAGGAGGGAGACAGAGGAGGAGGTGCTCTGGGCATTGGAGATGAAATCCTTCTGCAAGCTGTGGTGAGGACTATAACACAACAGTTTCCCTGTAATTCATGAAGTGTATGGGGGGGATGCAGAGTTCACGTGCAGCCTGTGAAAAAGAGTGCTCACACTGGAGGGAATGGATGCTGAAAAGCTGTAATATGGTGAGAAACTTGAACAGGGAGAGAAGACCCTTGCTTTCTGAGATAAAGAGGACCCTAGCTTCCAGACTAGAACAGCTCATCCTTAAAAGACTACACCCCATGAACTAATGACTCCTGAAAACAGTTGTGGGAAGACTGTTTGCCTGTGGAAGGGACTCTCATTGCAGCAGGTCAGGCGGGACTGCTACTTGTGAAAATTAGAACCATGCTGGAAAAGTTCGCAGCAAACTGTCTCCCATGGAAAAGACCCCACGGCATAGGAAAAGAGACTCCTCTCCCTAAGCAAACTGAAAAAAGATTTTTTAGAAGTGACAAACTGACTAAAAACCCCATGTTTTGTCTCCTTTCATTGTCAGTAGAAAGGAAAGAAGGGCTGGAGAGGAGGGGAAAGGTGTTCTAAAAGTTTATTTTAGTTCACATTTTCCTCTTTTAATTCTGTTAATAAATTTTTCTTTAAAGATTTCAAATTTTGAGCCAGTTTTGCCCTTAGAGTGTTTCTTCCCAATCCTTACATCAACTCATGAGCCCCTTTGATTGTTCTTTCCCCCTCCTCTGCTCAACTATAGCAGAGGAGAATGAGTGAATGGTTTTTTGTCGGTGCCTGGCTTCTAGCTTCTAGCCAGTGTCAAAACCCAACACATGTCCATGGTTATGATGCAAAATGGTATTGAATATTGAATAAACAGCACTGAAAGCTCCACCCCCTTGTCTCTGTACCCAAGACATTGTCACCCCTTTTTCTATACCATGCAACTCATGCCCAGATTTTATAGCTTTAAAATGTATACACATACACATACAAATAACTATATACAAACACAGTTATTATTTAAGTGCTCAATGACAGTTCCTCCAAGAATTTTGTTAATTTTAGTCCATGACTAGTGTAACTTGAGTAGTCCAAATTCATTGGCCAGAGTATTTATGATATATAATGGGAGCGTCATTCAACAACCAATATTACATATATAATTCAACATTACAGACAGTTCTAACAAAAAAATCAAATCCCCTTGAGGGATTGTGCTTCCCCATTCCTCTGCATTACCCACCAAGTGCAACCAGATCCTTAAGCAAAAACAGTCCCACCGATAAGTTTGTCTTTGCCTGAGGCAGGGCTAATCCAATCTGTCTTTCTTATTTCTCATTTGCACCACAAGGACTTTTTCTCTGTGGTACATAAGGGTCCTGACTGAGCAGGGACACCTTGATTGGTAGAACCTCGGATGTTAACTAACCAGGTGGCCTTGGCCAAATGCAGATCCCAGTGTTTGAAGGTCCCACCACCCATTGCTTTCAGTGTGGTTTTTGATAGTTCATTCTGCTGTTGAAATTTCCTGGAGGCTGATGCATGATAGGGAATATGATACACCTACTCAATAACGTGCTCTCTGGCCCAGGTGTCTATGAGGTTGTTTTTGAAATTAGTCTAATTGTTTGACTCAATTATTTCTGGGGCGCCATGAAGCCACAGGACTTGCTTTTCAAGTCCCAAGATGGTGTTCCAGGCAGTGGCGTGAGGCGCAGGGTGCGTCTCCAGGCATCCAGTGATTGCTTCCACCATGATAAGCACTTAACACTTGCCTTGGCAGGTTTGCAAGAGTATGATGTAAAGAATCTGAAAGGCCTCCCCATATTTATATTTTGACCATCATACCACAGAGGCTTTATCTGCTTGGCCTGCTTGATTGCAGCACATTTCACAGTTATGAATAACCTGGGAGATGATGTCCATGGTTAAGTCCACCAGGTAATGAGCCAATCTGTGTGTTACATCTCTTCCCCGATGACCTGAGGAGTCATGGGCCCACTGAGCTAGAAATAACTCACCTTTATGTTACCAGCCCAGATCTACCTGAGACACTTTATTCTTGGCAACTTGGTCAATCTGTCTGTTGTTGTGATGCTCCTTTTTAGCCCTACTCTTCGGTACGTGTACATCTACATGATGTACTTTCACAGTCAACTTCTCTACCCAGGCAGCGATCTCTTGCCACAATTCAGAAGTCGAGATGGGTTTTCCTCTGTGCTGCCAATTGGCCTTCTTCCATTGGTCCACCCATCCCCACAAGGTGCTTGCTATTATCCAGGAGTCAGTGTAGAAGTAGACTGTTGGCCATCTCTCTCTTTCAGCCATATATAAAGCCAGCTGGATGTCTTTCATCTCTGCAACCTGATGATCCACCTTGTCCCTCAATAGTTTCTGTGACTCATTGTGTGGGACTGTGTAGAGCAGCTTTCCATTTTTGATATATCCCTGCAATATGTCAGGACCCATCAGTGAAGAGAGCATATTGCTTTTCATTTTTGGGTAGCTGATTATATGCTGGGGCCTCCTTAGCACCTCTCACCTCGTCCTCCTCCTCTTCTGATGATAATCCAAAATTTTCTCCTTCAGGCCAGTTTGCAGTGATCTGTAAGATCCCAGGGCAATTAGGATTTCCTTTCTGAGCTTGCTGTGTGATCAGAGTGATCCACTTAATCCATGAAGCACCAGTGGCATGATGCGTGGAAGGGACTTTCCCTTTGAACATCCAGCCCAGCACTGGCAGTCAGAGTGCCAGGAGGAACTGTGCTTCAGTGCCAATCACTTTTGAAGCATCTTGAAAACCTTCATCAGTTGCTAGGATCTCCTTCTCAGTTGGGGTGTAGCTGGCCTCAGATCCTCTGCATCACCAAGTCCAGAATCCCAGAGGTCATCCTCGAGTGTCCCCAGGTATTTTTTGCCAGAGGCTCCAGGAAGGACCATTCTTCCAATCTGCAGTGTAGAGCATGTTCCTCACATCCTGTCTTGTCCTGACTGGCCCAAGTGGTGGTGTTCACAGGGGTCCCAGGACGAGGGAAGAGATGAGGATCTGACTCCATGTTTCAGAAGGCTAATTTATTTTTTTATTATATATATATTATAGTAAAACTATACTAAACGAATAGAAGAAAAGATTTCATCAGAAGGCTTGCAAGGAAAAGAAAGAATGGAATGATAATAAAATCTTGTGAGTGACCAGACAGTCCGATACAGCTGGACTATAATTGACCATTCATTAGAAAACAACCACATGAAACCAATCAAAGATGCACCTGTTGCATTCCACAGCAGCAGATAATTATTGTTTACATTTTGTTCCTGAGGCCTCAGCTTCTCAGGAGAAAAAATTCTAAGGAAAGGATTTTTCATAAAACATGCCTGTGACACAAGGGCTACTGCATGAACAATCTGCTGTTTAATCTGTTCAAAACCTTCTTGTTATTCATGGCCTCATTTAAAATATTTTTTCTTCTGGGTCACAAGATAGAGAGGGCTTAAAATCTGACTTTACTCTGGGATGTGCATCTTCCAAAAACCCACAGTACCTAAAAAAGCCTGTTTCCTTCTTGCTGGTCAGTGGGGACATAGCTGCTATTTTGTTAATCACATCCACTGCAATCTAACAATGTTCATCTTGACAATTTTACTCCTAAGAACTGAATTTCCTGGGCAGGTCCCTTGACCTTACTTTGCTTTATGGCAAAACCAAATGTCAGGAGGATTTGGATTATCTTCTCTCCTTTCTCAAAAAACTTCCTCTGCTCTGTTTCCCCATATAGTAATGCCATCAATGTACTGCAAGTGTTCTGGAGCCTCACCCTTTTTCATGGCAGATGATTGGGCTGTGTTTCTACTCCTGGGGCAGTCAGTTCCAGGTGTACTGGATGGCCCTCCAGGGGAAAGCAAACTGTGGCCTGCATTCTGCTGCTAAAAGAATGGAGAAAAGCGCATTAGCAATGTTAATGGTAACACCACTTTGCTGTCTTGGCCTCCAGTTCGTACTGAAGTTCCAGCATGTCCAGCACAGCAGCACTCAGTGGTGTGACATCATTCTGGCCATGATAGTCCACTGTCAGCCTCCACTCTCCACTGGACTTATGCACTGGCCATATAGGACTATTAAAGGGTGAACAAGTCTTGCTGACCACTCCCTGACTATCCAGTTTACAGATGATCTTATGGATGGAAATCATGGAGTCTCAATTGGTGTGGTGTTGCCGACAATGCACTGTTGCAGTGGTGATCAATACCTGTTCTTCTTTGACCCTCAGCAGTCCCACAGCAGAAGGCCCCTCTGAGATACCAGGCAAAGTATTCAGCTGTCTTGTTTCTTCTGTGTCCAGAGCAGCTATCCCCAAATGCCAACAGTACCATTTTAGGTCTTTGAAATACACTCTCCTGAGGTAATCTATGCCAAGGATGCATGGGGCCTCTGGGCCAGTCACAATGGCGTGTTTTTGCCACTCTTGCCCAGTCAGGCTCACTTTAGCTTCCAGTACAGTCAGGTGTTGGGATCCCCCCTGTCACCCCAGAAATAAGGATAGATTCCATCCCTACATATCTTGATGGAACATCAGGGCACATTGTGCACCAGTGTCAACTAGAGCCTTATATTCTTGTGGATCTGATGGCCTGGCCATCAGATTCACACAGTCCAATAGATCTGATTGTCCCTTGCCTCTACCTGGCCAGAGGCAGGGCCCCTCTAGTTCTATTCACAGTGCTTGTTGCTTCCTCCCTGTAAGTATGAACTGGAAGTCCCTTCCAGAGGATCAGACAGCATCATCTATTCTACCTAGGGGCTTGCCCACGAGAGAGCAGAGAAGCATTTATCCTTGACGAGTTTCTTGTGGCAGTTGTTCTTCCTCTCAACTCCAGTAACTGTGCTACTAGGGCAGAGGTGGGTTTTCCATCCCATCTCTGTGTCTTCTCCATGGTCATACAGGTAAAACCACAGATTACCTCATGGTGTGTACCTTCTTTCTTCCCATCTGGGGGATGCCTGCTCCTAATAGCAGGAGCTCTGGTCTGTACTGATGAGACATGGAACATTCCCTCCCTAAGCTACTCTCTGAGTTTCTGATGGCCCTCTTCAATTTTTCTCTTCCAATTTCTGGATATGCTTGTCCGGTTCTGTTTCCATGGCCAAGACGTGGGCCTTAAACAGGGCAATAGTGTCTTTATCTCCAGTTTGGTAGCCAAAGTACCCACTGTGTCTTCTCTCTCCTTTCATTGCAGGGGTGCTAAGTAGTAGGAATATATGCTCGACCTGAGCCATATGAATTTTGTCCACATCTGTGATGTACACTGGACGCAGTCTGGACTTTTAGGGAATTGTTCATCATCTGAAAAAATTATCTCCATCTCAGCTATTTCTCTCAGGCACCAGATACCTTTCTCCATGCTGCTCCACTGGCCTTGCTGCTCATAGGGGTCTTGGGCTTCCCTGCTGTCAAGGGTTGTTGCTGGCTGGATGTCAGGCATCCACCAAAGCTGCTCACTCACTCCCCTCCACAGATGGACAGAGGACAGAAAATTTAAGAAAGAGTTCAGGGGTTGAGATAAAGACCTGGAGAGATCCCTCACCAAATACCATCATGGGCAAAACAGGCTCAACTTATAGATAGTAAGTGAATTTATTGCTAACAAAATCAGAGCAGGATAATGAGAAGTAAAAGAAAACCTTAAAAACACCTTACCCCCATGTCTCCCTCCTTCCCAGCTCTACCTCCTACCCCAGCAGCACAGGGAGCCAGGAAATGGAGGTTATGGTCAGTTCATCACTTGTGGCTTCTCCCGCTGCTCAGAGAGAGGAGTTATTCCCCTGCTGCACCATGGGGTCCCTCCCATGGGAGACAGTTCTCTGTGAACTTCTCTGACATGAGTCCATCTCACTAAATAAAAGCTCTGCAAACTGCTGCAACATGAATCCATCCTACAGGCAACAGTACCCCTCAAACTGCTGCAGCATGGATCACTCTTCCACAGGGTGCAGTCATTCAAGGATGGGCTGCTCTAGCATGGGAACAGGGCCTCTCTTTCCATAGGTCTCCCATGGGGTCACAGCCAGGTATCCACCTGCTCCAGTGTGGTTCTCCTCCATGGACTGCAGGTGGAAAGCCTGTTTCACCATGGTTTGCAGAGGAATCTCAGCTCTGGCACCTGGAGCATCTCCTCCCCCTCCTTCTCCGCTGATATTGGTGTCTGCATAGTTTTTCTTCTCACATATTCTCACTCTTCTCTGGCTGAAATTAAAACTGCATCACCACTTTTTGTTTCGATTTTTTCTTAACTATGTTATCACAGCAGTGTTACCATCATTTCTAATTGGCCCAGCCTTGATCAGCGGCACATCCATCTTTGGAGCCACCAGGGACAGGTTCTGCTGGACACTGAGGAAACTTCTAGCAGCTCCTCACAGGAACCACCTCTGTAGCCCCCAGCTACCAAACACCAGGCCATGCAAACCCAATACAACAGTGAAGGTATCTTTCCCTGACACTTGATAGAAGTCACCTCTAAAGGCTGAGATTTTTTTGCTTTTTTCCGATCCCCTTATCAATAAACACATCCGGGGACAGGGATCCTAATTGCCTGACTTCACTACCATCTAGGTTCATGTCTTCAGCTGTGACATTCTAGAGGTGAAACAGACAGGTCAATATGGACTCTCTGTCTGGCAGGAGAACTCTCTCTGCAGCTCATGCAGCTCACCCACGGAGATGGATTGCATGATTATCTCTGGCTCTGTCTCTTTTGCTGGTTGTGAAGGTCACGCCTCCACTTCATCCCTCACTAAAAAAACTGATTTGGTCTTGGATTTCCTCTTCTAAACAGGAGTGACTGCTACTAGCTTGGGCCGTCTGCCTGGTTGGGTTGCCGTTTGCGTGGCCACGGTGCCCATTGATTTGTTTTCCTTCCCTTGGAAAGTGCTGTACCATTATGAGCAGTATCCAGTAGACAGTGGCCAGTGCCCAGAACGCTGCAGTAAGCTGCCCCTCTCTGGAGCTGCCCCATCATTTTCCCTTCAGACATTTAATCTGTTTAACAGGGTCCTGTAGTTGTTCAGGGGTGAACTTCCAAACCCACCAAATACTTGCTCACGTCCTCCCACACTCATGACTATCCACCCCATGGTCAGATCTCTGGACAGCTTCCCTATAAATCTTTGTCTTGTCTCTAAAGACAATGCAGACTGTACAGAGGAGACATAGCAGAGCTAGCAACAAAATTATGCTTTCCTTAACATCCAGAGGTGTGGATGCTGACAGTCTGGTCAGAGAAAAAGTCAGATAAACTTTCTCAGGCATTACTCTGGGGGAGCTTGAGAAAGCTTAGAGAAAGAATTAGAATAAGAATAAAAATAATCTTTAATTGTTGCAGCTGGTGTTTTGAACATATTGTTTACTTGTGTTTACAAGAAGGGTGTTGTTCCTAACTGGACAATGATGTGAGGGGTGTTGATTGAGGACCAATCAGGTCCAGCTTTCTTGGAACAGTCTATAAAAGAATGTGATGTGTAATAAACTTCACTATTTGCCTTCTGAGACCTTGGAGTCTCATTCAGCCATCCCTAATACAAGTGCGACATCTGGTGATTGCTGACGTTCATTGCAGCCAAGACTGAAGGACCGGGGTCACCCTCCCTGCTCCACAGAGAGAGGTATGGCAGTATTTTCCCTGTGCCCTCTTAGAGGGGGCTGGTCTTTTGTGACCAAGGGTACTGGAACCGGCCTGAGAGCTGGTTGGGATGGGCCCCAGCAAAGAGTTTGTATTCTGGAGCAAACCACTGCTTAGGTGGGCTGATGGGGAAGGGTTCCCTACAATATGGGGAATCAAACCTCTACAGAGGAACAAATCATCCTTTCTGTGTAGAAGGGTGCATTACCGCACATGAGAATTGCTGTATCAGATCATTCCCTGTGTACCCTTCTCTGCTGGGCAAAGGCTCATGGATTTTCGGTAGACACTGAGACCACTTTTAGCCTGGACACTTGGCAGTCGCTAGGAGACCAGCTGTGACAAGAAATCTCCAGCAGAGATAAGGACGCATTTGAATTAGCAATTACATGGGGCATTCTCTCTAAAGCTTGTCAGCCCTGGATATTGGAGGAGGGCAATACAGATGTGGCAGACTCAGAGGGTGAGGACAATCCTTCTATGGAGACTGACATGCTGGAAGGCGAGGGGGCTGAGGGGGCTGCTAGCGGCCTTCCTTCGGCTCTGCCTGAACCCCTGAGAGATACAGAAATTGCTCGTAAAATCTATCCCTTGCCACAAGATTATGTTCCCCCAAAGTACCCTGCTCCCTGTGACTTTGTAATGTCAAAGTATCTGTCACCCGTGACACAGCTTGCAAAGGCTTCGTTAGCTGAGTCCCAGCCAGAAATTGCCGAGCGTCCCCCTACGGTTGCCCCCCTCAGCCCCTCCTCTCTGCACTGCAAACAGCTGCAGGGGAGCCTTTGCTGCAGCCAGTTCCATTCCTCCTCTCCAGCCCCTCCTTTCTCTGCATAGCAAGCAGTGGTGGGAGTGCCTCCACTGCAGACAGGTGACAGGGCTGGAGCCGTTGTCCCTTCAGCCCCTCCGTTCCCATCTGAAGGGTCAGCCCAAGCGTCCGCACCACCTCCTCCCCCTGCTGCATGTGGAACTGCGGGCATGGTGCCTTCTGCTGTTTCAGCACCACTGCCCACAGCGCCCGCCATGGTTGCCCCCCTGCCTCGGCACTTCCAGCCAGCCTGCCCTCCTCCACTTCCTTCAGGCTGTCCCACATGCCGCAGACAGTGACACTGATGAAGATCGACAGCTTGTCCTGCAGCAGGGGAGTGGCCTGGCAGCTGAGTGCTGGCAGCGACATGTTGTGAGACCACCCCAGAGCCACCTGTAGACACTGCTACCGTGTCAGGTGACTGTGCGACCAAAGCACCTGAGACGTTTTTGGGAATTGGTCAAATTGCGAGCTCTGGAAATCAGGAATTGGGACTTGCTAGAGAAGATGGTGATGCCCAGGGGCGGAATTATCAAGACCATAGATGCAGGGGGAAGAGATACAGGGGAAAGTCAAGTAGTTGTTCCAGCATCTGAAGAAGGTATGCAGGTGGATCAGGGAGGCAGTGTAGCCCCACAGGGGGGGTGTACAAGCCTTTCCTGTGTTTAAGGCTGTTCCAAATATGGGACAAGTTGACAGGCATGATGTCATAGCATGGAAAGTCGTACAGGATTTGAGAGATAAAGTAGCAAAATATGGGCTTGGTTCTTCAGAAGTTATGCAAGTTATCAGGGTGTTAAACACTGATCTGCTTGCTCCATTTGATATTAAACATCTATGTCAAGTGTTGTTCCAGCCTATGCAATTTAGAGTTTTTGAGGACAACTGGAGGCAGGTGTCTGATAAGACTGCAGCAGATAACATGCGACTGCCTCAGGCTGATCCCAGATATGCTGTTGGAGTAGATGCTCTTATGGGGAAGGGTATCTTTTCTAATCCTGATGTTCAGGCAACCTGGGACCCTCGGATTCTTGAGCAGGGTCAAAAGATAGGCATTGGGGCACTGTTAAAAACTATAGAAACAGCTGCTCCCAAGCCACGATATGTGAAAATAACTCAAGGAATAAAGGAACCACTTCGGCCATTTGTTGAGAAAATTGCAGCAGCCTTAGAAAAGCAGGTTGAGGATGACAACTTGAGACAGATTTTATGTAAACAACTAGCAAAGGATAATGCAAATGAAGATTGTAGAAAGATCATAGAAGCTCTTCCGGGTGACCCAACATGAACGGATATGGTCCAAGCATGCTCTAAAGTGGATTCTGTAGACTATAAAATGTCTGCTTTGGCTGTTGCTTTACAGCCAGCCTGGGCATCCTGTGGGTGTGGACAACAGAGACATGTGAAAAATAAGTGCAAGCAAAAACAGGTAACAGAGAAGCAAAAAGGAAAGAAGGGTCATTTTTTGTGTGCTAGATGTGAGAGGCCAGGTCATTATGCAAACCAATGTAAGTCTAAATACCATGCTAATGGTCAGCTTTTTGCATCAGGCTCGGGAAACAGGAGAAAGAGTGCAAAGGGGAACTGTGCTCTGACACAAGTGAGTTCTCAGGGCATGGTATCAGCACAGGCTTACTCAGCCAGCTTAGGGGCAGTACCCAAGGAGCAGCTGGGGTGGATGTACACACCGCAGCAACAGTCATCTTAGAATCTTGTCATGTATATAAGGTTCCTCTGGATGCATTTGGACCTTTGGGTCAGGGATTGAGTGCACTGCTTGTGGGGAGATCTAGTCCGACCCTTCAAGGAATCTTTGTGCATCCAGGAGTCACTGATGCTGAATTTACAGGCCAAATTTGTACCATGATTTCCGCACCCACCCCCTCGTCACTATCCCTGCAGGGACTCGCATTGTTCAACTAGTGCCTTTTCAGTCATGTGTCCCCAGGACTGATCAGCAGAGTCATGGGGATGGCAGCTTTGGATCTACAGGATTGCGACAAGTTTTCTGGACTGCAGATATTTCTACTCAGCGACCACAGATGACATGTACCCTGATTGTACTGGATGCCAGCCCACCTCAGATCCAGCTTCAAAGTTTGATCGACACAGGGGCTGACATGATAATCATTTCCTTCTCTGTGTGGCCTCTTATGTGGCCCTTGGCTTCCATAGGTTCGGCCATCGAAGGGTTGGGAGAAACAACCACGGACCTTTGTAAGCCAACAGTCTGTGTTGGTCAAAAATGCAGAGGGGCAAATGGCTAGATTCTAGCCAAATGGCTAGAGTCACTGCAGCTCCACTCAACCTCTGGGGGTGGGATGTATTGGCAGCCTGAGGGGTACGGATTGGAACACATTTTTGATGGTGGCCACTGTGCTGAAGGGTGCACAGTAGCCTACACTGCCTTTGTGGTGGCTAGTAAACAGACTCATCTGGCAAAACCAGTGGCCCCTGACAAAAGAAAAATTGGTCACCCTTCGTGAATTGGTTCAGGAACAATTGCAGCAGGGACACATTGAGTCTTCCACGAGTCTCTGGAATACTCCTATCTTTGTAATTAAGAAAAAAATCTGGGAAATTGAGGCTGTTACAGGACCTCTGGAAAATCAATGCAGTGATGGAAAACATGGGGGCGTTGCAGCCTGGTATGCCCTCAATGCACCATGATCCCTATGGGGTGGAAAATTTTGATCATTGATTTGAAGGATTTTTTTTTTTCACAATTCCTTTGCATCCTGATGACAAGCCAAAATTTGCCTTTACTGCACCTGCAATTAATGATGCTGAACCTGTGCAGAGGTATCAATGGAGAGTTTTGCTGCAGGGCTGTAAGAACAGCCCGACTATTTGTCAATGGTATGTGGCTCAGGCCTTGTCCGGAGTCTGCGAGCAGTTTCCTGAAGCATATTGCTATCACTATATGGACAACATCCTGGAGGCGGCATCCACCCAGGATGAGCTGCTGAGGATACAGACTCAACTGTTCACTGCTCTGCACTCTTATGGGCTGCAAGTAGCTCCAGAGAAGGTTCAACAGCATCCTCCTTGGAAATACTTTGGAGTCAAAATTTTCAATCAAGTCATTCAACATCAGGAGGTGCAATACACGGATTCTATTAATACTCTGAATGATGCCCAGAAATTGCTGGGTACCATCACTTGGTTACGTCCTTATTTGGGGCTTACCACAACACAATTGTCCCTGTTGTTTAACATTTTAAAGGGGGACTCTCATCTGAATTCACCCTGGAAATTCACTCCTGAGGCACAATGAGTGTTGGAGGAATTTCAACAAGCTATTTCTGCTCATCAGGTTTATCAAGTAGATCCCTCCATTGATATCACTGTTTTCATTACCAATCCAGATTCTCATCCTACAGGTATCATTGGCCAATGGAGTGAAAAATGGTACTATCCTTTGCACATTTTGGAATGGGTCTTCTTGCCCCATCAACCAAAAGAGACAGCACCCACATTGTTTGAATTGATTGCTCATTTGATAATCAAATGCTGTCAATGGTGTTTGCAGTTAATGGCAGCTGATACTGCAAAAATTATTCTTCCAGTAGAGCGGGAAGACTTTGAATGGAGCTTTGCTAACAGCGCTCCATTACAAAGTGTGCTGCAGAACTTTTCAGGGCAGATTGCCTATCATCTGCCCAGTCATAAGTTATTGCAGTTGGGAAAATCACCTAATTTGTCTTTGCAGCCAAAAAACAGCCCAGTGCCAGTGCAAGGACCCACTGTCTTCACTGACGGCTCAGGAAAACAGGGAAAGCCATTGTTACTTGGAAGGATGAATCTGGGTGGCAGGTGCTAGAAGGCCAAGAGTCAGGCTCAGCCCAGTTGGTTGAATTGAAGGCTGTTGCCATGGCATTCCAGCGATTTTCTCAGGTACCTCTGATTCTGGTGACTGATTCTGACATAACCAAATGTTTGGATTTTTCATTTCTTAAGGAAGTCAATAATGCAGCATTGTTTCAGTTGTGGTGTGCAATTCAGACCCGAGTTCATCCATATTACATCCTTCACATTCAGACTCACACCAATTTACCATGTTTCATAACAGAAGGTAATGCCAGGGCTGATAGGTTAGCTAACCCTGCATGGGTAGCAGCTCAGCCTGAAAAAACTGCACAAGCCAAAGCATCGCATGATTTTTTCCATCAAAGTACACATACTTTGCAAAAACAGTTTCATTTGACACCAACTGAGGCTCATGACTTTGTCAGTTCTTGCGCTGTCATAGACTTGCTGCACCTTTACCAGCAGGGATAAACCCCAGAGGCCTAAAGGCCTTGCAGCTTT
Source organism: Zonotrichia albicollis (assembly GCF_047830755.1). Classification (NCBI taxonomy): domain Eukaryota; kingdom Metazoa; phylum Chordata; class Aves; order Passeriformes; family Passerellidae; genus Zonotrichia; species Zonotrichia albicollis. Next base: position 17,623,593 of record NC_133859.1, on the reverse strand, counting down.
GGCAAATGGATGCCACTCATATTGCCAAATTTGATAGACTTAAGTATGTGCACATGTCTATTGACACCTTCTCCTCTGCTATGTGGGCATCTGCTCATACTGGAGAAAAGGGTCGCGATGTTATTTGCCCATTGGAGGATGGCTTTTGCAGTCTTGGGAATACCTTATCCTGTGAAAACTGACAATCGCCCCACCTATCTCACAGAAGACGTGGAAGTTTTTACATTTATGGGGAATGTGGCATGAATTTGGTATTCCTCATTCTCCAACTGTCCAAGCTATTGCTAAATGTGCTCATGGCACTTTAAAGCGTGTTCTTGAAAAACAAAAAGGGGGAATGCCTGGAGAAACCCGACACAGTCGATTGGAAAAGGCTCTATATATAATTCATCACCTTACAGTGCCATAGAATTCAAACAATCCTGTAATTTTAAATCACTTTCTTTCGTTGCAGTCTTCAGGTGAGACGCACCTGCCTCTAGCAAAAGTCTGGGTATTGGATCTAACCAATAATAAGTGTGAGGGCCCCTTTGAGCTTATCACTTGGGGTCGTGGGTATGCATGCGTTTCCACAGATGCTGGGGTACAGTGGAAACCTGCAAGGTGTGTTTGCCCTGACTTGCGACACCAAAAGCAGAATGTGGCCAACAGGCAACCATTGAATGATGATCAGGATACTGATCATCAATCGGATGGTCCTTCTATTGATGCCTCAGGTTTTAGCTTTTATATTTTTCAGATTATCTTCTGCTTTAGTGTGTAAGCCTAGGCTTCATATTGGGGGACAGTAAGCTCTCTCCACAGAATAGGTAGACAAAACAATTCCTTCTCTAGCTGGGGACCCAAGGAAAGTCGATCCAGATCACAGGCCCAAAAGCATAAACAACGGTGGACCGAAGAGAGAAAACAAGAAGGATGGGACTTCATGGGCTAAAGCTGTAATTGAACAATTAGCTCCAATATGTGAATGGACTGAAACTTATGAAAGTGTGAAACCTCGTGACCAATTGTCCAATTGTTGTGGCCATTTTGGGTTGTGCTGCCCCAGGTGGATCTATTTGAGAACTCTTAATAAATACCTACTTTATTCTTTAGCTCTGTCTAGTCTCTGTTCTAGGTCAGCCTTCACAAGGCTGAGTAGAGAATGAGCATTCCATCTTTTCCTTTGTTTCTGGAGTAGTGAGTATTGACAAGTTAGACTGCCAGTTCTTTGAGCAGACTAACTAGGAGAAAGGTAAAGCAGGTTTAAAACTTTAAAAGAGCATAAAGAAAATTTTATTACAAGTAACTAAAAGGAAAAAAGTAGTAAGAATTAAAATAAACATTTAAGAATACTTTTCTTCTTATAACTTTTTTTTTCTTATTGAAGATGTAAAGAAACTAAGATTTTTAGTCAGTTTATTACTTTTAAAATTGTTTTTCTTTAGTTCGTTTAGGGAGAGAAGTGTCTTTTGCTAAGGTTATGGAGACTTTTACAAGAGGGAAACAGTTTTCTTGTGGTTCTAAATTTTGTTACGAATAGGAGCTGCTTGGGGAACTCTGCTATTGTGAAGTTTTTTTCATTTCTATAAGTCTTCTTATAGCTTGTTGATGGGCTATGTTGACTTATGGGGTATTGTTTTAAAGATGAGCTGTTTAAAGGTAAAAGTTCTTATTATTTATTTCTAAAATAATTTTCATTTTTGGGAACAGAGTTTGTTTTTTTTTTTTTCTCTTGGAAGTACAGGACTACTCTTCTCTCTTTTTCTGTTCAAGCTTTTTATGGGATTACAGCCATTTTGATTGAAGTACTGAAAGGGTTAACATTACGTTTGAGACTTACTTGACCTGCTGGTAACTTGTGGTGGGGGGATGCGGTTGGGTTGTGTTAGGATGGACCTCATGGTTGGTTTTTGGTTTTTTTGTATGGGTTGTAGGGGTCTCTGGTCTCAGCCACACTGGGGGGAAGAGCCTGATGGCATGATCTTTACAGCTGTGGCTAGCCCTGCTCCAGCCAAGGCTCTGCAGCCTCCCCTGTCTTTTTGCTGGGTAGCTGCTGGGGCCTGGCCCTGGCCAGAATGGGGCCTGATGGTGGGAGGTCCAGCAGGCAGCCCGGGGAAGGGGGAAGGGGCCCGCTACCGACTGGTAAAGGGAGAGTTCCTGGGTTTTTTTTGTCTTTAACATGTGTGTTTTACAGAGGCGTGTCTAGCTTCTCAGTGGTTCAACAGAGTGTCAGTTGCACAAAAAGCTTTGCATCACTTCCCTGAATTTCTTCCCATTCTAAATCATGACACTCTACCCCTTGCCTCTGCAAAATACACATGTTAAAGAACTACTATCAAAATTACATTCCTTATACAACTTTTACTTAGAATAATAAAACTTACTAAATTAAACAGAAGGGGAAAAAAACTTCAACTTTCACTCTTAGACTTTTACTATAATTACAATAAAACTTTTTTACTACCATTTAAATTACTTTTATGATCTAATATATGTCTTGCTATTCATTTCTTTTAATAAATTCTCTATTTTACAGTGTTTATTAATTGTTTGTATTTTCTATTAAAAGATGTGGCGCCTTTAGTTTGGAACCAGGCAGAAACACCAATTTTGCATAGTGGTTTTGGTTTACTAATTTTAGATTTTTTTAATTTTGAGATTTCTTAACTAATGAGTGTGGTGGACTTTAGTGTTGGCTAATCACTAAGGTACTTCTTGTTGTGCGATAGGATTAAGAGAAAGGTAAAGCAGGTTTAAAACTTTAAAAGGGTATTAAGAAAATTTTATTAAAAGTAATTAAAAGGAAAAAAAGTAGTAAGAATTAAAATAAACTTTTTAGAACACTTCCATTTCCCTCATAACTTTTTCTTTCTTATTGACAATGTAAAGAAATTAGACTTTGGATTTTTAGTGTATTACTTCTAAAATAGTACTTTTTCAGTTTATTTAGGGAGAGAAGTCCCTTTTGTTAAGATTATGGAGACTTCTCTACAAGAGGGAAAACCAGTTCTCTTGTGGCTATTAATTTTGTCACAAATAGCAGCCGCTTGGGGAACCCTGCTATTGCAAAGTTTTTCTCATTTCTACAAGTCTTCTTATTGCTTGTCAATGGGCCATGTCAACTTATGGGGTATTGTTTTAAAGATGAGCTGTTTAAAGGTAAAAGTTCTTATTATCTATTTCTAAAATAATTTTCATTTTTGGGAACAGAGACCTTTTTTTTTCTTTTGGAAGTACAGGATTTCTCTCTTTTTTTGTTCAAACTTCTCATGGGATCACAGCTATTTTAACATCTGCTTACTTTGACATGGAGGCTTTTACTCGATATCAATTTGAACACTTATTTCTTTACAGTTTCATGTGTTTTAAGGAAAATGAGTCTTTTTTCTATAGCTTACAAGAGGATTTCAGCTCTAAAAACAAGGTATTTCTTAACCTCTCTTATCTGGGACTTCTTTACTGACTTTGATGCCTTCAGAGGCTTTGATTCATGTGCTGGTGGCTTCAAACTGACAGAGGGCAGGTTTAGATTAGATATTAGGAAGAAATTCTTTCCTGCGAAGGTGGTGAGGCACTGGAACAGGTTGCCCAAAGAAACTGTGGCTGCCCCATCCCTGGGTGTTCAAGGCCAGGTTGGATGGAGCTTTGGGCATCCTGGTCTAGTGGAAGGGGCCCTTGCCCATGGCAGGAGGGTTGGAATGAGATGATAGTTAGTGTCCCTTTCAACCTAAACCATTTGATGCGTTTATGATCACCATCTCAGAGATTCTCATCTCCCCTCTTCTGAATGTCACTGCTGCTACAGCATGATTTTTGGAGGAGATATCCCCTTGTGCATCTAGCCAAGTAAAGAATACCTGTTTTTTAATGCTACATTGGTGTTAAGGAGGTTTTTTTTTATTTTACTGAATTTTTGGTAACAATTTTGGCAACCCAGGTGGAACATACTCCTGAATTTCAACAGATCCAAGGGATCGCAGGACCTCCAGTCAGCATCAAGGGCTTCTCGGAGAGAACGTTCAAGTCCCAGTCCATAGAAAATCAAAGCAAGACTCCTGGTCAGATAAAGGCATTCTTTACTTTACTTTAAAGGTGTTAACTGTTAATCTGCCTGTTAGGCCCAGCAAAACCTTTGCAGGGTTGGGTTTGAAGGTACCTAAGGTAGGAGGGAACAGGGAATGGTTAGAGTCCCTTCTAGGAGCTCCTAAATGGTAATTGGTTGTAATGGGAAACAAAACCTCAAAAGGAGTTTAACAGGTGTCTCCACTGCACTGTATCTTGAAACATTGGAAACAAATTGGAGGTGATCCCCTTCCACAAGAAAAACATATAAAATTTTGTCATCAGTGATGGCCACTTTACATACTGGAAGATAAGAAAAGTGGCCTAAGGATGGAACCTTACAGTATAATGCCATATTGCAATTAATGCTCTTTTGTAGAAGGAAGAATAAGTGGGATGAAGTTCTTTATGTAGACTTGTTTTTTCACCCTAAGAAATCATCCAGAATGGCAAAAGGAATGCAGGACAACCCCACAAGATCCATTAATTTTAGCCCTTGAAAAGGAAAAGAAAGGCAAATAGTTGAAGATATGTTGTTCTGTGTGTAGAATAGGACAGAGGTGCTTAAAGCGCAGGTGAGAAGAGGAGGAGGATTTAGAGCTGATGGTTGCTCCTCGGCAAAGAATGGGAGGGGAAATGATCAATCATCCAGGAATACGTTTAGATGTATGAGGAGGTTGTGGGAAAGTGGACTGGAATGTCGACAAGTTTTTAGGGGATGGGAGGATTTTAGTCTGATTGTGGGATGCACCAGAAGGCAAAAAGGAGACGTTGGGGGAGATGCTGGGAAAGTTCTAATGGTTCCCTTCCAGGAGGTGGACAGGAATCATGGTCCAGTAACAGTAAAAAACCAATTTTTAATAGTGGATTTAATGTCATGAAGAAAAGTGGCAGGAGTTTATAGGGAAGATCCAGTTAAGAGTTGCTAAAGTATTTGAAACCATAATTAGGACCCAGGACGGCCTCACTCGAAAACAATTGGTTGAATATTTTAATAGTTGGTGGCTGAAGTATACCTTGGTTATTGTAATAATTAGTGGTTGAAGTATATTTGGCAATTTGTATTGTAATGATTGGTGGCTGAAGTATATTTTGGCAATTTGTAAAGAAAGGGGACATTGGAAAAGGGAGTGTCCCCAAGGCAGGGGCATTCAGACATAAAAACTAAACTCAACTCTTCAAGCCATCAAGTTCAAGACCTTATCTGAAGATGAAGAATTACCCTGAAAGGGAACCAGGGGAATCATCTTTAGCTGAGCGCCTGGTTACATTATTGCTGGGGAATGAAAAGGTAAATTTTTAAATTGATACAGGAGCAACTTATTCAGTACTGAATATGTGCAGAGGAAAACTTAGTTTGAAACCTGTAAGCACTGTGGGTGTGACAGGGAGGAAAGAGAACAGGCCTTTTTTACAACTATTACTATTTAAATTAAGAAAACAGTGGGGGGACCGGAGCAATTTGTATATGCCTAAATGCCCTTGTTAGGGGAGAGATTTATTGGGAAAACTGGTTATTCAAATAACTTTCTGGGATGGGGAAATACAAATTCAAATACCCAAATAAAAAGCTGTTGAGACAAAGATTTTATGTCACAGGAATGAAAAGAGTTGGAAGAAATCCCAGAGGAGGTAAAGAATGCTGTAACCATGTTGGTATAGGCAACTGAGGTGCCTGGATGATCAAAGGTGGCCACACCAGTGAGAATTATTCTCAAACCTGAAGTCAGACTGGTAAAGCAAAAACATTATCTTATTAAGTGGGAGGCAAGGAAGGGGTTGGAAAAGCTTAGGGAAAAATTTTTAGAATATGGTTTATTGAAAGGGTATGAGTCAGAATATAACACCCCAATATTATGAGTTAAAAAGCAAAATGGGGAACATAGATAATTACAAGATTTAAGGGCCATTAATAAAAAGTACCTGATATTTATCTAGTAGTAGCGAAACCATACACACTCTTGACGGCACTGAAAAGGGAATACAAATGTTTCACAGTGCTCAATCTTAAGGATGCCTTTTTGCTGCAATACCTCTTGACCCAGGTAGAAATTGTTTACTCTTGAGTGGGAGAATCCAAACACTGGGTGGAAGGCGCAGATAGCATGGACTGTGCTACCCCAGGGTTTCAAAAGAGCCTCACTATATTTGACAATCAGTTAGCAAAAAAAAAAATTGGAAACCTGGAAAGAGAAAATGTGAAAAGAACTTTACTACAATGTGTAGATGATAGTCTGCCAAGACTGAAAGGAAGTGCCTTGATGTTACTGTAAATCTGTTAAATTTCTTGGGACAATCTGGATACAGGGTGTCAAAGAAAATGGCACAAAATAGGCAGAAAAACAGTAATATATCTTGGTTTTGAGATCTTGCAGGAAGAAAGAATCTTGGGAAGCAGCTGAAAAAAAGCCTTTTGCCAGATTCCAGAGCCAAGGACTACAAGCCTTCTTAGGTATGGCTGGATGGTGTCATTTATGGATTGTCAGCTATGGGGTACTGGCAAAACCTTTCTATGGTCCTCCAATGAAAAATTACTTGGTATGGACTCCTGAGAGTCAGAGGGCCTTTCAAGTCCTACAAAAGCCTTAATGCCAACCCTTGCATTGGGATTCCTACACAACCAAATCACTTTAGTTATCTGTGTGTGAAAGGATCCACCTGGCACTAGGGGTACGGGCACAGCATTTAGGATCACGGAAGAAGCCTGTCCAAACAATTGAATAATGTGAGTAAAGCATGACCCAGATGCTTGAGAGAAGTGGTAGCTGCAGAGAAGCACATGAAACAGAGTGGAAATTTTCCAGAGCAGAAATCCATTTTGATTTAGGTGAAATATACATCTTTGAATTAAGTCTGTAGCTTGCAAACGTAGATGTTTAGTCTGACTGCCTGTTCTCGCAAAAAGTCTATGCTCTAAGAAACTGCTTCAGCCGAAGGACAGAGATAAGGGGGCGGGGGGGGGGGGGGCTTGAACTCTGAAACAGACGGAGAGGCTGCTGTGGGGAAACAGGGCAGGATGATCCAGGAGTTCTTTCTGATAAAGAAAAATTAGTGTCAAATGTCACGTGAAATCAGTAGAATGAATATGTATGAACCTATTGTGAAATTGCATGCATATGTATTTGAGAGAAAGATAAAAAAGGATCTGGAGTTCCCAGGGGTACTCATGTCAATTTAAGGGGAACGATTCCCACATGCGTCCAGCAATTCCTACATGCGTCCGGTGCTGTAATAAACATACTGGCTTTAGAACTTTCACAAAAGTTGTGGAGTTTGTTTGCTTCCACAAATCACACAAAAGCTGATATGTGCCCCACATAATAATAGCTGGTTTGGAACAAAAAGGAGGACATTGGATATCGCCAGCAGAATGCTGAAATACCAAGTTGCCCTACTGGAGCAGGACAATGTTGAACTTCAGGTAACCACTGCTTTGAATCCAGCCATGTTTCTCCAAGCTTCAGAAGCCCAGATACTTTTGTGCCATGACTTCATGGTAACTATTGAACAAGTACGTACTGGCATACTGGATCTCAATAGTGATTCCATCTGGGAGCCAGAACTGGATGTGCACACTGGTAGGAACAGCACGGTATGAAATGGAACATGGGTAGCTGGGTATGCAGTGGGAACCTTGACCCAGGTAATAGAAGCCCAGGCTTTACCTTTTAACACTTCAGCACAAAAAGCAGAATTAATGACTTTACAGTGAGTGCTAGAAATCACTGAAGGAAAAAGAGTAAACATATGGACTGATTTAAAATATCTTTTTGAAATAATACACTCCCATGAAACCATATGGAAGAGGATTGTTATTGGCAAAGATGTCTCCTATTAAGTACAAAGAAGAAGTTAGTCAACTACTACAGTGTGCAAAAGTAAAAGTCAAAAGAAGTGGCCATGGTGCCCTTGTAAAGCTCATCAGTTTGGAGACTCTCCAGTTAATATAGGAACTCAATTAACTGATAATAATGCTAAAGACATTGCTGAAAAAGGTATCCTTGCACTAATACCTAGCAAAAGTTGAATGTCCTGGAACAAAAACCAAATTATAGTAATCAGGACAGGCAGCCCCATCATTAGAAGGTGATTGGTAATCTCATGCAGGCAGATAATTGCACCTCCACAATTAATACATAAGATAATAAAACTAAAACACATTAGGAAATAGACAACATGGTAACTAGTTTACAAAGGAATATAGTAAGCACAAAGATGACAGAAATTCATAGATCAGTTGTTGCAAAATATGTGATTTGTTTTGCCTAATAATCTCAAGGAAGGAAGAAGGCCACCTCCAGGGCTAGTAAAACAGGGGAATTCACCAAGTGATTCTTGGCAAATTAATTTTGAAGAACTGCCCAGGAAGAATGGGAATTAGTACATTTTAGTATTTTGGTAGTTTTTCTAGATGGCCAGAAACTTTTCCATGTCACACCAACAAGGCAAGGGAAGTGTCAAAAGTTTTTCTAAAATTAATATTTAATAGCATTGGGACTGACTCTTTCAAGTCTTAAAAGGTACATCGTTATCAACAGATAAGTGGGGTTGCACTTGCATGTACATCCTTTCCAACCAGAAGATATGGTGTGCATCAGAACCTGGAACTTTGAATCAGTCCAGGAGAAGTGGAAGGGACCATATCAAGTCTTCCTGGTAACCTACACTGCACTCAAGGTAGAAGGAATCAAACACTGGGTTCATCACATGCAGGTAAAACCAGCAACCACACATCAAACACAGCAGAAACAAGACCGACTAACACCATGTAGGTTTTTTAATATATAAATTCTGTTGTTTTAGGTAAAGAATATGATCTTCTAAGAGGATACTATTTATTGGATCTAGATGAAGATGATAAATAATTGCATACTTATAATAATAATAGAAACTACATTCTTATCTTCTGGGAAGGGGAATGTGGTCTTCAAGTTAGTGCAAGATTTTGGCAGATTACAAAATTTAACTTCTATAACAGCTTGTTTGCTAACACCAACCTCTGCAGAAAATCCAGTTCTATGGGGAGCTTTAGTCAGCAATTTGACAAAAATCTGGTAACACATATGGGAAAGATAAAGGGAACAATAGTGGGATGGATATAAGAATCCATCTTTACTCCTCAAATATCTACCTTTAGGAACAGACTAGCTATACACAATTTGACTCTGCAAATGGAAATTTTAGCAAATGCAACTCAGTGAGGGTTTACTGAAATAGATGAACAATTGCAAGCCATGACTAAAATGACCTTACAAAACAGATTGGCTTCAGACTTATTGCAGTTGCATGAACATGGAGTATGTAGATACTTGAATTTAAACAATACTTGTGTGCACATTCTAAATGTGACTGCTAAATTGGATGATCAGGTAGAGAGGATAAAATCAGTTGCTGCATCTAGCAGAGAATTAAGGGCAGGATTAGAAAGCAGCTGGTTAAATAAAATATTTCAAGGATTTGAATTTTCTCTAACTGGTTGGTTGGCCGGCCTCACATTTGCAAAGTATAATTGTGTTCATAGTAATAATTGTAATTATGTTACTTGCCTCAAGCTGCATAAAAAACGATTGCTAATGCAACATGAGGAACTTATATGATATTAGTGAAAAAGCAAAGTGAGGCTTATGAAGGCTTGAAGGGAAGACAAGCTTCACAAGTCTCAAAGGGGAGGGATGTTACCAGATGATAAATTGTCTACACCTGGTGAGATAACACAATGTTTATTCTTCAAAAACCACTGGCCTATGGAACTGCACAATGCCCATTGCAAAAGAAGAACTGGAAGTTCACCAGCTCCAGTGTTCTGCCAGCTTTACCAGGTCAGCTATAATGCTGGGGTCCCTGACCACTAAGAATGCATGCGTAAAGGGGAGAGAAAATATGTTAACAGTTTCGGGGAAATGATTATCATATGTATGTTTATTCTAGGACAATCAATGAATATGTATGTAAAATACAGAAACTTTCCTGAATTCAGCATGCATGATTTTTGGAGGACATATCCCCTTGTGCATCTGGCCAAATAAAGAATGCCTGCTTCTTAATGCTACATTGGTGTTAAGGAGTTAGGGCTTTTTTTCCAAATTTTTGGTAATACAGGCAGCAGAAGAGCAACATAATCCTTGGCCATTGATTCACACAAACTGATGTGGATATCAACCCACTTTATTATGTTGTATTAATGTTTTGATGACATATCACCATTCTGCACCTTTTGCTTGACAGGGTAATGCCTGGCAAAGGAGTAAAGCAAGCTGAGTCTTAAATAGCCCCCAAATTAATCCCCAGGTATATAAAGGGGAGCTCCAAAAGAGCATCCATATCTTACCATAGCTTTAAGTTCAGACATAAAAACTAAACAGCAGTAGAGAAACCATGCTTAGCAGAGTAAATATTGTAAGCGTAGCTGAGTGTCAGTCAAGATTATAATATAGAGATAAATTTACAGCCTCTGGCCATATTAATTTCATGCCTAGTAACATGCCTATGCTGTTAATTTCTTTTCATGAATATTAGGATGATGTCCAATGTGTTTTGTCTGTCCTACAACATAAAGGCTTGCAAAACAGTCTAAAATATTTGCCTATTGTCCTGGTTTGAAATAAATTTGGGAAGAAACATCCAAAAGGTGTCTCCTCTGAAAAGGCAGATTCCAGCAGCCCCTCCCCCAACTGCTTTATGAATTAAAAAAAAGGGAAGCCCACGTGTCTTTGAGTTAGCCAGGCTATGCTGCAGTGGCTAAAAGGTGTGATCCCGCTACTGACTGCCATGGGAGCTTTGACTTGCTCCTTTCCACTTTGTCGAGCCCACGATCCTGACATTAAGAGTCTCATGCTCTACTGACTCAGCTAGCTGGGCTCACTTTCTTAAACCCACAAGAAACACATGCCAAGAGAAAGGAATCCAGGGGAGGAAGTGAAGAAAAAGCATTCCACCACTTCTCCTCCTCTTTCACTCTTAAAGGCACAAGACTTATATCTGGACCAAAATGACAGATGATGGGGATGCCGGACCATACAGTCATAATAAGATTTTTAACTTCGATAAAGTTTATGTTGTTATTCTCCCATGGGTGCCCATCCTTTAATGTCTGTTAAACTAGATACTGGCTGAAGATGAAATTTGTAAACAAGATGAAAGATTTGAAAATTTTGCTTTCCAAATGTGCAATCCTAGAGACTGTAAGAAAAGGCCAGTACTGACAAACATGCACTTAGAAGTATACCAAGATGTATTGGGTCTGTGTTGCGGTGTGTTGCAATGTCCTGTTTTAAACTTCCGGGTCCCTTCCCAGGTGTGCCTATACCTTCTCCCTTCCCCCTCGCCCCTTGCTGAGTGTGCCCTGTCAATCAGGCTAACATACCAGCAAGGCGTCGTGTGGTTGGTCCCTCAGGCCTGGGGGACATTGGATAGGTGTCCCTAGTCCCTTGAGACCCTGCCCCTTTCACCTGGTTGGTAGCTCACCTGTCCCCTCCCCTTCCCCTGTCCCGGAGCTTAAAAGATTAAGGAGACCATGCGGCAGCATTCTGTTGGAGGAGTTGCCCCGGTTCAGACCTCTGTAACCATGGAATAAACATCTGGATATAACCCTCCAGCAGAATCCTCTCCTTTTCCCTTCACCATAGCCAGAAGCTCTCTCTCCTGAGGTAAACGGAGTTCCTGACAAGCCTGGACTTGCACCAGTGCCCCGCTGCAATCTCCAGCAGCCAAGGTATCTCTGGGGTAAAGCACCACAGAAGCCGCCTTTGGCTCAGCAGCGAGGGTCACACTGACCCAGGCACAATCTGACTGGTTATATTGGGATTCATATTCCAATATATTGGCGTCCCTGAGGGTGGGCAAAGCGACTCCGCAGCCCGAGAACGGACTCGCAGTACCTCAGAAAAGCTTCTGGCAGCCGTGCATCCAGCTGGAAGGTCTTTGGTTGTATCGCTCTCAGCTAGAGACTTTGGGAATATTCCCAGAAAAAGTGTCGTGGACTGTTCAGCGCCTCTGGAAAGCCCGGCTTCATTGTGGTGAGCAGATTTTCCAGAGGAAGAGGAGGGTAGCCTCTCTTGCCCAGAGAGAGGTCCTTTTCCGGTGTAGACCTGCCTGCCTAGACCCAGCCACCTACAGCTTCCATTTCACTTGAGTATCTCTGCTTTCGGTAGAGCAAAAGCTCAAAAACAGACTCTGCCGTGAGTTCTGTTCCTTTTTGCCTTTGCATTTTTGGCTGCGCAGCCCCACAGACGGGAATTCATTGCGTTCTAGGTTTTTAGCTTTCTGCCGCGTGTTTCACTGTCTTTTGGAATTCGCGCCGGAGCGGCATCGCTCTCTGCCCTTCCCGCTCGGCAGCGTGCTCGGGATACTCTCTTTCTGTCTCTGTGCGGGAAGGGGGGGGGGGGGGGGGGCTCCCTTTCCACGTGGCCAGGGGACCTGCGAGGTCGGGAGTGTTCTCTGCACACGCGGCGGGGGGGCCCCGGTTTCGGCTTGCCATGTGGAGTGGCTGCTCTCTCTGCTCCGCGGGGGGGCTGCATTCCACGGCGGGGAAGGCTTTGTGTCTGCCTCGGTTCGGCAGGGAGTGCCCTGCTGCTGCTGCCCGGGAATTTTAAAAGCAGTATATACAGCTGCATTGTGAAGCTTTTGTCTGCTCGTTATCGCTTTCTATCTGTGGTTTTTTTAGAAATTGGTAGCTGATTTTAGCTTTGTTTTTGGTCAGGCGGGATTAAGTACTTTGCTTTTTACATCTAACATGGGTTCCAAACTCAGCAATGTACAAAAAGGAGTGTATTATGATATTGTTAGCATTTTAGTCAATGGTAATGTGAAATTCTCTAAAGGAAAATTGAAACAGTTTATAAGATGGCTTTTTCTGCAGTTCCCAAACATTTCCTCTGAAGAAATCCACAATATTCAATTCTGGGATAAAGTTGGGAATGAATTGATAACCTTAGGACAATCTGGCAAATCACCCTCAGCTAAATTTGTGTTCTGGAGTTTACAAATTCGAACAGCATTGCTCAAACAAAAGGAAATGGAGAAAAAGCCAAATGTAAAGCCATGTACCTCTGCTCTCCCTGTTTCTCCCTCTCCTAGCCCTAAAACCCCTAAACCTCTTTCCCCAAAACTTGGTATTTTAAAGAGAGCACACTCATTGGGAAGTCAGCTCCCAGAGTGTGCAAGAATACCTGAGTTGTTTTGTTCACAAAGCCCTGGCCAGGCTGCATGGCTTTCCCAACCCCCTGTATCCCCTCCTCTAAAACCCAGAGCACGTGTTAGCTTTCCGGAGAGCAGTGATGTCCAAAATGGCCCCCAGTCCCTAGGGGGTCCACAAGATGGTGGATGCCACGTGGCATCTTCCCAAACCTGGTCTTCTTCTTCACAAAATCCTCTTAAGCATTCCAAAATTCCATCCCCATCCCCCTCTCCTCCTGTTCCTCGTGACACCTTCCCCCCTTCCCCCCCCTTTCCTGCAGTACCCTCAGCTCCGCCCCTCTACTCCTCCCAGGGGGCGTCTGCTGACGTGATGTCACCAGGCGTCCCCGCCCCCTGCCAGCCCCTTGTCCCCGCCCCCTGTTCCCACGGTTTCCCTGCCCCTTGCCGGCTCCCTGTCCCCGCCCCCTCCCCGGGTTCCCACGGTGGGGACACACCCACTGCCTGTCCCCAAACCTGTAGCTGTGATCCCAATGCTTCTGATTCCAGGGATACAGAGCAGGGGACAGCAGACCCAATGCATAGTCCCTTGTTGTCACTAGCTCCTGTTACGTTTCAGCCTGCAGCTCAAGCCGGGGCAGCTCCAACTGCCAATTGGAGTTCTTTTGGACGACAATTGATTAAAGAGATCTGTAAATCTCATAAGGAATATGGTCCACACAGTCCATATTTCCGTGGCCTTTTAAATTCTGAATTGAGCAGGACTGTGGTAGTCCCACATGATTTAAAACAGCTTTTTTCATGTCTCATGATCTCCACGGAATTCAAATTATGGTAATCAGCACTGAAACAACTGCTAATAGATGCTCTCCCAGGCTTACAGGCTGATCCAAACACAGCGAAAGACAACAGTGGTAACCCTATCACCATTGAGCACCTCTGTGGTGAGGGCCAATGGTCTTCTCCCTCAGTCCAAGCTACTGCAATTCCTGCAGAAACACTCGAGAAAGTAAAAGAAGCAGCTGAAAAAGCATTCTTTTCCCTCCAACCTGAGGGGCCTTTTGAGCCCTATAGTAAAATTAAACAGCTACCATCAGAGCCTTTTTTGAAATTTGTAGAAAAGTTAACTAGAACCATTGAAATACAGGTTAAAAAGGAAAACGCTAGGGAAGCAATTTTAGAAGAAATAGCGTTTACAAATGCCAATGAACAGTGTCGAGCGGCAATCCTGAGCCTTCCTATGGAACCTTCCCCTACACTAAAGGATATGCTTCTAGTCTGTAACAGGAAAGTGCCTCTGATGACTGTGGCTGAAGACACCAGCCCAAGGCTGCTGCCAAGACCACTTCAGCGTGTCGCTGTTGCCATCCCCGCGCCTTTTCCCTCAGCACAGCAGTACCCTGGGCAGCAGTGGAGACCAGCAATGGTTGAGCCCACTAAACCATGCCTGCTTTGTAATAACCTAGGACACTGGAGTAACCAGTGCCCCCTGAAAAGGGAATTTGATGAATTTAGAAATGGCAGGGGAGGAGAACTACAAGCCCTCCCTGGGGGTCAACAACAAAAAAACTGAGAATAAAGTGCCAGCCTGCCAGGCGTGCAGACATAGAAAGAGCAGGCCAAGAGAATAAGGGTAGCAAAACAAATCAAGCGTGCAATAATATTAACATTTGTGTAACTGAAGCAGGTGCTTCAAAGACCAAGTCTGCTAGTCCACTGTTGAAAGTGAAACAAAATAACCTTTGTTATGATTTAAGTGATTCTGTATTAACCGCATCTTCTGTCAATGAGCCTTACAGGTTGCAGCTGACAGAGTCACTCCACCTGAAGGACACTGACTGGCATTTTGTCTCTGTAAATCCTGAACAGAAGGGTACTTGGAACCGAATTCGTTGTAAGTACATCGTCATTGGGGACACCAAACACACACCACAAGAGATCGAAATTGCTCCGGGAATGACAACATCAGATCCCAAGCAATTTGTTCTCAGCCTGCACTGTTTCCACCCACCCCTGTTTCTTCCCAAGGGACAAATTGTTGCTCAAGCTATCCCTGTACCATCTTTACCTGAAAATATCGAAAAACAAGGGCCCACAGCCGCCCGAGTCCAAGTTATTGGGAAAGAGAAACCCAAATTGTGGTGCAATGTCAGTGGGGGTGGGGAGTCTAAACGCATTGAGATGCTTGTAGACACAGGTGCAGACTGCACAGTGATTCCAGTACAAGACTGGCCAGCACACTGGCCTTTACAAAATGTTGCTGGTCACCTTCGAGGTGTAGGAGGTCTGCAATTGGCAAAACAATCCAAAAGCATTATTCAATTCGAGGGTCCAAACGGACAATTGGCAAATATCCGTCCATTTGTGTTAGATTATTCAGAACCTTTGTTAGGGAGAGATTAATGGCCCAGTGGGGTGTCACAATTGATATTCCAGACTCTCCACAGCATTTTTGTGCAGCAGTCATTAAACAACAGTCCCCCACCCAAAAAACTGAAGTGGAAAACAGACAAACCAGTTGATGTGAAACAGTGGCCACTCAGTAAACAAAAAATTAAGGTGCTTGAGGAACTAGTAGAAGAGCAACTAAAAAAGGGGCACATTGGGGAGACCATGTCCCCATGGAACTCTCCAGTGTTTGTCATCCAAAAAGCTGACAAAAAAGAGGTGGCGACTCCTCTGTGACCTCCGACAAATTAATAATGTAATTGAAGATATGGGTTCTCCCCAACCTGGTATGCCATCCCCAACAATGCTTCCCCAAGATTGGAAATTAGCTGTTATTGATATTAAAGATTGTTTTTTCCAAATCCCATTGCACCCTAATGATGCACCGCGTTTTGCATTCTCAGTCCCTTCTATCAATTCAGAAGCTCCTATGAAAGGTACCATTGGACCGTTCCTCCTCAGGGATTAAAGGTATCTCCAGCTATCTGCCAGTGGTATGTCTCTTCCCTGCTTTCCCCAGTGCGTGCAGCCGCAGAGAAGGCCATCATCTATCATTATATGGATGATATCCTCGTGTGTGCCCCCAATGATGATTTACTCACACATGCGCTTGACCTAACGATCGATGCATTGATTGTTGCAGGGTTCGAGCTCCAGGAAAAGAAAATTCAAAAGATGCCACCTTGGAAGTATTTGGGCTTAGAAATTGGAAATAGGACCATTGTTCCTCAAAAACTAGAAATCAATCCAAGGATCAAGACCCTTGTCCACAAGTTGTGTGGGTCTTTGAATTGGGTAAGACCATGGCTTGGTCTGACTAATGAAGACCTTGCCCCTCTTTTCAATTTATTGAAAGGGGGAGAGGACCCAGGTGCTCCTAGGTCAATTAATCCAGAGGCACGGAAAGCTCTAGAAAAGGTTCAGATTGCAATGTCCACAAGACAGGCCCACCGATGCCGGCCTGACCTGCCATTCAAATTTATCATCCTAGGTAAGTTGCCACACCTCCATGGAATTATTTTCCAGTGGGAGGAAAAACAAACACCTAAGGCAAAGGACACACCAAAAAAGGACCGGGACCAGAGGGACTCTCTCTTGATCATAGAATGGGTTTTCCTCAGTCACAAAAGGTCCAAGAGACTGACAAAGCCTCAGGAGCTGTTAGCGGAACTGATCCGGAAAACAAGGACCCGAAGCAGGGAGTTAGCAGGATGTGATTTTAAGTGCATTCACATTCCAGTTGAGTTAAAATCAGGTCAAAATACTATGAAAATACTGGAACAATTGTTTCAAGAAAATGAAGTGTTGCAGTTTGCTCTGGATTCCTACTCAGGACAATTTTCGGTAGCACGGCCCGCTCACAAATTGTTTGAACAAGATGTTCAATTTACTTTAAAATTAAGAACTGCTCTAAGTAGGAGACCTTTAAAAAGGGCTCTAACTGTCTTTACAGATGCGTCTGGGAGGTCCCACAATTCCGTTATGACATGGAAGGATCCTCAAACCCAGCAGTGGGAGACGGACATTGCTGAGGTGGAAGGTTCACCTCAGGTTGCTGAATTGGCTGCGGTTGTTAGGGCTTTTGAAAGGTTCTCAGAACCATTTAATCTGATTACAGACTCTGCATACGTGGCAGGAGTAGTATCCAGAGCAGATCAAGCAATACTGCAAGATGTATCTAACATCGCACTTTTTGAATTGCTCTCAAAACTGGTAAAGTTAGTCACTCACCGAGAGCAACCATTTTATGTGATGCATGTCAGGTCACACACTGACTTGCCAGGGTTTATCGCTGAAGGCAACAGAAGAGCAGATGCTCTTGCTGCACCTGCAGTGATGGCCACTCTCCCAAATGTTTTTGAACAGGCAAAAATCAGCCACCAGCTTTTACACCAAAATGCACCTGGCCTGGTTCGTCAGTTTAACATCACTCGAGAACAGGCCAAAGCGATTGTGGCCACTTGCCCAAATTGCCAACAACATGCACTCCCTACAGTGAGTACGGGAGCAAACCCAAGGGGACTGAACAGTTGTGAACTGTTGCAAACAGATGTAACACACATACAGGCTTTTGGAAGGCAGAAATATGTTCATGTTAGTGTAGATACCTTTTCTGGAGCGGTCTATGCTTCTGCCCACACAGGAGAATCATCTATTGATGCTATTAAGCACCTCTTACAGGCTTTGTCTTTCATGGGCATCCCCAAGGAGCTGAAAACTGATAATGAGCCTGCTTATAAATCCAAGGAATTCAGGAGCTTCCTGCAGCAATGGGGAGTAGAGCACAAAACTGGCATCCCCTACTCCCCTACAGGTCAAGCCATTGTAGAAAGAACTCACCGTGATATTAAAAGGGTCCTGGACCAGCAACAACAGGTTCTGAAAGTAGAACCTCCCCACATCCAGTTATCCAGGGCACTATTCACAATCAATTTTCTGAATTGTTCTTTTGACAGCCTGAACCCACCCATCCTACGCCACTTTGGGGGGAGCAGTCACAGGTTGATGAAAGAAAAACCTCCAGTTTTAGTAAAGGACCCTGAGACTTGGACAATGGTGGGACCTTACAAATTGGTTACTTGGCGACGTGGATACGCCTGTGTGTCCACCCCCTCTGGTTTAAGGTGGGTTCCTTCCAAATGGGTAAAGCCCTATGTTCCCAAAGTCTCAGAGAAATCTGCAGAAGCACCCCAGGTTGCTCACGCTGCCTGGAGAAGAAACGCCGCACGCGTTCTCTGGAGGAAATTCCATTTAAGCCTCCTATCTGGAATAGTTTGTAATATATGTCTGTCTCAAGTTCCTTGTACCAGTTTAGATCCCACTGTTCGTGTGTAGCCTCGAGATGCCATGAGACCAACCCTGCTTCTCGTCCTACTCGTGATCATCCCACCTGCGATCTCCTACCGCAGCCCAAACCACATATGGACTACCTTGACAAAGGCTCTCAGACATCAACAGAGAAATTGACAACGGGCTGAATGGACTGTTCAAAGGCTGGGGACTCGCGGGCTGGTTGGGATCTATTCTGAAAACTGTGTTTTTAGTGCTGTTTATTTTAGTTATAGTTATTGTAGTTGTTGGCATTGGTTTTGGACTAATCAAACGCATGGTTTTCAAGTTAATTTCAAGCTCATCCTCCCCTCCTGAGGTCTACCAATTTTAAGCCCTCAGTGCTCCAGTGGATGACCTGGAGGCCTCAGTGGAAAACACTGACCCTCCTGTAGAAGAAGAACCGATTTACCAACCATGGTTTGGCAATCATTCTGCACCATAAACACAGTCCTCTTCTTTTTAAACAAAACTAGGGGGAGATGTTGTGGTGTGTTGCAATGTCCTATTTTAAACTTCCGTGTCCCTTCCCAGGTGTGCCTATACCTTCTCCCTTCCCCCTCACCCCTTGCTGAGTGTGCCCTGTCAATCAGGCTAACATACCAGCAAGGCGTCGTGTGGTTGGTCCCTCAGGCCTGGGGGACATTGGATAGGTGTCCCTAGTCCCTTGAGACCCTGCCCCTTTCACCTGGTTGGTAGCTCACCTGTCCCCTCCCCTTCCCCTGTCCCGGAGCTTAAAAGATTAAGGAGACCATGCGGCAGCATTCTGTTGGAGGAGTTGCCCCGGTTCAGACCTCTGTAACCATGGAATAAACATCTGGATATAACCCTCCAGCAGAATCCTCTCCTTTTCCCTTCACCATAGCCAGAAGCTCTCTCTCCTGAGGTAAACGGAGTTCCTGACAAGCCTGGACTTGCACCAGTGCCCCGCTGCAATCTCCAACAGCCAAGGTATCTCTGGGGTAAAGCACCACAGAAGCCACCTTTGGCTCAGCAGTGAGGGTCACACTGACCCAGGCACAATCTGACTGGTTATATTGGGATTCATATTCCAATAGGTCTGGTTGAGATAGAGTTCATTTTCCCACAGCAGACCTCACAGTGCTGTGCTTTCTATTGGCAGCTGGAAAGGTAGTGATAACACACCAGTGTTTTGGCTACTGCTGAGGAGGGCTGTCACAGCATCAGTGCTGTCTCTCAACATTACCCCCCCCCGTCCATCAAGGGGCCAGGAGTGGGCAAGACCCTGGGAGGGGACATAACTAGGCCAGCTGACCTAAACTGACCAAATGGGGTATTCCATACCATATGATATCAGCTTAGATATAAAAGTTAAGGAAGGGAGGTAGGACGGGGGGGCATTTGTTATTTACAATGTTTGCATTCCAGAGCCACTGCTATGCATGCGAAAGCCCTTCTTCCTGGGAAGTGGCTGAACAATGCTTGCCAATGGGAAGTGGAGAATAATTTTTTTTTCCCCTCTGCTTATGGGAGGGCAATTTTTTTTCTTTAGTAAACTGCCTTACCTCAATCTACTAGCTGTTTTCCATCTTATTTTCTATCCCCTGTCTCACTGGGAAGGGGAGTGATAGTGGCTTGGTGGGCAGCTGGTGTCCAGTCAAGGTCAACCCTGTACAGTCCTTTTTGGCACTTAATGTGGAGCCCAAATCCATGATCCTAAGAGTCTTATCATCTACCGACTGAGCTAGCTGGCCAAATTTTAATGATAATTTTTAAATATGTGATTCACACAGGCAAAGGGTGGAATGTATTGGGCTTGCGTGACCAAGCTTTGGTAGCTGAGGCCTACAGGGGTGGCTTCTGTGAGGAGCTGCTGGAAGCTTCCTCCATGTCTGGGAGACCCAATCCCTGGTGGCTCCAAAGACAGATGTGCCTCTGGTCAAGGCTGGGCTGTTATAGATACATATTATAATATTGGCTTTTTGCAAATATTAAAATGGATTTTATATGTGTGATATTAAAGTAACTTTGTTATAAAGATATAGTTTTCATTTCTGCTGTTAATTAACCTTAGACATAGTAGTGAAATAGCTATGCTTGTGTAAAATGCCTGGTTGGATGGGATAGCATCCAATGAACATAGGATGAGGACACCTGCTACAGATATGCCAATTATCAGCACTCACCGTCTGAAGAAAGCATGGACCAAGGCCCAAACTGGAAGTGATAAGAAGAAGGAGCCTAAACCACAGCCAAGAAACACGCATGCTCTAAAAAGGCAGATCTGAGGAGGGGCCATGTAAAACAGTTCCTGTAATATGTAAACTAGTTATGGATATGCATAAGGTTCTAGGAATATGCAAAGGGCTGATGTAATTGGAAAGGTATTTAAGGGGTATCCCCAAAAGTCTTAGCTGAGTTCCAAGATGCACCTGGCTGTAATAACCTTTGCTCTATGGCCCTTGTATCCTATTGTCCTTTATTAAACTTCTTTAGTTTTCACAGGAGAGTGAACGTGTTTTTCACAGGGCCAATTGGCAATGGTGGCAACCCCTCTGTGATAACATATTTAAGAAGAAAGAAAAAAAAAGTTATTGCACAGTTGTAATTGTGGCCAGAGAAGAGCGGAGTGAGAATACATGAATATGTGAGAAGAACAACTATGCAGATACCAAGGTCAGTGAAGAAGGAGGGAGAGGAGGTGCTTCAGGCACCAGAGCTGAGATTGCCTTGCAGCCTGTGATGAAGACCATGGTGAAGCAGCCCATGGAGGTCCACGGGGGATGCAGAGATAAACCTGCAGCCTATGGAGGAGACCCACCCTGAAGCAGGTTTATGCCTGAGAGGAGGCTGTGACCCTGTGGGAGGCCTGTGGAGAGAGGAACCCCCACTGGAGCAGTCTGTCCTTGAAGGACTGCACCCTATGGAAGAGTGGGTTGATGCTGGCTGGATTCCAAGCACCCACCAAAGCTGCTGAGACATGGAGGTTAGAAATTAATTTAGGTTAGAAATTAATTTAGGATTCAGGATAGTTGTTTTAGACGATTTATGTTGCTTAACTTGCTTAACTTGCTTGCAAGGCCTGTGAATATGGGACAGGAAGGAATGGAGGGATCCTGATAAGAAGAGCTCCTTACCCAAAACAAGGTAGAAGGAATGGGAGAGCCTGCAAGCTGTTGGAGATAAGAGAGGCTCCTTGGACTCTAAACCAGCTTAGACCAGCACTATAGTTAGGGCTACAGCCAAGATACTAAAGAGCATGCACCAGGAAGAAAAGGGGAACAGTTCACATTGATGAAGACTCGTTTGCCCTTCCTCCTGCGACCACTGCGTAAGCGCAGAAGGACTGATAAGCTAATTAAAATACAAAGCGGGGCTAGGTGGGGCTAGGAAATTAATATGCATGAAACTACTGCGAAACTTAATGCATATGTAGTATTTTATAAAATGAGAGTTAGGTTTCTTGGGAGGCACGAGTGCTTTTGGAGGAACTATCTCCCATGCAGCCAGTGCCAAATAAATACATACTTAATGTCCAACTTTATGAGTTGTGGAGTCTTTCTGCGAATCACTGCTCTCTATCACTCCCTGTCACAACTGGACAGGGGAGAGAAAATATAACAAAGGGTTCATATGTTGAGATATGGACCAGGAGAGATCATTCGCCAAATACTGTCACGGGCAAAACAGGTTAGAATTGGAGATATTAATTGAATTTATTACTAACAAAATCAGAGCAGAATAATGAGAAGTAAAATAAAACCTTAAAAACACCTTCCCCTCACCCTGTGGATGTGACAGCCTGGTCAGAGAGTGAGAAAGCTAAATTTGTTTTCTCACAGTGGACTTGTGAGACTTTTTTGGGAGTTGTAGAGAAACAATGATAACTTGTTAGTATAAACAACCTGCAGGTAGTGTTTTCCTACTCTGTTTTTCTGGTCTTCTCAATGACTGTGAGAAAGATGTTTTTGTTAATTAGTCAATCAAGTAGAATGTGTCAAAGCTGTCTATAAAAGAAGAGAGTTTTTCGTATTAAAGCTGTTGTGCCAACCAGCCTTCTTGTGAATCTGTGTCATTTCTTGCTCAACAGTGACATCACCTCTCCCTCCTTCCTGGCTCTACCTCCTACCCCAGTGATGCAGGGAGACAGGGAATGGGGATTATGGTCGTTTCATCACTCGTGGCTTCTCCCGCTGCTCAGGGAGAGGAGTTGTTTCCCTGCTCCACTGTAGGGTCCTTCCCACAGGAGACAGCTTTCTGCGAACTTCTCTGACATGGCTCCATCTCACGA
Source organism: Zonotrichia albicollis (assembly GCF_047830755.1). NCBI lineage: Eukaryota > Metazoa > Chordata > Aves > Passeriformes > Passerellidae > Zonotrichia > Zonotrichia albicollis. Next base: position 17,600,888 of record NC_133859.1, on the reverse strand, counting down.
GCAACAGCTCTTTGTGAACTGCTGCAACATGAGTGTGGAAGCCCTGAAGGGGCATCTCCTAAGTTACACCCCATTGGCTCCTTCCCCTGTTCCTGTGTCTGAACATAGGTGTTCCTGAGCCACTCCCTCCCATTTCCCTGATTGGCCTTCACCTTGATACTGTCCGGAGACCAAGGTCAGCACGGGAGGCCCCTGGGGGGGGAGAGCTGGACCCTCGGGGTGTGGGTGTGCCTGGGACCTGAACATCTCATGGCACGGCTGAATTAAACATCTATGGATATTAAGCAAAGGCCCTTTTTGTTTCTTTACCCTGGACTTTACTAGCAGCAATTCAGGCTGCAACAATGAGTCCATCCCACGGACAACAGTACTCCTCAAACTGCTGCAGCATGGATCACTCTTCCACAGGGTGGAGTCCATCAAGAAAAGACTGCTCCAGAGGGGTCTCCTCTTTCCACGGGCCTCCCATGGGGTCCCAACCTCCTCTCAGGCATCTACCTGCTCTGGCGTGGGTCTCCTCCATGGGCTGCAGGGTGACAGCTACTTCACCATGGTCTTTGCCACAGGCTGCAGGGCAATCTCAGCTCCGGTGCCTGGAACAGCTGCTCTTCCTCCTTTTCCTCTGACCTTGGTGTCTGCATAGTTGCTCCTCTCACGTATTCTCACTCCACTCTTCTCTGGCCCCAATTACCACTGCACAATAACTTTTTTTTTTCCTTCTTAAACATGTTATCACAGAGGTGCTACCACCATTTCTAGTTGACCCAGTCTTGACAGCAGCACATCCATCTTTGGAGATGCCAGGGATTGACTGCCAAACAATGAGAAAGCTTCTAGCAGCTTCTCACATAAGTCATCCCTGTAGCCCCCTCACTACCTAAACCAGGCTATGCGAACCCAATAAAATGCTAAGCTCACTTACCAGCACCTTTTTACCCTTCATGTTTATCTGATGCTGGTCAGTCCAATTTTCTAAGGTGCAGAAGGTATATGGGAAGATTTACTGCTTGTATTTTAAAGAAATGAAGAGAGAAAGAAAAAAGATACAGACAATTCCAATACTTAGATTGTCACCTGTTGGGGATCAAATTAAGTTTACATTTAAATATGAAATATCAGAAATTAATTGTATAGGTTTAAGTTTAATTGCAACTTGCTTACAGCTTGGCATGAGTGGACCCTGCTTAAAGCTTAGGAACAGTGAACTTTAAATGAACTCTGTTAACATGGATGGCTAAACAGAGGAGAAAACAGAAAGGCTGAATATGTTCAGATAAGGGTTGAGACCCTGGAAGCCCCCAAGGCTGACCCAAGCTGGAAGGTAAGAGCAGTTAATGGTCTGCCCATGTGGACATGGGGAAAGAATCCAATGATGTGTTAGAAGACCCCAGACTATAAATCACCATTGGACCAAGAGATGCGTGCAGGGTGTGTGAAGATCGGGTGCACAGACTGTAAGGGTATAAAGGTCCAGGAATTTCTTTGTTCAGGGTCCATCTCTGGAGGCACCCAGCTTGAGCTGAAATAAACTAATTCTGCCTTAGAACCTAGGCTCCAACCTCTTCTTCAGCAGACAAGTTTAACAGCTGGTGGCATGGGTGATCATAATCAATCATTCAGTAACAAGCTTAGCTCATTTTCATTAAAAAAAATCCAAAAAGAACACCAAAACCCCAGACCTAAGTTCCAAACAGTAATTAGAAGGAAACAAAGGAGAAAAAATAAATAAGAAAATTAGTGTCAAAAATACATTGCAGGAATCTCTGTCAATTTTTATGAGTTATATTTTGGAATAAATGCCAGACCTTTTTAATAAGCACCAGTACTGGGGTTTTATTTTGCAAAATCCACTTAGGGAGCTTTTAAAGTTGTATAAACTATAAAAATACTGAAACCAAGAAAGAGAGATACCTACTGAGATGTTGGAACAAATGTCAGAGGAAGAGAATTTAACCAAACCTGTATCAGCACTCAGTTCATCTAGCGGCCCTCTGGTTCTCCAGGTAGATCCTGAGTTCTGATTTCCTAAAGAATTATTGTGCTCTTGAACTACTGCAGCTGCCAACAGATTGTCCACATTTACCACTTCCGGATCTGAGTTTGTGTCTGATATATCATAGTGAGCTATAACTGGAGGTCCATCTGCAGAAGTAGAGAAAAACAACACAGATTAGAAGTCTGCATACTGTGAAAACCCCCTCTAAAAGTACAAAGTACAATAATTTAAGGATTAATACCATCTCCTACCTGCAGCTTATAGTTTATAGCAATACATTCATTATATGAATCATTAAACTTCAGTTAATGAACATAGTCTGAGATTACAGAGACATTTTAACCTTTGCATACACAGAAAAATGCATTTATGAAATTATCACTTATTTGTGTATTATCTTTTACATTAACGCATCAACATCTCCATATCTGATGACATTATATTTACAATCTTAAAAGGATTCAGTTTCAAATAAAAAATAATAAGACACAGGACATTAAATTTGGCAAGACAAAATATCTAGAGAATTTTACAAAAGTCAAGTGAGAGCTTACATTACATAATGGTTGATTGAATAAGACTAACTTTTTGATATAACTGATCCAGTGACAATAAATTTAACATTAGGCAACTTTCCTTTCATAACATTTACCTGTCAAGGGCAGGGAATTTTTTCAAAGTAGCAATGTTTTTGGGTGATGTTTTTTTAAAATCAAGGCTAACAAGAAACAAAACTATCATATGCAGTGATAAATGTGCTTTTAATTCAATATGATTACCATATGCATTTTTGGTCACCAAAGTGAAGAAGGTAAGAGGGAGAGAAAATAGCTTATGAGATTCTGAAATCTGTTCTTGAGGAATAACAAAAAGCTATTTTTGGTTTATTTTGTTAGGACCAACAATATTCTTTGTAATGAATGAAAATCACTTATAATTGGAAAACATGCTAGAAACAGAAGAGGCTCAGAAAAAAGTCAAATTCAAGACAAAGATTAATGTAGAAGCAGAGAGAATGGAAAAATAATTCTGAAAGGATGTGCAGTTTAACTTAAATGGTTCACCCCAGCTACAGCTTATTGACTCATAGTGGATGAAAGTGGCTGGATTTCCCACTCTCCAAATGAGGCAATCAAAACTCTTTCGGCCAAGGCTTCATCAGCAAAATCAAGGATTAAACAGAAAAAAGTTTCAAACTTAATTATCTTAAAAGCTGTTTCTCCTGAGGTTTTTAGGGTGGGATTTCTTTTGTTTTGGTTGTGTTGAGTTTGGGTTTTTGTAACTTGGTGCCTGAAACATAATTCAACTCACTATTTTCAGAAGTGCCTATTTTGTGGTCAGCAACACACTTCGTTGAAGAGTGACCATATCACTTAAGTCATACTAAAGATCAGTATGGCAACAAGGTATGAAGAAATTCACAAAATATTTCAAATCAGACCTGCCTCCAAATCAACAATTTCATAAAATGATGTTAAATTAGAAACTTAAAACAGACCTCACAAAAATAAATGGGCAGTTAAATGACAATGTATTAAAGGTCAAACTGTTTGCAACATGAAAAACTGATGATTATGACTGGAAAATAAGTCATGATAATTAACTGAAAGGCAATCTGTCTTTTTAAAAGGCTTACAAAATAATGGAAGACCAAGTTCAAAATTAAGCTGGCTGATGTTCAGTTAATTATTTGTGACAGCCGATGATTAAATTACGTGCGTAAGCTACAACTGGACTGAATCGTAGAGAGGCATGTTGTCTTTCAGTATTATCATTAGAGTTCAGTGTGAACATATATAACATGAGCTATAAAAATAAACAGTCGAGTGGAGAAGATACGAGGGCCAAGTACAATATTGACTATTTGCCCATTTTTTCAATAGGTTATCTAAAATTTCAGGAGCTACGTACTGTTCCTTCAGGTCTTTGTTTCTCTCACTTCTTATTCAGATCTCCAAAAGCAGAAGTGAAATTTGATTTTTAGATAGACATGTCTACACAAATAATATTGCATTGGGACAAAAGGCACCAATAGTCTCAAGTCAAAATTGTACCACTCCTACATGTATAATCATGCAAAAATGTATTATAAATATATATACATGCAGAGTGATATTCTCATCACCTACCCATAGAAATAACTTGTGTGAAAGTCTTCATCAGTAGGAAATACAAGCATAAACTTGTTATCTGTAGCTCCACTCTTGTATCTTCCACACTTCCAAACAGAACACCGTATAACTCCACTTCAATTTAGTATACATCAAACAGACAAAAATACTTTCAATATAATTTAAATACTGTCATTACATCTGTCAGTGTAAGAGCCACCAATTTACCAATCTGGAAAAAAACAAGCTGCTTATTTACAAAGCAATCACACCAGAGATCTATTTTTTTCCTCAACCTTGTCTTTCAGAATCAGATTTGAAAACATAAGGGCCCAACACCAGTTTTAACCTTATCTATCACAAGTAAAAGACCAACAAAGACAATAGCCACGATGCTGCAAGTTCCTGGATTCTCAGCATGTATAAAAGAAGAAATAAGCAATAAGTGCCTATGTGTGTTTAAAAATGTCCAAACAATAAGTTGCAGAGAACTACAACTAGATAAAAGTTGCAGAAAAGGCATATAAAAAAAATCCTCTGTTCCCAAAAGCCTGTTTCCTTTTCAGTGCTATAAGGATGGGACAGGAGCAGTTAAATTTGGAAATAAATAATACTTCCCTAGCCAACTATGTGATCACCTGGTGACATGATGCAAAGTTTATGTGTAGTACCAAGTAATAAAGAAGATTGGCTTCAGCTAGGAAATAAAGTGAAAAAATGCTTTCAGGTTGAAAAGGTAAAAGGATTAACTACAAGCAAAATGGAACTTTATAATCTTTTCTTTGCAATAGAGCCACTCCTTGCAATCACTTACTGTAATGGGATTTCAACAGATAGAAAAACAGACCAAAACAAACCATGCCAGAATCAAAACAATGTAACACAATTAGGAGGTTCCCTTATCAGCAATTTAAGCAATCTGTTTAAGAAAAATCGTGTCTTTTGAGAAGCCAAGGTGATGCTGGCTTGGGTTTTGCATTTTTTTCCTATGTTTTCTATATTCTTTGCACATATATTTGTAGCTCTGTAGTCTATTGCATTAGTGACTAGTTTTCCCAGTACTTTTCCATGACCTTTCATTAAGCAGAAATACAAAATAAATTCCAGAGTTCCAAGCCCCGGGGGGTACAAGGCCCCAATGCTATCTTGGTTCTTCCTGAGAACCAAGGTTGAAAACAAGTCTTCAAGATACATTTTCATGGACAAAGTACAGCTACTGCCAAAGAGGAGACTCCAGAGAAGGGGCCTGACCCAGGGGGGAATTGCATCACCACTTGTCCTCCTAATTGGTGCCTTTTATCAATTATGCTAATTTCCTAAAGCCTATAAATATGTACTCATCCCTGGAGGGGGTGGACTTTTGTAGACATTTTTCCATAAGTGCCACTAAAGGCCTTCAAATACAGATCCGCTCTTATATTACCTCCTTACTAAAATTATCTCGAGTTTAATTTCCAGGTTGGGAAAAAGGCAACAAAGGTAGCTGGAAGATGTACATATCCCCCGGTGATAAGCTATAATTCACTTCTAAAGCAATAAATGCTTGAAAAAGGCAAAGATGAAAGTTAGTAAATACCAGCAGGAAAATCCAGCTGTTTACATTTAATATTAATAGGGGGAGGGGAAGACTGCATTTTTTATTTTTAAAGAATTCAGAGGCAGAGGTCAGCTTGGGGTCAATGTTCCCAAGCGCCCAGTTCTCCCTTATTTTACACATTAAATCTAACTCCACAGGACAACTAAATCAGAAGTCACATGCACAAAAATCCATGTCTACACATATCAACCTTCATTTTAAGCTTGCAACATAAAAAAGTCATTAATTTCTTATTTGCTATCTGCTCCCATGTTTTTCATAGAGCCACATTTCAACATTCAGTGGTCTAAACTGTGTTGTAAGATCCATGCTCCTATTATCCCTTATTTCATTATAAGAGCAGCACAAGTAAAATGGGAGAATCAACAGTAAAATCTCAGCTTTAGGTTAAAAGCAGTGATTCTATAAGAAGCACTATACTTTTGCACTGCAACCACTGTGTATCAATGCACAGGAAACAAAAATATATTAGCTAGCAGAACCTGAATGGGGAATTTAGACCTTTAAATCTATGTAGACAGGCTGAGAGAGTTGGGGTTGTTCAGCCTAGAAAAGGCTCCAGGGAGACCTTGGAGCACCTTCCAGTACCTAAAGGGGCTACAAGAGAGCTGGAGAGGGACTTTGGACAAGCGCATGGAGGGATAAGAAAAGGGGGAATGGATTAAAAATGACAGAGGGCAGGGTTAGATTAGATATTGGACAGGAACTGACTTTGAGAGTGGTGAGGCAGTGGAACAGGTTGCTCAGGGAAGCTGTGAATTCCCCATCCCTGGCAGTGTTCAAGGCCAGGTTGGATGGGGCTTTGAACAACCTGGTCTAGTGGAAGGTGTCCCTGCCCATGGCAGAGAGGTTGGAACTAGGGAGTCTTTAAGGTCCCTTCCAACCCAAACCATTCCATGAGACAGACTCTAAATCATTACTTTAGGTTTCCTAAATTTAGGCAAGTTCTTCCAAGCTCATCATCACCTAAACTCCCTACCACTGTAGCCAGAGACAAATTGTTCAGAGTAAGGTAATCCCAGTCTGGAAATTGCAGCCTGGAGCATCACCATCTCCCCTCCTTCCCCAGTAAACACAAAGACCTTAGGCAGCCACCTTAGCCAAGGCACCTAACTTTTACATCACTGAAGTTCAGCAAGATTAATTCCAGCTTTAGGAATGGGATTTAAACTTTGCTGTTTTCTCTACAAGTAGAGGAAAAAGACTGATATCTCCAGAAGGCTATTCCGATTAAAATAATTTCAGAATTAAAAGTCTAATTTTGGTGGTCTGAATTGCACTCTGGAGTCATCAGTGTATTTACAGTGAAGGAGACGTGGAGCCTTATTTAGGTGTAAATATCACACTAAGCTTTAAAACACACATAACAGGTACAATAATATTAGCAATAATAATTACAGCACTTAACTCTCACAGAAAGCTTTCCATTAGAGGATCTCAAAGAACTCTGAGGTGCTTATTAACCTGCTTTTGCCTATGGGGGAAATTGAGGCAAGCAGAGATTCGCAGCTTGCTCAAGGCTAACAAGGAAAAGAGCTCAGCTCTGGTGAAAGCAATACTCCCCTAAAATTACTGAGGAGCTTAAAAATAGTCTCTAGGAATGCTTTCATGAAATGTGCAAAAGCTAAAATGGTGACACACAGAGGCACCTAAGTAATTGAAAGCCAAAAGAGACACAGCTTCTTCCAGCCTCACCTCTACATCTTTACTGTGAATATAGGTACTGAATTGTGTCAATCTCTCAAACTCAATTGGATGTATTTTTATATAACAAAAGGAAATACTGAAACATTTTAAAATAATAGGAGCTAAGAATGCCCTCAATTACACTTGACATTTAAATTTAAGCAATAATGCCATTTACTTCAAGATTACACAAAACATGTAATGGAGTCTAAGACATATATAAATTTTAAGATCAGATGATCATTACAGTAATTGAAATATTTTGTGTGTCAAAACCTAGAGGATTCATCTTAAATTTGTTAAAATATTTTACAGTAGACACATCAGTAACTTTGATCCAAACAGAAAGGCTTCATATAAAAGACTACAGGCTAACAGCCTTTTTGTTTAGATAAGCAATACAACCCTGTTATTATTTCAAATGTGACCCAGAGCTACTGTTTCATAAAGTATGCACAGTTCAAATGGCATAAACTAGCTAGACCCTAAAACAATTCCAATGAGGGGATGGGGGGCAGGATCTGTGCTTTTTTTAATGTTGTTTAGCAACATGAAACACTTCATTATGATGATTATTTATTTATTTATTTGAGGTTACAGTATTTACATTTCAAAATTTACAGTTAGGCAAAGAATACACTGTAAATGCATTAAAAAATAGTGTAACAGCATTCCTTCCAAAATCACAAAGTGAACTTTATTGGTGAACCCACTTTCCTCCCCTTTTCCTTAATTTCACAAAGCAAAGGGTTTGTGTTTGTTTTTTAACCATAATAAAATAATAAAATCAAAACAACATTATCAAATGAGTATCTGTTCTCAGACTGGATCATTTTTAATATATCACATCAAAAGAGATCTCAAAAAATTCAAGTCTTGCTGATCAAAATTCATTTTTTTCAGGTTTTTTGATGACTAGATGGAAAATATCTTGGATTTGTTTAATCAAATTATATATAAAGATATAATAAAGTCTTTTTCATTGTGTGTTATGCAAAGGCACATGGAATATGGCTGTGCATTGAAATTATTGGGAAGTGGCCTCTATTTCTCATTACAGGATTTATTTACCCTGATGCCATCTACTGATTCATTAATTATGGAAACAGATATATTAGACAGATCTCTTCCCCAGTTTTACTTGCAAAAGTCTATCAGGAGGCTTTTGGAAACCATCACAACCTACACTCTTACATAGCCATGACAGTTAAAAAGAAAATTCCGGGTGTAAATACCACTTACATTAGGAAAAGGCAGCAAACACACACCCCCTACATACCCCTCCAGAAAACATCACATTTTTGCAAGTACAAACTGCATTTTCCCAAGGAAGGACTGATACAGCCTTGATGCAAAGCTTTTGATGTTCCAGACTAATCCATTGCTCCCATCAGTTGGTGAGATTTAACAGAGTGCTTGAAATTCCTTCTAACTTAATAAGCCTATTTTTCACATGCCTTCATTTTGATGATCTAACACTATGAAAGTAACAAAATGTGTGAGAAAGACTGGTTTCTAGCTTCAAGTTTTCAAGGTACTATTTCTATCCATCAGCCCAAATATTTTAGCTTTTACAGTACAAATTACAAAGTGCATTTGTTCTACTGCTTCCAAATGTAACTGCAGTGGTCACAGTGCAGACTCTAATTATTTCAGAAATATCTACTCAACTGGTCTGATTTATACACCCTCATCAGGCAAAGACTCCTCTGAAATTCATCTGAAGGATCTGACCAAAAACTACAGAATAATTTAATTTCTAATGAGATTAAATGCTAGCCCCATTAAAACCAATCGCAAACTTCTACTAATATCAATAGGGCTAGAATTTAATTTCTTAAAACACTCAAAATATTACTTTAAAAAAAAAAGAGATTTACAGTATGTGGATACAGGAAGAGGCAAAATATATTAACAAGAGAAATCAGTGAAAGTAAACATATTTCAATTTGTAAAATAACTACCAAATATAATCCTGTTTCACTGAAGTTAAAATTGGTCATCCAGTCTTAACTCTGGCAGCTCAGATAAAATAACCTAACTATTCTGCAAAAACACCAAAAGACACTGTGAACTAAAAAAATAGAGATGTATATTTCTGCCTGAATTATTTTATCAAAATACTGTTAAAAATTATACTGAAGTCTAGTATATATGAAAGGTTGAAGACTTCTTCTTTTTTTCCTTGCTCAGTTAAGTTTTGCAATGGAAAAACGGAAAAAAGTTTCACTGCCTTTACTTCGATGTTTTTTCTAAATAAAAACGGAGAATTCAGATGTTTTAAGCGAAATGTCAGATATTCAGATTTTTAAAAAGTGTGAAGGGTAGAACTTCCTAAAGACCTTGCTTGCCAAACCCCACTTGAGGGAAGGAAGCAGCACAAATGCCTGGGAAAGAACATGCAGCCCAGACTGTAAAACCACTGCACATTAAAGCCCCTGGACTTTCAAGGATTCCAAAAAATAGTCAAATTCTAGGAGAAAATCCTTTAATTTTTCATTTACTGAGCTGTCAGTTTGACATTTAGAGACATTTAAATGAAGCCTTTATATAAACTTTTTTTCTTTTGCAAAGGAAGCTGTGTTTCACCTGCTGCTAAATCCTAACTCCACAGTGGTATGGGTGTCCCATTACTCCTATGCTGAAACAGCTCCCACATTAGAAAACATGTAATTCAATATTCAAAATTACAATATAGGAACAGATTGCTCAGAGAAGTTGTGAATCCTCATCCCAGGAAGTATTCAAGACCAGGTTGGATGGGGCTTGGAGCCACCTGGTCTAGTGGAAAGTATCCCTGTCCATGGCAGGGGCTTTAAGGTCCCTTCCAACCCAAGCTATTCTATGATTCTCTGACCTCTAGGAATATACACCAGAATTACACCAGTTTACACCAGGTAATCTGAGTCAATGTATTCAATCTTTGAAACCATAAGTAAAATTCTTTAAAGAAAATGGAGTGTTTCTTTACTCCATTATGAAGTATAAAACCTAGGGAAATTAGAGAAACTTTATAATCTGTGATTCTCCACATCTGTGAAAAACTACTGATTTCTCCTCTACTTGTTACATTTGGTAGTTTTCAAGTAATTTCTTGAGATGTGAGCATAAACATACATTCAAAATGTAACTGAGTTAGAAAGTAGGAGTTTCCTTCTGATAATCTTAAAATAAGTCAGACTGATTTAATGAAATACAGAATGGATGAGGTTAAAATTTATATGAAAATTTCAGCTGAAGCAAGTTTAACTTCCCAAAAATTCATAGTCAAAGTCCTTTAAAAATAAGACCTTATAATGGAAATCATGACAAACATATGGCTGCATTTAATATAGCAAAAGAATTCCCAGAAGAAAAAAAAACATAATCTGCAAATATGTATTGGGAAACTGTTTTCTCAAAGAGATGCCAAAGTCTGTTGCACACTTATTAAAAATGCAGACTCATCACTACTATTGGTATCTGAAGGTTGGTTTCTTCAGGGCTCTGAATCTCTCAAATTCACAATACAAAGCAAGAAAAGAGATGTTCCTGTTTAATGCCACAGCTTGCCAAATCCTTCATCAGGTAGATTATACTACATCAGAAAAACAACAGAAAGGCGGGGTTCCCCTCTCAGTTCGCAGAGAAACATACTGCTTCACATGGAAAACAAGCTCATGGACCAGCTATTCAGCTGTGTAAATCAACACACACTTTTAGTTTCAGAGGAGCTGATTTATGATAGCTGAAGACCTGGCTCCAGTTTTGAGGCAAGTGAAAAGAGTGACCAAAGAAATTAATATTTACCATTTACAACCATTGACCTTGCACAAGTGTTCTTAACACTAGATAAGTTTTATGGGGAAATAAAGTTTAAATTATATCTAATATTACTATTCCCTCAGTCTTCTGGGTACCTTGGGATAATTTTATCCTGGAAAGAACACAACTTCAAAATCTATGCTCAGCTGCTGTCATCCTCTGCTTGTTCTTTCACATTCAAAGTTGCTTGCACTGAAATAAACAATTAACTGAAATTGATGAAATTAAAGGTTTTAAATTTTCACTCTTACTAACCAAATCCAAATTTTATCTATTAATACACAGAATTATTAAAATTTTATTTTTTAACTACCTGACTGAGACATTTAAGCTTGGCAGAAATTTCACTGGCTACATTCCAAACAAAGCTATTATCCATTTATGAGATCTGTATATAAGGGTGTTTCAGTCTGAGAGATAAGTTAAACTGATCTCCTTACAAAAATTGTTTACAAATACCTAATTGCTCCATATATATACTATTTTATAAAAAAGGTTAAAGTCATGCTTTTACACATGCTGTGTTAAGTGGCTGTCCTAGTTCCAGCCAGGACAGAGTTAATTTTTACAGTAGCCAGGATCGGCATGGCTAGGACCAGGAGGTTACTCTATACCACCTCAGGGTCATTTTCTGGGAAGGAGGGAAGAGACCTTCCCAGACCAGACAAAGGTCTGGTATTGTCAGGCTCTGTTGGTGGTACAGTGGTGAGCATTTGCATGTGTATCACTCACCTCTCTTGAACACTTTTGTTATTAATATCGTTGCTGTTACTGTTCCTTATGTTGTTTCCAGGAAATTGTTATCTCAACCTGTAATATTTACCTTTTGTTTCTCCAATTCTCTTCTCCAGACCAGCAGAGGAGAGGGAGGGTGGAGTGAGCAAGTGGGAGCACTAAATCGGAGAATATCATTCCTAAACCATGACAGTCGTATTTAGTGCCCAATGTGAGGCACAAAGGGTTGAGATAGCAACAGATCTGCCTCAACTGGGTTGGAAACAAATTTGATCTAAGCATCTGTTGTGTGAGGCAATGAACCACTGGTCACAATGTTGCTTGGTCTGTTCATTCACGTGATTGTGGAACCTAATCCTGTATATATTCTTTGTATATGCAATGTGCCCATCACAGTGCTCTTTTTCAGAGCAGGGAGAGGGATCAGGATTGCTTTGTTGCTGTACTGAGGGATATCACCTTATGACATGATAACATCAAGGGCAATGAGTGTCATTTGGGATGTGTATTCAGTGCTGCTCTCCTACCCTTGCTTCAGGCACTACTTTTGGGAGTGCACTAATAATCATACCCAGTCTGTGGAGGGAACAGGGGAGGATGACTTTCCCCAGCCTTTCACCCCCTTTTCCTCCTTCAGGCCTGGTAGAAAAGGTTCTGAGAATTTTGAATTTCCTTTGAATGCTAAGGAAAGCATGTTATTGTTGCTAAGTCTGCCAGGTCTCCTCAGTGAGGTCCACACCCCATTTAGAGTCACAAAAGAGATTTCTAGGGAGGTCATTCAAAGATCTGCCTCGAAGGTGGATAGTCATAGGTAGTATGGAATGTGGGAGGACATGGGCCAGTATTTGGAGGACTTCTCTGATAGTCTGGAAATTCACCCCTGAACTACAGGACCTTCCTAAAGTGAAAAAATATGTGAAAGGAAAATGATGTGGAAATTCCAGAGAGGCACAGTTATGCAACATGCTGGGATTTGGCTATTTATTGGACGTGGCTCAATACTAGACTGAATCCTCAGAGGGAGGAGGAGAAAAGCAGACCAACAGTCACTGTGGCAACTCAAACTGCAGCTGAACCAGAGGAACAACTTGTACCAGTAGCAGTCACTCCTATACAGAAGAAATCCAAGACCAAATCAGTTTGCTTAGTGGGGGATAAAAAGAAAGTAGGGCCCTCGCAGCAGAAGGAAGATGCAGGGTCAGAGATAATAGTCTGATCCTTATCCCTGAGTGAGCTGCAAGACATGCAAAAATATTTCAGTCACCAATCAGGTGAGCAAAAATATTTCAGTCACCAACCCTGGTGACCTGGCTGCTCCCATGCTGTGATATCATGGCTCATAACATGAAACTAGATGGTAGTAAAGCCAAGCAACTGGCATCCATGGGCATTGATGAGGGGATTGGGAAAAGAACAGGAACTCTCAGCCTCTGAAAGTGACACCTGTCAAGCGGGAGGGAAAGGTATTCTCTCAAGGATGATGCAGTAGTGCACCCAAGCAGGTGGAATGCCATGGAGCAAGGTATCCAGTATCTGAGAGAATTAGCTGTGCTGGAGGTAATCTATAGGGATTCAAATACCAAGCAGTCCCCTCTAGATCCAGATGAGGTCCAGTGTACACAGTCCATGTGATGGAAGTTTGTACAGTGTATCATCATCGTACACCAACTTGTTAGCATTGACATCAATGAAAGAAGAACAATCGGTGCTTTAGTTGACTACTTGACTCCAGCAATCTCATCTTTTTTCCTCCCTACTCACCTGTACCTCAGCTCTGTAACAATTGTCCAAGACTGCAGACAGACTTGAAAGACTCAAGCAAGTTAGGAAGGAAATGTCCCATGCCCTGCAAGAACAGACCAGTCTCTGCTACTGGGGCAAGCGCTCTGTCCTGGGGTGACATTATGATGTTTGTATCCCCATTCATCTGTTCTGTGCCTTTAAGACCAGCTCTGAAGAGTGGAAGTTTTGTTTGGGTTTCTCTTATCAGGGACACAGAGAGAGCGTACATCAGGCTGTTTTTTTCTCTTCTTGCATAGCTTGCTGCTTTGCTGGCTCGCTTTTCTGCTCTTGCTTCTGCTTCTGCTCTGCTTTCGCCTCTGCTTATTAGTTAGTTTAGCTAAACAGTCCACATTCCTTCCTGGACTGTTTCTCCTCTCCTGTTTCTGTGACCATCTCGAACCTGCTCCGGACTGGGACCCAGGAACACTGAAGGTTTGGCTGCAGCAGCTGCCCCAGCGCCGGAGGGACTGAGAACAGAGCAACCACCCCCGAAAGAGACTTTCTGATTTTGTCATCTTTCTCAAAGCGGTGTCGTCTGGTATTGTTCATTTTGTGTGCTGGGGGGTGCCGTGTCTGTCAAATAAACAGGTTCTTTCCACCTCTCTCCGAGGAATTTTTTTCCCGAACCGGTTGGGGGGAGGGGCCGTGTGGGTTTTGCTTTCTGGAGGGGCCCTCCTTTGCAGATTCTTTAACAAATTTGCCCTAAACCAGTACACGCTCTCCTGCTAGAAAGGGTACACACCACCAGGTAAGCTGTGGTTTTACCTGCATGACTGTAGGGGAACAGACTATAACAAAGGTAGTATAGAAAGTAATCTTACCCCCTAAAGAGTTGCAGCTGGGTTAATTATTAAAGATTAGGAGCAGGCCTGATTTTAACAGGCCACAGCTGTAGCCAATGAGAAGAGTGTTACAAAAGAGTGGATGGTTTGGTTGAGGGGAACTGGAGTCAGTTGGCTACTCCAAGAAGAAGAAAGAGTCAGCGCTTACAGGAGCTGCCTACAAGAAACATCAAGGAGGCATGAAATTCTAGCAATATGGAACCTTTGCAATATAATGACAACACGTGACCATGGAGAAGACATGAGGAAGTGGGATTGAAATCTGCCCCTGGCCTAGCAGCATGGAGATGTGAAATGAGAGGAAGAAGAACCACCACAGGAAATTCTTCACGGATAAATGCTGCACCAGTTTCTAGCGGGCAAGTCCTCAGACAAAAAAAAAGGGCTGATGCTTTTTCAGATCCTCTTGAAGGGACCTCCAATGCATATTTACATGAAGTGAGCAACAAGTACTATGACCAGTGTTGTCGCATTGCAGCTGATCTGAAGCGGCCCCCTAAACTCAACCAACCTAGAAGAAAACAAGTCCTCAGATAAGGCGGGATGGGTTGGATTCAAACCCAAGCAAAGGCCTCAGCCAACCCTGTTCTAGCTAAGATATAGATACACCGCTGGGCAGAGAGAGGTCTCATCCAATTCTAAACCCAGGAAATCCAAAGCCCTATAAAAGGGGCAGCCATATTAAACTCGTGTCTGTTTGCTAATGACCCACTGGTGTTGTGTTGGGTCTCCAACCATGACCCCACATATCAGATCAGAACAAGAGGGGCCCTGTCTCTGGCCAGGTGGACAAAAGGGACAGTCAGATCTACTGGACTGTGTGGATCTGATGGCCTGGCATGTCAGACCAACAGGAGTATAAGGCTTCAGTTGACACTGCTGCACAATGTACCCTAAGCCACTGAAATATGTAGGGACAGAATTTATTTCTGTTTCTGGGGTGACGGGGATTCCAACAGCTGACTGTACTGGAACTGAAGTAAGCCTGACCAGGGAATGAATGGCAAAACCACCCCATTGTGAATGGCACAGATGCTCCATGCATCCTTGGCATAGATTACCTCAGGAGAGTGTATTTCAAAGACACAAAAGGGTATTGTAGGGCTTTTGGGATAGCTGCTGTGGAGGCAGTGGAAATTAGAGAGCTTAATACCTTGCCTAGTCTCTCAGACGACCCTTCTACTGTGGGACTGCTGAGGCTCCAAGAACAACAGGTACCAATCACTACCACAACACCACACTGTTGACAACACCACACTAGCTTGGACTGTCTGTCATCCATTAGATGATTTGTGAACTGGAGAGCCAGGGATTGGTCAGCAAGACTCATTCACCCTTTAATAGTTCTATATGGCCAGCGCATAAGTACAATGGAGAGTGGAGGCTGACAGTGGACTATCGTGGCCTGATCAAAGTCACACCATCACTGAGTGCCGCTGTGCTGGACATGCTGGAACTTCAGTAAGAACAGACCTGTCTATCATGTGACCCAGAATAAGAATGATTGCAAGTGGGATCCTGAACAGCAACAAGCTTTTGGACAAATTAAACAGGAAATTGTTCATGCAGTAGCCCTTGGGCCAGTCAGGACAGGGTGTGAGGCACATGCTTTACTCCACAGCTGGGAAGAATGGTCCTTCCTGGAGTCTCTGAAAAGAAGTACCCAGGGAGACTTGAACATGGCCTCAGATTCTGGAGTCAGGGATACAATGAATCCAAGGCCTGTTAAACCCCAGCTGAAAAAGAGATACTGGCAGTTTATGAAGGAGTTCACACTGCTTCAGAAGTGATTGACACCAAAGTACAGCTCCCCCTGGCACCCTGACTGGCAGTGCTGGGCTGGGTGTTTAAAGGGGAAGCCCCTTCAACACATCATGCCACTGGTGCTTTGTGAATTAAGTGGATCACTGATCACACAGTAATCTCAGATAGGAAATCCTAACTGCCTTGGGATCTTGGAGATCATCACAAACTGTCCCAAAGCCAGATCAGGTCAGGTTGCAGAGCTGAAAGATATCCAGCTGGCTCCAGCTGAATGAGTGAAATGGTCAACACTACATCTCTGCACTGACTTGTTGATGGTATCAAATGCTCTGTTGGGGTGGGTGGACCGATGGAAAAAGACCAATAGTCAGTGCAGAAGAAAACCCATCTGGGCTGCTGAATTGTGGCAAGAGATCACTGCCTGGGTAGAGAAGTTGGCTGTCAAAGTCCATAATGTGGATGCACACGTACCTAAGGGTTGGGCTAATGAGGAGCATCCCAACAACAGACCGGTAGATCCAGCTGCCAAGAATCTGTCTCAGGTAGATCTGGACTGGCACCATAAAGTTGAATTATTTCTGGCTCAGTGGGCCCATGACTCCTCAGGTCATCAGGGAAGAGATGTAACATACAGGTGGGCTTGTGACCAAGGGGTGGACTTAACCATGGAGACTATCTCCCAGGTTATCCATAACTGTAAAACGCACTGCAATCAAGCAGGCCAAGCAGGTATAGCCTCTGTGGTATGGGGGGGACAATAGTTAAAATATAAATATGGGGAAGCCTGTCAGATTCATTATATCACACTCCCACAAACCTGCCAAGGCAAGCACTATGTGCTTACATTGTTGGAAACAAACACTGGATGGCTGGACACACATCCTGTGACTCACACAACTGCCCGAAACACCATCTTGGGCCTTGAAATGCAAGTCCTACAGTGACATAGCACCCCAGAAATAACTGAGTTGTATGATGGGACTCATTTCAAAAATAGCTTCATAAACACCTGGGCCAGAAAGCACAGGATTGAGTGGGTGTATCATATTCCCTATCATGCACCAGCCTCTGGGAAAACTGAACAGTACAATGGACTGTTAAAAACCACACTGAAAGCAATGGGTGAGGGAACCTTCAAACATTGGGATCTACATATAGCAAAGGCCACCTGGTCAGTTAACACTAGAGGTGTTGCCAATTGAGCTGGCCCTGCCCAATCAAAACCACCACGTGCCATAGGAGGGGATAAAGTCCCCATGGTATATATGAGGAATGTGTTAGGAAAGACAGTTTGGATTAGTCCTGCCTCAAGCAAAGGCAAACCCATCTGTGGGATTGTTTTTGCTCGAGGGTCTGGGTGGGTAATGCAGAGGGACAGGGAAACACAATGTATATCTTAAGGGGATTTGATTTTTGGGTGAGAACAGTCACCAATGTTGAACTGTATAATATTAGTTGAGTAATGACACTGCCACTGTATGCCATAACTACCATGGACAATGGGGAGGGACTGCTCCAGATACACCAGTCATGAGCTCGTGATACAGTAACCAGCTAACAACTCACAAGCCCTTCTGCCCACAAAGACATCTAGGATGGATAGAACCCACAGTCATGGACTAAATAAACTCAACAAACATCTTGGAGGGAACAGCCATTGACTATATACATGTGTGCATATGTATATAGTCGTAAGGTGTAGGATCTGGGCATAACATAGATGGTGTAGAATAAGTACTGGATAATGTCCTGGTTCTGTCCAGGGCAGGGTTAATTTTTACAGTAGCCAGGATGGGTCATAGCTAGGACCAGGAGGTTATTCCATACTCCTTCACACAAGTTTTTTTGGGAATGGGGAAAGGGGTCCCTTTTGATTTGAGGTAATGTGGCAGCAGTTGCATGTTGTCAGGCTCTGTTGGTGGTACAGTGGTGAGCATTTGCACAGTGAATTACTTGCCTCTCTTGTACACTTTTGTTATTAGCTGTTACTGTTTCTTTTCTTATCTCATTGCTGTTTCCAGGAAATTGTTGTTAACCCATGATCTTTACCTTTTGTGCCTCCAATTCTCTGTGAGCAAGCGGCAAGTAGTTAGGAGTGGTTTCAGTGTGAACACTAAATTGGAGAATACCATTCTTAAGCCAGTACAGGGACTCTTACACATTGAAAGAAAGCAGTCACAGCAAAAAAGTGGTTCTACATGCATGGGAACACTTGTGAAGTTGTCATGCTTTAAAATATGCTGCTCTTATCATCATCATAAAGGTATATATATATATATATATATTTAATCTTTGAACACCATAAGCATTTGATTTATTTTTTCCATATATATCAGCAAATAATCTACCCTGAAGGATATTAAATGCTAAAGAGATGAGAACAAGTTTATTAAATTACAATCAAACATAGAATAACTTGTTTAACTTTTACCTGAAATGCACACAATTTCAGATAAGGGATTTTTCTAACAAGCTGTCCTGGATTGTAAGATAAGTGTGTATTCTATTGGCCATCTGTTAGAGGTGGTGCAGTTATTTTCTGCTAATTGGGCAGTTTTCATTATCTTTTCCACAAACCAATCCTTCCTCTGGGAAATATCTTCTGTTAATGGGCCATTGAGTATCACTGCATGTCTGATAAAAATTACACCATCCCATTGTGAGATGCTCCACCCAGGGGGAGGAGCCAAGCATTCCTAACTGGATATAATCTGAGATTTTGGGACACCAGGGCAACCTTCTCCACTGGATTCCCACAGGAAGACAAGGCCCATCTACATCACCACTGGCTCCTCAGAGAAAGACTACACCCTTCTACAGGATCACTGCTTCAACAGAACCACATCTGTCACTCCAGGAGGACTGCAGCCACCATTTCAACTGGACTGCTACCAACATCCTGACCCACAGGGTGTCAGGTTGTATTCTGACTATATCAGTGTTGTTTTGTATTACTGCATTGTTTATTTTATTTTTTTATTTTCTTCTCTAATAGAGAACTGTTATTCCTACTTCCATATCTTTGCCTGAGAGCCCCTTAATTTCAAAATTATAACAATTTGGAGGGAGGGGTTTTACATTTTCCATTTCAGGGGAGGCTACTGCCTCACCTGTCTTTTCAAACCAAGATAGAAACTCATATCAAAATCTTTATCAAAATTATACATGAAGGTAATCTGGCAAGAAATCATTCCAGTACTTAAAATGATCTCCTGCAGAATCTTTCAAACAGTTACTCTGAAAATAATACAGCTCTCTAATCTAATTTTTTTAATGAAGGCATCATATACTTAAAATAAAAGTAAGTCTAGGCCAAGAATAATGTAAAACCACCAGTGTTATTATACTGATTTAAAAAAAAAATTCTTGGGTTTCTGTTACATGTTTGATCCAAACCCCAATAAAAATTGATGAAAAAACTCCCACTGACTTCAGGGAAATTTAAAAAAATTAAAAATCAGATTTACAGAAGATACAGTGGATATTTCCCATAGAAAGAAAAGGAATTACACTAAAATAATTAGGAAAAAAATGTCTCTTTCAAAAAGCAAAATAACAGAGCTTATGGAGACATATAGCATTCTCTTTACTTAAACTATTTCTATAAAGACTTTCAATTTCCATTACTAAAATTCTGATTTAATTTGCATTAGAAACTTTAAGCAAGTTTAACTGACGAAAAATATACATTTTTGGCAGCTACAGAGAAGTTATTTGACATGAAGATAGGTCTCAATGGAAAGGTAACCAGTAAAATTCCAGTGTATAGTCATAATATTAAAAATTAAATAGAGAATTCTAATATATAGTTTAAATTAATCCAACTTTAAATATCACAGTTTCAAGCCTGTCTATTCAGGATAACTAATAGTATAAAAAGATCCATACAATAGCAAGTTTTTGCATTCATTAAATGAAACTAATGTTCTGGCATTCCCCATCACAAACAAATAATTATTTCAGTAGCATTCAAACATGATTCAGAAGAAGCTCTTGCTGTCTGACCCAGAGCAGCAATCTCCAGACCACTGCAGTTTATTTACCTGACTGTCAGGCCTTCCTCTAACATCCTGTGTTAAGGCTCAATCCATCCATTGACAGCTGCTTATCTTAGGGACTGACAAGACTATTTTTATTCCATCATGAAGAATGCAGTTTGATTGCATAAACAGAAAGAAAGCAGAAGTCATTTGTGGACACAGGTCATGCATGCACATGCAGTTGGGTGTAATTTATCTCACCTCATTGCAGTCAGAAGTTATCTATTCTAAACTGTTGATAAGGAAGGTTTAGACAACTAATACAAGAGAAAGACTGCCAGAAGGTGTCCTCTGTAGGTGCTTCTCTCTTCTCATTGATTCAGGAGATCCAGGGAGCAGCAAATTAAACACCTAAAATGAGAGATTACTTCCACCCAAACCAAACATATATATATATTTGTACATGTGCCTATTTGTGCACACAATATAAGACAGCTGCTTCCATAAATATGCCATGTGCAACACAGCAGAGACATTAATAAAAACTCTAGACAGAAAATTAACCACTTATTGGGAGACAAAAAAAATCAGTTGCGCACATTTGTTATGTATAGCTAAATCTTAAAGGTAAGCTTATTTATTATTTTTGCCTAAAATGAAAAAGAACACTAATGTATGACATGTTCAAGCTGAAAAACTCAGAAGTAAACATAGTTAAGAAAATGCTATGAGTTTGTATCTAGTCTGGTACTTATATAAATGTTTTAACATGCAAAAAGAGCATCTGGATGAATGTTCCTACTGTAGCAAACATAGCTCTACTGATTTTGGGTTATCTAAACAAGGATTTTAAGTTATATTTTCTCAAGTTTGGTGATGAAAGCTTAGGGTAGTTTCCCCTACAAATCTTTAAAGGTGTTTATATGTGTGTGCTGACACATGCATAAACAACATATATATTCGCTATAAAATGAAAAACAAAAAAAAAACCACCATGATATTAAAACCCAAAAGAGAAAACAAAACAAACATATGGAGAGAAAAGGAAACCTTGTTTTTAGCATAATCCAAAGTAACATCAAAATTGCAAAGATGAGATTTTTTTTTTCAGTTTATTATTCATTCAGATCAGGCTCTGCAATATTCCCATTCTCTGAAAAGATAGGTAGAAAACTGTTATTAAAAATCACAGGAAACTCTAACGTAGCACTGACATTTTGATAGCCCATGTAAAAATTAAACAACTGCTGTGAAAGTACTTGGCTATCAGGCATCTGTATGAAAGTCCCTGACTGTGTGGTAGGGGGGGTTCTTTGGACAACTAGTTGAATTTTAGGTTCTCTGGGCTCCAGTTGTTGCTTGCTTTCTTTGTCCATGTCAAGACGAGTAAGCTTTTCTATCCACATGCGAAATTTCTCCTCTGTCTTGTCGCAGACATCTTTTTATGAAAATCCTTCCTTGGGGTTTTTTCCTCCTGAGAAGCTGGGAGGCCTCAGGAACAAAATGTAAACAATGGTTATCTGCTGCTGTGGAATGCAACAGGCGGGTCTGAGATTGGTCTCATGTGAATGTTTGGAATTAATGGCCAGTCACAGCCCAGCTGGCTTGGACACAGTGTCCAAGCCACAAACCTTTGTTATCATTCTTCTTTTCTTTTCTATTCTTAGCTTAGCTAGCCATCTGAGATTAAACCTTTTCTTCTGTTCTTTTAGTATAGTTTTAATGTAATATATATCATAAAATAATATATCAAGCCTTATGAAATATGGAGTCAAATCCTCGTCTCTTCCCTCATCTGAAAACCCCTGTGAACACCATCACGTCTGCCTCTGCATCTTGGCAAAGCAGTTCATGGCCTCTTCCAGGACATTGCCTATGCAGTTCCTATCCCACGTGGTGCCCCTGTCAAGCAATCCTGGAATTTCCCTGGTCGTTTCTCCAGATCCCCCAGGACGACTGAAGCCAGCTTTAAAGACATTGAGGCCATTTGATAAGATATCATTAAGTAAGAACATATTATTGCTTATTAAGGCATGCTAGGTCAAGAAAACAACTTTTCTAATGCTGTCTCTTAGATATGACAATTGGGGAGGAATTAGCAAATATCAGCTCCCAGTATTACTGTAAAAAAAAATAATTTACACCCACTGTGGTTATAATAGACATTTTGGCTTCAAAATTATTCTTATTCTAGAATTCTCAGACAATTCTGTCAAAGGTTTTATTTTAAAAATTAACTAAATTAGTCCAATTCCCTTGCAATTTCTGTTTTTAATTCAACTGAAGGTGGCAAAAAACATCATAACATGTTTAGTTCTGTTAAGCTGTGATCCAAAATACTATTAACTTTAAATGTGAATAATTATGCATATTGTACTTAGATACTTGAACCCTTTTATAACAGACTGTTAAACACAGACAAAATTCTACATGAGAGAGAGATAAAGGCTGATATAGTGACAGCAGCATCCAAAGTAGCTAAGCCCAAAGCTCTTGGTCTAATTTTGGAAAACACAAACACCAATGAAGAAAATAAAAACACACAAGCATGAAAAGATAAGTGAATGCTATGCTAATATATGAGGTAAAAGCAACCTCTGTTAGGTCTGATGGACACAGGTCCATCACAGGGTTAATACACATGACATGTAGGAGTGATCAACCTCACAACAACTAGAAATGTGCCTTTCCTCACATGAGCCACCAGCTGTGCAGCATTCCTAGCATTAATCCTAGGCAAGGCAGAAAACAGGGCATAGTTTGAAGGAAATTGTTCTCCTTCCTTCTGTCCATCAAAATGATGGTTAAAATGACTGGCTTTGGGATTATCAGAAAGAACTTTAGCAGCAAGAAGAAAAGGCCATCCTTATTACCTTACTCTACATATCAATAACAAAAGGCAGCAGTATCTATATTTTTATGTTTAGAGGAATCATCTAGGAAGCAATAAAACCAAAAAAATCCAGAGACTTTGTACCTGTTTGAGGAATAATAAACTATATGTGCATGCCATCCAAACACACAAACATTACCTAAGGTAATTCTGAAACAAGACAAGCATCACATTAAAATACACAAAGCAGCTACAGAACCTGACAATTTAATATGTAAATATGAAACTTGTGGGATCCTCTAGCTTAAGAATAATAGAAAATATCCTAAAAATGAGAGAAATCATTGCACAACCTAACCAAATATTTACTAATAAAAATATAAGGCACTAAATCTTTTTTTCGGATTTCAGTGTGTACATTAAATTACAGTATTGTTTAACAACACATTCTTTTTTTGGAGCTATATAAATGAGGTATATATAAGACCTTCAGTAACAGATAAACAAAGCCCAGGATTATCATCTTTTTTCCGAGCAGCAGCAACACTACCCATCAGAGGCTAAAAATATTCTATTAAACCCTCATCTGTTTACCTATCAGAGAAGCTGGAAATTTAGCATTCATGTCTTCTACTCAAAAATAAATATAGACTTTATAGTAACTAATTAACATTCCTCTGACTGCATTTTTACTAAAATAATTACATAAAATGGTACCTTTTTCCTAAAATGTGGTTCCTTTTATATATTCAATGTCTTTTTCCTCCCTGAAAAAAAATATTCATTCCATTCATATACTCCTAGTATTGAACATCCAATATGATACTGATCATCTTTACTCAGGGATCTTATCCTAAAATCAAATAACTAAATGACAGTCTTTCTGATATCCACAGGCTTATGAACAGACACCTCTGAGTAACATTGAGTAAGTTTTAATTGCAATTTAAATAAAACTATTGATGATGGCATGTGAGACAACCTAGCCAGGTTTTTAAAGTTAAGAATGAACTATCATGGTCAAAGTTATTAAAAATGTTTTGCAAACTTAAGAAACTAGGTATTGAAATATATAGTACCCTACAATACTATTTTCAAAAGGCATCATTCATAGTACATCTACAATATACAGTAGCAGCAAATCAGTGTTTCATATGCTCCCCTTGCAGGTCTTATAACAAGCCTTATTCAATCTTTTCTTTATTTGTGGCTTTCAGCATTAAAAAAAAAATCAAGCCTAATTAAAATGCATTTTATATTAAAAATATTAGCATTTATCTAACTGGTCTCTTTGCTATCTGTATACTTACAACTCTATAGTTTTTTTTTTTAATTATGCCAAGTTAAAACACAGAGAAATTTGCAATTACAAAAGGGGTCAGAAGCCAAGATTCATAGCTTATTTTCAAAACTACTGAGACAGAGTAGAAATTCTCCAGAGTAGAAGTCCATTTTGATTTAGGTGAAATGTACATCTTTGAGTTAAGTATGTAGTTTGAAAACATAGCTATTTAGTCTGACTGCCTGTTCTCATAAAAAGCCTAGGATCAGAGAAACTGCTTCAGTGAAGGACAGAGATAAGGGGAGGGAGACAGAGAGAGACAGAGAAACTGCTGTGAGAGCAGGTCAACCTGACCTAGGAATTCTTTCTGATAAAGAAGAACTAAGGGCAAATGTCATGTGAAATTTGTAAAAATGAATATGTATGAACCTATTGTGAAATTGCATGCGTATGGATTCGAGCAAAGGATAAAAAGGGATCTAGAGTTCCCAGAGGTACACATGTCATTGCATTTTAGGGGAACGATTCCCACATGCGTCCAGAGCTGTAATAAACATACCGGCTTTACAACTTTCACAAAAGTTGAGGAGTTTTGTTTATCTCCGCAAAACACTACCTCCTGCAAAACAGCACTCAAGAAATGCATCGACGCTATGTGATCTATTAAGTATCATCTAAATAATAACCAAATCTACAGTTATTTAATATGGGAATTCTGACAAGACAACAATTTAAGGAGATATGTTACATCTTCATTCTAACTAGCAATGGTGTATTCCTCCATGTTGTTATGCTTACTGACATTTGCAAATGAGTATTTTACAGCAAATCCTCCTTAACGAATTCTTTTTTCCTCCCTGTTCTTATAAGCGTCATCCTGAGTTACTTGAACCAAATTTATCCCTTGCAAGATGCTTTTTCCAAGGTCTATGTACAGTTCTTGAGAGGAAGTAACCTGCTTGAGAGTCCCTCATACATACACACTGTGCCCTCCCCTTTGGATTTCTTAATATTAAAAAAAAATAATTTTTTTCCCCTTTTTTTTTTTAACAAAGTGAGCTGCAACACATTTTCAATGTCAACACTCAAACTTTTCAACCGATTCTTCTGAAAGCCTGAAACATGAGTCACCCTTCTTTCACTTCAGAGTTTTCTGAGCTGTAAAAAGCACAATAATGGTGAAATGCCAATATTTTTCTATTATACTTGAATTTTTAAAAACCTTTTTGTTCTTTCAAAAAAAAGTGTTTGCATAGAAATAAATATTGATTCCCCAACTTGCTCTCATGCCAATTTCATTCAGAGTTAATTTGTATGGTCAAATTCAAAATTGTTTAAAGGAAAAACTTTCAACAGCAGCAGATCTAGCAGAACCTATTCAAGGATTTAAAGATCATCCTCTTAGGCTGTGAATGCTATCTAGTGTTTAAGAATGGCAAAATCTTATATGCCAACAGAGAGGCTCAGTCATTAAAAGATAAGAAATTGCTCTTCGTCTGCAGTAACTCAAACATCCTGGCATTCCCTTGAATTAAAGAGTCTGAGATTATGACTGCTCAGTTCAGTGAGAAGATTCTCAGTAGCATCATTGAAGTTTAGATTGAACCTGTATTTTCAGGTGTAAATTAACACCACAGAAAGCATCCAGAATAAAATAACTTACTTATATTGTGCTTAGGTCCTATGGACCTCACAATACTTGTATTGAAGCATCACCAGTAAGATCTCAACTCTTTACTCTTCAATCTTTCTTGAGAAGAAAACCAAGCCTGACAGTATTTTAATGCACAGGACATTTGAGTTCAGCAGAGAGAACTGACTCTCTACAGCATAACTGCTCTGTTTGTAACTTAATGGCATTATGTATTCACTAAACATTTTCCTTACCTTACTAGTTTAGCCAAACCCATGCTATTTAAATGGACAAAATTTAGTTACATAACATGAAAGACTACTGTATTCTCAAATGTGGCACTTCAATTTTCAGACCACACACAAGCAAACTGTTGGCTGTTACAATACATACACTGAGAGAAGGTTAAGAGCCAGAGTATGCATAACCTTCATACATGAAGGTCCCATTAACTGTCACTAAAAATTTTAGAGCATCTCTGTTGGCAAAGCTATTTTTCAGAGTGGTTGAAAATCAGTCCAAATAATAAGCGATGTTGAGACAGTAACCAGCACTACAGCTGAAATGTCCAAATACACTAAAACTGAGGGGAACACAGACTACCTGTAAGACTCTTCTGCATCAATGCATACAGACTTTTTCAAAAGTAACTGCAAAAGGTTTTTCATGCTTATGTCCTGATACTCAAGTTCAAGCATCAAGTTAAACCTCTTTAAACTTGCGTGCAGACGACACTCATGCCCTGAATTTCCAGTAATGCTTTTTGATCTCTTATAATAATTTCTATGTGTTCCTTCCCTAAATTTTTAAGCAATTCACAGTGTAATACCAAGTGCACTAAAGCAGCTTTGTAGTCAAGAAAAAGAATTTAAGTACTTTGCCAGTTCCAATAAGAGGGATTGCAAATGGCATGTGAAACTACCACTGCAATGGAGAGCTACAAGTCCTACTCACACTCACAACTCTACTGCATCTGTTAAGACCGCAATATTTCATTAACCACAAGTAGCATAGGATGCATTTTTGGCCAACCTTGTCCTTATGTCTATAGAGAATGTTTTTCACTTGTACTTGGAAAACATTTCCCACAAACCAAAGTCATTTCTATTTAAAGGAAAACCACAATGTGGCAGGTACATATTGCACCTAATTGCAGCAAAAGGACAGCTCAAACATTTGAATGTCATAAGTGGAATTTAGCATAAAGCAAATGATATGTGCTATGAATAAGCATCATTGTTCCTCAGGATTGTTTGTGCACTCTCATATCTTGCATCACAGGCAAAACTGGGCCTTAGTATAATCATCATTAAATAATCAAGTTTTTCTGTGTACTGCAATGGGACCTCTTCACTGCAAACATCTCATGGTTAAGACCAAGAACTCAAATACAGAAGAGCCTAGTGACACTAGAGTGGTTTCAGGTCTCTGCAATGGAAGTCAGAAATCTAAGCAGATGTGAAAATACCCTGTGGTGCCTTCCTGGGTCACAAGATCCTTTAATGACTTAAAAAAAAAAAAAAAGAATATAACCTGGGAGACTTATTGTGTAAGTTTGGTGGGGTTTGTGAGGTGGGGAAAAACCTGTCCCAAAACTCAATGAAGTAGTCTTCTTCAACAGGCTTTAAATGAGGCTTTAATTGCCCAGTAAAGTATAAATATAGCAAAGAAAAAGGCATAAAATTATAAAAGCTAGAAGTCTGAGTAACTATTAAATTGGCAAATATTTTTAGATCTCTATTAAGAGTTTACTACACAATAATTATAGACTATGCCTTTCACAGACTTTCTAATAATAAACATTTACTTTTTGCAACCTGCTTCCTAGCAATATGTGGGAAAAATCCCAGTTCTCATGATGACAGAATTATTCACCATAACCAAGTCAGTTAAAAGAGTTATTTGCAAAATCTGCTGCAAATATTTTAATTCATCTAGCAAGCATTAGTTCAGCAACTCAAGACTAATTATTGCAGTTTTCCTTTAAATCTTCTTGCCCTATGCAAGCTGATATTTATCTCAAAAAAGCCGCAACACCCAACTTCTAACACAAGAGGCATAAAAGCATGTAATCTAGTAAAAATTGGCAAGCCAAAAAGTTTCTTTTTATGTAATTTTATTTTTGATTGCCGTATGATGATGGTTCTGTGGTATAATATGCTGAAATAGTTTTTCACACAAAATCCTGGCCACAGCACTTGAGCTGATAACAAAGACTCAGCAGACAAAAAACTTGAAGAATTAATGTTTCTTTTGCTAATAAAATGATGAGAAGGCCCCTATAATTTGCTGCCTATAATCTTAACACAGATGTGTCAGAAAATTAAAAATATAGAAATTATAGATCCTTAGGACATAGGAAAATGGTAACAGCTTTGTCTAAGATGTTGAAAATTTAGGTGTGGATATAGCTTGGGCACCTGAGTAAACAAATTCATATTTATATCCTAAAATAGGTGACCAGCTGCAATCTGCAAGAACTTACAATAAGGCTAAGCAGGTTTGTCATGCACTGAAACATAGAGCTGAAAGGACAGTGCAGTAATGAACAGGGCCTTACTGTAATACAGGCAAGAGGTATGCTGCATTATTTTTAACACAGCTGCCAGTCTGTGGTCTTGAGATATTAAAGCAAAGCTGGCTATTTATCTTCAGAATGCATTTATTAGATTATCACCATCTAATGGGATTTGACAGCACTAACAAGAGCTTATCTAGGCTTATAAATGAAAATATCTAAAAATTCCAGAATTCAAAGATAGTCCTTCCTCCAATTTACCATTTCTATGCTTTGTTGGTGTGCAAAAGTGATCTGAAACCTCAGGACATTTGCTCATGTCTTAATACACTGCAGTCTTCAAATTTACACAGAGCTGCAGTTCTCCTGTTTTTTCTCAAGTGTGACTCATCTAATTTAGCATGACAGCTGAAAAATTATGTCAGATGTGTTACAGTTCAGTTTAAAAAACATCCTCTACCTGGTATCTCTGCAGTGATTGTCTTGCTGGTCCCTGAAACCTCTTCATCATCATCTGATGAGCTTGTGCTTGAGTCACACGTCAGGTCACTGTCGCTGGTACTGCTGTCCTGAAGCAGGTTGTACTTCTTGCGAGCAGCTGCCTCCCGCTTCTGTCTCAAGAGACGGATTCTTTCTTTGTGCTTTTGACTTCTGTGACCTTTTACCTTGGTAGCTCGACCATTCTGCTTATCACTAGACTGTCGGTTTTTCTTGGCAGCCATTGTTGAAGTTTCACTTTCAGACCTGGATCTCCTGGATTTCCTCCCAACTGCAGCCCCAGACACCGCAGAAAGGTCTCCCTCTACAGTACCTGCAGCTTGACAGGGCTCATTCTCTTCTGCAGAAGACGTGTCTGAGTCAGCCAAATGCCCGCTGGAGGAAGGGGAAAGCATGCAGTGATTAGAAGAGTCACTCTCATAAACTCGACCACCCATTGGCCTATCGCTCTCTGTAAATGCCAACTGAGACTCTGAAGAGTCTCGCCTCAGTTCCATCAGTAAGCAAGGCATTGAAGAAAGCACCACTGAGTCTGCTGCAGCACGCATGTTGTCTTTCTGAGTTTGTGTCTCAAGTTCTATAGGTCCATGTTCATCAGGAGCAGTTTCTTGCTTTTCAGAAGTCTTTGGTGGAACTGAATCAACAAGTTCTGCTTTTCCCACTGTCTCCATCTTCATTTCAGAACACTAAGGTCCTCCTAGTCTCAAAGCATGGAGCACATGGTCTGGAAGATTGGGTGAACTAGATAAGGTCTTCAGCAATACAGCAGCCTAAACAAGAACAGAAGAGGAAGAATAATTTACCTAAATAACTCAGTCCTGCTCTTCACAGTATTACCTAAACAAGACATTGCTTTCAGTTACAGACAGTATGTTCATAGAATCCTAGAACGGTTTGGGTTGGAAGGGACCTTCAAGATCATCTCATTCTAAACCCCCTGCCATGGGCAGAGACACCTTCCACTAGACCAAGTTGCTCAAAATCCCATCGTGGCCTTGAATACTTCCAGAGATGGGACATCAATGACTTCCTTGGGCAACCTGTTCCAAGTGCCTCACCACTCTCAGTCAAAACTTTCTTCCCAATATCTAATCTAAACCTGCTCTCTGTCAGTTTGAAGCCATTCCCCCTTGCCGAAGTCCCTTTCCACTTGTAATTTAACATATAATAAAGATCTTTCATTCAACACATTTGCTTACAGATGAATGGTATGGAACAAATAAATTATGTGCTTAGAAGTATAGAAATCATAAATTTACAGCACTTTAAAAAGTGTAGATGAGAAAAATCAGTAGAATTTTTAATTTACTGCTTTTAAAAAATGCATTTTTGCAGACAAGGGCAATTAGTACTTGAAGAGCCTGAGAAAGTATGGATGGCTCAGAAAGATTTTTCAGTACCTGGACAATCCTTCATCAGATTCCTGATCCATCCCAAGCTTCCTGTAACTGTATGTTTGCAACTGCATGCTGTTTTCCCCCCCTCCATCTGCAGCACAATATGAGGCTACTTACACGATTCTAAAAGGTGCCGTGAAAAGCTCAGTGTTGTCCTGCCCACCCTAACCCACTTTGAAACTTCATTTTTAAAGAAAATTAAAAGAGAATTCATGCTTCCTTTGGGCTAATGAATGAAATGCTGTATAGTGCAAGACAATGATGAAAATACTTATGGGAGAGAAACACCAGTGTTAAGAAAGGTTAGTTAATCTCAGACAACAAAAGAAAGATAAGTTCAGATCTGCTAAATGAGAAAGAAAAACCCCAAACACACAGCAAAGCATTTTACTTGCAAAAAAAAAAAAAAAAAAAAAAGAAGAATAAAATACATACCGGAAAATACAAGAACATACATATAAAGGAAAAGTTTGTTAATACTGAGTAAAACTCTCTTAAAAGCAACTTAAAATAAGAATTCTCAGAAAGTGCAATTTAATGTAGGTACCAATTTATTTCCAAGGTCACAGCACAACATCAACAAACCCAAATGAGTACACATGTTGAGACACAAATATATCCCTATACTGTAATAAAATCACTATTTCTATCTATTTCACCCACAAATCTTCATTATCGAATAATTCTTCTATTACATGGGTAAGTAAAACACAGATTTGATGACTGAATGACTAACCAAGTGTTATACACAGTGGGATTTGTATTGTACCTGCTAGAGCAACTCCCAGCTTTTCTAAGAATTTTTAAATGCACATGCAAGGAAAAATTTGGTTGCTCAAACATATATCAAAAGAGTACCAGTCTGGCCAAAATGAATATATTTAAATAGTCATACTAATAAGTGCAGAACAGCTTCTGCACTATTCAGCCTTTTAGCCCAGAGAACAAAGAAGAGAGCTTGACAAGAATCTAAAGGGCAGCCAAAATGAACTAGAGACTTTCCACAAATATCCTACTTGGAAATATCATCTACATAGCAGCTTCCAAAGGGACTATAAGAACACCTGTACTTGCTTTTCCATCTCTCTGGCCTATGAGGCAGAAAAAAAAATGTTTCATCTACATGTTGCCACCTTGCTAACAGTCTAATTACAATGTTTTTATAAGACTTTTTTCATCATTAAATAGGAACTTTAACTGCTTGTGGAAAATGCATATTAGATGATTGGGTTTTCCTAAATATTAAAATGAATATTATATGTGTTATGTTAGAAAGTTATACTGTATTAATCCTTTTCAGTAGTGTGTTAAATATAGTTATAGGCTATAACATAATATTAAAATAGAAACTATGCAATGTAAGATACTTTTTCTAACTAGCTCAAGAAATTCTTCACACAGAGATAACAGCAACAAGACACTAAAATTCGAAAGAGAAGAATTATTGCCTCCTTGTTGGGAAGAACCAGACTTGGTGGGGACAAAGATGACTGATTTACAAGATGAGGGGAGAAGCTGACAATAACCAGAAAACACCCTTTGTTTGAAAAGAAATTTTGAATAATGTATGAGATATATGAATATGCAACAGGCTATTGCTTTTAAGAGTTAATCCTTGGTTAGCGATCCATGCTTTCCAGAGGA
The DNA here is from genome assembly GCF_047830755.1 of Zonotrichia albicollis. Classification (NCBI taxonomy): domain Eukaryota; kingdom Metazoa; phylum Chordata; class Aves; order Passeriformes; family Passerellidae; genus Zonotrichia; species Zonotrichia albicollis. The sequence continues at coordinate 17,568,786 of NC_133859.1, read as the reverse complement.
AAGCATCCGAACATTCGCAATTCTTTGCTTTTTTATTGTCCTTTATTGTCCTAACTCTGATTGTCCAAATTCTTATTGCTCTAATTTGTATTACTATTTTATAACCATTTTATTACTATTCAACTTAAAAAATTTTAAAACAAGTGATTGGCGTTTTTCACACTACTCAAACCATGCTGGTTTGATCCCTCATACAGTGATCAGTGAATTATATTTTCAGTGAGATGGCAGCACAGGGACTAGTAAACTCACAACACTACATCTGGTCAACATCAACCCGTGTTTCTGTATACATGGAAAAATACTTGCTCTGGTGAGGTTTGTACTCTTTAAGTCCCCTGAGCTGGCTATTTAGACATCAAAAATTTGAGTGAGTATTAGTATGTAAATAAAATACAACTTTGTCTTTATCTCAGTGGAAAAAAAGTCTACTGTGACTCAGAGTTTGATGCAGGAAAGAACAAAGTTCAGGGGAAAATGTTTATGCCAAGGAAAGCCTTGTCTCAAAGAAAGAAAAACTAATGTCCTTATTTAGTTCTACTTGAGAAATTTATAGATCAGAGAGAGGAAGAGGCTATACTGAAAAAATCACATTCTTTTCTTGACACTCACTTTTCTAGTAACAGTACTAGAAAAAGTAATCTTGAGGTGATGCTAGAGAAAGACCAGTTTTTTACTTAAATGAGAACACAGCACTGAAAAATGTTGTGATGCTTACTGACACAGATGGATACTTAATCAGACATTGCTTAGAAATATTATTCTCCTTTCATTGATGCACCGAAACTGCACTTATTTGAAAAGGCAATTCCGTAAAAACGTCTGTGCTAGATTTTTCCATCAGAAATTATTTTATTTCCCAGGCACACATAGAACACATCAGTATGCAGAAGCCATTAAACATCTAACCACCCCTATCAGGGAAAGGATGTGCCATGTTTTTCTAAGATTTTTACAAATTTTCCCACTTTACCTATCCATTTCTATTACTCAAAGGAAATGTATTCTGTGTTTCCTCTGCTGGTTCATGCTGTTCTGTATAAATAAACCTCCTCTTTCCAACAAATGTTTATCTATTGTTCTACCATGGTCAATAAAGTAATGCTCACCAAAAAAGCCACATTTTAAATTGCTTGTGCATAATAGTAGTAAATTAATCATGCTTTTCAGATTAAGAACATTTATCTCAAATATCCTGAAAGTAATCAAACATTGACTTATTCACTAATAACTCGTTAGCAGATCGGGACAACTGCAATGTAACTTCAATGTAGTAAACCTATCTCAGTACAGCAGTATTCATTTGAGAAGGTCTTGTGTTGTCTCTCAAAAAAATCAAATCTGGTCCAGCACAGATAGGCACAAATGTACCTTGCTATTGCTGATATTTGGAAATATTGAAGCAGAAATGAGTGCCATGAGGCACGGGCTGTTAAGAGACAGAACTGCCAACATGCTGGGGCAGTGAGCCCCCATCAACTCCTTTTGTTATTCAACTTCACAGAAGAAAGCTATGCACCTTGGATAGTTGACTTAATGCGATCAGTCAGGGTCCAGAAGGACAGCAAGGTGAGTATTTTGCCTGACAGCAGCCATGGGCCTGGAGCAAGGGAGAGCATTGGAGATTCACCTGATCTTGCAAAACAGTGCTCCAAAATTGCACAACCCTTGACATCTGACTCTCAGCAGATAAGAGAGCTGTTTTCTCAGGTTCTCTGCAATGTTCCTTTCCAGAAACAGTGCTGCCTACTTAACTGACACTACAACCACCCTGGCTGTCTTATGGGCACTTCTGTAGCTCACACAGCAACTCACCAGCATCTCTCCATCTCTTACAGCTATCTAAGAGCTGAAGGCACTGAACTAGAAGTGGTATGGACTTATGACAGCCATTTGGTGAAGATGAGTTATAAGATATTAAGCCACTACAGTTTGTAAACTTTTCATGATCAGACCTTGTCTTGGTTTGAAAAGAAAAGTGTCTGCTAAGGAAGGCAGAAGCCTTCCTTGAAATGGAAAATGCAAACTCCCCTCCCTCTGAATTATTATAATTTTGAAATTAGGAGTCTCTCAGTCAAAGATATGGGAGTAGGAATAACAGGTTTTTACTAGGAAAATTAAAAATACAACTGCAATAGTACAAACAAAAAAAAACCCAAAAAACACTGACAGAGTCAGGATACGACCTGACACCTTGTGGGTCAGGGTATTGGTAGCAGTCCAATTAAATGGTGGCTGCAGTCCTCCAGGAGTGACAGGTATAGTTCTGTTGAAGCAGTGATCCTGTAGAAGGATGTAGTCTTTGTCTGAAGGTCCAGTGGTGGTGTAGATGGGACTGGCCTTCCTCTGGGAATCCAGTGGAAAAGACAGCTGCTCCTCTTGGATTTCCAGTGGAAAAAGGCTGCTTCTGGTGTTCTAAATCTCAGATTCTATCCAGGTCGGAATGCTTGGCTCCTCCCCCTGGACGGAGCTTCTCACAATGGGATGAATTAATTTTATCAGTCATGCAGTGAGACTCAATGGGCCAGTAACAGAAGATATCTCCCCAGAGAAAGGATTGGTTGTGGAAGAAATAAAGAAAACTGCCCAATTAACAGAAGATAACTGCCTCACCTCTAACAGATGGGAAATAGAACACACATGTATCTTACAACCCAGGACAGACGTTTTACGCATATAAGCACAGGAAATAAACAAAGCCAACTCTCAGATAATTTAAAGCTTAAATACTTTCATTCAATTCCAATTAATGTCTTTACTTTCAGCCAGTATTTTCCTGGCATGGAGCAGTAACTCGCTCATTTTATGGTGTGAGGTTTTGATGCCGTTTTGGTTTTCATCTTTTTTCTTTTAAATGCTCTGTATTTTTCGCACATATTTTTGTAGCTCTTTAGTCTATTGTATTAGTGATGAGTTTTCCCAGTATTTTTCCATGGCCTTTCCCTAGGCAGAAACACAAAACAAATTCCAGAGCTCCAAGCCCTGTGGGGTACAAGACCCCAATGCTATCTTAGTTCTCCCTGGCTACCAAGGTTGAGAACAACTCTTTGAGGTACATTTTAATGGACAAATTACAGCTACTGCCGAAGGGGGGGCTCCAGAGAAGGGAAGGCTTGACCTGGGGGGGGGAATTGCATCACCACTTGTCCTCCTAATTGGTGCCTTTTATCAATTATGCTAATTTCCTAAAGCCTATAAATATGTACTCATCCCTGGAGGGGGTGGGCTTTTGTGGACATCTTTCCATAACTGCTCCTGAAGGCCTTCAAATAAATATCCACTTTAATATTACCTCCTTACTAAAATTATCTTGAGTTTCATTTCCACGTTGGGAAAAAGGCAACAGTTTAAGTCCAGCTGGCAACTAAGCACCACGCAGCCACTTGCCCACCACCCCTACCACTCCAGGAGAACAGGGAGGAGAATCCAAAGTAAAACTTGTGGGTTGAGATAAGAAAAGTTTAATAATTGCAACAAGGTTAAATATAAGAATAATAATAGTAAATAAAAAAGAGAAAACCCATGAAAAACAAGTGATGCACTGTCACAGACATCTTTTCATTAAAATCCTTTTGTTAGGATTTTTCTCCCTTCTGAGAAGCTGTGGCCTCAGCAACAAAATGCAAACAATGGTTATCTGCTGCTGTGGAATGTAACAGGTGGATCCGTGATTGGTCTCCTGTGGATGTTTGGATTTACTGACCACTCACGGCAGAGCTGCTTTCGCTTTCTGCCAGGACACAGATCTTTGTTATTCATTCTTTTCTATTCTTAGCTTAGCTAGCCTTCTGAGAACTTTTCTTTCTATTCTTTTTTGTATAGTTATAATGTAATATATACATCATAAAATAATAAATCAAGCCTTCTGAACATGAGGTTACCATTCTCGCCACTCTCTTCATCCTGCAACCCTTGTGACCACTGTCACAATGCACAATACAGTTACCACCCACTGACTGATGCCAAACCCCATCCTCAAGCTGTGATTAGCCTCCCTTCCAGGTAACTGCCTCGGTTTATATACTGGACATGACATTCTATGGTGCAGAATCTCTTTGGCTAGTTTGGGTCACCTGTCCCAGCTAGGCTCCCAGCTTTTTGTGCACCTCCTCACTGGCAGAGCATGAGACACTGAAAAGTCCTTGACCTGGGTAAGCACTACTCATCTGTTACATTTGTTGCAATTTTGGAGACAGGCACACAACTGAACATGCCGAGATCATGCGACAACAGCCAACTTTTAGTAAGAGGGTTAAAATTCCCATTCCTAAACACCTGATTGGTCGAGGTCTTAACATTGCCCAGCTCACTGGCCAATTAGATTTCTGCATTCAGGATTGTAATGGTTTAGGGCAAATTTGTTAAAGAATCTGCAAAGGAGGGCCCCTCCAGAAAGCAAAACCCACACGGCCCCTCCCCCCAACCGGTTCGGGAAAAAAATTCCTCGGAGAGAGGTGGAAAGAACCTGTTTATTTGACAGACACAACACCTCCCCCAGCACACAAAATGAACAATACCAGACGACACCGCTTTGAGAAAGATGACAAAATCAGAAAGTCTCTTTCGGGGGTGGTTGCTCTGTTCTCAGTCCCTCCGGCGCTGGGGCAACTGCTGCAGCTAAACCTTCGGTGTTCCTGGGTCCCAGTCCGGAGCAGGTTCGAGATGGTCACAGAAACAGGAGAGGAGAAACAGTCCAGGAAGGAATGTGGACTGTTTGGCTAAACTAACTAATAAGCAGAGGCAAAGCAGAGCAGAAGCAGAAGCAAGAGCAGAAAAGGAAGCCAGCCAAGCAGCAAGCTAAGCAAGAAGAGAAAAAAACAGCCCGATGTATGCTCTCTCTGTGTCCCTGATAAGAGAAACCCAAACAAAACTTCCACTCTTCAGAGCCGGTCTTAAAGGCACAGAACAGAGGAATGGGGAAACAAACATCATAATGTCACCCCAGGACAAGGATTGAATGGAACCTATCATTGTCTTACCTGGGGATTTGTTTACTTCTATTCTCTAACGAACTAAGCTGGGAGTTGGGGTCTGTTATGGCCTATTATTACAGCGACCTGAGGAGGTCTCCATGGTGAGAGAAGGACGAGAATCTTGTTTCTTGATCAGAAGGCTGGATTTATTGAAATATATGATATATAACACATTATAACTATACTAAAAAGAATAAAGAGAGAAGTTGCAGAGAGCTGCTAAGCTAAGAATAGAATAGAAAGAATGAATAACAAAGTTCTGTCTCCAGAGAATCTGTCCCCGAGCTTGCTTCTGTGATTGGCCCCCAATTGGAAACATGGAAGATGAGCCAATCACAGGTGCATCTTATTGCATTCCACAGCAGCTGATAACAATTGTTTACATTCATCTTCTGGGCCTTTGCTTCCCAGAAGATGGACAAATGTGAAAGAAAAGATTTCTATGAAAAAATGTCTGCGACATCCTATTTCATCTGTTCAGGTTACAGACCAGCTATAGCTGTGACACTCAGTAACAACCAAAACATCACTGTGTTATCAACATTATTCTCATACTGAATCCAAAACACGACACTATCACAGCTACTGAGAAGAAATTAACTTTATCACTGCTGAAATCAGGACATATGGTCTGGCCAACTGAGAGAACAGGAGACATGCCCAAACTCTACAGAAAGGCTGGAAAGGAGCTGTAAGCCAACCAATCCCTCACCTCAAGTAATTTTCTCATCCACAAGCCACTAATATTATTTGTTTATTTAATTATTAAGCTCATAGAATAAAATCTAAATATTGCGACATGGATTTGCAGTAGGCATACTACTGAAAAATAAATGGTATCAATAAACTAAAGATAAAGTCATGTTGCATTCAAATTATGAAAATTTGACAGTAAGATACCAACTGCTGTTGGGCTGCTCTTACCACCAAACCTTGATCTTTTCTGACCAGTATTAAGAGGTACCAATTGATTTCAGCACCCACCAGATTGCTAACAATCAATACCACAATCTTTACATGTCCAAAGTGTTCCTAAAGAATAAAACACTTGTGACAGTAGTCTCAGGACTCAGTAAGCAAGAAGTATATGGAAACAGAGCTGGCTGGGATAAATAGTAGTTTAGTCTCAGTAGCATATACAGGAGGCATCAACCGAAGACCATGGGAAACAGGATACTGAAAAAGGGACATCTAGTCAGGTCATGGTGAGAAGAGTGTGGTCATGGGAATCAATGTTAATGGAACTATTCTATACTTGGTCAGGTTTCTGGTTCTTGTTCTCAGTTGGTTCGGAACCTGTAACAAATAAGGTCATGTTCCAAGTTCACGTTCATGATTGCACCCCTGCTCTCAGATTACCCCTATACCTTGTTGCCTTCACCACACCCTTCCCATCTTTGGATCTTGACCCTTAATCATGCGGTTTCTACATTTGTTAGTTCGCTAATAAAGTCTTTATTTTCAGGCAAGTCCATCACACCCATTCCTTTATTTTGCCATGTTTCCCCCGGCCAAGCCGGACTAGGGGTCGCAGCGAGCGAAGACTGCAACAGTTGGCATGGAAGAACAGGGACCTCAGATTGAGAGACCTTCTCAGTTCAGTTTGTCTGGGTCTCGGCCAACCGGTAGGACTTTTTTTCTCTTCCGTGGATTAAATCATCAGGCCTGACGTGGTTATGAGCTACCCTCAGAGTTGGCTCAGTTCCTTCGGATGCCTGCCCAAAAAGCAGGTAAGTGGAGAAAAGGGACACTTATTCTTGTTGCACCTACCCCAACCAGGTGGGCATACCCCATTTAATCCCAATTACTCTACAGGATCGGAATAAGACTGTCAAGATTAGAAAGGGACGTATATGGACGTTTTGAACTTTTGTTAGTAGTCCACAGAAGAAAGGTTGAAAAGCCTGAGTTAAAGAAATCTTCTAAAGTGGGTATTTTGCAACTTCTCAGCAACTGTAGCCAGCAGTGCTGTGCCAGGTGCTGTCGCTGCCGCCTACCCCCATGCTCGTCTGCCCACCAGGCTCTGCTCCACCCCAACCCTGCTTGCCGGCACCGCCACTTCTGCCTTGGCATTCATGGCCCATGGGCCAGCCTCACCTGCTGCCAGCCCAGCAGCCGCAGCCTGCAGGACAGCCACACCTGCTGCCAGCTTGGCCCCACACGGTGCTTCAGAAAACAGCACAAACTGTAAAATTTTTTCCATGGGCTTTTGGGACTTGGTAGGGGTCACGCTTTATGACCTAGCTACTAGGGGGGACCCCTTCGCAGCGCGTCTGTTGCCTGATTTCCAAAACACTAAAAGCTGAAGAGGAGCGACTCCCATCACTCAGTCCCGCCCCCACTTCACCATCGCAGCATGAATCTAGTTTGGACTCTCCCCACAGAGCCACCACCGCTCCCGAGAGGTCCAGGGCTGTCCCACCACACACGATTTCTTCCCAAACCGAGACTGCTTTTAACCCTTCTAACCCTGGGGGAGGATACGATACGAGGGCGGAGCCCATCCCAGACACAGGAGCCCATACAAATTGTAACTCCTGCCCCTTCGTACCCCTCCCTTTCTTGCCCTTCTCTCTACTCCAGATTGGGACATGGGGCCGACATTGCCAGCATGCTCAAAGGAAACATCAGTCTGCCCGGTTACTTCGCCACCCCATGTCCACCTCCAATTCCTCCACTTGGGGTCCAAGACAACAGTGGTCACGCTGTCTTGGATCCTCCTCCCCCACCTTTCCTGTTCCTTCACCATCCCAACCTCCTTCCTATTCATATAAATATCCTGTTGTATTACCTGCTAAACACCCTTCTGACATCTATGCCACCCGAGTCGCCATGTTGCCTCAAGGTTCCTCCCTCAGCTCCACCCCGTCGCTCCAGGTCCCACCGCTCCCACTTCAGACTACAACTCCCAGCATGCCTTGGGCCACACCCCTCCTGGGAAAACCAGAACCCTGCCCACAATGGTCCCAGAAGTGCTGCTCTCCAACATGGTGGCACCCATGTTGGTGACTGTGCTGGAGAACAAGCTCTGCCTTTACCCATCCAGCAATAAAAACACTGTGCTTGCATCCTTCCCCTCCTCCTCGGAAGAAGACCTAACCTCTCCTGGATCCAGTGATTCCATCGATCCAAGGAAAAGGATACAGAAAAATGTGGTAAAGGATAGGAATTGGGAAATGGTTTCAAAAATCACTGCTTTTCCAGTGCAGTAGAGAAGGGGGAGAACTAGGCCTAAATGAGAACCTCTAGCCTATGGGGAAATAGAAGAACTGTGCAAAGCTGCCAAAGACCATGGAAGGGATTCTCCTTTTTTTAACAATCTAATATGGGCTACTTTTACTGCACACGTATTAACTCCCCATGACTTAAAACATATTATGACTGTGCTGCTATCCTCAACTGAATTCACTCTGTGGGAAGGGGGGTGAAAGTCTGTTATAACAATTTTTGCTTGACTGTGCAAAGGACCAAACATGGGCAATGCTAACACTAGAACATTTAACTGGAGAAGGGGCATACTCCCAGCCCAGTGAGCAAGCCACAAACCTCCCAAGGCCAGTGCTTGATGATATTAAAAACTCAGCAAAGAAAGCACTCATGCAAGTGCCAGATGGTAACACACCTACACATGATTTTGTAGATACAAAGCAAGGGCCTGGTGAATCATACATGAAATTCATTGACCACCTTAAGCAAACCGTTGAAAAACAAATCATAGAAGAGAAAGCTAAAGACAAATTAGTGAAAAAATTAGGCATGTCAAATGTAAATCCCGAGTGCAAGAAAGTATGATGTGCCCTTCCCCTTGAGCCTAAGCCAACTTTAATGCAAATGACTGAGGCCTGTTATCACCTTGGAACACCAGAACACTTGGATATCCTAAAGGCTCAGGCAGTAGGGCAAAGCATAGCAGAGGCTCTGGCAGCAATGCAGATTATTCCTGAAGGACCTCAACAACAGTAAGGTCCTAGCTCTGCCACACAAACTGTCCCCCAAGGACTACAACAACAAGGTCCTGGCCCATGTTTTGAATGTGGCAAACACAGACATTTCAAAAGCGACTGTCCCCAACAAGGAGTAAGGGCCAAGGCTCCTGCCTGTTCCAAATGCAAAAGGACTTATTCTCAGACTAACCAATGTCGCCCAAAACAGGGGGGTTATGGCAAGCTGGCCTAGGGAAACTTCCAGCAGAATGCAGAACGGCCCTGCGCCATGACACAAATGCCTCAGCCATTTCTGCCCATGACCACTGGAAACCAGGTAGTTCAGAGCTTCAACACCTCCTCCCAGGGCTACGAGCAGCCTTGCCCCCAGGTTCCAGGTTGGAGCTGGCAAGTGCCAACCCATTAACACTGACTGATTATTTTACACACACCAAATGAACAGGTCAACTTGGGCCCGAAGATTGGCCCCGTGAATTGTTAATTTTGGGGATGTGTAGATCAAGGACTGAGGGATTTTTTGTGTTGCCCTCTGTGTTATCAGTGACATTCCAACAAGAAATCACTGTGTTAGCTATGTGCCCTGACCCACCTCGCTTTATGCCCCAGGGACTGGTAATTGTTCAAGCAATTTTGCTCCCCAAACAGGACTCTAACAACACATCAGAATCCTTAGTAATGTGGACTAGGACAATAAGCCACAATCGACCTCAACTAATCTGCACTCTAGAACTTAACACCAAAAAGATTATTCTCTCAGGACTCATTGACCCAGGTGCAGATGTGACAGTCATCTCACAGCCCAAGTGGCCTCCCAACTGGGCTCTTACACCTGCTTCAGGAACACTTTAAGGGATTGGAGGTACCAGTGACAGCCTGAGAAGTATGCATTTGATTAGGTTCGAGGGACCTGAAGGCCATATCACTACCACCAGACCCTTCATGGTAAAAGCCCCCATAGTTTTGTGGGGAAGACACATTTTGTCCCAGTGGGGAATGCGCCTAGAGACAAATTTTTAATTGGAGCCATTGAGCAGTGTGAAGTCCTTAAATTAATCTGGAAAACTGATAAACCTGTGTGAATTAATCAATGGCCCCTCCCTGAAGCAAAACTCGTCACTCTTAAGTCTTTAATACAAGAACAGCTCCAAAAGGGTCACATTGCACTGGCCACAAGCCCATGGAATACACCCATCTTTCTCAATCAAAAACAAAACAGTGATAAATGGTGACTCCTACAAGACCTACATAAAATCAATGAGGTCACTGAAGACATGGGCACACTACAACCTGGTTTACCATCCCCTGCCATGATTCCTAAGGAATGGAAATTGACTGTTATAGATTTAAAAGACTGTTTGTTATTCCCCTTCATCCTGATGAGACCCCCTTGATTTGCTTTTAAAATACCAAGCCTTAACAGTCAGGCACCTCTCCAGAGGTACCACTGGATCGTACTACTCCAAGGCATGAAAAATTCCCTGACCATATGCCAATGGTTGGTGGTTAAAGTTTTGGCTCCGGTTCGCCGAGATCATCCACAAGCGATTATTTACTATTATATGAATTATATACTTATTGCAGCTGAAAATTATTCATCTTTAGATACAACTTTAAAAGCCACTGTCACACCCATCCAACAAGCAGGACTTACCATCACAGAAGAAAAAATATTACATCACTTTGGAAATATTTGGGACTTAAAATTCTCTCTCAAACTGTGCAGCACCAGCCATTGCAACTAAATGAGACACCAGAAACACGATACAATTTACGAAAACCGTTATGAACGATTAATTGTGTTAGGTCTCTGCTTGGAATTACTAACAAAGATATTGTTCCACTGTTTGTTTTGTTAAGGGGGGATTCTAAGTTAAATTCACCTAGGCAAGTAATTGACAAGGCAAGGGATGCCTTAGATAAGGTATCCTATGCCATTCAAACTCGTCAGGCACACAGAATTAATCTAAACTTACCATTCCTGCTAGCTGTTTTGGAAAAAGGACCCTAACCCTATGTTTTAATTTTTCAATGGGACCCTGAGGCATCTGATCCTTTGTTAATTTTAGAATAGGTTTTCTTACCCCACCAGCCTGGCAAAACCATAACAACAAAGCCAGAGATGATGGCTCAGCTTGTTATAAGAGCCAGGTCACATTTATTTTCTCTTGCTTGGAAAGATTTCTCTACTATATTCTTACCTACAACTACTGTATATTTAGATTGGCTATTACAACAATCACAATGCTTGCAAATTACACATGAAAATTTTACTGGGCAAATTTCAATTCATCACCCTAAACATAGGCTGTTACATTCCTCTCTTAGCTTAATTCCTAAACCTTTAAAAAGTGATGTACCCCTTAATGCCCTAACCATCTTCATCGATGGATCAGGATGGTCCCATAAATTGGTAATAACCAGGCAAAACCCTGTTACACGATTGGGAATCCGACATTGAAACAGTAGAAGGTTCACCCCTAATAGTTGAATTAGAAAAAGCTCTAACAACTGCAGCTAAGTTTAGACGCCCTTTTAATTTGGTAACTGATTCTGCTTACGTTGTAGGTATCGTTGAGTGTTGCATTGAAAACTGATCTGTAGTTAGCATTAATCAAGTTATAAATAAGCAGTCCAGCTCAGCTCCATGAACCAGCCTCTGGGCTGACTGACAGAAGCTCACATCCAATGGGAGCTCTCCTAGGGTGCAGGCATTTTATTGGTTCAGAGTCTGGGGGCACACAGATAGACCAATGACCTGTTTCAACCTGGGAGTTTTGAATGGGCTATAAAAGAAAGCTCCGGACAATAAACCAGGCTGTTTTTTCTGAGGAAACACATGTGGTCTGTCTTATGTCTCAGACATAGGAACACCAACGTAACAGTTGAGAGAGCTGAAAATTTATTCCTAAAAACAGTTTCTAACGATCAGTTATACTCTTTGTTCAAAACTATAATTTTTACTCTTTCCCAGAGACAGCATCCCTATTTTGTCATGCACATACATTCTCACACTTCTTTGCCAGGATTCCTAGCAGAAGGCAATAGACAAGCTGATATCCTTGCGATGACCATACAAACCACACTTCCAAACATCTTCGAGCAGGCATGGCTCAACCATGCATTCTTTCACCAAAATGCACTTGCACTAACACCAGAAACCAAGCTAGAGCCATTGCCACTACATGCCCTGACTGCTAAAAATATTCTCTGCTGTCTGTGGAGGCAGGAGTAAATCCTAGAGGGCTTCACAGTTTACAAATTTGACAAAGCGATGTTACCCATTATGCATCTTTTGGTTGCTTTAAATATAATAAATGTTTCAATAGACACTTTCTCAGGAGCAATCTCTGCCTCTGCTCACATAGGTGAAACGGCAAAAGATGTTATTAAACATTTCCTACAAGCATTTTCAACTCTAGGCATCCCACAAGAAATAAAAACAGATAATGGGCCTGCCTGCGTCTCCCAGAAAACACAGCCATTTCTTAATCTGTGGGGAATCAAACATATCACAGACACTCCACACTCTCACAAAGGCCAATCAATTATTGAAAGAACACGTGGGTCTCTTAAACACCTGCTAGAACAACAAAAAGGAGGAATAGAGACATTATCCACAGTAGAAAGACTTGCTAAGGCCACATTTGTATCTAATTTTTTAATAATTCCTTTATGGAATCAAATCCCCCAATTATCAGGCACTTTTCTAATACAATGCAGGCACAATTAAAAGAGAGACACCCCCTCCCCCCCAGTGTTAATCAAAGATCTCGAAACAGGCCAAATTATAGGACCCTTTCCTCTAATTACTTGGAGGAAAGGGTATACTTGTGTTTTTCTACAGGTAAAGGACCTTGGTGGGTTCCAGCAAAGAACATTAAGCTATATCTGCAGCCTCTACAAAATCATCAAGAAGCTCAGCAGGAGGAACCCTATAGGACTGTGCCCCCTGTTGACAGAGTGACCAAATTATCCTTTGTCTCCTTAAAAAGGAAAAAAGCCCAGAAGTTTCTCTCCTCAATTTGGTAAAAAAACACCTCATAGGACCTTTGAGACTTCACCTCAAACCTAAGGCTACCCAATTGGACAGAAGCCAAAAAGGTCCCGCCTAAGTAATTCACTAGAAAAAGAAGAGAAAAAAGAAAATAATTGCTTTTGTGGGGTGTTTTAGCAGGAGCAAGAACCTCTTGACCCTGTCTCGGGTTTTCTCTGCAAGAGCGTTGTTATTTTGCCTTTTATTAAAACCTTTTCTGTTTCCAACACTACCTCAGAAGTCATCCTGCTAATTTTATGCCATTTGAGGTAGCTGGGCTATCTCGGGTGTGATAGGTCCTCTGAAAGTTCATAAGACCTGGCTCAAGGAGAAAACCCATCAGAACCCTAGGAAGAACCTACAGGAAAGACACCTTGAGGCTTGCAAATAACCATCCCTCACCTCCTACCCATTGCTGATTAATACCACTGGTTTCTTAACTCCTTATACATTATTAATTTTTAAGTTTAATCCACAGGTTGTTCCACCAGACATGACTCCTAAAGGACTCCTGCATGCTATTCCCATTCTGATCGATGCCATATTCCTTGCTAAGATCTGGAAAGTTCCACAGTCAAAGAAAAATGTCTGGGTTACATTAGCTAACAACACCAAGCAGGAAACCCTGTGTCTGTCAGTAGCCACCTGTGACAACCCCTTTTCCACCTGTTTAGTTGGGTTACCAATGGATGTGTGGCCACTAACCAAGTATGCCATCCGTGTGTTGTGTCCCCGCAATGAATGGATTCACAATCCCATTGATAACAGGGATTACTGGGCCTGGAAATTACCACATGCACCACTAGAATCCCAAGACTGGAAATTCTGAGCTCTGTAAAAATGGATTTTTGTGATAGATTTCATTATATTAAAAAGACTCCTGAATTAATATGAAGTATCACTGATGTCCAGGCTATAAGAAAGCAATCAAATACACGGTGGGATGTTTCCCCACATAACCCAGTCTATAAAAGTGAAAGATGTGGTGTAACCACACCTCACCCATCTTTTCCTGGTCCAGTGATTCCCAGTTACAGTTATGATCTGGGATGTTTCTCATTTCTGGAAACAAAGCATGGTCTGCCATTCCATCTTGCATCAGAGGAGGTGTCTTAGGTTGAAAGATTTAGCTGGAGGTGTGCATTCTATTTCCCATCTGTTAGAGGTGGTGCAGTTATCTTCTGTTAATTGGGCAGTTTTCTTTATCTCTTCCAACCAATCCTCCCTCTGGGAAATATCTTCTGTTAATGGGACATTTAGTCTCACAGTATGACTGATAAAATTACATCATCCCATTGTGAGATGCTCTGCTCAGGGGGAGGAGCCAAGCATTCCTACCTAGACATAATCTGAGATTTAGAACACCAGAGTAGTTTTTTCCCACTGGATTCCAAGAGGAGCAGCTGTCTTTTCCACTGGATTCCCAGAGGAAGGCCAGGCCCATCTACACCACCACTGGACCTTCAGAGGAAAACTACACCCTTCCACAGGATCACTGCTTCAACAGAACTATACCTGTCACTCCCGGAGGACTGTAGCCACCATTCAATTGGACTGCTACCAACACCCTGACCCACAGGGTGTCAGGTCATATTCTGATTCTGTCAGTGGTTTTTCTTTTTTGTTTGTACTATTGCAGGTGTATTTTTAATTTTCCCAGTAAAAAACTGTTATTCCTGCTCCCATATCTTTGCCTGAGAGCCCCTTAATTTCAAAATTATAATAATTTGGAGGGAGGGGGTTTACATTTTCCATTTCAAGGAAGGCTCCTGCCTTCCTTAGCGGATACCTGCCTTTTCAAACCAAGACAGGCAGACCATGTAGCTTGAGGAGGTTTACTGTGCTAGCACCTGAGATTGCCTTAATTCGTGATCAAAAAATTAGGCGTAAAAGATTTATCCAGCAATTTGAACTAGATTTCAAAGACTAAATTAATTTTTGGAGTAAAGGAAAAAGAATAGCAGCCTCACTATTGGCACCTGGAGTTGCTGCAGCAAAAGCTTTGAAAATGTTAGGCAATCTAGGATGTTGGCTGAGTAGGCAAACCAATGCCATGTCTCGGGTACTAAGTGAGCTACTAACAGACGTTGACAGTATCAGACATGTTACCCTGCAAAAGAGAGCTTCAATTAACTTCCTGCTGTTATCACAAGGACATGGTTGTGAAGACTTCAAGGGCACGTGTTGCATGAATCTTTCAGATCACAGTGAATCCATACACAAAAGCATCCAAATTCTCAGTATATAACTTGGTCTCGTTATAACAACATCAAGTTGTATCCACTTATCTTCCTAACATTTAGTGTCCAAAGCCTCTCATGATTCTCCATATTTACTCTTGGTAATTCAATCTTATTTTACCTGATTAATCCCTACCTCCTCCACACTGTCAGCTGCCAGTGTGATCTGCTCATTTGTGAAATGTACACAAACATTCTTCCTATTTCTCTTTTATCAGTTAGAGCAGGGTTTAGTTTCTGTGTCGTGATCACTCTATCGACCTTTCTCAACTGCCTTGTGGTTGGCATCAGGTTCCTTACCTTTTCCCCTCCTTTCACAATACCAAGTTTAATGTATCCACTCATTTCCCAGGTTGTTTGTGCACTTTAATTTCTACCAGGCAGGCAGACTGCATGCACTTATTGAGCGAAAGCATAAATGCCCAGGCTGTACTGCAATACACATCATGCATAAGACTATGGTCACTTTCCTCTTCCTGATTTCTCAGGAATCTCATTGCATCTCTTCATGTCAACCAGCAATTAGGCTAAAGAGCAAACAGAAATAGTCGACACATTATAATTAAAAAATAAAGCGCTTAAAAATGAGTCAGAAGTGTTATCCTCATACTTGGGCATAAATACCAGCTGCCCAAACTCACGTACTATCTTCCATTACCCCCACAGTCCCTCCTCCTAAGTCCCTACACAGAATACCAGCATTACTGGTATATATGAACCACAAAAGGCACTATTTTGTAAGCCTTTAGCAGCCACATAATCACCCCCTTTAGAGATTCTTTTGCCAGCATCAAACTATGCTAGATCAGTAAAGGTAAGAAATATTCAGAAAATTATGCTTAAAAATGATTGCTGTCAGACAGCTGAGTCCTCCACATTTCATCTCACTGTTTTGGTATCATACATGAAGGATGGGGAGGAAAGTTATTTGGGCTTAGAAAACACATAACAAGTAACTTAATGACTCCTTAGAGCTTGTTACAAACCTATTTGCTCTGCAAAAGCGATGTTACCCTCTTCCAGAGTAGCGGAGAAGCTGTGCTGTTGTGACTGCCTGACTTTCAGCTCTTATATCATAGAAATGGTCATTACAGGTGCTAACTAAAGCAGGAGAACCACAAGATGAAGACCCCAAAAGAGTACCATACTCAGTTTCCATCTCAAGGTCAAACATCACATTTTTAATAGACTTAAGCAACATAGGATACTTTAAGAGAAACCTTTTAAATTTAATGTTTGTTTGCTGTTCTAAGGGGAGAGCTATTACTGTTTGGACTTAAAACTTTAGCTTGAAAACTGAAAATAGGCTAGCCCTTGCCTATAAGTGAAACTATTATTTGGTCTTATGGTCTTGAAAAGTACCAGAGGAGACTTAAAATGAAAAAAAATCTTGGGAATGGGAATTAAGAAAAATTTTACATTTTTAAAGAGATGCTCAAAGGTCCAAATATTTACTACTCATTTGTTTTTAAAAGCTAGAATTACCTGACAGTGAAAAAAAACCAAACCACAATACCAAACAGGACTGACTTATGCCATAGAATCTCTATAGACAAGATTTTTTTTCCAGCCTTTGAAACAGTTAGGTACTTTGTGCTGGTTAAAGTGTGTAACTAGTTACAACCAAGACCTTGTTTAACTAAATTCTTACAGTTATGGTTTCACAAAAGTACCTACAAACTTTAAAATAAGTTGCCTTATTCTGCTATTAACAAACTAATACAAAAATACAATTAAAAATAAAGGCAAAGTTTCAGTATTGGAATTGGGGTAATAGTTAAATTATTCCAAGTCTCCTCAGACTACCTTTTTCCTTCTAAAAAGAAATAGGTAGCAGTTAAATTTTACATTCTTTACGGATGACTGTGTTGCTCAAAGCCACAACAGCAACCTAGATATTAGGAGCTCAAGGAGAACTCGGGCTAGATAAGCAACGAACAATTTGGAACTTTTTTCCACATAAAATATAGCTTCCCACAAGGTGAACAAAGAAGCAAAAAAACTAGAGAAGCATAAAACTGAAGCAGTTTACACTCCTTGTTTTTCAAAGGGTTTTTTTGAAAGAGCTAACACGATCTCACAGCACTTTACAGATGTCCCAGGAAAGACTAAGTGGCCAAAACTGCTTCTAGGAGATGTGGTGAGGCTTTCATCCGCTGACTCCAGGCAAGGTTAGAGCTGAAAAGAGACGGCTAGGCTGGATCCCGCGGTCCCAGTACCGGGCCGGGCCGTGATGGAGATCACTATTACCGAAGCGGTCAGTATTGAAAGCTCCCAACAGACTCCCATGTTTCCCTGAAAAGCCCTCGGCCGGCGCGGGCCTTCCCGACCCTGATGGGACCGGGCTCCTGGAGTGTGCCCTCCCGCCTACACCAGTCCCGGGGGAAGGTTGGGGGAGTGCGAGGCCAGTATCCGCCTCTCCCACGGCGCCTCGCTGTCTCTCGCCCACGCGCAGCCGAGCTAGCGGCAACGGCTCCGGCGCCCCCGCGGCTGAGGCACGGTGGCCCGGCCCTACAGAAGCGGGCCGTGGGTGAGCCCTGGCCGCGCCGGCCTCACTCACCTGGACACCGCAAGGCCCGTCCTAGCCTCCACCAGGGGGGTAACAGCTGGGGCATGGGTGGCCGGAAGGAGCTGGGTCTTAGCCGCGCGGACGCCACTCCGCGTCCCCAGCGCCAGAATGTCACCGGAGGCCGCAGAACTCTGCATGTGGCGTCACTTCCTTTATCCGCCACCGCCGGAACAACTGAGCACCGCACAGAGCGGCCGCCGAACCCGCCAGCACCACTCCACGGCGCAGAGCGGCCGAAGCCCCGTCCCCTCCTTCCCCTGCCCTCACGCCCTAAGGGGAGGGGAGAGTGGTGGTTCGCCAGTGGCGAAGTAGAGTGTGTAAAGCAAGCACAGTAGTCGGACCGACTCACCAAAAGAAAAGAGCTGAGGAGGAAGCTGAAGGAAACAAGAAGAAAGAAACGTCTTTCCCTGGCGCAGGGGCCGGGCGACGAAGAGGGTTGAGCTCGGGAGAGACGCAGGTGAAGGCTTCAGGATCCCGGCACCGCAAACGCTCTCCCCGGTCCCTTGTCCAACGCTCCATCTTCCTACGACACTGATCCTTGTGAGAAACAGAGATCACTATTTAATTTTTTAAAATAAAAGGTTAATAAGGGATAAAAGAGTTAATTATCCAGCTCTGTGATGTTTGGCAATACTCCAAAAACACACGGTTAGCTTAAAACAATGTTCTTGTATATGGTTACGTGAGTCACATGCATATTCATGAGAGTTTATGCATATTCAAACATTCCTGTGAGTTTAGATGTTCTCGGAATTCTTTTACTTGGTTTTAATCCTTGACTTGTCTTCATGCCATCTTGTCGATTAAATCAATATATTTTATTTCTTCTCGTAGTTCTATCCTGTTGTTATTGCACTCCCTGATAACTTAATAAATTCTTCCCTCGGTGTTCTGGTTTTTGTCACTACTGTCTTATCTGAATGATAAGATAGTCCACAAATGTGAGAAACCACATAATTATTTTACACCATTCTCTGAGTTAGTTACATGAATAAAATCGTTTTAACATTATATAGTGTCTATTTTAATATTATGCTAAGGCCTAAGATATGTTTCTTACACTAATATAAGCTATACCGTGCATACATAAGCTGTCAGATTATACTATACCAAAAAGCAGTTAAAAGGAATTACAAATTGTACTATATCAAAAGCTTTGTGATCAATAATAACTTGCAAAAGCTAATACATAAATGCGAAAGCCAATAACCATATTTGTTATTTATAACATCCTGGTGATCCTGCCTCTGCACTCCCTGAGATCAGAGACCCGGGGACTGGGCAGGGGAAGGTGAGGTGCCATTAGGGCGACATTGTAATGCATACATTAAACATCCTTCTGATGTTTCTTAATCAGGGTATTTAGTTTTGCATCCCTGGGGTATATATGCTGCACAACTGCACAATACATTGCAGGTAGTGCTCTTCAATTTGAAAACATGTGGCAGCAATCAGTTCAGTATAGTTCCTAATTCCTGATCTGGACCTATAAATGCCTGGGAAATTCAAATGTTAAACATGCATCATACAACAGAGGTACCCTTAGAGGATCCTGATCCTCCACAGCCACTGCTTTTGGCGCAGAATCAGTCATAGGATTGGTAGTATAGAAACATGTGCATGCATCTACCTGCATCACCATCCAAATCATATACATTGACTTAGAAAACACAGACATCACATACTACCTCAAAAGAATTTATCATATTAGGAGAAATAAGAGACAGATTAGGTCAAAGTAGAGCTACGTAGTCAGGAATTAATTATTCTTTTTTAAAACTACTTTGTAAGATACTTCTCACCAAACATGTAAAAACTTCCTTTGCAATAGCATCAGCATCAGTGGTGCAAGCAATATTGGCAGTATGAGCATAAGTAGGAACACTCAGGGTGCTAATGAAATTTCCACTTAAGAAAAGATAAAACCTGCCCTGCACGAGGCAGGTAAGCCTGCTGCTCTGATTTCTTAGGTAGGTTTAGTTATGCACTGCCAACAAATTACATCAACCTCCACAACCCAGCTGGCTATTTTTGGGGGGAAAAAATATCCAGAATCTGCATTTACATGGGAGGATTTGCTTTGGAGGCAAAACTCCTGAAAGACACCTGGAGGAGGGCATGCTGTTGCACAGATGTTAGGACATAGCAGTCAGGAACAGGCAATGCAGTTTTAGATGGCATACAGAAAAGCAGTGACACAGATCAGGGTGAGAGCATTCATCTCATATTTGAGCTCCTTTCCATTTATCACATTTTTTGCAAAGAACAACTGAAAGAATTAGCAGGCTGGAGGCATTAAAAAATTACCTCTCCTCTCTGATTCTCCTGCTTTTTCTTGAACTGATGCCTTGAGAAGGCTGACCTAGAACAGAGGCTAGACTGAGTTAAAGAATAAAGTTGGTATTTATTAGAAGACCTTAATGAATACACCTTGGGCAGTACAAGAGCCTGGACATGGCTACACCCAAGATGAACCCAAAATGGTCACAAAGTGGATGACTGGTCATGAGGTCTCACACTTTTATAATTTTTGGTCTATTAGCATATTGGAGTTAATTGTCCAGTTACAGCTTCAGATTATGAAGTCCCATCCTTCTTGTTTTCTCTCTTCAGTCCACCATTGTTTATGCTCTTAGGCCTGAAACTTGTAATGGTTGTCCTTGGCCCCAAGCTAGAAAAGGAATTGTTTTGTCTACCTAGTCTATGAAGAGAGCTTACCAACACTTAATATGAAGCTCAGAACTACACGACTGGGAAGAACAGAATCTGGAACATATGAAAGCTAAAATTTAAGGCACCATTTCCCCCCTTTCTAATCCATGATACAGACCTGTAGCTCTCCTCTGCTGCTCCAGAGGGGCCCCTATAAATCTATGGCTTGCTGTCATTGTGTTGCAGTTTAAGATTTTTCCCTTTGTTTATTTCTCTCATGCAATTTTGTCCCATTTGTTGCTAAGATGTTGCACGTCCCAGCTAGATGGTGACAGTGGGGGGGGGGGGGGGCGACAGAGGAAGGGGTTTGAAACTTGGCAGGAAAGTAGCTAAGCAACAACAGATAAACCCACACCTGGCTCAATTGAATAACAAAGGCAGGTCTGTGTCCCTCTAAAACAGGGGGAGAAAAAAACCCAAAAGGACTACAAAAACACAAATCAAACAATAACCTGCAAAATAAAAACACACTGCAACATCTGCCAGTTGTTTTTTTTTTTTTACAAAAGCAAGGGAAAAAGTGTCAAAGTTGAAATGGACTTGCAAAAGGTAAATACTTCACAGCATAAGATACAAACAAATAAAAAATTTTATAACTACTGAAAAAGAAACAAATTATTTAAATGTGTCCAATTTTGATAACTGCTGGATTAATTATTCAATGAACCTTTTACAAAAAAAAGTAGAATTTCTAGGTAACTGATTACAAAAGAAAACTAATTGAAATTTTTCTGAAACATGAATCTGCTTTGGGGAGTCAATTATTCTTACAGTTAACTTAAAAAATTTGCTCTAAAAAGTCTAAAAGCAATAAACTTAAAATTACTTAATCTTTCATAGTATCCAGGAGTTAAATGTATTAAAAAAAATTCATTTCATGCTAAACAGTTCCTAATTTTCTTTTAATTTTTACTTCAATTTATGATTTAAAGCTAAAAAATGTAGTATTTGTTATGAACAAAAATTCAGTTAATATTTTTTTTGTGAGAAAGAGTTGCAGGGGGGCAGCCAGGTCTCAGGCGCTGCCAGGATTCTTAGTGCTTTGTTATTGTAATACCGGGTCGTTAAGGCTTATCTCCTTCTTTTGTATTAGGCAAAAGCCTGGCTGGGTGGGGAAATGGCCCTTCCCCGAGGCAGTGCGCCCTTCCAGCATAGGGAAGACACCTGAGAGGGTGGGGGGGGGTTATGCAAAGTGACTCCAAAGTCCAGAATGCTTTGTGGGACCCCGACTCGAGATGCAACGAGAAAACCCCAAAAACAACGAGCCAAATAAGAATTGAGAGACTAAAGTGATGTCTGGACGTGAGGAGCCGAGTGCTGAGCCTGCAGAGATGCTGAACACCTTCGGAGCCCCTCTCGCCCTGAGCAGAGAGTCGTCCGGACGCCGGGACCAGACAGGACCGAGCCAGGCAAAGTAACATCTGAAGGGGACATCAAGCCCTAAAAAGCTCCCACGAGGACTGGATCCCCCGGCTCTGCCCCTAGTGGACGGAGCTGCGCATATCCTCCTCCTCTGAGTCGCCCTGGGAGACGCGACGGGGGACTGCAGCCCTGCCGAGCCGCCCAATCCTGAGCTGATCACTTTTAATAAAGGCATTATAAAGGAGAAGAAGTCTCCTGGCCTTGTTTATTTCAGTATTAAATTGACTAAAAATAAACTGGCTTCTGGTTACTATTTTTTTAACAACTTAACTTTTCTTTTTGTTAATACAATTAGAAATTATTTTTTAATACAACGTAAAACAGTGAGGTGTTCATCACATTAATTTGGCTGATCTTTCTTGGCTGAGTTTCTGAACAATTATCTTCATTTGCACTTAAAAAACTTCAGTTATCTTCTTCATCCATGGGAGAAAATCGAGTTTGAAGGTTTTTTTCTTCAAAGAGTTCAGTTCAGCGAATGGTCGCAATTGAGTATAGCATAGTAAACTTTGGCATGATTACAATCTTCTTTCTATAATATATAACTTAACAACTGGGTTAATTTCAAAATTACTCCAAATATGACAGGCAATTATTTTTAAAACAATATAAGAACATACATTTGGGATAAAAAAACTGCTTAATTAATAACTAAATCAAATTCAATGAAGCATCTAACATTTTAATTTTGGAATTAAGGGAATATATATTTTTCCAAAATTTAAAACATGTTCAATAATTAAACTTTTTATAAATTTAATCAAATTAACAATTTTATTTTTATAAAAACATGTTGTTCCAAAAATCTTTAAAAAGCATATTGTAACTTAAAATGAAATTGAAGACAGCTCTTCAAGTTAAGAAATTTTTACTGAAGGGATTAGCTCTTAAAAAATTTATGTTCAATTTAAAATTGTAACACTTGATTTTTAAGTTCACCTTTTATTTTCACAACCGTGAGAATGGCCTTTCTGCAGGGCCCTTTGCAAGAAAGGCAATGCTCAGGGTATAAAAGGTAATTCTATAACCTAATTTTTGAACTCATCAAAGTTGGATAAATATAAACCAAATCAATATTAATGTCTTTGCCAATTCATAATAATATAAAAATTAAAAGGGAAACTGGGTATGGAATGAGTAGGGAAGTGGACAGGGAACCTGAGCAGTCACCTTTACAATTAAAAGTTTAAAACACTTCAATTATTAAATCATGTAAAAAATCACCAAAAATATTATAAACATTATTTTGTTTAGACTGTCTCTCTTTTATTTTAATCAAAGCTTGCAAATCTATAATTTAAAAGGGCTTTTTCAGGGGTTTAAAAGAGTCTAATCTTTCAAGGAAAATCTTTATAAAAATTAAATGCCAATCGAATTTGAATTTGGTGTAATTCACAGGAAATGTGACAACAAATTTGATGGCTGCTCAGGTAACAAAGGGAGTAGATAGGGAGGTGGATCCGGGCGCTGCCATCTCGGGGGAGGGGGGCAAGATTGCAGTTTCTGGATCTGGGTTTCCTGCCCCCCTCCCCCAAGGGAGAGAGAGCCCCTCCAGGAGGAGGGGCGGTCCCACTGGACACCCTCTCCCCAGAGGAGGGACTGGAAGAAGGATTAGGATTGCTTCCGTCCCACCCCTCCCCTGCAAAGGTGACTGGCCTACAACCCATACTGTGGGGGGGGAGGGGGGAGTGGCCCTTGCAGAAGAGGTGGACTGGGGGCAAGACTGGGACTGGAAAAGAAGGGCTGTGAGGGAAAGCATGGTCCAAGCGGCGTGGCCATCGCCATATTGGACAAAAAAGGGGGAGGGGAGGGGGGGGGGCTCGGTACATTGCAGTTCCCTAGTGAGGTCTGAACAGTGTCTGGCCGGGCGCTTGGAGCAGTTCGGCCAACACTAGCTCCAAGTGAGGACAGGGAAGGGCTTCGGGAAGTCTAAGGGACAGAGGGTACAGGAATTTAGACGTGCTGCTGCTTGATGAAAAAATTTTTTTGCCCCACCTTGGTGTTCTCTGCTCTCTCCCTCTCAAGGGATGCCATGGGTCCCTGGGGGAGAGCCCTGAATTGGGGGAGGAAAAACCAGAAAGCAGACGGAACACCTCTCTGATAAGTGAGGGAGGGGAATGAACCAGATGTGGAAGTCCCTGTGGGCTTGGCCGACAGCCCTCAGGGACAGATCCCACCCGCCGGAGAAAAAAAAAAAAAAAAAAACAAAAAAAAACAACAAAGAAAAAAAGAAAACCCCGCTCTGACTCGCTTACCCTTCAAGTTCCGGTGTCTGGTCTTCCAACTGATCGGAAATCTGCCTGCGCCTGTCCCAGAATTCGCCGAATAAATCTGATGGTTGCTGGTAGGCTGGGGACTTTTTCTTTCTCGGCTCACTAGTGCCAGGGACTTGGGTGTTCCCAGTGATTCAGGACTTGTCCCCGAAGCCCTGGGCGTGGCCACTGTGGGTCCCTGGTGTGCCCATCCCAGTGCAGGCACCTTGCCTTGCCTGCAGCTGCCACACAGCTCCCCGCTGCTGTCTGCTCAAGGCCTTCTGGCAAGCTTTCTCTCTCTGCCTCTGGGTAAGCGTCCGAAAACCAGGAAGGGTGGGAGAGAGTCCAGGAGCTTTAAAATTTCCTCACAGCAGCTCCTCTTAGAGTCACAAGTAGAGCCCCACGTTGGGTGCCAACTGTCGCACGTCCTGGCTAGATGGTGACAGTGGGGGGGACGACAGTCCCCCTCTTTCGGGGCTCCGCAAAATCCCAGCTACCAGTGGAGGCGCAACGTGGAACAAAAAGGCACAGCACGGGCCTGGGTGGCACTGGGTTACTTTATTTGATGGTAAATTCCCTGAGTCCCGAGGTCCCAGGTGATAGAACTGGGAGCAAACAACAACTTGTAAAGGGGGGCAGGTCTCAAGGGAGGATACAATGTTCAACTAATCAAGAGAACTGTAAGTGAGACACAAGGCAGGGAATACAAGGGAGGAAAACTGCTTGGGACAGCAGGGGTTAACAACTGGATGTGGGAGGAAGAGATTTGAAACTTGGCAGGAAAGTAGCTAAGCAACAACAGATAAACCCACACCTGGCTCAAGTGAATAACAAAGGCAGGTCTGTGTCCCTCTAAAACAGGGGGAGAAAAAAAACCCAAAAGGATTACCAAAACACAAATCAAACAATAACATGCAAAATAAAAACACACATACACTAAGAAACTGTGAAAAACACATTCACGCTCCTGTGAAAATTTAAACAGTTTATTAAAACACAATAGGAGACAAGGACCATAGAGTAAAAGCTATTACAGCTAGGTGCATCTTGGCACTCAGCCAAGACCACACTGTTACCATCAGGGATACCCCTTAAATACTTTTTTCCCTTACATCAGCCCATTGCATATTCCTAGACCCTTATGCATATCCATAAACTAGTTCACATTTTCCAGGAACCATTTGACATGGCCCCTCCTCGGATCTGCCTTTTTACAGCATGCGTGTTTCTTGGCTGTGGTTTAGGCTCCTTCTCCTTATCACTTCCAGTTTGGGCCTTGGTCCATGCTTTCTTCAGACGGTGAATGCTGATAATTGGCATATCTGTAGCAGGTGTCCTCATCCTATGTTCATTGGATGCTATCCCATCCAACCAGGCATTTTAACACAAGCATAGCTATTTCACTACTATGTCTAAGGTTAATTAACAGCAGAAATAAAAACTATATCTTTATAACAAAATTACTTTAACATCACACATATAAAATCCATTTTAACATTTGTGAAAAGTCTATATTATAATATTTATCTATAACAATCCCCTCTCTTTTTCTTTATAAATCCTTTGGCTTGAGAAATATTTCTTGTCCACTTGCATTCTTTGGACTATGCTGGTAATTAAATAAAACAGGGGATTAAACAAGGAACAAATATCAAAACAGTTGTAACACATAAAAGGAAGAAGCCTAATTTCTTCCACCATTCTATCCCAAATACACTACCCCACCAGCCAGTTTTTAATATTGTTTCCCAATTTTGGATGGGTACCTGGGATATTTTTCTGATATCTGTTGCTTTTTCCAGAATGACATACCCATTGTCATCTATTTTCAACAATATGAGACATTAAACTTTCCACAAACACCCCCTTCTTTAGGCAATAAATAGTTTAAAGCCAACCTATTCTGATACAGTACAGTTTTTGTTTGGCTCTGCTGACTTGATATTAATTCCAATGCC
The DNA here is from genome assembly GCF_047830755.1 of Zonotrichia albicollis. Lineage (NCBI taxonomy): Eukaryota > Metazoa > Chordata > Aves > Passeriformes > Passerellidae > Zonotrichia > Zonotrichia albicollis. The sequence continues at coordinate 17,542,683 of NC_133859.1, read as the reverse complement.
TGAGCAGCTTTATTTATTATCATCTCTATAACTGCTTGGAGTCTTATAATACAATTCAGCATATAATTTAGGGTCAATACAGAGTTAGATTGCTGTGCTGATTTTACCTTTTTGTTTACTAATTGTTCTTTTACCGGATCTTGGACTATAATCCATCTCTTTCCTTTTAGACATTCAATTCCAAATCTATTGCCACTTTTTCCTAAGTTTCTTGTAATCCAATATTTTTCCCTGTTTTTCCTGCAGGTACTTAATTTGGATGGGTTATAACAGTAACTGTTGACATGGGTGTGTGTAATAAAAGAGGAACTTTGATTTCTTTCCATGTAATGCTTTCGGTAGCATTTGTGACACGATCTTGCTGATATCCCGAAAGGGAAAAGAAAACAAATGAGTGAAAGAAAAAGGAATAACAGAGGTCTGATATGGCTTATACTCCCACCTTCCCTGCCTATGGAATTGCAACCCATAGCAGGTGTATATGATCTTCTCGGTGGTAAGTACAGTGGTCAATCCAGGCTTGCCCTCTTTTTCCCTTGTCACTTCCTTTTTACTGATTTCCAGGCAAATAATTTTTTACACTCCTTCACTGTGGTTTCCCACCATTCCTTAGGTATCTCTCATTCAACAGGCACTAATAATTTCCATCCACAAAACAAAGTTATTATTTCAGTTGTTTTGAGTTCTATCTGGATAGGGGATAGATTTAGTACTCGACACTTCCTGCAATGAGAGCGTCAATTGTGTGAACTACAAAACCAATTATTCCTACAATTCAAACATTTACTTATAACCCAGCTAGGGTGTCCAGTATTGGGATGAATAAAACAGAGTGTACAGTATGGCACTGATGGAAATTGTAATTCCCCCTCTTTTTTGTATAAGTCACAGGCTAAGGCTAGAATATGAGAATTCTCTGACCAAAACAGTCCTGAGATGAATCACATCTATTGCTTTTTCCCCTCTGGGCAATATTTAACTGTTTTAGCATCACAGACCCATTCCTCAGAAGAAAAGCCCCTCTCCTAACAGCAAGAAAAAAGAAAAGAAAGAGAAAGAAAAAAAGAAATCTTGCTTTAAAAATAAACGAACTTTGCGAGTTTTGGAGAATTAGCAAGAGATTAAGGCTATCTCTGCCTTGGTCTTATCTCTAGCTCTGGCCGCTCTCTCCCTCTTTTCACGGCAGCCCTTTCAGCATCATCCCTCACCCTTCCCCCCGCTGCCACCACTGCATCCCAGCGGCCCTGGCCCAGGCAGACCCTGCCCTAGCAGCTCGCTCCGGGAGCAGGGGGGAACTCAGACAGGCACCTGCATGGAGACCCTGGGGCCGTGCCTTGCCTCCCTTTCACCCCCTCCTTCTCTCTCTCTCCCTCGACCCACTTGCCGTTGCCGAGGCTGCCATCCTGGACTCGGGACCCCGGCAGGCTGGGAGCCACCCCTGGTAGCACCGTCACTGAGCCAGCCAGCTCCTCATGGGCAAACCCGCACTATCCGTGCCCAGCACCACCGCCGGGCTGGTGAGCGCATCCGTCAACCCCACATCCTCCAGGACCCTGACACAACCAAGCCAGCCCCCAACACCCAGCAGCGTCCTATGCAAACCGCACCCTGCGCCGCCTTCACCGGGTGGGCAAACACTGGGAGTTGCCGCCCTGGGTCGCCCCCATAAATTGGACCCTGCCTCAGCCCCCAAGACCTCGCCAAAACGCAGCCAAACGCATCCTAACTTTGACAGCCCCCAACCTGGCGTTCCCAGGTGCTCCTGACATTCTTTCTGCTTAGTAAGCATCTGGACAAACCATCGACATATTTTCTTTTCCCTTCAAGGAGGGCTTGTTCTGCTAAACCTTCCCGAACCCCAGTTCAGCATTGAAAAACCTCCAAACATCCATGTGTTAAGGCACTTCCCTGCCCTTCATACAGAAATTGTATTCAAACTCCTGTCCTCCTCCAGTACCAAGATATCATTATCCCACATTCCAACATCCTAGAGTCTGTTAACGACTCTTCTTCTTTTTCAACATTCAACCTGAGACAGAGTGGAAATTTTCCAGAGTAGAAATCCATTTTGATTTAGGTGAAATGTACATTTTTGAATTAAGCCTGTAGCTTGCAAACATAGCTGTTTGGTCTGACTGCTTGTTCTCACAAAAACACTATGCTCGAAGAAACTGCTTCAGCCGAAGGACAGAGATAAGGAAGGGCCCCTTAAACTCTGAAACAGATGGAGAGGCTGCTGCAGGAGACAGTACAGGATGACCCAGGAGTTCTTTCTGTACTTTCTGATAAAAAACTAGCTGCAAGTATAACGCAAAATCAGTAAAATGAATATTTATGAACCTGTTGTGAAATTTCATGCATATGGATTAGTAAGGAAGAAAAAAAGAGATCTGGAGTTCCCAGAGGTACGCATGTCATTTTAAGGGGAACAATCCCCACATGCGTCCAGCGCTGTAATAAAGATACCGGCTTTACAACTTTCACAAAAGTTGTGGAGTTTGTTTGCTTCTGAAAATCAAACCTCTCTTTTTCTTATTTTTTCTTTTTTTCCTCCCCCTTTTTTTTTCCTCTTTTTTCCCATTGATTTAATACACTTTGGACCGCACAAGGTGTATGCACAACTAGTTTATCTCTAAAAGTAAGTCCACAGCTCTCTCCGCTTCTGGTACAACCCCCACTTCCAGTTGCATCTGGAAGTCTCTCCCCAACATGTTGCTATAGAGCCCCATGCAGCACAAAGCACCAGAGGTCACTCAGAAGGCTGTTTAGACTTGTTGATTAAAGCAGCATGTTGCTTTTATAGTTTCACAAGATGCTTACATTTACTTAATGAACACATACACTGCCCATTGATCATAAAGAAAAAGCAAAGCTTTCAGAAGGTGAAAGGAGCCATGCCACTGTGTAAGCCAAGCAAAGTCCAGATCTTCTTGCTTATACTTTTTTTCTTCTCTCTTTCTTTGCGTTGTCATGGTGATAGCCTTGGCAAATTCTTTGAGAGAGATATGAGGGTTTCCTTACCTTCAATGTTTTGCGGAGATAAAGAAAACTCTACAACTTTTGTGAAAGTTGTAAAGCTGGTATGTTTATTACAGGCTGGACGGATGTGGGAATCGTTCTCTTAAAATGACATGCATACTTCTGGGAACTTCAGGTCCTTTTTTATCTTCCTCTCCAATACATATGCATACAATTTCACAATAGGTTTATACATATTCATTTTTACGAATTTCAGGTGACATTTGCCCTTAGTTCTTCTTTATCAGAAAGAATTCTTAGGTCAGGTTGACTTGCTCTCACAGCACTCTTTCTGTCTCTCTTTATCACCCTCTGTCTCTGTCCTTCACTGAAGCAGTTTTTCTGAGCCTAGGCTTTTGCAGTCAGGCTAAATAGCTATGTTTTCTAACCACAGACTCAATTCAAAAATGTACATTTCACTTAAATCAAAATGGATTTCTGTGGCAGACAACTTTTATAAAAAATCCTTTCCTTAGGATTTTTTCCTCCTGAGAAGCTGAGAAGCCTCAGGAACAAAATGTAAACAGTGGTTATCTGCTGCTGTGGAATGCAACAGGTGGATCTGTGATTGGCTCATGTTGGATGTTTGTAATTAATGGCCAATCACAGCCCAGCTAGCTTGGCCCTCTGTCCAAGCCACAAACCTTTGTTATTCATTCCTTTCTATTCTTAGCCTAGCTTTCTGATGAAACCTTTTCTTCTATTCTTTTAGTATAGTTTTAATGTAATATATATCATAAGATAATAAATCAAGCCTTCTGAAATATAGAGTCAGATCCTAGTCTCTTCCCTCAACATAAGACCCCTGTGAACACCATCACAGATTTCTACCCTGGAAAATTTCTACTCTGCCTCATCAAGAAGCCTTTGCTGGCTCACAAAAACAGCACAGAAATGTCTTTCCCACACCAACAAGCTGATGCCTGCCCCAGGAATCAACAAGACATCTCCTATCCCCATGCCAGTCTCTCTCCTAATTATTCCATCTTCAATGACAGGGATTTTAAACCTTTCTCCTTCTGCCCCTGCCACTTCCACCATGTCACCATCCATATCACATCTCCCTGGAATCTCCACCACACAAGTTCTCTCTGCCCCAGAATCAACCACAAATTCCAATAATTCCTCTTGGGGTCCTGCTTCCCAAGTTATCAAAGGCTCCAGATGGCATTAATTCCCCAGAAAACAGGGCCCATGATCTTCCCACACCTGAAGTACTTCCAAGTCTACCTCTAAGTGTGGGTGCCCTCCCCCACTGCAGCAGAAACAGGCATTCCTAGTCCCTCCCTGGGACCCTGACCACACCGGGGCTCTGCCCCCCTCCTGAACCCCTCTCATAGATACATCAGGAGTTGGAATCACCAAGGGAGCAGAGACAAGAGTGGGGGTAAGCAGTGAAGTTGGAACCAAAAATGGGATGGAATTAGGAGCAAAAGTCAGCAGGAAAGCTGGAATCAACAAAGAAACAAAGGTAGGAGCAAGCGGCTCCAGAGTCACGGCAGGGACGGGAGTGATCACGGTCAGTATGGGCGGGGAGGGCTGAAACTCCTGACACAGGCAGAGAAGCTGATACAGGTAGAGAGACTGGAGCTCCTGGCATGAACAGAGAAACTGGAGACAGGGAGAGGCACCATTTCCAGGAGGTCCCAGCCCCTTTCTCTGGCTCCCTGTCTCATTTGCCCATGAGAAATCCATTCCCCTAACATCCAATCCATTCCCCAGACAACTTGAACACCTCCCACTCTTCACAGCACAGAAGAATACAATCCACCTTCTTCCAGAAAAGTTAAACTTTAAATCCACAATCCATATCATATATGATTTCATTCATTCACACTCACTTTTATTTCTTTAATATGACTCGCGCACTCCCACTCTCAACAGGACAACACAAAAATAATGTACCTTTGTTCTCAAGTCACTTGTTAATATCCACCCACAGGTATTATAAAATCTCAAAATGTTATTGGCCAACCCTGGATGCTCTTGGGTATCCCTCAATCCAGCTGTGTCATTCAACCCTGGATGCCCTTGGGCATATTTAGCCCTCAACCCAGCAGAATGTTTAGGGGCCCCCTCCAGTTTTTATCCCAGTTTCCCAGTGGATTGTGCCAGGAAAACCCTTCGCTCTCTCTCTCTAAGGGGTTCCACCCCTTCCCTGAGACCCAGTCCCAATTACCTCAGGGGATTCTCTCACTACTTTTATCTTTCGCTTCATCTCTTTACTGGCCAGGTTTTCTCGTGAAAGAAGGGAACTGCAGCCTGCGAGACTCATCACTCACTTTGCATGTCTGGAATAACCACCCCGCATTTCATTCAGAGACACATTCATCCCCCTGTACCTGCCCCCAAAGAGTTCTTACAATCCCCTTTTCTTCTTCGAGTCTTTGTGCACAAGAATTTATGGGGCTACCGTGGTTTTAGGGAGCCTTTTCTTCCCTATTCCTTTGCTTTATGTGTCTCCTCTTGTCCACTGGATGTTCTACCTGCAACCGTTGATCACACCAGGAGAAACAGAGCGAGGCTGCCCAAACATGGCAGGGCGTGCCTTCCCCACTCAGGATCTCCTGGTGGTCTCAGGAGAGAGGTATAACATCTGGGACGAGTGCCCATTTGTGAAAAACACATTCATGCTCCTGTAAAAATATTAAAAGTTTATTAAAGGACAATAGGAGACAAGGACCATAGAGCAAAGGGTATTACGGCTGGGTGCATCTTGGCACTCAGCCAAGACTACACTGTTACCATCAGGGATACCCCTTAAATACTTTTTCCCTTACATCCGCCCATTGCATATTCCTAGACCCTTATGCATATCCATAAACTAGTTCACATTTTCCAGGAACTATTTTACATGGCCCCTCCTCGGATCTGCCTTTTTACAGCATGCGTGTTTCTTGGCTGTGGTTTAGGCTCCTTCTCCTTATCACTTCCAGTTTGGGCCTTGGTCCATGCTTTCTTCAGACAGTGAATGCTGATAATTGGCATATCTGTAGCAGGTGTCCTCATCCTATGTTCATTGGATGTTATCCCATCCAACCAGGCATTTTAACACAAGCATAGCTATTTCACTACTATGTCTAAGGTTAATTAACAGCAGAAATAAAAACTATATCTTTATAACAAAGTTACTTTAACATCACACATAAATCCATTTTAATATTTGCAAAAAGCCAATATTATAATATGTATCTATAACAGAAGCCATAGCTACTGGTACTTAGGAGAGACAATAGAAGTTGCCACAGGAAGTGTGCAGCTGGCTACTCTCTTAGCGGGGGGTTTCTCCTGGAAGGGCACAGATACCACAAGAATTGGGCTGGGAAAAAGGGGGCTGGGCGCAGCTCCTAGCTCTCTTGGTCTCTCTGCTTCAGAGGACAGTCAGGTTGCTGCTTCCTGGGGGAAAATTCTCTGGCACCGCTGGAGCTCATCCCTATCCTGCTTCTTCTGTCATGGGTGAGCCTTTGCTCATAAGAGAAGCCACTGAACTGGGACCTTACTAACACTCCACCTCACTAAAAAAAGGACTTTCACCATCTGTTCAGGTGCCTCAGGGGAAATCCCAGGACCCCAAGCCCTTTTCCCCTTCAAGGGAGCTTCTCCCATCTGTGTTCGGGAGCTGGGCTGTCACTGCCCAGCCCCCACCGTTTCTTTGCCACTGCTCCAGGTTTTTGCTACACTGTAGCCCCGCACCCCCTACCTTCTGGGACACTCCGTGGTTCCAGCTACAGCTGCGAAGTTTCTGATATATCTCGCCTACGGAATCATGATTTTAAAGAGTTAAGATTTCAGCTGAGGGTTAGAAGCAATTCATATTGATCAGGATGTAATTTAGGCAGATGATAGGTTAATGATTATTAGAAGCTTAAGCTAGAGCTAATTGTTAAGTTGTTTAGAGCTAATTGTTAAATTGTTTGCTGTGAGAAATGCTGCTCACTTCCAAAAATTTACAAAGGTTTTGTTATAGATACATATTATAATATTGGCTTTTCACAAATGTAAAAATGGATTTAATATGTGTGATGTTAAAATAACTTTGTTATAAAGATATCGTTTTTATTTCTGTAATTAATTAAGCTTAGACATAGTCGTTTTGATGGCCTATAACATATACCACTGTTACTTCTTCTAGTAATTGTAAGATTTCTAACACTTCTAAAACAAGTTTTTCGTGAATCAGTCCCTTTCCCTTTGAATTTAATAGCCTCCTCTCTTCCCAAATTTTTGCAAAGGTATGCACTACGCCAAAAGCATATTTTGAGTCTGTATATATTGTTCCCCTTATCTGTGATAATATTTCCAGAGCTCGTTTTAGGGCATACAACTCACATGCTTGGGCTGACCAGTTGGAAGGTAACTTTCCCTTTTCTATGGCTACTAACCTTTCATCCACTATAGTGTATCTCGATACCCTGTGCCCCTTTATTACCCGTGAAGATCCATCAATGCACAATCGTTTCCCTCCTTGGAGTGATTGATCCATTAGGTCTTCTCTTACTCTAGTTTGATAGTTTATAACTCCTAGACAATTATGTATTAATTCCTCACCTGGTTCTCCATATAAAAACTGGGCAGGGTTGAGTTGGTTACTCACGATTAATGCAAAATCACTATTTATTAAGAGGGCTTCATACTTTAGCATTTGGGAATCAGTGAGCTATTTCTCAGCCTTTTGGCTTAGGATACTTCTAACTGAGTGCAGGGCGTATACTTTCAGTTTTTCCCCAAAGGGTAATTTTTTGTTTCCTATATGAGTACGGCGGTCACTGCCACCGCCTGAATGCAAGTCGGCCATCCCTGCCTGACAGGGTCTAGTAGTTTTGATAAATAGGCCACCGGTTTCCTGGATCCTCCCCAGTCCTGGGCAAGTACTCCATGAGCTACTCCTCTTTCTACATCTACAAACAGATAGAAGGGTTTATCTAAGGCAGGAAGACTCAGTGCTGGTGCACAAACTAATTTTTGCCAGCCAGTCAAAGCTGATTGTCCTGTTCTGCTCTGCACTGGGGCAGCCTTACATTGAGTGCTGGGGGCAGTTTTCAGCACCACAATATAAAAAAGATATTAGGCTATTAGAAAAGGTCCAAAGGAGGGTCATGAGGATGGTGAAGTGTAGCGATTGAGGATAACAGACCACCAATTTGTCATCTAGCAGGATTATCTTTGATAAACACACATGATTTTTATGTTTCTTCTTTGTACAAGTTTTAGGATCAACTACACAGCCGGGAAGTAGGAGAGAGAAAACAACCACACAAAACCAAGAAGAGCAGAGCCAATGTTTCTAGCTTTTATCATTCATCCCACACAAATTCAAAGCCCAGTTTTCTGGGTTGAATGTCAAAGCATAGGTATTTATGGCTGGACTTGATCCTTTGGTATGTGCTTTCCCATGGGAGAAGAGCTGTTAATCCAGGTCAGGAGTGCCCTAGCAGGCTGCTACTTCTACATCTCCTCACTTTCTTTGTGAGACAGAGTGGAAATTATCCAGAGTTAAAATCCATTTCAATTTAGGTAAAATGTACATCTTTGAATTGGAGATAAAGGGAGGGCCCCTTGAACTTTGAAGTCGGTAGCTTGCAAACATAGCTGTTTGGTCAGACTGCCTGTTCTCGCAAAAATCTATGCTCGAAGAAACTGCTTCAGCCGAAGGACAAACAGATGAAGAGACTGCGGGAGGCAGGGCAGTATAGTAGGAGTCCTAGTGAATATCTATATTGTATTTGAATATCTGTTACTAATAGAAAAAGGGGGAAATGTAGTGAGAGTCCTATGTATTGGAAAAATGGGTCCTAGCTATTCCAAATGAGTCACAGCTGCGAAGTCCTTAGTTGGGCAGCAGCTGTGGCTCGTAAAGATAGCTGGGATAACAGGGGGGGGGGAGCTGAGAGCCCAGGAGGAGCCCCTGTGAAACCATGAGGAACTGCGCTACAGAGAAGAGCTATGTGGCAGAGAACCAGTGAGAAGGTATGGACTCTTTAAGAATATAACAACAACAAGATAACAACAGGGCAGAGTGACCCAGGAGTTCTTTCTGTACTTTCTGATAAAAAACTAGCTGCAAGTGTAACTGTTATGAACAAAAATTCGGTTAATATTTTTTTTGTGAGAGGGAGTTACAGGGACGCAGCCAGATCTGTCTCTGCCAGGGTTCTTAGTGCTTTGTTATTGTAATACCGGGTCATTGTAGCTTATCTCCTCTTTTGTATTAGTAAAAGCCCTGGCTGGGGCGAGGTAATGGCCCTTCTCCGAGACAGTAACGGGTGGGGACCTTCCCAAACAGTGAGGAGAAGAGACCTAGAGGGAGAGGTTATGCAAAGTGACTCCAAGACCAGCAGGCTTTGGGACCTCGACTCCAAAATGCAAGGAGAAAACCCCAAAAACAACGAGCCAAATAAGAATTGAGAGACTAAAGTGGTGTCTGGACATGAGGAGCCGATTGCTGAGCCTGCAGAGATGCGGAGTCCCTCTTGCCCTGAGCAGAGAGTCGTCCCAACGCCGGGACCAGGCGGCCGACGAGGCTGAGAGGACCAACATCTGACGGGGGACACCACGCCCTAAAGGCTCCCACGAGGACCGGATCCCCTGGCTCTGCCCCTAGTGGACGGAGCTGCGCATATCCTCCTCCTCTGAGTCGCCCTGGGAGACGCGACGGGGACTGCAGCCCTGCCGAGCCGCCCAATCCTGAGCTGATCACTTTTAATAAAGGCATTAAAAAGGAGAAGTCGTCTCCTGGCCCTGTTTATTTCAGCTGGGGGCGCTCGTCCGGAATAGCCACGCCGCAAGAAGATTCAAGACTGGCCATCTTGGACTTCAGGACAGCTGGCTATCAGGACCAGAGGGATCGGTTTAGGACCAGCGACACAGAGGAGCACCGGAGCACCGGATTGGTGAGAAAGCCGGTGGCGGGAGTGGGAGACGTGCGCATGTGTGTGTGAATGAGACGGAGGCCGGCAGCCGGGACTTCGAAGTGAGAGCGGTCTCCTCAGTACCGCGGTTCCGGACTCCTGCGAAGGGACCGGCCGGGAAGGGGCGGTGCTTGGAATTAGCATAAGTGAGTCTCCCAAGGGGGAATAAAGGGCCCCCCCCCCCCCCCCGGGTGTGCAGAGGGAATATTTGTATGAGTGGCACGCACCCAAAATAGGCCCTGAGAGAGGGAAGTCAGGCAGATTTGTCAGTCCCGAGAAGGATTCGGGTAGCATTTGTAAGTCTCGAGAAGGATTCGCGTAAGATTTGTCAGTCCCGAGAAGGATTCGGGTAGCTCACAAGCCCTGCAGGCAAAAGTAAGTCCTGACACAGGAGTCAGGCACAAACCCCAGCGAAGGAGGCTGTGGTTTGCTTTTAAGTCCTGATACGGTGAAGCCTAAAAATTGGCGGGTTAGGCAAACTAAAAATCAGGCAGTTGTTTTTCCTGACTGAGGGAGTCAGGCACGACCCGGATTCTTAGGCCGAGGCTTCGTGTGTTCAAGTCCCGATAGATGTAAGACCTGACGTTGGGAAAGTTGGGCAATCTAGAGATTGGGCAGTGGTTTCAGTATAAAGTCCTGAGCATCAGGCAGAAATTTGAAGTTCAGTGGAGGAGGCTGAAGCTCCTCAAAGAAGGTTCTTTTTGAAATTACCGGTCAGTAAAGGCACCTTTGGGATTTTTTACTGTTAAGACCTGTAAAATGGGAGGGTGTAATAGTAGAAAGACCGGTAAGAGACTGAAGTATATACATCCCAGTAGTCCCTTAGGAGAACTGTTAGTAAAATGGGATTCTATAGAGGCCACAGAGGGATTAGATAAAGCGAAAATGATCCATTATTGTATGGAAGTGTGGCCAGAATTAGAGTTACAAGGAGGATGGCCTTGGTGTGGGACAAAGGATAAGTGGATGTGCCAACAATTAAATAATTATCTGACAGCTCGACCCGATACTGATCCTGAGCAATTATTGTATGTAGCTTGCTGGTTAAAGAGCGCTGTTGGGGAAGAAGGAGTGCGAATTTGTAGGGTACAGAGGAAGAAAGAGGGGAATGAAGGAGGGGATGATAGGACTAGTAAAAGATGGGATCCCATGGATTATCTGCCTCCTTCTGCCCCTCCGCCTTATAATCCTCTTCTTCAAGCACCTCAAATGGCAGGTCCGGTTCTTCCCCCGGCTGCCATCTCATTACCACCTGCTCAAACTCCTCCTTCTACCTCTTCAGCCTCCGCTATGATAAACCCAGTATCCCCTCCAGTTCCTTCTGCACCACCACAAGCGCCTACTCCACCTGCTGCATTCTCCACCACTTCTCCAGCTCCACTTATTATTCACTCAGGCTCGTCTCCCCCTCCTATTGCTGTCCCTTTACCTCCTCCTAGTTGGGGCACAAATGTCTCCTCGCCCAATAAAGAGCTATCAGCAAATACACCTGCTGATGGGCAGAAAGTTCAGGGTAACCCAGATATCCCTCAAAGTAGTTTGGCATCTGAAGATGGGCAGTACTGTAGCACCAGATCCAAGACCTCCAAGGCAGAGAGACTCTTTCCCCTCAGAGAGGTTCCTATGGGAGGAGTAGCGGGAGGTGTTGGCTTTGTGAATGCTCCCCTAACTGCTTCTGAGGTGAGAGGATTCAAGAAAGAGTTGGGGCATTTAGTTGAGGACCCAGTGGGCATAGCTAACCAAGTAGATCAATGTCTAGGTCCAAATATCTACACTTGGGGGGAGATGAATTCCATCCTGAGTATATTATTTTCTCCAGAAGAGGTCCAGATGATTAGGGTGGCTGGCATAAGAATTTGGGAGAAAGATAACCGTCCAGGACCCCAGGTGCCATCAGCTGAACAGAAATTGCCACTAACGGATCCCAGCTGGAACCCTAACCAGGAGGAGGGGAGGAAGGCCATGATGGAATATAGGTCTTTGATAATACAGGGGATCAAAGAGTCAGTTCCCAAAGGAACTAACACCCAATTGGCATTTGAGGGCACGCAGGAGAAAGATGAAGCTCCTGCTGCCTGGCTTAATCGCCTAAGGCGGAACTTCCAGTTGTACTCTAGAATAGACCCAGACACCCCAGAAGGTCAAATGCTACTAAAGGTCCAATTTGTTACCAAATCCTGGCCTGATATAAGGAGGAAACTGGAGAAGATGGAAGAGTGGCAAACGAAGGACATAAATGAGTTATTAAGAGAGGCATTGAAGGTGTATTTAAGGAGGGAGGAAGAAAAAGCAAAGGCCAAGACTAAGATCATGGTTGCTGTAGCTAGAGAAAGTGCAGGGTGGGCGGGTCCACCACCAGGAGCAGGCAAGGATAGGCTGCTTGTACTGTCAGGGGCAAAAGGGATAGAGACACCTCAAGTCCCTTTGAGAGAACGACATTGCTATTACTGTGGAGAGCCAGGACATGTGTGGTGGTTTGACCAGGAAGGAGTGGGAATTCTGGGAAGCTGTGGTCAAACCAATGAAGGTTTTGGGTTTGAGACTGGCACCCGGTGTAGCCAGTGGGGTTTGGACACACCTCCGAGAATACACAGGGGTTAAAAGCAGGGCACTGCCCTTGGCACTCTCTCTTTGGGACATCGCGGCGAAGAGGTCAGATCTCTCCCCCGTCCAGACCGCTGCTGCTGGGCGGGGGAGGGGCAGCCATGTGGTAGGCCCGGGGCCTGGACAGAGATGGGGGTTGAGGGGGCTTCGAGGATGGAAGGGTGGAAGATCCCAGGGAGTCAGCCCTCGGGCAGCCATCCCCCCCCAGGAGAGAGAGAGAGAGAGAGAGAGGAGAGCCGGCGTCTGAATGTGATAGCAGCCGCCCAGGAGGAGAAAGGGGAGGGAAGGGCGCAGCCTGGCCGGTGGAGCAGCAGCACCTGTGGGAGTACCAGCATTCTACCAGCATTCTGAGATAGACAGAGACTGAAAACTTTTAACCCTTTCTTTCATGATTGGGGCCTTGCAAAAATGCTAATCCTCCTCGAAGCTGAATAAGAAGGGAGATAAGAGATGAGATGAGACAAGGACCTGGCCCGAAGAACGTGGAGATGATTGGATGGGGAGAGATGATTTGGAGTGGCCTTTTGGCTGGACTTTTCTTGTGGCCATGGACTCAGTTGTTCCTGTGACACAGACTGCATTTAGGGGGAGGCAGTGCCTCAAAACCAGGAGGGTTCATTCGTGAGGACCCCCCGGCCCCAGGGGGTTGGAAAAATATGGGGGGGACAGATGTCCCAAAGCAGAGACTGTGCCTTTTTGGAGTGAGACAAGGCATCCTTGAAAGACAACCCTAAAAGCAGCTCTGGTCCATGCCGTCAGTGGTGAGAGCACTGGGCATGGAAGGAAGATGTCACAAGCGGCAAAAGGACTTTTTTCCGGGCGGTGCCGAAGTGACAAGGAAGCACACGAGGTTTCAGTGTGTTTCCAGGAGAAGCCTATGGAACAAGAAGGACTCCTTTCCTCTTCATGAACTGCAGTTTGAGTATACTAAAGTGTCGTGCCGGGCTGGGCAGTTGGTGTTTTGGGAGAATGTATCGGATTGGGAAAGTCAGGGAGTGGGGAGGAGGAAAGTTTTTTGTAAGGTTTTCAATTTCTTTTTTTTTTCTTTTCCTTATAGTCTTTCCCTATTTTCCTGTAGTTTAAGTAATAAAGTGTTCTTTATGTTTAAGTTAGAGCCTGTTTTGCTTATTCCTGGTCACATCTCACAGCAGACACCAGGGTGAAGGCATTTTCATGGGGGGCACTGGCTCTGTGCCAGGCTCAAACCATGACAACATGTCAGGAGGTTTTGTAGAAAGCTCAGTCTCGATGCGGCAATAGCCAGGGAACAGGATAATTTAGAGAAGATTCTTAAAGGTGACAACTAGAGGGTCAGGGGCTTTATACTTTAGGGGACCCGATGCAACATCTAGACGAGCCCTTGGTAAACTTTGAGGTGGGACCCCTAAATGAAGAATTAGAATTTTTGGTTGATACAGGAGCAGATAAGTCCTGTCTCAACAAAGTAACATCTGAAGTTAGACAAAAAACCAGCTAGGTAGAAAAGATATCCAATACCACCAAAACTGGCCAGTAATACTTAACTTGTAATAAGTGACGTGAAAGTAAAAGGTCCCTTATTGTTGTCTTGTTGTGTGTGAGAGTGAGTCACAAGCAAAGTCAGCCTCAACTTCCCAGGCAGGTGGGAAGGAGGCAGTGGAAGTGTGTGTGTGACCTGCAAACCAGGCTATTGTTCCCCGGGCAGGTGGGGGCTGTGGCCAAAGTGTGTGTGTGACCTGCAAACCAGACTAGTGCTCCCCAGATGTGTGGGGGAGCCGTAGCTGTAACAGCATGAGTGACACGCAGGCAGCCTCACAGGTGAATGTGCACCAGAGGCAACCAGAGTCAGGGCCCTTCCAAGAGGCCCAGAGATAATGAGACCTGTAGGCCAACCCCAAGGTGAGGGGGAGGCTATAGGGACCTGTGATTTTCTAGCAATAAGTTTGTGTCTTAAAGGTGTGGAGGAATGTGTGAAAGTGAATGAGAAATGAGAGAGTGAATATAGATGAGTTAGAATAGAGGTAATGTAGATTGTGCATTACAAGTTTTACCACATCTTCTTAGAAGGAAGTGTGTTGTGTAAAAGAATGATGTAAGGAAAAAAAAGGAAAAAAAATTAAGTGTAAGGGGTTGAAAGAAGTATTTAAGCTGTAAGTGAAAGTAAGAAACAGAAGCAAGAGATAAATAAATAAGATCTTGAAAAATAGAACAGAAAACCGGTGAATTAAATACACAGAAAAATAGGAGAATAAAAGTACTTTGAGAGTTAAGTTAGCTGAGAAATACAACTCCTTGCAAAATACAGAGTATGTAGAAGTTGATGAGAGAAACATACAAGCTATGGAAAAAGAGAAATTACCAATAACATTAAACAGAGAAGCTGAGTTTTGATAAAATCATTAAATAGCAGACCATTAATACCTGTGTTTGAAAGCCCGTTTCAGGTACTCTTACTAATTCGACTGTGAAGACCAAAAAGAAAAAGGTTGGACTCACATCACTCTCACCCCCTGGCATTGGACCAGGATTCAACATCAGGTTTTTTGCCCTCTGGCATTCTGGCATTGGACCGGACTGCACCCCATTCTCCCTCTGGCATTGGACCGGACTCCACCCCATTCTCCTTCTGGCATTGGGCCAGAGTCCCAGTTTTTCCCTCTGGCAATTGGGCCAGAGTCCACACCACTCAATTCCAGGCACTGGATAAGGATTCATCCACTTCACAAGCTAAATCACCTGAGTATACTGTGATAAAAGGACCAAAGGATTTAAAGTTGACTCTTAAAAGGAAGAGTCAAAAAGACTGAACTGTGTGGGAAAAAATTGGCATCAAGAGTTCTAGTATTGCTTAAAATGTTTCAAAACTGTTTTGTGTAAATTATGTTGGTAAAAAGTTTAAGGCTGTAAATAAGTAATTCTGGTTAAGTTCCCCAATATACTTCTAAAGACTCCAGGTTAATCCTCTACAGAACACTCCCCTGGGGGGGGGAAACTAAAATTTGTAGGGAACAGACCAAGAGAGGTTTAACCAGAGAAGCGGGTAGAAGGGACTCTAAAGAGCTTGGAAGCTTCTCCTCAGTAAAAAATTCCCCAAGAGGCAAGGCCGGGTGGGCAGGCTGTGCAAGATGACCCATACCGGACTCTTGGGAAGGGTAGTAATGCTAGCTCTAACTGCTGGTGTTGCTCTAGGAAGCCCAGCTGAGCTGTGCAATGAATGCTACCAACCCTGCTATGAAGAGGAAGTGAGCTCCTTGTCGAGAGTCCACATCAGTTCTAACCCGGGTTGTGTTAACCCCTCCCAATTGGTCCTTTATCAGAAAAATAAGAGAGTGTATTGGATAGCCCAGAATACTGCCACTTTTAGACAGTCACTCCTAGGAGAGTTCCCTATAGAGGTAGCCTGGTTGTGCTTTGAATGTGATGCTGCTGAAACAAGCTCAGTAAAAAGCAAAGAAATGGTGAAAATGGTAAGAAAAATTGTTTGTTACAAGTATTTATATGAGTGTACTGGAAAAGAGATAAACCCCTTTTGGAACACATTTCAGGAGAGCTCTAAACCCCTAAGTTTGATCTCATCTGGCAACTGCATTGCTAGGGTGATAAAACCAATTTTTGTATTACCCAAAGAAACTGGATCAAGTTTGGGAGTTCCTATATATAATGATTTGGGAGAAATTAAACATAACCGGGAAAGTGAAATAGAAATTGAGAAAATCCAAAATTGTAAAAGCCAAGTTCGGATCCCAATATCTGTGTTGAACAAAGTCATCCGGCTCCAGGCAGTATTAAAAATAAAGAATTCAATTATTAGGGACGTTTCAAACGAAATAAAAAGATTAGCATGTGTAAATAATCAAGATCAAACTCCTACACTTGATCCCAGTGGGTGGGAGAACTTAGAGATTTTCAGAAAATATGTATGGGAAAAGGTGGTTTTTCTCGCTGTGTGTGTACTTGGAGGATTGCTCTTTTTACTATGCTTATTTATCTGTTTTAGTAAAACAGTATTGGCTGTACAAACCAACCTGAAGAAACCAAGAAAAGTAACAAGGTTAAGTAACCATGATTACCAAAGTGCACAAGAGATTTATAGTAGATTCAAAACAAAAAATTGTGAGTTGATGCGAGCTTAAGAATTTAAGCTCGATCAAAGAAAAAGAGGGGGGACTGTTATGAACAAAAATTCGGTTAATATTTTTTTTGTGAGAGGGAGTTACAGGGACGCAGCCAGATCTGTCTCTGCCAGGGTTCTTAGTGCTTTGTTATTGTAATACCGGGTCATTGTAGCTTATCTCCTCTTTTGTATTAGTAAAAGCCCTGGCTGGGGCGAGGTAATGGCCCTTCTCCGAGACAGTAACGGGTGGGGACCTTCCCAAACAGTGAGGAGAAGAGACCTAGAGGGAGAGGTTATGCAAAGTGACTCCAAGACCAGCAGGCTTTGGGACCTCGACTCCAAAATGCAAGGAGAAAACCCCAAAAACAACGAGCCAAATAAGAATTGAGAGACTAAAGTGGTGTCTGGACATGAGGAGCCGATTGCTGAGCCTGCAGAGATGCGGAGTCCCTCTTGCCCTGAGCAGAGAGTCGTCCCAACGCCGGGACCAGGCGGCCGACGAGGCTGAGAGGACCAACATCTGACGGGGGACACCACGCCCTAAAGGCTCCCACGAGGACCGGATCCCCCGGCTCTGCCCCTAGTGGACGGAGCTGCGCATATCCTCCTCCTCTGAGTCGCCCTGGGAGACGCGACGGGGACTGCAGCCCTGCCGAGCCGCCCAATCCTGAGCTGATCACTTTTAATAAAGGCATTAAAAAGGAGAAGAAGTCTCCTGGCCTTGTTTATTTCATAACTAGCTGCAAGTGTAAGGCAAAATCAGTAAAATGAGTATGTATGAACCTATTGTCAAATTCCATGCAAATGGATTAGTAAGGGAGATAAAAAAAGGAACTGGAGTTCCCAGAGACACACATCTTTTTAAGGGGAGTGATCCCCACATGCGTCCAGCACTCTAATAAACATACTGGCTTTACAACTTTCACAAAGTTGTGGAGTTTCTTTTCTTTTTCTGCAATCCATTTTTTTAAGGAGGAACTGATCACAAAGGCATCCATTGCATCTGCTTCTGGCTTTTTGCTGATTGAATACAGTCTCCAGAGTAAAAGAAAACCTGCAATAAAAAAAAGGAAAGAGACCTGTCCCCAAAGCGCCAAACAGCCATATGCATTAATTCAGACTCTTAAACCAAGATTTCAGGTTAGGTCAGGCAAAGCTGTTAGCAAGTGTATCTTAGAAACTGTGCAAACATGGTTTCAAGTTTTTGAGCTTGTTTCCTAATGCTCTCTCTTAATGCATTAATGTTTTTATCCATATTTATAGAGAATTTCTCATTTAGATGAGGCCTCACCTTATCCCAGGAAGCTTCAGAACTGTTCCACTTTACAGGGGTAACACACACTAGCATCAGTATGCTGCCAATCACAATGAAGACACAAGCAAGTATTTAGGATATCTTGTTTTTCTCCTACCCATAGCAGAGCAGCCTCAATGGAATCTAAGCGTGCCAATATTTGTTGATCAATTACTGTTTGCATTTGTAGTCCCTCTGTGAAATTACTCCTTAAAGAACTAACTACATGAGCTGTTTTTACTGATTCTGTAAAGGCAGCAATAGCAATAGCAGACAAAATTAAATAGCAATAGCAGATACAATAAAAGCAATCAACCAAACTATAAATCTCTTTGTTTGTTTGAATTCTTTTGAAAACAAGCACTTTAGATAGACAACTTCTGATTCTTCTTCCCATTCTGCTTTAAGATTGTCTCGGTTTCGAAAGACAGGTGTCTGCCAAGGAAGGCAGAAGCCTCCCCTGAAATGGAAAAATGTAAACCCCCCTCCCTCCGAATTGCTATAAATTTTAAATTAAGGGCCCTCAGGCAAAAAATATGGGCACACGAATAACAGTTCTTTATTAGGGAAGAAAATAAAAAAATAATTTAAACAATGCAGTAAACCAAACCAACACTGACAGAGTCAGAATACAACCTGACACCCTGTTGGTCAGGGTGTTGGTAGCAGTCCAATTGGGATTGTGGCTGCAGACGTCCTGGAGTGTCAGGTGTGGTTCTGTTGGAGCAGGGATCCTGTAGAAAGGGTGTAGTCTTCCTCTGAAGATCCAGTGGAAGAGGCAGCTGTTCCTCTGGGAAATCCAGTGGAGAAGACGTCCTGGTGTTCCAGAAACTCAAATTATATCTGGGTAGGAATGCTTGACTCATCCCTCTGGGCAGAGCATCTCACAATGGGATGCTATAGTTCTTATCAGTCATGCAGTGACATTCAATAGCATATTATCAGCAGATGTCTCCCCAGATGGAGGATTGGTTGTGGAAGAGATAAGGAAAACTGCCCGCTTAACAGAAGACAACTGCCATACAGATGACAAAAAGAATACAATTTGCTTGACAATCCAAGACATTATCCACCCCTTATTCTATTTCCATCTGCATCACAATGAAACCTTACACACAGTTCTAACTTAAGACTAGGCTTCCCTGTAGTACACTGTGGTATTTTCTGGGGTTCCCGTCGTTGGAAGGAAATGATCAATCTGACTCCATGTTCTTGGAAGGCTAATTTATTATTATATTATATTATATTATATTATATTATATTATATTATATTATATTATATTATGCTATACTAAACTATACTAAAGAATAGAGAAAGGATACTTACAGAAGGCTTAACAAGATACTAATGAAAACTCGTGACTCCTTCCAGAATGCCGACACAGCCTGACCATGATAGGTCATTAAGTAAAAACAATTCGCAAGTTGGATAAACAATCTCCAACTACATTCTAAAGCAGCAAAACACAGGAGAAGCAAATGAGATAATATTGTTTTCCTTTTTCTCTGAGGCTTCTCAGCTTCCCAGGAGAGAAATCCTGGGCAAAGAGGATTTTTCAGAAAATATGATGGTGACAGTACACAACGGCTTTCTCCATCTTTCTCCATTATCCACCAAGTGTAACCAGGTCCTTGAGCAAAAAACAATCCTACGGATGGGTTTGTCTTTGTTTGAGGTGGGACTAATCCAAACAGTCCTTCCTAAAATAGCTTTCATATGTACCACAGGGACTTTATCTCCATCCAACTGTGTGCAAGGGTTCAGACTAGGCAGGACGAGCTCGATTGATGGACCCTTGGGTGTTGACCATCCAGGTGGCTTTTGCTAAGTTCATTTAACAATTTTTAAAAGTTCCCCCACCAAGTGCCTTCAGGGTAGTCTTAAGTAGTCTGTTGCACCGTTCAACTTTCCCAGCAGCTTGTGCATGACAGGGGATATGATATATCTATTCAATACCATGTTCCCTGGCCCAGGTGTTGATGAGGCCATTCTTGAAATGGGTCCCTTTGTCTGACTCAGTTCTCTCAGGGGTACCATGTCTCCAAAGGACCTGCTTTTCCAGGCCCAAGATGGTGTTCTGGGCAGTGGCATGAGACAGAGGGTAAGTCTCCAACCATCCAGTGGTGGTTTCTACCATTGTGAGCACATAGCGCTTGCCTTGGCGTGTCTTGGGCAGTGTGATGTAGTCAATCTGCCAGGCCTCCCCATACTTGTACTTGGACCACCACTCACCATACCATAGGGGCTTCACTCGCTTGGCCTGCTTGATGGCAGCACACGTCTCACAGTCATGGATAACCTGAGAAATACTGTCCATGGTTAGATCCACCCCTCGGTCTCATGAACACTTGTAGGTGGCATCTCTGCCCTGATGACCTAAAGCATCCTGGGCCCATTGAGCTAGGAACAACTTCCCCTCATGTTGCCAATCTAAGTCTATCTTCAACACCTCTATTTTTGCTGCCTGATCTACCTGCTCATTGTTTTGGTATTCCTCATTAGCTCTACTCTTGGGGACATGGGCATCTACATGGCAGATATTCACAGGTAGCTTCTCCACCAGAGTGGCAATATCTTTCCATTCATCAGCAGCCCAGGTTGGCTTTCCTCTACGCTGCCAGCTGGCCTTTTTCCACCTTTCCAGTCAGCCCCACCAATCATTGGCTACCATCCAAGAATCAGTATAAAGGTAGAACTTTGGACACTTCTCTCTTTCAGCAATGTCCAGGGCCAGCTGAACAGCCTTGAGTTCAGCAAGTTGACTTGATCCACCTTCTCCTTTGGTAGCTTGTGCAACCTGTTATGTGGGGCTTCATACGGCTGCTTTCTACTTCCGATTTATCCCTACAATGCGACAGGAATCATCAGTGAAAAGAGTGTAACGTGTTTCTTCTGCTGGTAGTTGGTTGTATGGTGGAGCTTCTTCAGCATGTGTCACTTGCTTTTGTTCCTCTTCATCAGTGAGACCAAAGTTTTCACCTTCCAGCCAGTTGGTAATTATCTCCAAAATCTCCGGCCAATTCGGGTTTCCAATACAGGTGCACTGTGTGATAAGAGCAATCCACTTGCTCCATGTAGCGTCAGTGGGGTGGTGGGTGGTGGGAACCTTTCCTTTAAACATCCACCCCAGCACCGGTAGTCCGGGTGCTCGGAGGAGTTGTGCTTCCGTGTCAATCACCTCCGAGGCAGCTTGAATTCCTTCATAGGTGTCCAAGATTTCTTTCTCTGTGGGAGTGTAGTTGGCTTCAGACCCTCTGTAGCTTCACCTCCAAAATACTAGTGGTCGGCCTCGAGTCTTCCCAGGCACCTTCTGCCAAAGGCTACAAGACAAGCCATTGTTCCCGGCTGCAGAGTAGAGCACATTATTCAACTCTGGTCCCATCCTGACTGGGCCAAGGGCTACTGCATGAGTGATTTCCTGCTTGATCTGGGCAAAGGTATGCTGCTGTTCAGGACTCCAGTGGAAATCATTCTTTTTGCGGGTGACCAGGTAAAGAGGGATCACGATCTGGCTGTAGTCAGGAATGTGCATTCTCCAAAAACCTATGGTGCCTAGGAAATCTTGTGTTTCATTCTTGTTGGTTGGTGGAGACATTGTGGTGATCTTGTTGATGACCTCAGTGGGAATCTGATGCCGTCCATCTTACCACTTTAATCCCAGGAACTGGATCTCTCAGGCAGGTCCCTTGACTTTGCCCTTCTTGATGGCAAAGCTGGCTTCTAGCAGAATCTGGATGGTCCTCTCTCCTTTCTCACATACTTCCATCGCCATGCTCCCTCACACAATTATGTCACTGATGTACTGCAGGTGTTCTGGAGGTTCACCCTTTTTCAGTGCAGCCTGGATCAGTCCATGGCAGATGGTGGGGCTGTGTTCTACCCCTGGGGCAGTCGCTTATCAGTGTACTGCACGCCCTTCCAGGTGAAGGCAAACTGAGGCCTGCATTCTGTTACCAGAGGAATGGAGAAAAACATGTTAGCAATGTCAACAGTGGTATACCACTTTGCTGCCTTGGACTCCAGCTTGTATTGGAGCTTCAGCATGTCCGGCACAGCAGCGCTCAGTGGTGGAGTCACTTCATTCAAACCATGATTGTCACAGACATCTTTTCATAAAAATCCTTTCTTTTAGGATTTGTCCTTTCTGGGAAGCTGAGGCCCCAGAAGAAAAATGTAAACAATAATTATCTGCTGATGTGGAATGCAATAGGTGCACCTGTGATTAGCTCATGTTCCATGTTTACAATTAAGGGCCAATCACAGGACCAAGCTCTGGAACAGATTCACAGAGAGCTCTCTTGTTTTTAGATTGCTATTCTATTCTTAGCTTAGCAGCTTCTGCAACTTTTCTCTCTCTATTCTTTTTAGTATAGTAATAATGTAACTTATATCATAAATTAATAAATCCAGCCTTCTGATCATGAAGCAAGATTCTCGTCTATCTCTCTCACCCTGAGGAACCTTCGCAAGTCACTGCAATACACGATAATCCACAGTCAATCTCCATTCTTTGTCAGACTTGTGCACAGGCCAGATGGGACTGTTGAAGGGTGAGTGAGTTTTGCTGACCCCCCGTTGACTCTCCAGCTCACGGATCATTCTGTGGATGGGGATCATGGCATATCGATTTATTCTATACTGCCGGCGGTGCACTGCTGAGGTGGCAATTGGCACTCCTTGCTCTTCCACCTTCAGGAGTCCTACTGCAGATGGGTTTTCTGATAGTACAGGCAAGGTGTTCAACTGCCTAATGTTCCTGGCCTTTACATCAGTTATTCCTAAATCCCACCTGAGTCCTTTTGAGTCTTTGTAATAGCCATTCCGGAGGAAGTCTATGCCTAGAATACACAGGGCCTCTGGGCCGGTCACAACAGGATGTTTCTTCCACTCTTTCCCAGTCAGGCTCACCTTGGCTTTCAACAGGATCCATTGCTGTGACCCCCTGTCACCCCAGCAATGGAAACAGGCTCCACCCCCACATGTCCTGATGGTATTAAGGTCCAGTGTGCACCAGTATCAACAAAGGCATCGTATTTTTGTTGCTCTGATATGCCAGGCCATCGGATCCACACAGTCCAGAAGATCCAGTTTTCCTGTGCCTCTTCCTGGATAGAGGTAGGGCCCGTCTAACTGTGGTTATTATTTCTTTCCTGGGCATTGATAATAGAGGTTCCTTCAACAGGATCTGACAGATCATACTCAGCAGCTCAGTCATGGGAGGTTGAGGCTACCTTCACTTTAGTTGAACTTCCTCACTTAGTGTTTCCCTCCTTGAGCTGATGCATCCATGCTGCCAGGACAGAAGTGGGTTTCCCATCCCACCTTCCCATGTCTTCCCCATGGTCATGGAGAAAGAACCATAGGTCAGCCCTTGGGGTGTACCCTCTCTCTAGCTGGGGCATGTTGGGCTCTGACTTTGGGGGCTGTGATGTGTACAGGTGCTGCATTGATCTTCCTCACCTGCTCCCTCATCTCCCTTATCTCTTCTTTGAACTCCTTAATCACAGCAGAGACATGAGCCTGCATTGGGACATTGATCATACTCTCATCATTTCTAAGCTTGTTGACGACAGAACCCACTGTCTTTCGGTTGCTATCAGCATCAATCTTTGTAATGAAGGTGGTGTATTGAGATGGCCCTAGATTTGCCAGACTCCACAACATTTGCCCTGTGCACCTGACCTTGTCGGGGTCATTATCATGCTGTCCATCCCTCCCAAAGAGTACCTCCAATACTGCCACTTCTCTCAGCTGTTGGATCCCTTCCTCAGGGGTCTTCCAGTGCATTCTCTGGTGGTGCTTCTGCATTCTCTCCTTGTGGACAAACCTCTCTCTGACACTCATTAAAAGCCGCTTCCAGAGGAAAAGGTGTGGCATTCACATTCTCTGAAAAAATTCCTTCTCCCAGGATTTTTCTCCTGGGAAGCTGAGAGGCCTCACAGAAAAGCAAAACAATTCTTATCTCATTTGCTTCTCCTGTGTTTTGCTCATGTGGAATGTGTTTGGAGATTTTTTACCCAAAGGTGATTACGTGATTGGACTCCAGTGTGAGTTGTTTTGACTCATTGGCCAATTACTGCCAAGCTGTGTCGGGACTCTGGAAAGAGTCATGAGTTTTTAGTATTATCTTTTCTGTATTTTTTAGTATAGTATAGTATTCTTTAATATAATATAGTATAATAATGTAATAAATTAGCCTTCCGAGAACATGGAGTCAGATGCATCATTCCTGCCTTTGTCGGGGGTGCCTTGCAATAGAAAGGGACCCTGGCTCCCTTACAAAGATCTGATTCATCCCTGAGTCCTGGGCCAAGGGTCCCAAATTCCTTGCCTCACCACCATCCAGATGGACTCCTGTACCCATAAGGTCCCAGACCCAAAGTAAACAGATTGTATAAGCCTCACGTCCCCAGCGTACAATGCCTTTGTGCAGATTACGGAGAATTGTGTACATCAGGGATTCGGTGATAATTGCAACCTCTAGCTCCCCTGTGGGTTGTGAGGGCCCTCCATTCTTATCCTTGTCTGGGTGCTCTGCTTTCATCTCAGATCTCCTTGTTTCCACAGGGGCAACTGCTGCTGGCTGTGACTGCCCTTACGGTTCAGCTGGAACCTGGACGGTTGTAACATCTGTGGGTTCCCCTGCTGCACTATTTGACTCTTCCTCTTCAAGACAGGGGGAGGGCTTCTCACCAGCTGGGGAAATGTACTCCTTCAGCATCTGGCCTATCTCATTCACCAGAACCCCCACTGAATCTGGGTGGTTCATTTCTGAGGTGGGCTGTGGGGCAGGGTCAGGTTCTAGGGGAGCAGCATCCCTAGTCTCTGGGGTAGGTGTCAGGTTCTGTGGTAGCAACCCTAGTCTCTGGGGTAGGTGTCAGGGTGGTTATCCAGTTTAATCTTCCCTTATCTCTGAATGCTAAATAGAACAAGCTTATCAGCAACACCAACCATTGTATGATAGCATTAGCATTTAGAGTGGATCTGAACCCTTCAAAAACTGATGGGGCAGACCCAAAGAGATGGTTAAAAGGTTGGGAGAAAATTTCCCCTGGTCTCATTTCCTTACAGTAGGTACCATTACTAAAGTAACCCCAAAAACATACAGTTAGCGTGTGATAGCTCTGAATCCATGTGCCTGCCTTCCAGAGGAAGTTAAATATCCATTAATTCCTCACCTTATTCACCCATAAAACAAACTGGATAAAAGCCACAGTAGCCTTAGTTATAGGACCCACGTTTAGATAAGGGCCTGCAAATGGGAGAAATATAGCCATGACCACGTGCCACCCCAACCAGGGTAAGCTAGACCACATGGTGAAACTTAAAAAGGTTTCTATATGAGCACACAAAAATTAGATTACTCAAGAACTGTTATTCCCGTTTTCACCCTTTTTCTCTCTATGCCCTCGAGCTTCACATTGGGTGCCAAAATCTGTCTTGGTTTGAAAAGACAGGTGTCTGCTTCAGGAAGGCAGGAGCCTTCCTTGAAATGGAAAATGCAAACCCCTTCCCTCTGAATTAATATAATTTTGAAATTAAAAGGCTCTCAAGCAAAGATATGGGAATAGGAATAACAGTTCTTTACCAAGAAAACAAAACAAAAAAAACTAAACCAACAAATGCAATAGTACAAACAAAAAAAAAAAACAAACCCACTGGCAGAGTCAGAATATGATCTGACACCTTGTGGGTCAGGGTGGTGGTAGTGAGACAGAATATCCATCCTGAACTAGGTAAAGTGTCTAAGAGAGGTGAAGAGTCTGTGGAGCTAAAGCTGAAGGAGAGGCCGCGTTCCAGAGACAGCAAGGAGACAGAGAAAGAAAAACAGAAAAACCACGAAGTCAATCTGCCCCCGACTTAAGAATTCCTTCGATAAAGAAGAATTAGTGCTAAATGTCATGTAGAATGAATATGTATGAACTTAATTTGAAACTGTATGCATATGCATTTGGAAGGGGAGATAAAAAGGAGACTCAGAGTCTCCAGGGGCACGCATGCCCTTTTGGAGAGTCTTGCGTCCGGCGCGCGTCGTAATAAAGCATACCGGGCTTTACAACTTTTACAAGTTGTGAAGTTTCTTCTTTTCTCCGCAAAACATTTTGGCGAGCCAGCCAGGAGTTCTCTGTCCCCGCGGGGGCAGGGGGGATAGACGGACCTCCAAGGCGCGCCCCAGGATTTTTTCCTGGTGGGGCTCCGCTTGTCTCAACTTGCCACCTGCGAGGACAGACAACGACCCGCTGGCCTGCGGAGGAGAATACGGTATGTATGGGGCCCCAGGGGGGGAAGAACAAGGAAGGAACAAGGGAATTAACGACCCAGAGACGTCTGGGATCAGCCGATAGAGCGGCTGTATTAGAGACGGGGTTCGTTCCATCGTCCTGATAGAGCAGGACTGCCAGCGGCTCCGGGGTAAGCTAGCTGCAGCTGATAGAGCGGCTGTATTAGAGACGGGGTTCGTCGCCTCGTCGTCCTGATAGAGCAGGACTGCCAGCGGCTCCGGGAGTAAGCCGGGTGAACCCGTGTATGCGTGTATTAAAATTCAGATTCTAATAAGGCAGAGCTGAATTCGCGTATGTTTCTTCTGTTTGTGCGTGTGTGAGTGGTGTCCGGACACTGTGTTGCTGTATAGTTAATGTGTGTAGCCAGTGCACTGTGTTTGTGATCGTGCAGGTGATATGTGTATAGTGTATAAAAGAGAGTAAATCTACAGTGCCCTACAGTGCGGGGATGAGTCAGTACTCCCCGTGTTTGAAGCAGCCGAGTGAAGCCAGAGGCGCCGGCTGCAGCAAGCTGCGGGGGCAGAGAGAGAAGTGCCCTGCGGAGAAGCGAGTAGAGGAATGTCAGTGATGGTATTTATCGTGTTTGAATGTAGTGATTTGTGTAGATTTGGTACATTTTAACCGTGAGTATGAGCTCAGAGAGTTCCTTTGCCTTGGATGTTTAGACTTGATCTCTAGACTGTGTGCTGTTATTTTGATTGTGTCCAGGAAAAATT
This sequence comes from Zonotrichia albicollis, assembly GCF_047830755.1. Classification (NCBI taxonomy): domain Eukaryota; kingdom Metazoa; phylum Chordata; class Aves; order Passeriformes; family Passerellidae; genus Zonotrichia; species Zonotrichia albicollis. The sequence continues at coordinate 17,515,767 of NC_133859.1, read as the reverse complement.
GATTTGAGTAAATGCCGAATTATGGTGTGCTGTGTTGTGTTGAGAAAAGTGAGCACTTTGAGAAATATGCCCTTCCCCAGTGATTTTGTGTGGTGATTTTCTTCCGCTGCATTGTGGTAATTTGATTCTCAGACTGTATAGTGGTGTTTGTAGAGATTTTAAGATTTTGTTGCAACAAGAGTAGCATTTTACATAGGAGAGCTATAGTACGGTGATTTATGTTTAACTTCGATAAAGTGAGTTAAAGGAATTCCAAGAATTCTCCCCCTCACAGCAATTCAAGCCTTGGCTCTAGTGAATTTGAGATAAGGCGGGGGGGGGTGGGGTGCGTGTGTCTGTGTCTGCAGGTATATCAGAGTTTTGGCTGTGACTAGCACAGCCCTTTTGCAAAGCAGCAAAACAAGTGTAAGTAGACACAGTGCTTAATTAGATTGTGCAAGAAAAGAACTAGAAAAGACTGATATTTTGTAAAACAGAGTTTATATAGAAGAGATGAATGAGATGAATTAGTTAATGAGACTTATGAGATTTATGAGACTTCGGTTGGTACTGCAGTAAGTCTTTACTGGAAACAATCCGCTGAAAGGATTTAAAGTTCTCTGTAATAAACAGAATAGCCAGCCTTTGCGGGCAATTTTGGAGAGCCTTTGGTACATCAAGAGGCTAGCAGGCTGTGTGAGGTGACAGTGGCTGCGCCCTGGGCACAGGGACAGCTCTGGCTGCCCTGTCTCCCCAGGGAACACGGGAATGGCCTGTGAGCAAAAGCTGGATGTGCAAGTATTATTGCAGTGCGGTGTTTATGAGAAACACTGGTATTGCTGTTTTGCTGTTCCAATGAGTGTCAGGGTACACGCCCCGAGTGTAAATTAAAGGTTTCTGGTCAAGCGGATTCAGAACCTAAGGTCTTAGAGCTTGTGTGTGGGAATCACATCTGATACCTGCCACCTGGAGCTGTGTGTATAGGAGGAAAACTGAGAAACTACTGTGAAGGTCTGTAAAAAGGTTTGAATGGAAGCGGGATAAGGCAAGGAGAAATAAATAATAAGAACTGACCAGAGCAAACAAGTTCCTAAATTAGCCCCTTTTGGGAGGGGCTCATTGAGAGGAAGTTGCCAGTAAGAGCAGCTCAGAAAATAAAAAGATTTATAGTGCTTCATTGCTGTTAGTACTGTTTTATAATAGGAAGATAAATGGGATAGTTTTTGTATGCTGAAATGTCTTTTGTTTTAAGAAATCACCCAGAATGACAAAGAGACTGTGAGATCAGACTGCTCTCTGGTCTTGGCCCCTGAAAAGGAAAACAAGGCAAAGAGAAAGCAAATCAAACATGTTGTTCAGCATGCAGCATAAGATAGCAACGTATGAAATCAGGCAAGGATTATCACGCTGAAATGCGAAGCAATCACAGTTCGCAAAATGAGTACATATGATTTGTAAAGGCTTCCTCCCAAGGTAAGGGAGGAGGGGTAAAAGTAACCTTCCCAAAAGAGAAGAATTTTTGTCAGCACAAGGGTCATGTGTTCAGTTTTAAATAAAGCTTTAGTACCTGTGGAGAATGTTTATGTTGTAGTGTGGAGAATGAACAACTTGCCAGTCTGAAAAGGCATACTTTTGCAAACCTTTAAAGTAACATGTGTACTATGTGTACCTAAAAGCTTTTGTACAATTCGCTCAATTTGCTAAATATTCTCAAATGAGAAAAGTTACTCTAGAGGCAAATAATATAAAGATGTTAGGCTTAATATTAACAGACACTGAAATTAAGAAAGACATTAGTAAGGAGATATTAGAATAAGTAAATAAGTATTTTCAAGGGTATAGGCCTCTGCTGCACCAGGGAGAGTGAAAGATGCTCCCCCATGGGATGCTCCCCCATCAAGCTTAATGAAAGAACACAACCAGTGAGAACTGAGTAGTACCCTCAAAAGGAAGGTAAGGAAGGAATCAGTCCAATAACTGGTAGTACTAGATTAAGGGCTGTCAATAAGATAACACAGAATTTGTACCCTGTGGTAGCAAATCCATAGACCTTACTAACTTGTTTAACACCTGAGCTAACCTGGTTCACTGTTTTAGGCCTAAGAGATGCCTTCTTTTGCCTCCCTATCCATGAAGCCAGCCAGAACATTTTTGCATTCAAACACAAGCTCACACAGTCCATGTGCCTGAAGGCTTCAAAATTCTCCACTCCGATTGGAGAACAGCTTGCAAGGACCCAGAGTCCCAGGAAGCTCCACAAGAGGAAAGGAGGCTGTTGCAGTACATAGATGATCTTCTAGTAGCCACTCGGACGAGAGAAGCAAGAGAAGCCTGGACGGTAAGCCTTTTGAATTTCCTAGGGCTCCAAGGATGCAGAGTCTCAAAGAAAAAGGCACAGGTAGTGAAACAGAAGGTAATCTACCTGGAGTAAGAAGTGAGTGCTGAGCAGCAGACTTTAAAGCAGAGAAGCCCTATGCCAAACCCTGAACCCCAGACAACGAAAGAACTCCAAACCTTCTTAGGCATGGCAGTGTAGTGCCAGCTGTGGGTTCATAATTGTAGACTGTTCTCCAGACCCCTCTATGCTCTTATTGCCAATGGGAACTGAGATCTCCAGTGGACAAGAGACACCACACGGGCCTTTCTCCAGCTAGAGAGTCCCCTCATGTCGGCTCCAGCTTTGAAACTTCCAGATGTAAGTAAAGCATTCTTTCTATTTTTCCATGCAAGGAATTGCTCTGGGAATATTGGCTCAAGACTTGAGTCCATACCGGAGGGCAGTTGCTTACCTCTCTAAGCAACTAGATGCAACAGCCAAAGGATGGCCAAGTTGCCTCAGAGCTGTAGCAGCAGTTGTGCTGAACATTCAAGAGGCACACAAGTTTATCCTGGGACAAAAATGACTGTGCTAGTGTCCCACACAGTGCAGTGTCTGTAGTACTGGAAGTAAAGGGTGGCCACTAGCTTTTCACCAGAGAAGTTTCTGAAATACCAGGCCATCATGGTAGAGCAAGATGATGGAGAGATAGTAGTGACTAATATTGTCAACCCAGCTTCTTTTCTCAGTGGAATCAAGGAGAAGCAGTACACCATGATTGCCTAGAGACCACTGAAGCTACCCTACTCCAGCCGCCCAGACTTAAAGGACACTCCTCCGGACGATGCAGAGACCTGGTTCACTGACAAGAATGCGACATTGCAAAGTTCACAGTGACTACCTGCAGAGAGGTAATAGAGTGTGGACCCTTACCAACAGGTACCTCTGCACAAGATGCTGAGATAAATGCATGGACCCATGCCTTAGAAACAGCAAAAGGCATTCAGAGTTGTGCATGCACATGGAGCCATCTGGAAGGAGAGGGGACTGCTGACCTCACAGGAAAAGAAGAGACAATCCAGCTGCTGGAAGCAGTTCGGCTACCTGAAAAAGCATAATAAGGCACACCAGAGAGTGAGCTTAAAATTGGAGGAAAGAAATGAGCTGGCGGATGGAGAGGCAAAGAAAGCAGCAAAGAGTGAGGTACAGATTTTCCTCGAAGGTAAGCCATAATACAATAATACTAATCAAAAGAGACGTACAACTGCAAGGGGTGGGCTACCATTGAAAGAGAGCTAGTAATCCCCTCCCATTTTCGTAGTTACTAGTGAAGGAAGGGCACTAGAAAACACACTAGAGCCTAATTACTTAAAGCCTTTTATAGAGTGTAGCTCCTTTCTCAAAATGACCGAGGCTGCGAGTGATACAGAGTGCACTGGAATGAAGTGTTGACTTTGAAGTAGTAATCCCCACAGGCTTTCTAGAACACACATCTGATTGAAAGGACTGTTGTATCATTGTCAAGAATCTATATGCCACTATCACTCAGGTGAGCTGATAATGTGATCCTTGCCTCCAGACTAACCTCAAAATACCCCCGGGCCAAAACTTAGTCAGACTGGGAGAGGCCATGGGCCTGTATAGCAGTGGCAAATCAACTTTTCAGAACTCCCAAGGAAAGGGGGGTATCAGTATTTACTGGTATTAATAGATACATTTTCAAGGTGGCCAGAAACATTCCCCACCAGAACTGTCAAAGCTCAAGAGGTGACCAGATCATTTTTACAAGAGATAATACCACGCTTCAGAGTTCCAGCCACAATATCCTCAGATAAAGAATCACCTTTCATTTCCAAAATAGTGCAACAGATTAGTAGCCATCTAGGCATAGATTAAGAACTTCACACCCCATACTGCCCCAATCAAGCGGCCAGGGAGAGAGAATGAATCATTTGATTAAGCAGCAAATCATAAGACTGGGGCAAGAAGCTCTTCCACTAGCACTATTGCAAATTCAAACTAAACCTTTTGAGCTAAAAGAATGCTGAATCCTTTTAGAATGCCTTATAGAAGACAATAGAATACAAGGGGAATGTCCAGAATGTCCACTTACATGGTGGCATTAAGCAAACAGCTCAGAGTAATTGAGAAACTTGTGGCTGGAACTCGGAGCAGGGAGTTAGATAGCCTGGACTTGATGTATATGTTAAGTCTCTTACAGAGAAGACTTCAGAACCACAGTGGGAGAGACCACTGCAAGTACCTCTCACCACCTTCACTGCAATCAAAATCAAGGAGCAGAATGCTAGATCCATCACTCTCGGGTGAAGAAGGCCCAGAAGCCCCTTCAGGAGTGACACCAGGAGACAATGAACTGAGACTAAAACTTATTCGGGCAAAATGAGTATATTGCGGTCGGGAGTAGCTCATACTTTAGTGTACAGAATTGTTTTGTATGGAATTATAACTGAAGTTTTAGAACTAGAGAGTACCTCTACCCAAAGCAATGCTGAATGGCCTTGGTCCCTGGCATTTAATCAGTAAGAATGAACAAGCCGGGGACCAAGACCACAAATTGATAGTAGAAGCACTTAGTATAGTTCAAGATAATGTGTCTTTAGCTTTCAGATGTATACAAGCACAGTTATGGATACAAGCAACAGCAGCTCTGATCATACAGGAAAGGGGTGAAGGTAATTTTCCAGCTGAAATTTGGAAAATTGAGTGGGATAATGCAATTGATTTTGAAAGGAAGTTTCAATCCTGGTGGACTATGGTGAATTTCACCTATGATCCGGTTTCTAATGTGGCCACTGCCTTTGTGCTTACCATACGTAATGCCACTGTTTATGTTATCCATCCCATCATTGCCCTAAGATTAAACCATGAAGAAACAACACTCTATCCTTCAGAACATAGAGTGTGGGCACAAAAAGATGAATGAAAAGTGGCAGGTAGTAAACTTAGAATCCTGCATTACTAGAGAACAAATGGGATTCATTTGTGAAAGCAATACTGCACCTGAAATATAAAGTGTTTTGTGTTTTTTAGTATTATTGAGGCTGCCTATTTGATATACACTTGAGGCTGCCTGTAACATCAAACAATAACATTCAGTTGCTGTATAAGAGTGCTAAATGAAACTGTTTATTGTGTGAATTTTTAAGTATTTGGTGTGTATTAAATGTTTGTTTATTGTAAATGTTAGAACATAAATTGCCAAAGCCTCTCCTACGGTGGGATTGTGTGCTTAGAGTGCTCTCCAGTGTTGACACAATGAGAGTTACTGTTATAGCATTAATTACTGAGTGTGTTAAATCTTCTGTTATCTTCTAGCAATTGCAAAGTCTGGATTTGCATTAATTGTACATCTGACACTAAAGTGGTTGTCAGCAAATTAGAGATTCAGTATCATAATGGGATTCAGCTTGTCTTCACAAACCCAGGAAGGGGGAATACCAAGATGTTAATCTTTAGGTTCTATTTTACAGCACTGGAAGAAGTTTAAAGGCTACCTTTTAACTCAGAAATAGTAAATAGAATACTATAATCATTGGTGGCCAGAGTATCTATTAGATGATCAAGAGAAGTGGCCTGTTAATGGTAGTGTGGATTATACTACAGTTTTGTGGTAATGCTATTTTGATGGGAAAAAAGAGAGGTGGAATGAAATGTCTTACTGTGAAAAGATGGCTGGGGGTAGAATTAGAGGAAACTGAGAAGTTATATTCACATCCTAACAGAAGTTTTACAAGTACGGAAATTATATGGTAAAATCCATTTGTTTCTCCCTGGATGGAATGTGGTTGGCATGCTTGAAACCTATTCCATAGTGATTTCCCACACATACAATTTGCAACCATAGCACCTACTTAGGAGGATAGAACTGAGGGTGGAGCTGAGTGAAGACACCCTGGCCAAGCTTTGTAGAAATCCTTGCAGGGAGGGGAATTTGATGGTACTTTGCAGCTGAGAAACCACATAGTACCTGTCAACCAAGGGAGATTGGATAAAATGTCTTGTTGCTGAGCCAGGAACTGTGGCCAAATCACTCTCCTTGGATGAACTTGGTTCATTATAGCCTAATTGTAATATTAACACACACCTCCATCCTAAAGTTACCTGCCCATTACAGGCTGAACCTGTCTTCTCCTCCATAGGGATGCTTGCTGGGTAAGAACCATACTCTGTGTGTGGTGAATACTTTTACTGGGGATTAGAGCTTGTCTGTGTATTACTTTGAATACATTTTTTCAGTCAGATACTATCACTGGCAATCCTCAAACCTTAAACTGTCACAATTTAATGTTAATAAAAAGTGTTATTCCATGAACTGCTAGTATGAGTCCTTCATGGGCACTTGCAGTCACTGGCAGTGGGTAACTGTCCTGGTTTAGGACAAATTAGGGGGAAATCTCCAAAAGGGAGCCCCCCAAAACAAAACAAACCTCCAACCACCCCTCCCCCAACACCGGGTTCGGGAAGGAATTCCTCAGAGGAGCAAAGTGGAAAACAAAACCTATTTATTTACAAGTAACAAAAAGAACACTCCCCAACACAAGAAAAGAAAAGGGACCAGACTGTGTTGTGAGGGCGCCGAGCTTCTGTCGCAGGCTTCGGGTGTCCTGGAGCTCTCAGGTCAGGTCCGGAGCCGGTCCAGTATCTTCAGGGGAGGGTAAGAAAGAGAGAACAAAAGAAAAGGAAAAAAAACAGCGCAAAAAAAAAAGCAGAAAGCAAGCAAGCAAGCAAGCAAGCAGCTAGTCAAGCCAAGCAGCCAAAGCCAAAAGCAAAAGTGCCTGGGCACACCCCCCCCCCCCCATCTTCCCCATCCGGCCGCAGCAAGACGGCCGGGGGCGGGGGGAAAGGGCACAGCTGCCAGACACAACACACGATATTGGGATAAAGGCTGAAGGCTGTCACCCCACGACAGTAACATAGTCAAATAGTCAAATAAAGAGGAAGACCCACTGAGGGGTCATTAAGTGGGAAGACCTGCTTAGAGGTCTCCCTTACGCTGTTGGTGTTTCTCCCTGAATAAGTCTGTCAAAGCACCCTCTAATCCAGCAGGACTTCTCAGTGAAGGCTCCCCACAATAGGATGCTGACAGACTGGTCAGGCACAAGGGTCTTGGCTTTCCTAGGGCACTGACAGACAAATCAAACATTGAGGGTCAAGGAAATCTCTCCCCCCCCTTTTCACATGACACTTATGTAGATCTGTTCTTTGAATTGAGAAACAATCAGGATTTGAGAAAGAGGTGTGATTTGACAGCGAGGGAACCAAAGGGTTCTATGGTGTTTGTTTTGGAGAAGGACAATAGGCGGACATCTCCTGGACATGGTTGTTTGTCATGTTATATTGGAATAAGAATCCCAATATAACCAGTTAGATGGTGCCTGGGCCAGTTCTGACCCTCGCTGCTGGGCCAAAGGCAGCACTGTGGTGTTTTACCCCAGAGATACCTTGGCGGAGAGTGCAGCGGGGCACAAGACGTAAGTCCAGGCTTGTCAGGACTCCGTTTACCTCAGGAGAGAGCTTCTGGCGATGGTGAAGAGAAGGAAGGAGTGGATTCTGCTGGAAGGTTATATCCAGATGTTTATTCCATGGGTGCAGAGGTCTACACCGGGACAATTCTTCCAACAGAATCAGGCCACATGGTCTCATTAACATTTTAAGCTCAGGGCAGGGGAAGGGGAGGGGACAGGTGAGCCACCAACCAGGTGAAGGGGCAGGGTCTCAAGGGACTAGGGACACCTATCACACGACGCCTTGCTGGTATGTTAGCCTGATTGACAGGGCACACTCAGCGAGGGGCGAGGGGGAAGGGAGAAGGTAAAACAGGACATTGCAACACACCGCAACAATGTAATACTGGGAAGTGATGCATGAAGCATGGTTGTGCAGAGGAAGAAATTGAACTGTTGGTAGCCCCTGGAAAGAGTGAGACAGGAGTTGAGGCTGCAGCTCTGCAGCTGAGGAGTTTCCTCCAGCTCCAGGTGAAGGAGGCTTAAGTGGTCTAGCTGACAAAAGAGTGGAAGAAAGGATTTCAGGTTTGGAAACCGATGAAGGGTTTAGTCCGATGGCAGGGAGAACATGTAAAGGAAGAGAGAGAAGGAATGAGGAAAAAGGGGTGATCCAAACCCCTCTCCAGCAGACAGCAGAGACAGAATGACCGATTACAGTTACAGTACCTTTCTCAGTGACAGTTTCTAGATCTTGGAAAGAATTGGCAGGAACATATAGGGAAGATCCTGAGAAGGTGGCTAAAATCTTTGAAACCATCATCGGGACTCAGGATCTGGACAGGAATGACATACCGGTAGTTTTAGATACACTGCTAACTCAGTGTGAAAGAATTATGGTAATAGAAAAAGTGAGGGAAGAGGCTGAGAGAGTGCATGCTCAGAATGTTCAGCAGGGAATGGTGGATCGGCATTTCCCTCTTGCAGATCCCTGGTGGGATTCTAAAAACCTGGGTCAAAGAGAATTATTGATTCAATATCAAAGATTAGTTATATTTGGGATGAAACATGCTATTCCAAAAGCTACATGTCAGTCATATCAAGTGGTCTAAGGAAAAGATGAATTCACTTCTGATTTTCACCAGTAACTCATGTATGTGGCCAGAAAGTACTCTAACTTGGACGCAGAAAGGGAGGGAAATGCATTACAGTTAGCAGCATTATTCGTGGGACAATCATCTCCAGATATTAGAAAGAAACTTCAGAGACTGGAGTGGGATGATTCTAGGAACATACAGAGATTTGGAAACTGCCTGGATAGTATATAACAACTGAGAGAATGTCAAAGAAAGCAGGGATAGGAAATTCATAGCAGCTTTAATGAGCATGAAGGCCGGGGGGGGGTGGGGGGGTGGGGAGGATGCAGAATAAAGGATCAAAGGAAGCCAGAGGGGGGTGGCTCTCATAGTTGGCCTCTAGACAGAAATCGGTGTGCAAGATGTAAAAAAGAAGTTCCGGATGACTGGAAGCTGACCAATGTGATACTCATTCACAAAAAAGATGCAAAGGAGGATCCTGGTAATTATAGACCAGTCAGCCTGACCTCAGTACCTGGCAAAATAATGGAAGAGTTTATATTAAGTGCCATCACACAGAATTTACAGGATGGCCAGGGTATCAGACCCAGTCAGCATGGGTTTAGGAGGGGTAGGTCATGTTTAACCAACCTGGTCACCTTTTATGACCAGGTAACCTGCCTAGTGGATGCAGGGAAGGCTGTAGATGTTGTTTATTTGGATTTCAGCAAGGCCTTTGACAGTCTCCCACAGCATACTCCTAGGCAAGCTGGCAGCCCGTGGCTTGGACAGGAGCACTCTTTGCTGGGTTAGGAACTGGCTGCATGGCCGGGCCCAGAGAGTGATGGTGAATGGTGCTGCATCCAGCTGGCGGCCAGTCACCAGTGGTGTCCCTCAGGGGTCTGTGCTGGGGTCAGTTCTGTTTAATATTTTTATTGATGACATGGATGAGGGTTTAGAGTCTTTCATTAGCAAATTTGCAGATGACACTAAGCTGGGAACGTGTGTTGATCTGTTAGAGGGACAGAGGGCTTTGCAGAGGGACTTGGAACGGTTGGATGGATGGGCAGAATCTAATGGGATGAAGTTCAATAAGTCCGAGTGCCGAGTCCTGCACTTTGGCCACAATAACCCCCTGCAATGATATAAGCTAGGAACGGTGTGGCTGGACAGTGCTCAGGTGGAAAGGGACCTGGGGGTGCTGGTTGACAGTCGGCTGAACATGAGCCAGCAGTGTGCCCAGGTGGCCAAGAAGCCAAGAAGGCCAATGGCATCCTGGCCAGTATCAGGAATGGTGTGGCCAGCAGGAGCAGGGAGGTCATTCTTTCCCTATACTTGGCACTGGTGAGGCCACACCTTGAGTATTGCGTCCAGTTCTGGGCCCCTCAGTTTAGAAGGGACGTTGGGATGCTTGCCCGAGTCCAAAGGAGAGCAACGAGGCTGGTGAGGGACTTGGAACACAAGCCATATGAAGAACGACTGAGGGAGCTGGGGTTATTCAGCCTGGAGAAAAGGAGACTCAGAGGTGACCTTATCACTCTCTTCAACTTCCTGAAGGGTGACTGTAGTGAGCTGGGGGTCGGTCTCTTTCTCCGGGCAACAACAGATAGAACAAGAGGACACAGTCTCAAGTAGCGCCAAGGGAGATACAGGCTAGAATTAAGGAGGAAGTTTTTCACAGAAAGAGTGGTCAAATACTGGAATCATCTACCCAGGGAGGTGGTAGAGTCACCATCCCTCGATGTGTTTAAAACAAGACTGGATGTGGCACTTGGTGCCATGATCTAGTTGAGGTATTAGAACATGGGTTGGAATCGATGATCTTAAAGGTCTCCTCCAACCTAGAAATTCTGTGATTTGAAGTGTGACTACCCATGAAGAAATAGGCACACCCCTGATCAGGTTGCAAGGTTTTTAATATTAGATAAAGCTTGAAGAGACTGGGGGGAATCATCCCCAGCTGAACCCCTGGTTACCCTGATGCTGGAGAACGAACAGGTGGATTTTCTGGTGGATGCAGGGACAAATCATTCTGTTCTAAATATATGTAAGGGAGCTTTTAGCCAAGATACTGTAAATGTTGTTGGTACCATTGGGGAGAGTGAAAATCTACCATTTTTCCAATCTTTAAAATTCAAGATAGGTAAGCAGTGGTTAACACATCAATTTCTATATATGTCTGAATGCCTAATGCTTTTCTTAGGGGGAGATATTTTAAGTAGATTAAATGCAACAACAATATTTGAAAATGGACAAATACAAGTATGTATTTGTGAAAGTAAAGCTCTGGAGATGCAGGTTTTTATGTTGTTGCAGCAACCAAATGCAACAGAGGGAATCCCAGAGAAGCTGGAAAACACCATCACTCCATTGGTGTGAGATGGCAGAATTATGGGGAAATCAAAAGCAGCAGAACCAGTAAGAACACAGTTGAAACCTAATGCCAGATTTGTAAGGCAGAAACAATATCCTTTGAAATTAGAAGCTAGAAAAGGGTTAGAAGAATTAATTGCTAAATTTGTGCAACATGGGTTACCAAGGAAATCTGAGTCAGAATATAATACTCCTATCCTACCGGTAAAGAAGCCACATACTAATGAATATAGGCCAGGGCAAGATCTCAGTGCTATTAATAAAATAGTGCAAGATATACACCCCATGGTAGCAAATCCTTATACACTTTTAACTACAATTAAGGAAACTGATGAGTGGTTCACTGTTTTGGATATTAAGGATACTTTTCTGCATACCCCTTGAAAGTGAGCTTCTTCTAGAGGAGTGTCCTGTAGGTCATCTAGACTGGAGTACACCTGTTCAGTGGTCTGCAAACAATCATGGACTGTTGTATTCATATTGTTGTTATCATATTTCTAGAGTCCCATACCTTCTGAGTGGTTTTCTCACAAGCATCTCTTCACAGTAGTGTTGCTCCTGCTTCTTCATCAGGGCTCCTCCAAGACTCTCCCTGACCAGCCAACCCACCCCCTTTTATCCCAGTTATCTTCATTAGCCACAGCTGCCACCCAATTAAGGACATCACAGCTGCAGCCCATTTAGAGCAACTAGGATCGGGGAAAGTCCACTTATGCAATACATATATTTTACTAGGACTCCTACTATAATGGACCAGTTCCCCTTTTTCCTGGGTCTGCTGTTAAGAACACTGCTGGATTCAGAAAAGCAGTTACTTTTAACTCCACATCATCTTGTTCTAAGAATATTGCCTGGTATATTAACATCATCTTGGTGATAAAGATGTCCTCCTTTTTGTTCCAGCACCACTGTAACTGTATGGGGCACAAAAACAGTCAATTGCTTTCTCAGAGGTAATTTTCTTGCTTCCTGGATTAGGAGAACTGTTGCAACTACTGCCCTAAGGCAAAACAAACAGTTCAAAAGGTTTATAAGTCCAGTAGTCCCAATGCAGGAGTGTTATAGATGGGTAATGTGATGGTTGGCTTTTGCAATTAAGGGATGAATATTATGTGTATTTTAAGAGAAGTTTTATTGATGTATAATTATGTTATTGTGATTTGTTCTCCCCGTAGTCCCCTTTCCCCTCCCCCTTGTATGGTTGCCACCAAATGGCCTTGGCAGTCAGGACATTTGGGAGGAGGGCAGGCTTGTTACTAGGAGGCGTGACATGTCAACACCTGACCTCCAATCAAGTTGCAAGAAAGTAGCCTCCACCAACAGACAGCGAAGAAAAGTTGACTGGCAGACTTTGTGAGGGGTTAGGGTTACCTGATGGAACACCAGGGGGTATAAAAGGCAGAGCAGCCCTTTTGTGCATGACCATGTGATGGTTTAGTTCCTCGCTTCCAGCGCTGCTCTTTCTCCTTATTCAGTCCTGTGAAAAAAGCAAATCACTTGTTTTTAGAATTTTAAAAGTTTAATAGTAATAAAATGGTTTTAAAAATTGTAATATCATTAGAGTAATAAAAATTTGAACAATTGGGATTAGGACAATATGAGACAAAAACAAAGAGTTACGGACAGTCCGGGTACCTCTTTCTGGGCAAAATAAGCGCAAAAAAGGACACACATTAACAGAGGATTAACCCTTAAAAACAATAGCCTGTTGCATATTCATACATCTCAGACATGATGCATAACTACCATTCAAACACCGGAGTTTGTCTGGTCCGTATCAACTTCTTCCTCTGAATCCTGATGGCGTCTTCAGGACTGAGCGAGGCAGGAAGAAGTTAGTTTCTTCTAATAAGGGAGCAATAAATTCTTTTTCTCTGAAAGATTTAGGTGTCCTGGGGCTGCTGTCTCAGTGCCAGTACCTCATTCTTCTCTTTAAAAAAGTATCCCACATACATAGTTTCTATTTTAACTCCAAAAGCTCAATTTTAACTACAAAACTACATTTACCATACTATTAAAATGTTAATACGGCACTACTAATCAATACAACATAATACATATAGTAAATATCTGTGTAGAGCCATATAATATGCACTTTTCACATTGACTTTGATGTTTTAATGTTTTTTTACATGTTTGCATCATGTTCTTTTCTCTCACTCGAGGGAGGATTGAAGTACTGAAAGGGTTAATATTATGTTTGAGGTTTATTTGATTTGTTGGTAACTTCTGGTGGGGAGCTGTGCCTGGGTTGTGTTAGGATCAGTCTCATAGTTGGTTTTTGGTTTTTTGTATGGGTTATAGAGGATTTTGGTTTCAGCCACGCTGGGTGGAGGGGAATTGATGATAAGATTTTTACAGCTGCAGCTAGACCTGCTCTGGCCCAGGTCCTGCAGCCTCCCTCGCCTTCCTGCCCAGCAGCTGTTGGAGCTCAGCCTGGCCAGAACATGGCCGATGGGGGGGGGGTGGGGGGGGTGGGGGGGTGGGGTCCGGCGGGCGGCCCGGGGAGCGGGAAAGGGGCTTGGCCCGTGGCAGGACTGCCTGGCCCAGCCTGGCCAGGACTGGGGACTGGGGTTGGGGCCTGCTACTTGTTCACAGACTGGAAAGGAAAGAAAGAGTTCTCGGGGTTTTTCGTCTTTAACATGTGTGTTTCTGTGGAGGGTTTTGTGCAGACGTGGCTTGAAGGGAAAGGCTATGATCATATACAGCTGGTTAAGAAGTAAAAATGCAGCTGTAAGCAGTAAGTTCTCAGCCTTCTGATTACAAGGCAAGGACACTGTGCCCTTGAGCAGGTAACTGTAAGACAAAAACAACACGATGTAAAAACAGGAACTAGTCTCAACAGAAAACCACAAGCATCCTGAGAATGTAGCCACAAAGGAGGAGCTGACATTTGATCTATAGCCAATGATGAGCTTAGCTTTTGCAATATGTATGAGCTTGATTAACGCTATTATAAAAGCATGTAAGCCGGATCAATAAATCTGAGACTTGTTGATCATCATCGGATGTGCTTGTCTCCCTTCGCTCCGTCATGTTTCACAGAGGCGTCTTTAGCTTCCCAGTCGTTCAACAGACTGTCAGTTACACAAAAAGCTTTGTATCACTTCTCTGAATTTCCTCTCATTCTAAACCAGGATACTGATATTGCTAATTTTTAGTTCCATGTCTCTGGTTTTTGACTCTTTTACATACCGCTCCAAAGTCATATCATTGATGACATAGAAGAAGCTGGTGAAGAGAGATTCCATGGGAATTCTCAGGAGTCAGGTCTTCTGAAACTCAGGATTATTATTATTTTCTCCACACTTTACACAAATGACTTTGTTTTGTTCTGATATTATGATAGGATGAAAATAAAATAAGTCACTAAGGGTATTTGCTTTGCTCAACTAACGATTTCATCTGGAAGGGAAAAGGGTCCAGCAATCTGAGTAAGAGTAAGTGAACAAGACCTGAAATTCCAGTGAATATAACCATGGGGTTGGAAATCATTAGATGCTTCACTCTTGGTTTGTCAAATTGCCTTTGAGAGAAACTGTATTCAGTCCCTGAAAATGCATGTCCCCAAGACATACTCAGCAGTAATCGAGTCTCCTCCTTTTTTCAAATGGTTTAAAGTTGCAAAGGAAATCTTTAAGGAAATTAACTGAGGCCAGATTAGAGAAAGAATGAGGAGCTGAGACTGAAAGACCAGTTATAGTTCCCCAGTCCTTGCCTAAGCAGTATGAATGCTGCTTGTGTTACCTCAAACAGCCTAAGTGGCAGCATCCTGCAGCCACTGACCACAAAAACATGGTCAAAAAAAGAGGGATTTAACCCTGGCCAAGACACTTCTCAGGTTTCAGAGACTTCCTTTGCTGAGATAATCTTGACTTAGAGTTTTGTGCTCAGTTCTTGTATCCTCCAAAGCTGCCCAAGGGATGTAAAATAAGCTGGACAAGTAAGATTCCTGATCTAAACATCAAGTTTGAAACTGATGAATTGAAAAATCAGAGGGAAACAGCACAGACCATCACCCCTGATTCACAGTGTGAAGGATTACCTGGCAAGAGAAGTGTCCTTTGTTTCAAGTGTCACTGCACTTTTTACGAGACTGTTGGGGTAACTGGTGCCTTTACTGGACAGACTGGATAGGGAAAGACCCAGGCCTTCTGCAAAAAGGCTCTATAGATAGTCAACTGGAAAACAAATACATCCAAAAATAGTAATTTTTTAACATTACTGTTCTTTTAAGGGACTCTCCAAAGCTAAAACCAAGTCCTACTCCTGAAACTTGGCTACCTCTCCACTGTTAGGGAAAGAGACATCTTAAAAGAAGGCTTAAACATGCCAAACTGCTGCCACATTCCTGCTTGTCAATCAAATTCAGCATGTTGAAAAAGTGAGCACTGCTCCACTCCTTCCCTGACCAGCCTGTCTGAACTCATACAAACCAGAGTAGACCTTTATGCTATGGCAATGAACACACACAGGTCTTCTTCCTGCAGAGCTCAGCCTAAGACTGTTCCTGAGCATATGCATCCTTGTCATGGCAAACCTGGGAAGTCTGAATTTATAACAGAGCTCACACACATGCATGTCTGGTAGCACTTACGGTTCTCTGATGGGATAAATCAACCATTCGGTCTCCATCATTATTTATTTGATGGCAAGGCACTAGAAGACTGAAGGAAAAAAACAAATAGTTTTTTTATGAAAATGTCTTTATGTGTACAATGCCAGTATTTTCAGAGAAAAGTAAAATTCTTTTCTGAAAAAAGCATGTGAAGGGACAATCTTTTAGCAGGTGTTAAAATGTATTACGGTCCCCTGAACCTCACTCTAGGGAGCTCAAGCATAACTTAATCACGTCACTGTTAATTCAGATTTTTTAATTGCTTTCCTTAAAAGTGGCTTAGCACCAGCTCAGACTCAAATCACCTGTAGGGTTGCTTCCTTGTCTATCCAGCCAATATTTCAATGCTGTGCTATTCTGCCCAGCAGGCTAGGAGGTTTTAACAATTAATCTGCTTGTCTATATTTACGGCCTGCTCAAGATGGCTCAAAAATTGCCCTTGATTGACCAACCTTATGTATTTTGCTGAAAGGAAGGTGTGGGATGCAGTGTAGTAAAAACTGTACCAGAAAAAAAAAAAAGTTGATTTCATTCCAATTGCACATATTTATTTATATATATATATTCTCATAAGAGTTTAACAAAGTCAATCTTCATGTTCACGATTGGGAGAAAAGGGTTAAAAGCAGAAGAATAGTGAGGAGGATGGTAGATTCACTCAAGTGACCTTGCAGCTGAGAATGTCAAGGCCTGGAGAATATCAGTGTAGGAAATCCCATATATTATGCCTACTATTGTTTATCCCCTGTCTGTTTGAGAAGTAGAATTTCTGTGTAGAGATAATGTAGGTGTTTAGAGAGACTTGGAGGCACTCTCATGCTCATGCCTGAGCTCCCTGTTTTGGGATAGAGAAGATCCAAGCTCAGAGATCATAAAGAGCACAGAGGACATCACAGCATGGTGCTAAACTATGTGTGCGCTGGCCCTTGATAAAATGGTGCAAACAGTAGTCCCGCCACCCACTAGTATGGACTGAGCCTAACGGTGCCTGCGTTCCTGCTTGTGTATCTCAACCCGAGTGTTGCTTCAGGATCCTCTGGCTAGCAATGTCATGAATGAAATTTACTCTTTGCATTTCAGCTGTGGTTTTGTGGTTGTTCCAGCTGCCTCTCTGTGTTGACTTACACATTTGGTATAGTCAGCAGGATCTGGGAACAACCATTCCATGGCTAAGGAAAAAGTCAGAAACTGGGGAGGCTGTAATGGTGATTCTCCACATTTATAGATGGCCCAGCACTGAACACTGGACCATGTGGCCACTTTCCTAGCAAAAATGGCTCTGCTGGAGGCATGGCCTGAAATACATGGCCTGAAATATATGATGGGGCAGAAGTCTGCTCACAAGTTAGCGGGGGGATTGTGCTGGTTTTGCAATAACTGACTTTTGGTGAAGAGGGGAAAAGGCAGTCACGAAAGTGATTCTCTGTGAGGAGCTTCTAGTAGCTTCCTCCATGCCTGACAAAAACAATCTCTGGCTAGTTCTGAAGATAGGCTACTGCTAAGCCAATTAGAAAAGCTAGTAGCGCCTCTATGATAACATATTTAAGAAAAAAGAAAGTGTAGGAGGCTCCTTTGTTCCCTGCTCTCTACAGAGGAGGTTCACTGTTGAGTAAGAAAGCAGCACGGACTCCAAGAAGGGTGGTTTGCACAACAGCAGCTTTAATGCGAAAACTCTTCTATTTTATAAACAGTTCAGATACATTCCACTTGATTGGCTAATTAACAAAAACACCTTTCTCACAAACAATCCTTGAGAAGAACAGAGAAACAGAGAATAGGAAAACGCCACCTGCAGGTTGTTTATTATAGCAAGTTATTATCATTTCTCAACGACTCCCTAAAAGTCTCACAAGTCCGCTGTGAAAAAACTTGTTTTCTCGCTCTCTGACCAGACTGTCGCATCCACAGAGGAGTGGGGGGAGGGGGCAGCTGGGTCCCCCTCCCTGAAGGGGCTGGCCAGGGCCTCTTGTGGGAGCAAGCAGCTGTATCCTGTGTTGGTGCGTCCGCCAGGCCATGCTGCTGGGGGCCATCCTGGCACCGCGTCCACCCATGAGGCCAGGACCAGTGCTAGGAGCCACCCTGACACCATCTGGTTCGGGAACAGCCACAGTTGTCTTGGCATGGTGTGAAGGTCCGCCCGAAATGAATGGGTGACGAATGGTTTTTGGGTGCAAAAATAACCAACATAGGCACAGGGGTTTTGCAGTAACAAATCAACAAGATGCAATTTATTGATGGTAACCACAGCTAAATATGCGTTTGGTTAGGGGATCTGGGGAAGAGAAGGGTAGGACAAGGGAAAAAGGGAGGAAAGAAAGTTAGGGAATGGGGTATAGCTACCAAGACGTGATGCCTTCGGGGTCCTGCCGCCGATGCTCGCTGGTACACGTCTTGGGGAGATTCTCAGAGAGGCAGTCGAACCGAACCCCAGATATACTGTTCTTGGTTGGGGGAAGGGTGGCCGAAATTAGGTTTCCATGGAGGGGAAAAGGATGGATTATTCCATTGTTTTCATGGCCGAATGCTCCCAGGTACGTTTACACTGGGCAAGTTCTCCCCCTTCCCTGAGTTGGGAGGGGGTACAGTCCCAGTCTCTGGAAGGAGGTTGCCAGAGGGGTGCCATGGGGGTGCCAATAGGGTGCCGGTAGGGTGCCAGAGGGGTTCTTGGTTCTTTGATGAGGGGATTCGCATCTCTGTTGGTCCGTCACGGTGGTTGAAGACAGGCAAGAGGGGTCTTCTCTTGGAGGGGGGGGAGCCACCCCAGAGCTCAGTCCAGCCAGGCCTGAAGTTTGGAAGAAAGTCCAGTTCCATTGTTCAGAACAGGGCAGCATGCCCCCTTCGAGTTCAGCATGGCATGTTCTGCAGACACCATCCGTAAACACACTAAATACGCATGAGACTTTCTTTCCCAACTGGCTCAATAGTTTTTAACCCTTTGGTGGTCCTTTTCTCATGACAATTGTGAGGCAAAAACGGAAGGATTTCCGGATGGACTTCCACACATGGTGTTGTAGTGCGTTTTTATACTTTGTAATACTTTGAAGTAGTTTTGTTTTGTATCCCCATATTTCTCCCAAATGGTTTATCCCAGACTGTACCCCCCTCCCTTTACCTGTGTTATCCCTCTCCCTGGATGAGACCATCCCCAAACCCCCACCCTGGCTCTCTGTCAATCACTCAGCATCCCATCCCCTCCATCTAGAAGCTTCGGTCCAGGTCCTCGAGTGATTAGCCAGAGGCCAGGGGTCAGCCCCCCAAGCCTTGTCTCATACGCTTTCCTAAATGTCTATCCCCCAGTATCCATCCCTTAGGGTCACTTATTGGTTAGTAAAATGTTATCTACTTTCGGTTCCCACCGCCCGTTAAATGCAACCTTGGCACATCTCCCGGGGCTCTCAGCAGGAGGCCCCCTAAGGTGCAGGAGCTCCTTCAGGACTCCTAGAATAAAACCTTGGATTAACCCCTGCTAAAAGTCGGACCTTTATCTTCTACCAATGTCTCTAGTGTCTCTTCTGCTGCAAAGGCGACTAGCCTAGGTGCCCTCAGTACCCTCGGGGCATGGGAGAGTGTCTCCCCACTGTCAGCCGTGTCAGGGCTGGCCCCCCGGTGTCTGCTGACTTGGGACTGGCCAAGGGTTCCTGAGAGGCTCACAGAGGGACCGAGACAGCATGGCTCGCAATGGACTTTATTTACTTAGCTGCTTTTAACCAGCCATACTGGGGACAGAAAGACAGAAGTGGCAGCAGCAGCTTTTCTTTTTTCAGCTTTTTTCACTATTTGCACCTAGCTTGTAGCTGCCAAATGAATCAGACCTTCAGCCTCGGCCAGGCCAGAGGTAAAATAGGTCCTCAGATGAGGCAGGGACAGGTTGGATTTAAATCTATACAGGGACTTCTTCCAGTCACATTCTATTACAGTAGAATCCATGATGTTTGCATGTCTGAGACGTAACACATGACAGAACTCCCTTGGTCATCAGCAAACAGGGTGCTTTATTGTTCGGAGCTTACTTTTATAAGCAATGCAAAACTCTCGGGTCGAGACAGCTCATTGGTCTCTCTCTGTGCTCCCAGACTCTAAACCAATACAATGTCTGCATCTTAGGAGAGCTCCCATTGGTTGTGAGCTTCAGTCAGTCAGCCCAGAGGCTGCTCCATGGAGCTGAGCTGCTTATTATAACTTGATTAATACTAATGCAACATCTCACCGTTTTGTCTTTACTAAAAATCGTGGTTTGTTCTCTGTCATCTATTTGCAGGAATTCCTAGCAAACAGGGTGACAGAAAACCAGCATGGTTTTAATTTGCATTACTTATATATAGTGAAGGTGCAGTATATTGGTTTAGAGTCTGCAGGCAAGAATTTCTTGGTGTTTAGTGTTGCAGTGTGATTTCAGGGTTTAC
Source organism: Zonotrichia albicollis (assembly GCF_047830755.1). NCBI lineage: Eukaryota > Metazoa > Chordata > Aves > Passeriformes > Passerellidae > Zonotrichia > Zonotrichia albicollis. The sequence goes on along the minus strand of NC_133859.1, from coordinate 17,495,539 downwards.
CTTAGAAACCCGGGTCCCTCCCATGAAGATTCCCTCCCAGGTGTGTCAATCACCTCTCCTTTCCCTTTCCTGACCCCTGCCAAGCACTGTTTGTCAATCCTGGAATTCCAGAAGGGTGTCGAGTGATTGGCAGATTCAAAGGATGTCCTCTACCCCTGGGGGGGGGGGGGGGCAGGGGGCATTGGGCCATCCAGGCGTCCTTTGTCCCTTAAGACCTCCTCCCATGTACCTGGTTGGTGGCTTCCCATCCTTTCCCTGCCCCTCTCCCCCCAGGTTAAAAAGGCGAGCAACCACGTGGTTGGGAGAGTTCCATTGGAGCTTGGAGAGTTCTATTGGAGCTTGGAGAGTTCTATTGGAGCTCTTGTTGGATTCAGAGGCCCATGGGAAAGAAGAAAGCTCTGGATCAAAACTCTCCATCAGAACTGACTCCTTTCCTTCACCATCGCCTTAAAGCTTTTCCGCCAGAGGTAAACCTGAGGAGCGGACCCTCTCATGAGAGGAATCTCCATCCCGCTACCACCAGAGCCCCAACATGCCTGGACTTGTCTCCAAGTGTCCAGCCGCAACACAGAGCTAGCCAAAAGTGTCTCTGGGGTGAAACACCACAGTTGCCGCTATTTGGTTCAGCAGCAAGGCCAGACAAGCTCAGGCACGTCCCAAATGGCTATATTGGCAATATTCCAATAGTTTAGGTTACAAGTTACAACTTATTTCTAAAAAATATATAAACCACTTAAGTCTTAAAACTGTTAAAGAAAAGTCTAACTACTAGAAAAGCAATCTGTAAACAGGAAACCAGTTCGTAAACAAGAAAATTAATTTGTAAACAAAATTGCAAGTTAAATCTTATCTCTAAACTGAATTTATAACTTTGAAATAATTAACCTGAGAACTGTGAGAAAAAACAAACTTAACATATAAAGCAATTTCTAAATAAATAGAGTCCTTATATGAAGCGATATTTTAAGAGTCCCAGATTTCTATGAGGTATTTACTTTTTGCTATGGATACATGACTCTGTAATGTCTCTTGTTTTAGGTAGTTGAATATCATAAGGTTACTGTACTGTTATATGATTTATTTAAGACTTAAAGAGGGGGGTGTACCCTCACCCCAACCCCTTTTACCCCCCCAAGTAAGCTTTTATGGACATCTAGTGTAAGAAGAATTTTAACAAGAATAATAGTGCAACCCATTTATCCCTGAAAGAAAAATCTAACACCCAGAATAGATGGCTTTTAACTTTTAAAATTATGACAATGGCAGAACTTCAGCTAAGGAACCCCACAACCAAAATTTGCCTACGACAAATTAATTTTGCTATGAGTACCTCAGTGGATATCCCCTGGATCTTACCCATCCTTCTCAAAACAACGCAACAATAATCACTTGGAGTAACAAAAAGATACATGACACGGGAAAAGGAACCGTAAGTACCGTGTGGTTGAGTGGTGTGTGATCGAGCGTGTGTGTGAGACGTGATTCTATCACAAAGTGAGTGTGGACCCCAAGATCACAGTTCCACTCTCTCGTGAAGCGGTCAGTCGCAGGGGAAGCGGACTCCTTGGCTCATTACACACGTGAAGCCTGAAACTCGGGGGGGAGTTCAGGGGTTCGATCAAGGGTTTGGATCAGAAGGGAAGGGACGTTCCCAAAGGGTTTGGGAGCTGGTAAACCTTCTGGTCTGGAGTTCAGGTAAGAGAGCTCATTGCCAGCCAAAAAGTCCACAGAAGGGTTCTCCGTGAGGCTAAGTAAGCTGGTATGTTTTTAAGCAGACGTCAAAGAAACCGGTACCAGATAGAGACCTGGGATTCTCTTTGAGAATTCCAGCCGAAACAAACTCAAGGTAAGAAAGGTCAGGAAAAGTCGTTTTCAAAGATGGGACAGAGAAAGAGCAAGGCTCAGAGAAAACTCCAGGAAAAGCCTTCGAAAGCTCCAGAAAAGGTTCAACCTGAAATCCCAAGGGATAGTCCATTGGGATGGATGTTAGAACATTGGGAGGACAACCCTAGGAGGGAGGGAAAATCCAAGGAGAGAATGATCCATTTTTGCATCGAGAAATGGGGAGGGAAAGAGATCGGGAGGTATGTGGTCTAGACTGTTTTTGGCATGTTCGAGACCTGGACGTGCCAAACTTTATACAACCATGTCGCTGACCAGCACCCACAAGACTTGGAAGAATTAGAATATGCTGTAATATCAGAAATTCTTGTTTGGGATTATTCACGATAAGAGCCCACAGGTGCGCAGCAACTCGGGGCCAGGAATGGAAGCCGCTGGATAACCTCCTGCCTCCCTATCTGGTCCCTCCGCCCCAGCCTGTGCAAGCCCAAGTCCCTGTGCCCACAGCTGCGGGACCTTCACAAGCCCAGGTACCTCCGGTGTCCGTGTCGCCTCCAGAAGCCTCGCTCCCACAGGAGCAAGCTTCAGTGCCTCCGCTCCCACAAGAACAGGCTTCAACACCTTAGCTTCCATAGGAGTGGCCCCAGCCCCCATCACCACCCAAATTGGAAGAGAAGTGAATCCTCCCCATGGGAGGAGCCAGCTCTCCCCCAGCCCATCGAACACGACAAAAAACTAGGAAGGTAAACACTGATGATAGTGAGGACAAGGAAGAAAAGCCCAACCTCTTCCCCTTATGGGAAGTGCTGACTGCTCTAGGAATTATCAGCTTTGTGAATGTGCTGATCAATACTGGGGACGTCAGGGCTTTCAAAAAGGAGATGGGGAAGTTGATGGATGATCCGTTGGGGGTTGCAGAAAGACTAGATGAGTTCCTAGGAACCAGCATTTACACCTATGATCACCTTAATGCAATATTAAGGTTGTTGTTTAACAACGAGGAAAGACAAATGATCAGGCAAGCCTCGATCGGGGACTGGGAACATAGGAACCCACAAGGGGAGTGAGGAGACCAGAGGTGGTTGGACTAGAAACTGTCTTGGAGGGCCCAGATGGAGGAAGGCAGACAGAGGATGATAAATCTCAGAAACATGGTAATACAAGGTATATGGGAGGCAGTGCCGAAAGGGCAAAACATGAGTAAAGTACTTGGAGAGTGCCAGGGAAAGGATGAGACACCCACTGAATGGCTGGAAAGGCTGAGAAAGAGCCTCCAAATGTATTTGGGAACAGACCCTGAGTCCCCAGTCGAGGAGGTCCTGTTGAAAACTCAATTTGTGGCGAAATTGTGGGAAGATATAAGGAAGAAACTAGAAAAGATAGAGGGATGGCAAGATAGAGAATTGCAGGATTTGCTTCGGGAGTCCTGGAAAGTCTACATGAGAAGGGATGAAGAAAAACAGAAAATCCAGGCAAAAGTGCTAGTGGCCACAGTAAGGGAAGCACAGAAACAAGAACAGGTCTGGGAGTCAGCAAAGTCAGCGGCCCCGAGGAAGCAGAACTCTTCCCAAGGTAAAGACTCAAACAATCAGAAGAAGGATATTGAGTGCTTTTACTGTAAACAAAAGGGCCACATTCAAAGCAATTGTCGGAAGAAAGTCAAGAATGAGAAAATGTTTCAGGAAGACTAGAGGTGTCAGGGGCTTTTTAATTTGGGGTTCGGGACATCCAAGAAGCCCTTGATAAATTGAGACTGGGACTCCACAAGCAAGAGGTAGTATTTTTAGTAGATTCTAGAGCCAAATGGACCACTGTACAGCGATTACCACTGGGATGCTCTATAAGCGATGATACTATGATGGTAATCGGGGCAAAAGGGGAACCTTTTAAGGTTCCAATTATTAATAACATTGAAATAGAAACAGAGAATAATGTTTTGTGAAGATAGCCAAAAACTCCACAACTTTGTGAAAGTTGTAATGCCGGTATGTTTATTATTACAGCGCTGGATGCATGCGGAGATTACTCTCCTTAAAAGACACGCATACCTCTGGGAACTTCAGGTCCCTTTTTATCCCCCTCTCAAATACATATGCATACAGTTTCACAATAGGTTCATACATATTCATTTTTACGAGTTTCGCGTGGCATTTGCTGCTAGTTCTTCTTTATCAGAAAGAATTCCTAGGTCAGGCTGACCTGCTTTCACAGCAGTCTCTCTGTCACTCTTTATCACCCTCTGTCTCCCCCCCTTATCTCTGTCCTTCATTGAATCCCTGAGCCTAGGCCTTGCAGTCAGGCTACAGACTACAGGCTTCAAACTACAGACTTAACTCAAAGATGTACATTTCACGTAAATCAAAATGGATTTCTACTCTGGAGAATTTCTACTCTGTCTCAATAAGCGTTGCATTGGAAATATGTTACTGGTCGAGGAAGCAGAATGCAATCTGCTGGGAAGGGATCTGATGGTAGTGCAGAATTCCCAGCTCAAGCTGAGGTTGTACCAACTCACTGACAAGGATGAAAGGAGGATAGATCCAAAGGTTTGGTACACTCAAGGGGAGGCTGGGAGGTTGGACATCAAACCAATCCATATTGAAACTGAGAGGGCGGAGGACCCTATTAGGGTAAAGCAGTACCCTATTCCCATGGCACGGAGGAAGGGGTTGAAACCAGTGATAGAAGAAGTAGTGAAGAAAGGAACGCTGGAGCCGTGCATGTCCAGACACAATACCCCAGTATTGGCAGTGCGGAAAACAAATGGTAGTTATAGATTACTGCAGGATTTAAGGGCTGTGAACCAAAGGACTAAGACACTGTTCCCCATGGTTTGAAATCCTTATACTTTGTTAAATAATGTCTCTCCCAAGGATACGTCGTACAGCGTGACTGACCTGAAAGATGCCTTTTGGACCTGTCCTTTAGCTAAGGACAGCAGAGATTATTTTGCGTTTCGATGGGAAATTGCTGAGTTTGAAAGCAGGCAGCTGGGCTGCGCCTGCAATCAGCTGCCGAGCCACGCCCCCTCCATGGAGGAGCAGACTGGCTTCCCCTTCCCCTGTCCCAGCTCCTCCCGCAGGGTCAGCCTCAAGGACAGCATGAAAAACTCGGGGGGGAAGCCAGGCTGGTTGCAGGTGCCGCGGCAGCCGCTGCTGGGGGCGGCGGGACCGCGTATGGCTCCAAAGAGGGTTCTGCGGGCCCGGCGCCGTTCTCAGCAGCATCTTGAACTGGAACTGGGCTGGCGGAAGGCGGCGAAGCCACCGGGGGAGCCAGTGGTGGCGGCGGGGTCGCCATGGCCAGAGGGGGCACATTCCCCACCAGGCTGGAGGCAGCAGCTACGTCTTCTCTGGGTCCCGGAATCTGCAGCGCAGGCGCAGACAGTAGAGCTGGCGGAGCCAACCCGGGAGGCGGTGGGGCCGCGGGGTCGGCCCCCGGGGCATCCTCAGGCGGGCACATAGCCGCGGAGACAGGCTGCCTCTCTGAGACAGGCTCTTGCTGATCGCTGCTGCTGTCGATTACGTCGCCTAGCAACACGGGCGAAGCCGTGGGAAGCGGCGCCTCCGCGATCGAAACGCCGACAAACTGCTGGAGGCAGTGGGGCCGATCCGGCTGCCAGCGGGGCTGGCCCAGGCTGCGGCGGGGCCGCGGGTGGGGCCGTGGGCGGGGCCGCGGGCTGGGCCACGGGGTCTGGCGCCTGCCGCGGCGCTGGCCAGGGCGGGACCTATGGCCAACTCACATCCCCCCCGAGGGCAACGAGGGGGGGAAAAAGCAGCTCCATTTGAGCATGCTCCAAAGGCGCAGTAAAAACTTTTCCTTGGCTCCGGGCGATGCGGGGGGGCTGGGAACCAGCAGTTCGTGTTCCTGGACAGGTTCCTCTCCTGCCGGGTCTGGTGGGAATGGAGCACGACCTCTGCATTCGGCAACCCATTCAATTGAAGATTCTTTCCATTTCAAAACTTTAAAGAGAGTTTTGAATGCCAGATAAATGCGAGGAAATCCAAATCCCTGTTAAAGAGCGTCCTCAAAAATTAATTCCATGCATTCCCATATGTGCGAATCGAGGGAATACACCACATCTGTAAAAAATCTATAGAATTTTGTCCATCTGAAAAACTCATAGAAATTTCTCTTCACCATAGGAACTCTGTCTTCATGACCCCATCTTTGCCAGAGGGCAATAATTTTCTCCTCTGCGGGGGGATAATGGAACCTCTGCCTCCATAGGCACCCTCTGCCACATCCCAGCCCACATTGTGCGAAGGGCAGCAGTTTCAGGAAGGGAAGAGTTAACAGTACCTTGTGACAGTGTCCTCTGGACTTCAGCAGGCTGCTCTGTGCTGTGAAGATTTCCGGACATCTTGACTGGGAGACTTCAAAAGGTTCTCTTTGTGGTCAGCCTTGGCAGTGAACTCTGTCCAAATTCAGGGTCCTCGGTTCTTCAGCTCCAAGCTAGAAGCTACTTCTGTGGTCACTTGTGTAGTGACATCAATGCCACACACTCAGGGTTCACCCAGCGTGGCAATGCTCCTCTGGGGGCTCACCAAAAGAGGACTTTTTCTTCACTCAAGGTTACCAATTGTGCGAATTTTTCGTCACTCAGGGTTACCAATTGTGGTGGTGTTTGCAGGGGTCCCACGACGAGAGAAGAGACGAGGATCTGACTCCATGTTTCAGAAGGCTAATTTATTATTTTATGATATATATTATATTAAAACTATACTAAAAGAATAGAAGAAAGGATTTCATCAGAAGGCTTGCAAGGAAAGGAGAAAGAATGGAATGAATAACAAAAGTTTGTGACTCTCAGAGAGTCTGAGCCAGCTGACTGTGATTAGCCATTAATTAAAAACAACCTCATGAGACCAATCACAGACCCACTTGTTGCATTCCTCAGCAGCAGATAATTATTGTTTACATTTTGTTCCTGAGGCCTCCAGCTTCTCAGGAGAAAAAATCCTTAGGAAAAGATTTTTCATAAAACATGTCTGTTACAGGCAAGCACTTGAGCAAGTGCTGAGTCACTTTGTACCGGTGGAAGGAACAAAATTATTACAGTATGTGGACAATTTATTGATTGCTGGTCCAAGGGACGAGGATGTAAAGATGAGTACCATAGCACTCCTGAATTTCTTAGGGGACAAAGGATTGAAAGTGTCTACGTCGAAACTGCAGTTCACAGGGCCCAAAGTCAGGTATTTGGGACATTGGTTAACAAAAGGTAAGAAGATATTAGACCCTGAAAGGGTAGCAGGGATCATTGCCCTGCCTCCTCCACGGACAAAGAGAGAAGTGAGACAATTATTGGGGCATTTGGGATATTGCTGGCAATGGATTGAAGGGTACAGTGGGAAGGTAAAGTTTTTATATGAAAAGCTCACCACTGACAAATTAAATTGGACAGAAAAAGATGAGGAGAGATTTAAGGAATTAAAAGAAGCACTCGTGGCAGCACCAGTGCTGAGCGTTCCCAATGTGAAACAGCCATTCCAGTTGTTCGTGGACGTCAGCAGTCATATCGCCCATGACGTGTTGATGCAGGACTGGGCAGGGGCCAGGAAACCGGTAGGTTACATATCTAAGCTTCTGGACTCTGTAAGCAGGGGTTGGCCCACTTGTTTGCAGGCAATTGTGGCTGTGGCATTGTTGGTGGAAGAAGCTAAGAAGGTAACCCTTGGGACTCCGTTGGTGGTATACACGCCGAATAATGTGCGGAGTATACTACAACAAAAAGCAGACAAATGGCTCATGGATGCTAGGTTGCTAAAGTATGAAGCCATTTTGATTCACTCGCCTGACTTGGAGCTACGAACAACAACTGCACTAAATCCGGCCCAATTTTTGTTCGGGGAGGTCTCAGAGAAGTTTATACATAACTGCACGGAAGTGGTGGAGCTGCAGACCAAGATAAGACCGAATTGGGAGAGGGAGGAATTAGAAGCGGGAGAAAAATGGTTTGTGGATGGATCAGCGAGAGTGATAGAAGGCAAAAGGAAATCGGGATATGCAGTTGTGGATGGCAGGACAGGAGAAGTAATAGAAGCGGGTCCTCTGAATGTGGGATGGTCGGCTCAAGTGTGCAAACTATACACAGTCTTGAGAGCTTAGAAAAGGCTGAAAGGGAAAAAGGGGACAATTTTTACAGACTCCAAATGTGCTTTTGGGGTGGTTGACACATTCAGGAAGATTTGGGAAGAGAGAGGGCTGATCAACACTCGAGGACGGGGACTGGTGCATGGAGAATTAGTCAGGCAAATTTTGGAGGCAGAAAGGGAGCCAGAGGAAATTTCAATAGTACACGTAAAAGGGCATCAGGTGGGAATGCAGTTTCGAATCCAGGGAAACAATTTGGCAGACAAAGAGGGCAAAAATGCAGCCTTACTGATGGTAAGTGCCCTGGAGGTCAAAGGAACCGAGGCCTCAGAATATCCTCCACAGCCCTCCGAAAAGGAAATTAAAGGTTACAAGAAAATTGGGGAAAGATTGGAGGAAGGTAAGTGGAAATTACTGGACAGTAGAGAATTAGCGTCAAAGGGTTATACCAGAAGAATCTTAAGGAGGTTGCACCAGCAAACACACTGGGGGGCACAGGCCCTTGCAGAACTGTGATGGTGGTCACAAGGGTTTCAGGATGAGAGAGAGACAAGAATGTTGAATCCATGTTCAGAAGGCTTGATTTATTTTATGATATATATATTGCATTATAACTATACTAAAAAGAAAATAGAAGGAAACGTTCTCAGAAGGCTAGCTAAGCTAAGAATAGAAAAGAATGAATAACAAAGATCTGTGTCCCGGCAGAAAGCAAGAGCAGCTCTGCCATGAGTGGTCAGTAAATCCAAACATCCTCAGGAGACCAATCACAGATGCACATGTTGAATTCCACAGCAGCAGATAACCATTGTTTACACTTTGTTGCTGAAACTTCTCAGCTTCAGCAGGAAAAAATCCTAAGAAAGGATTTTAATGAAAAGATGTCTGTGACATATCACCTTTTCAAATTTAGTTTAATTAAAAAGAAAAGTGTTTGTAATTTTCTCTGCTGTGCACATGCAGAGAAAAGAACAAACACTTTACAGGTTATCTGTTGCCAATCAAAACCTCACTCAAGTGCTGGTGTGGAATGAACAGGGAATTTCTTCACCTGTAGAACATACAATTCTATCATATCACTAAAGCAATCTTACAATATAAGAAAATGCAAAAACAATGCAAAGAAAATTCAAGTCCAAACAGCTGAGTTTCAGGAAAAGTCCATGGACTGAAGATGTTCCTCTTTGCCATTTCTGAAACTCCTTTTTGGTCCTGAAACAGGCTTGCTGCAGAAAAGTCCATCAATAGTTATCAAAAGTCCATTGACAGTCACAAAATAATTTGAAACAATTTGAGACAACTTCTGGAATGTCCTGGCCACAGCTTGAAATAAACAGGGCCAGGAGACTTCTTCTCCTTTTTAATGCCTTTATTAAAAGTGATCAGCTCAGGATTGGGCGGCTCGGCAGGGCTGCAGTCCCCGTCGCATCTCCCAGGGCGACTCAGAGGAGGAGGATATGCGCAGCTCCATCCACTAGGGGCAGAGCCGGGGGATCCGGTCCTCGTGGGAGCCTTTAGGGCGTGGTGTCCCCGTCAGATGTTGGTCCTCTCAGCCTCGTCGGCCGCCTGGTCCCGGCGTTGGGACGACTCTCTGCTCAGGGCAAGAGGGACTCCACATCTCTGCAGGCTCAGCAATCGGCTCCTCATGTCCAGACACCACTTTAGTCTCTCAATTCTTATTTGGCTCGTTGTTTTTGGGGTTTTCTCGTTGCATTTTGGAGTCGAGGTCCCAAAGCCTGCTGGTCTTGGAGTCACTTTGCATAACCCCTCCCTCTAGGTCTCTTCTCCTCACTGTTTGGGAAGGTCCCCACCCGTTACTGTCTCGGAGAAGGGCCATTACCTCGCCCCAGCCAGGGCTTTTACTAATACAAAAGAGGAGATAAGCTACAATGACCCGGTATTACAATAACAAAGCACTAAGAACCCTGGCAGAGACAGATCTGGCTGCGTCCCTGTAACTCCCTCTCACAAAAAAAATATTAACCGAATGTTTTGTTCATAACACAGCTGTCCCCAGAAATCCCATCTCAGGTCTGGGGATGTTTTTTCCCCACAGCAAGCAAGCCATGATTGCTTCCCACTATGCCCTCTGCCTCTGCAATGCAAATGCAACAGGTGTGTCTCCCATCTGCCTCATGGCACCACCCCCTCTGGGCTGGGGACCAAAGGCAGAACTTTCGGGACCCACCTGCCCCTCGCCACTGGGGCGCACGAGGGGCGGCAGAGATAGCAACCTCCAAGGGGCAATCCCTGAACAAACACCACCCAACCTGCCAAGAATGCTGATTTTGAACGTAGGCAGCAGGGCTGCTTCCACAGCCAGCTGGCGAGCCCTGCCTCTTCCATGGAAAGAGAGACTGACACCCTCTTCCCCTGTCCCAGCTCCCCCCGCAGGGGCAGCCCCAGGACAACCAGAAAAACTCAGGGGGGAAGTCACGCTGGGTGCAGGAGCCGCTGCGGGTTGCTCCGAGGGTCCCGCGGGTTCGGGCCCATTTGCAGCATCATCCTGAACAGGGACTGGCTCGGCGGGAGGCGGCGAGGGTGCGTGGGAACCCGCTGCTGCTGTGTCGCTTGGCTCCGGGAGTGGCAGCGCAGGCGCGTGCTCTGCCTCTGCTGGAGAGCCTGGCGGGCACGACATGGGGTCGGCAGCGTCTTCTGCCCCTGGCTCTGGGGTTGGCTCGGTGGGAGGCACAGTCGCAGTCTCCGGCGGAGTGCGCACGGGCAGCGGCGGAACAGGCGGGGGGGGGCAGCAGCAGAGGATCGCTGTTGTCTAGCAACATCGGCGCAGCCACGGGACGCGGCAGAAGCGACGTCGGATATACGTTGCCTAGCAACAGCGGCGCAGCCGCAGGGAGCGGTGTTTCTGAGCTCGCAGGCGGGGAAGCTGCGCCCACAGGCTCTGCTGGAGGGATGGCCACGGGAGAGGCCGCGCGGGGAGGCGCCCGCACCCGCAGGGCAGGTTGAGGCGGTGCTCGTGGAGCTGGCCGGGGTGGTGCTCACGGCGCTGGCCGGGATGGCGCCGCCCACTTCTCACTCCCCGGAGAGAGAGAAGCGGGGGAGAAAGACGGCTCCATCTGAGCATGCTCTGAAGGCGCAGTATAAAAAACCAGCTCCGGGCGAAACTTCCCTCCCCCGCTGGGATGCAGGGGGGCTGAGAAGCAGCATATCGTCCCCCTCCAAAGGGTCTTCTCCTGCAGGAGTCGGGGGAAATGGGGCGAGCCTGTTGCAGTTAGCAATCCAGGGAAAAACCGCTGCTCTCCGCTTCAAGACTGGAAAGAGCATCCTAAATGCTGGATAAATCCGGGGGTATCCAAACCCATGGTCCAAAACGAATTGGAAAATGGAGTCCATGCACTCCCATATGAACACATCAAGGGCATACAGCACATTTGTAAAAAACCCAAAGAGCTTTGCCCATCGAAAAAACTCATAGAAATCTGTCTCCAACAGGAGAATTCCGTCCTCTTCACCCCATTTCTGCCAGAGGGCAATAAGTTTCTTCTCTGAAGGGGAGAATCAAACCTCCTCCTCTATGGGGCAAGTCCTCCACATCAGCAGCCACAAACTACGAAGGGCCACATTTTCAGGAAGGGAAAAACCAACAGTACCTTGTACCAGGGTCCAGCATACTCTGGCCATCTGCATGGTGCTGCTAGGCTCTCCGAACATCTTCCTGGAGACTTTTCAGAAGGTTCACTTTGTGGTCAGCCTTGCTGTGAACTCTGTCCAAATCAGGATCTTCAGTTCTTCAGCTCCTAGCTGGAATCCACTTGTGTGGTCACTTGTGAAGCAACCATCAATGCCACACATTCGTGGTTTACCCAGTGCAGTAACTGCTCCTCTGGAGGTCTCACCAAGTGATGATTTGCTCTTCAGACGAGGGGTCACCAATTGTGATGGTGGTCACAAGGGTTTCAGGATGAGAGAGAAACGAGAATGTTGAATCCATATTCAGAAGACTTGATTTATTATTTTATGATATATATATTACATTATAACTATACTAAAAAGAAATAGAAAGGAAAACTTCTCAGAAGGCTAGCTAAGCTAAGAATAGAAAAGAATGAATAACAAAGATCTGTGTGAGACAGAGTAGAGATCCATTCTGAATTAGGTGAAGTGTCTAGGAGAGGTGAAAAGTCTGTGAGGCCAAAGCTGAAGGAAAAGTCAGATGCCGGAGACAGCAAGACGACAGAGAAAGAAAAACAGAAATGACCACAAGGTCAATTTGCCCCTGACCTAGGAATTCCTTTGGTAAAGAAGAACTGGCGATAAATGTCACGCAGAATGAATATGTATGAACCTATTGTGAAACTGTATGCATATGCATTTGGAAGGGGGATAAAAGGAGACCTGAGGTCTTCAGGGGTATGCATGCCTTTTGGGGAGGCTTGCGTCCGGTGCGCATCGTAATAAAGGCATACCGGGCTTTATAACTTTTATAAAGTTGTGAGGTTTCTTCTTTTCTCCGCAAAACATGTGTCCCGGCAGAAAGCGAGAGCAGCTCTGCCGTGAGTGGTCAGTAAATCCAAACATCCACAGGAGACCAATCATGGATCCACCTGTTGCGTTCCACAGCATCAGATAACCATTGTTTATACTTTGTTGCTGAAACTTCTCAGCTTCAGCAGGAAAAAATCCTAAGAAAGGATTTTAATGAAACGATGTCTGTGACACAGAACAGCTCTTGAAATTTTTCAGGTGCAGAGGAATTTATGAATTGGCCAAGCAGGAGGTACAAGGATGCTTGATCTGCCAGAAAGTTAACCGAGCTAAGGCAGAACAGGCAATCCAATGGAGCAGACCCATAGCATACCGACCATTCGAAAGAATTCAAGTTGATTTTACTGAACTGCTCAAGGTGGTAAGGTACAAATTCTTGTTAGTAATAGTAGATAAACTGACCCATTGGGTGGAAGCCTTTCTGAGCTCCAGGGCAACAGCTCAAACAGTATCCAAAATACTTTTGGAGGAAATTGTACCCCAATATGGGGTAGTGAACTACATAGATTTGGACTAGGGAACTCATTTCACCTCAAAGATTATTAAGCAGTTGGCTGAGGCTCTAGGCATCCAGTGGGAATACCACACTCCGTGGCATCCCCAGAGTTTGGGACAGTTGGAAAGAATGAATCAGACATTGAAAGCGCAATTATCAAAGTTAATATTAGAAACCCAGATGTCCTGGCTGAAGAACCTCCCCCTCGCCTTGCTTAATATCAGGACTATGCCTCACTCCGAGACGAGGCTCTCATGGTTTGAAATGTTATATAGAATGCCATATGAACATGGAATGCTGGTGGAACACTCCAGACTGGAGGATAGTCAAATTCAACCTTACTTGATAGCAATAAATAAGAATTTACAGGAATAAGGGAAACATGGGATGGTATCCCGGAGTGCTCCTCTGGGGTTTGCTATCCACAAAATACGACCGGGAGACAAAGTGCTTGTGAAAGTTTGGAAAGAAGTTCCCCTCTCCCCTCACTGGGAAGGTCCCTTTCTTGTCCTTCTGACAACAGACACGGCCATTTGGACGGCAGAAAAAGGCTGGACACACGCATCGTGGGTGAAAAAGGTCGAGCATCAGGAGGAGGCTCCTGAGTGGAGGATCACCTCTTCCCCTGGGGACTTAAAGATAAAACTGCACTGACCAAGTAAATGACCAACGGAGAGCGGATAAGTTGTATACTGCCTAATTGTGTATGTTATCTGGTCGCATACTTTAAGTGCAAGTACTGTCTGGAAGTTTTTGTTACACATTGTAGAAGGGGACAGTGGTCTGAAGGGATTGTGTACCCGGTGTTTGGAGGAAGAACTCAAACTGACTGACCGCATCTTAACTCTCGCCACAAATTTAGGAATAATAGAATTGGATTCTCAAGAGTGATATTACATATTTAAGAACCGTATAAGAGGGAAACTAGATTCTAAGGCTGACATCTTAGAGGTCGAGTGCCAGAAATCAATCAGAGTACCTTGCAGCTCAGATGCAGTCAATGTATCAAGGTGGGGCACCTTTAAGAGGACGTATGTGGCTCAGTCTGAGAGTGAGATCCTGGAAGAATACTCTTGCTGCTGAGAAGATGGTCTTCCTCGCCGCTGGCGGCACCCCAGGGGGCACAGACAAAGGCAAAGGAGTACACCTATGGGAAATCCGGATGGGCTTGAGCCTAGTCATGTGCAGAACAGCCAGTTTGCACACTGAGATCCCGTCTCAGACAGGAGGGCAGAATCCTGTTGAAGAGTGCAGACAATGCACTTGGATTGTCCAAGAGGGAAAAGAAGGAGAGGTAATCTCAGCATACCCGGCCTTGGAAGATTGCATCATGGAGCAAGGCAGGTACTGCATCATGAATTACAGTCAATTGAAATTATGCAGATTGGGCAAAGAAACATGTTTCAATCAAAAGGCAAGAGTTAAGGGCAGGCTGTCAGCAGCGTTTGATCACAAAATACAAAAGAGGAATGCAGGAAAGATATCGGTCCCTATTTGTAACCAATGCAATCAAACTCTGTGGGTCGGGGGAAAAACTGAATTGGTTTTTGTAGCGTATTATCAAGTTAACCCATTGTGTTATGATAATACCTGACTTGAAATATGTGTTATGAACGGGAAAACGTGCTGGGTTGGAAGGAATTTAAAATATGAGAATAAGCTCCCCCTGAAGAGCGAGCCTGTCATCTTGGACCTCCTTGAGGCAAATGATGACAGGGCCTGTCTGCAATATGATAGGGCTTTCTGCTTCTCAAAAAACAAGGAAGGGATAGATCCCGAAAGCAAAATGAAGCAGATAGCTCAGGAATTGAAGAGACAGGAGTCAGAGTTGAGGAAAAGGAGGGTGGAGCAGGAAAGGTTGAAAACTCTGAGTGGACAATATGAGCAACTTGAGAGACAATATGCCAACTGGGGACTACCTGCCCCAGATCGAAACTTATTCACTGACCTTGTTGAGGAAATTGCCATGGAACTGGGATTGTCGAATTGTTGGATTTGTGGGGGGCTGAAATCTGCCAAGAAGTGGCCTTGGAAAGGTGAGAGTTTAACCCCGGATCAGCTGTTGAAATGGGATAAAAACCGGGTCTCCAGGATGATGCAGAGACCTGAGGGCTGGGTGTTGGATCAGAGGGTGATTGGAACAATTTGTATCAGCAGGGAAGGAAAAGAATATACCGAGGTGGTTGGGTATACCCCATCTATATCCACATTAGCGGTAAATTCAAGTAGTAGGAGCAAAGTCTGGCAACCAGAGCCTCCTACAGGATATTGGAGTCAGAAAAGAGAGACAAATTGTGAACAGAACGACAAGATTGGACTTTGTTGGGTCAAAGGCTCCAGAGTTAACCCTTACCAATCCTTGGGAGAATTAAGAGAATATTGGAAGGAACCAGGAAGAACAAATATCAGGTGGAAAGCCCCAGACAGAATTTATTGGATCTGTGGGAAGAAAGTGTATAGTGAGTTACCCCCAAAGTGGAAAGGATCGTGCACTTTATGTATGATTCGACCTGTGTTCTTCACTCTCCCCTGATCAAAAAGCAACCTGTTAGGGGCTCCCTTGTATGAGACTCTGAACAGGGAGAAAAGAAGTTTGAAAAAGAAATTCCCTGCCATAGGAGGCAGTCAAACATGGGGAGAGGAAGAACGGTCGGCCAAGAGAATAATAGAATATTATGGACCGGCCACATGGGCACAGGATGGAAGCTGGGGGTATAGGACCCCAATTTACCTACTGAACAGGCTGATTAGGCTACAGGCAGTTGTGGAAATAGTCTCGAATCACACCTCAGAGGCCCTTGAGTTGTTAAGCCAGCAGTATTCTCAAATGCGGGCTTTCGTGTACCAAAACAGAATAGCATTAGACTATTTGTTGGCCGAAGAAGGGGGAGTGTGTGGAAAATTTAATGAGCCCGAGTGATGCATTGATGATTATGGAGAAACCATCAGAGGTTTGGCAGCAGAAATCAAAAAGGTGGCTCATGTCCCAGTCCAAAAATGGAATTCCATCTTGCAGGCAACTTGGTGGGACAGAATATTCGATGGGGCCTGGTGGAAAAAGATAATATTTTTTTGTGATGTGTTCAGTAGCTGGAGTCATATTCCTACCATGCCTAATACCTTGCTTTATTAGGCTGATACACTCTGTGGTACAGGACATGCAAAAAGTGGCCATGCCAATGGACCCGGAGTTGGCTTCTGAAAATAATAAGATATCCAAAATCATGAACTTGGGGGAAGGTGAACAGGAAAGTAAGGCAGCCGAAGTCGTATTGAAATTTGAAAAACAAATCAAAGGTGATGGAAACGTTTACAAATTATACCAAGGGGTCCCACAATGAGAACAGGACACTGAGAGAGTCTGAAAAAGTCCCTCCTCTCCTTGTAGGAAGCTCCTAAAGGTGAAGGGTAGCTTTAGCTAAAACACAGATAATAGATATAAGGGTTGTAGTGGTGTCACAGACATTTTTTCATAGAAATCCTTTCTTTGGGATTTGTCCATCTTCTGGGAAGCAGAGCCCCAGAAGAAGAATGTAAACAATTGTTATCAGCTGCTGTGAAATGTAGCAGGTGTCCCTGTGATTAGCTCATCTTCCATGTGTACCATTAAAGGCCAATCACAGGAGCAGCTCAGGAACAGATTCCCTGGACACAGAACTTTGCTATTCATTCTTTCTATTCTATTCTTGGCATAGCTGCTCTCTGCAACTTCTCTTCTTTTCTTTTTAGTATAGTTATAATGTATTATATATCATATATCAATAAATCAAGCCTTCTGATCAAGAAACAAGATTCTCGTCCTTCTCTCACCACAGTGACCGTCTAAGGTCGCTGTAATATCTGGTGACCCCTCGTGTCAGAGCAAAAATTAATTTGATAAGACCAGAGGAGCAAAATTGCTGCACTGGGAAAAATCCTGTATGTGTAGCAAGTGATGGTTGCTTTGAAGTGACCACAGAAGTGGATCAAGCCAGGAGTTGCAGAACTGAAGATCCTGATTTGGACAGAGTTCACAGCCAAGGCTGACCACAAGTGAACCTTCTTCTGGAAAACCTTCAGGAAGATGTTCGGAGAGCTGGCCAGAGCAAGCTGGACACTTTCAAAAGGTACTGTTGGCTTTTCCCTTCCTGATGAACCAGCCCTTCGTAGTTTGTGGCGGTTGGTATGGCAGACACATGCCTTGGAAGAAGAGGTTCAGTTCTCTCCTTCAGAGGAGAAACTTATTGCCCTCTGGCAAAAATGGTGTAGAGAAGATGGGATTTTTCTGTTAGCAACAGATCTCTATGAGTCCTTTCGATGGGCAAAGCTTTTTGGGTTCTTTACTGATGTCCTGTACGCCTTGGATGTTTTTGTCTGGGAGTGCATGAATTCCATTTTCCAGTTCGTCTGGGGCCAGGAACGTGTTTTGCCTTCTATCTACCCAGCATTTATAAAGCTCTTCCCAGTTTTGAAACGGAGAGCAGCTATTTTTCAATGGATTTCTAACTGCTATGGGCAGGCTCCGTTTCCACCATCCCCAGTGGGAGAAGACCCGGTGGGGGATGAGTGGGGGCTTCCCGGCCCCCCCTGCGTCGCGGCGGGGGGGGGGGCGAAACTGCGCCGAGCGAAGAAGTTTTTTTTACTCTTTCTCCGGAGCCTGCGCAGACGGAACCTTCTCCTCCCCCCCCTTCTCTCTCTCCGGGGGGATGGGAGTGGGCAGTCCCGCTCGAGCCAGCGCCAGTTGGTGCCGCCCCTGCCAGTGCTGCGTCCGCCTTCAAGACCCGCCTCACCGGCGCAGCCGCCACTCCAGGCAGTCCCGTCTCCGCCTCTCCAGGCGGTCCCGCCCACGGCTTCACAGGCCTCCCCGCCCCTGCCAGCGCCTGCGTCTGAGAATGCAGAAGAGGCACTTCCTGTGGCTGCTGAGTTGCTAAGCGATGACGACGCGTCTCCAGCTTCCGGCTCAGCGGAGGAGAAGATCTCTCCAGCCCCTCCGGCCCCTCTGCTGCTTCCATCGGCCTCCTCGCCGCCTCAAGCCGAGACGGTCCCTGTTCAGGATGGTGCTGCAGACGGCGCCGAACCTGCAGGACCCTCGGAAAAGCCGGCGGCCACTCCTACATCCAGCGAGATTCCCTCCCCGGTTCCGGCTTCCCCCCCGCTGCCTGCACAGGCTGGCCCAGCAGTCCTGCCGTTGTCGGAGGCTGTGTCCTCCGTGACGGCGTCAGAGACTGCCCTGGAACCGGCGGCTTGTTCGAGCTCGGACCATCCCGGACCGGTTGCTATCACAGCGGCCCCGGCGGCTGGTCTTCCCTTCCGTGGAGCGGGGGCTGCCCGCCAGCTGACTGGGGGGGCAGCCCGTCTCCCTGCTTTTAAGATCAGCATTCTCGGCGGGTTCGGGGGTGGATTTTCGGGGATGGTCCCCTGGAGGCTGCCATCTCTGCCGCCTCTTTTGCGCCCTAGTGGTGGGGCCAGGTGCATCCCGAGAGCTCTGCCTTTGGTTCCCAGCCCGGAGGGGGTGGGGATGAAACCATGGGGCAGATGAGAGACAAACCTGCTGCGTTTGCAGTGCAGAGGGAGAGGGCACAGATGGAGGAGACCATAGCTGGTTTGCTGTGGGGAACAAACATCTCCAGACCCCAGATGAGATTTCTGGGGAAGGCTTCTATTTCCCTGCTGCTGGCATGCCTCAGTGGTTTTGGGGAAAGGAAGCGTGTCCCCACTCGTGCTGCCATTGTACTGGCAGCAGGGTGCAGGCCTGTGGGAATGCAGAGCCTGCCTCATGGGTTTGGCCTGGGCCGTTGGGCTCAGGAAGTTTTTGGGCCAGGGCCAGCATTTGGCCTCTTGGTGTTACTGGGGGTTGAGGTTTCTCCTACCGGTCCTGGTCCCCCTTTGTGGGCCAGTTTTGGGGTTCCTGGTCCATCATGGGCCAGGGCCCCCAGGGCCTTTCCTTCTCTGGCACTGCTCTGCTCTGCTGCTGCTCTTTTCATTTTCGATAAAAAAAAAAAAAAAAAAAAAATTAAAATTAAATAAAAAAAAGATTGAAAATAGCGGGCAGCAGCTCTGAAGCACTGAAGCATTGAAGGGCCAGAAAGGGACATTCCAAAGTTGTTCAAATTGTTTGAAATTGTTGTAGGACTGTCAATGGTTTTTTGATAACTATTGATGGGACTCTTTTGCAGCAAGTCTGTTTTCAGGACCAAAAAGGACTCTCAGATGTCCAAAAGAAACAACTTCAGCTCTTGGACTGTTCCTGAAACCCAGCTGTTTGGACTTGAATTCTCTTTGCATTGTTTTTTGCGTTTTCTTATATTGTAGGATTGTTTTAGTGATTTGTTAGTATTGTATATTTTACAGGTGAAGACATTTCCTGTTCATTTCACATCAGCATTTTTCTTTTAATTTATACAATTTAGAAAGGTGAGATGTCACAGACATTTTTTCATAGAAATCCTTTCTTTGGGATTTGTCCATCTTCTGGGAAGCAGAGCCCCAGAAGAAGAATGTAAACAATTGTTATCAGCTGCTGTGAAATGTAGCAGGTGTCCCTGTGATTGGCTCATCTTCCATGTGTACCATTAAAGGCCAATCACAGGAGCAGCTCAGGGACAGATTCCCTGGACACAGAATTTTGTTATTCATTCTTTCTATTCTATTCTTGGCATAGCTGCTCTCTGCAACTTCTTTTTCTTTTTAGTATAGTTATAATGTATTATATATCATATATCAATAAATCAAGCCTTCTGATCAGGAAACAAGATTCTCGTCCTTCTCTCACCACAGTGACCGTCTAAGGTCACTGTAATATAGTGGGAAGCATGAATTAATGTGTTTATATAGAAGGGGAGGGATTGTAATATATATTATAAAGTAATTCATGCTGAAGGGGAAAATGTATAAAATAAAAATTGTAAAAGGAATATAACATCCAGCGAGCCTCTGACCACAAGCAACCTGGAGACAGATTGCCACATCGGAATTACTAAACTCCTGGTGGCAGCAGGAGAAGAATGCCTCATTTACTAATAAAAGAATGTGGCCAGCACAGAGATGGGCTCCCTCTGGATCTATCAGGGAACACCCAAGGATGATCAGCACTTGACAGATATCATCAATCAAGATAACTAAAGTCGCCAAGAAACATACATCTGAATACACTACTTCCCCTGACATGATCAGCAACCACCACTACTCAGGAAACAGCAATTGTCCAGCCCTGCACAGTGAAAGAAACCTTCATACATATGCAGGGTTACAAAAGAAATCGGGGCACCTCTGCCTCAAGCATAAAAAACTATAAAACAGCCCCGCTGGAAACTGCATTCATGAACAGAGGGATATCCAATGCAATAGAGGTTGTATATAGGTTCACCCAGCGCTGATCCCACACTTGACGCTGTCTCTTTGACTGTGGTTTTTGAGGACGGTATTTTGGTCGCGAAAATAAAATCTTTTGTGTTTATTAATTTGGCTTTCTTGTTGATCATTTATAACAGGGTTATTGATTTTGGTGCTAACAATCCCAAATATCCACAATGAATATTGTACTATGTGTTCCAAGGCACATCTCACAAACAGTTGCACATTTTTGCACCTTTTGTATGGTAACCCCTCAGTGCTTCCATTAGAGTTTTTGGAACATGGCAACCCTGATTTATCAGGGGGTAAAGTGGTTGTGAGACTCTTGAGGGGTGGAAACTTGGTGTCTGTTTTCTTCTTCGTCATTCATTTGTACGGAAAGGCTGGCTCCTCGCTGGGTTGGATGACAGGGCATGTTGGTTTTAGTTGCTTTGAGACAGTTATCCCATGTGACCAACCCCATCTCTTCGGGTAGACTCAATTGTTTCTGACCCTGGGGTACCAAACCTTTGCATGCTTTTTTCCACTGCTGTTAGCTGGGCGGGCTCCTCGCAGGGGTTTTTTCCACGCTCTACTTCCAGGTTCAATGTTTGTAGTTCTTGGTGGTGACGTTCCCAGACCTGCCCATGGAGGCAGGGCTGGGAGCAGGACTTTGGTTGCTGGAGACACAGTGGTGTTCTCTGGGTTTCGGCTTGGGTGCGGGCCCCCACCTCCTGATGTGGGCTGGATGGGGGGTGCAGGCGGCCTCAGCAAGAATGGTGGGGGAGCAGTCCCGGTGACCACATGATGTTTCCAGGCTGTTGAGGCTGCACAGCCTGCTGGAACCATGGTGGTCACCATTCTGCCGCCTTCCTGAGCAATGCTAGCAGTCACAGTGCAGGCAGGCTGGGGATGATCGCTGCTTCTTGGGATTTCCCCACCCCCCAGAGTCATGCCATTTTCTGCAGTTGCGGGGCAGTGCCTCATCGACGGCACGTCCCGGTGTGGGCTGGCATTGCATGTCTGCTCAGTGGGAGAGCACCCACCCTGCACAGGTTGCGTCATGGTCACAGGCTGCCTCTCCCAAGTGGCAGCTCAGTTTGAGCCCATGCAGTAGCTCCAGGGGCCAGCGTCAGGAAACGTTTTTGGGGGGTTGGTATGGGATGCCTCAGCTCCACATGTCACTTTGGCCTGAGTGCATCCCCGCTGCTGGTCGGGACCCCATCATCCCCCTCCATCTAGCTGCGTGGCAGTGTCGCTATAGAGTGCGACACGGCGCAAGCACCAAGACTCAGATCAGAAGGTTGCATAGGGCGCATTTATTAAAGCAACATGTTACCTTTACAGTTTTACAGGATATTTACATTGGCTTAACAAACACATACACTGCCCATTGGTCATGAAAAAGAAACAAAACTCTCAATAGGTGAAAAGGAGCCATGTCACTCTGTGAGCCAACTAAAGTCTGTATCTTTTAACTTTCTCTCTTTCTTCACATTGTCCTGGTGATAGACTTGGTACCTTCCTTGAGAGAGATACGAGGCTTCCCTTATCTTCAGGAAGCCTTCACTGGCTCGCAAGAACAGCACAAAAATGTCTTTCCTGCAATTCCCCCTTTTTGTATTTGACCCGCAAATACAACTGCTAAGGATTTATGCAGGGCCCTTGCAAAAATCCAAGCAGATGGAGGATCCATTCTTCATTCACTTACAGATAGTCAACTTCTACCAACTCCACAACACACACCCTCACAATCTTAACATTCATATACAAACAAGGCACATAAAAAATAGATCTTCAAATGCCGTTACAGACCTTGCAATTTCCGGATTACACATTCGTAGCAGAATGACACCTTCACCTCTAGTCAAATAACTTTCTCCCACACAGAATCAGAGACCAAGTCATCTGCCTAGTCACCACTTAGAACCAAGTAGCATCCACTTAACTTTACAACTGGTTGCTGCTATCATAATAGGCAACCAACCTAGTTGCTCAAAGTGTGGACTTCAGCTACTAATTCAACCCCTATGCAAAGGCAACACTTCTCCCTTAGGTACATCAAATTCCCCTATTTTGGGACTGTTGGTGCCCTACAAAAGGAAATGGTACAAGACACATTTCTCAGCACTACCAACCTCTCTGTAAGAGAATTCAAGAAAAATAAGCAAAAGTAACATCCACTAACTTAAATTTTGGATTTTCAGCGTAAGCCTATAACTCCCTTTACTCTGTCTCAAATTACCATCTTTACCACACATTCTTTGAGGGTCCATGCGTCCATCCACCTAATAACCAATGCAATTACCTACTCATTTTGCTGCCACTGTAGAACCACCCATCCTGTCCTTTTCTGTGTGCTCCAAATAAGGTTTAACACAACGGGCAGAGACCCAACGAGGGCCATTTTCTGTTAAAACACATGCATATCCTCTTCCCCATGCTACTAATTCTACTGGGCCAGTCCACTTTCCCGTGATTAAATCTTTTACACATAACATAATACCTTTCTGAAAATTTGGCTGTTTTGAATTCAAAGATGAAAAATGATAGAATATAGGAGACAATTGTAATTCAGGTAAAGCATGCAGAAAGTTTAACACATAAACATCTTTGTCTATTCTCACTTGAGGTGACTCCCTCTGCATTCCCCCTTTTCGTTTTTGTACTTGACGCTTCAACACACCATGAGCGTGTTCAATAATTGCTTGGCCTGTCAAAGCATGAGGAATACCAGTAGAATGATCAACACCCCAGGCATGAAAAAAACACTTTGAATTTCTTTGAAACATACGCCAGGCTGTTATCCGTCTTTATATGTGATGGAACGCCTAAGATGGAAAAGGCGTGGCAAAAATGATGAATAACATCCCAAGCTGTGTCACCTGCCAACGCTGAGGCAACCATGGCATGAGAAAAGGTGTCAGTGGTAACCTGAACATACTTTAGATGGCCAAATTCAGGCATTTTTGTAACAGCTGTTTGCCATTCTTGCAAAGGCAGTAAGCGTCTAGGATTAGTACCGTAATATTGCGAAACATGAGACATAGGACAATCAGGACAAGAAGAAATAATTGACTTTGCTTCACTATGTGATAATTTAAATTGCTGCCATAGTGCCCGAGCATCCTGATGAAAAAAATTGGTGAGATAGAACAGCTTGCTGTCTGGTTCCTCATGATTTAAAGAAGGCACAGTAAAGGCAAATAATCCCTTATCCTGATCAGCCAATGGAATTGTAAAAAAGCAATCTTTCAAATCAATGATAATTATTTCCCATCCTTGTGGAATCATTGTAGGTGTTGGGAGACCTGATTGTAAAGCACCCATTGCAGCCATCACAGCATTTATCTGCCGCAAATCGTGCAAAAGTCTCCATTTACCTGATTTCTTTTTTATTACAAACACGGGCATATTCTATGGGCTAAATGATTTTTCAATATGTCCAGCTTGTAACTGTTCTGTCAGTAAGCCTCGCAGGGCAAGAAGCTTTTCAGTAGGCAGGGGCCACTGATCAATCCCGACAGGCTTATCTGTCAGCCATGTCAAGGACACAACTGGACGTTAAAGTCCCTGCATCCCAGTGGCCCCTACTAAAAATACGCTGTCATTTTAACACCCTATTGGGTTAAGCAATCACGTCCCCATAAGTTAGGTTGAGCATTAGTAACATATGGTCTGATGTTAGCTTGTTGGCCTTCCGGATGTGTTACAGTGATCGCAATTGCAGATAAAGCACCAGCAGTTGACCCACCTTACCCAACAAGTCCAAAGTTTGATTGAATGAGCGACCATATTGGAGGCCAAACAAACTGTGAAATTGCAGTTACATCTGCTTCTGTGTCAAGTAAACCTGATTTTGTTGTAGCTTCTGGGTGACATCCCTTAGCAGTGACCAAACACTGTATTTCTAGACACTCATCTGTCACCTTTTGAGTACAAAGAACCTGAGGTGGTCCTGTAGATCTAAAACCTCCAGTGCCACGACTCTGGTCCACTACAGTTGGAACAGAACTCATAAAAGGAACAAGTTGAGCAATACAAGTACCTTTTTGAATAACAACAGGAGGTTCACTAACAGACACCATAACATGAATTTGTTCCACATAATCAGAATCAATAAGACCTTAATGGACATTAATACCTTGAATAGTGCTACTAGATCTTCCTGATAGTAAAAGATTTTAAAATCACAGAAAATTCAGGGAGCTAGAAAGTAAGTTAGGCTTAGTAGGCTCGGGGAAAATGTTAAAGGTAGGCCCTGAGAAATATTAGGCCTTGTATTTGCTAGATCATGTGAAACTGCACCTGTGTAGTCAGTATATGATAAATGATATAATTGTTAGATGTGATTAGATATAATTATTGTTTAAAGAATAATGAGAAACTATGTTAGAGGTTTTAGGGAGATCACAAGAAATCCATGCTTAGATGAAATCAATGTATACAATAGAACAATGTAAGTTTAATAATTAATATGTAAGTCATATGATGATAGAATATAAAACATGTTCGGCCCAAAAATATGTTGGAGTCAGATTTGGGTCTGTGTACCCCTGACACCTAGAGCTCTTAATAAAAGCACCTGTATTACAGCGACCTGAGGAGGTCTCCATGGTGAGAGAAGGACGAGAATCTTGTTTCTTGATCAGAAGGCTGGATTTATTGATATATGATATATAATACATGATAACTATACTAAAAAGAATATGAAGAAAAGTTGCAGAGGCTTGCTAAGCTAAGAATAGAAAGAACAAGAATGAATAACAAAATTCTGTGTCCAGGGAATCTGTTCCTGAGCTGCTCCTGTGATTGGCCCTTAATGGTACACATGGAAGATGAGCCAATCACAGGTGCATCCTGTTGCATTCCACAGCAGCTGATAACAATTGTTTACATTCGTCTTCTGGGGCCCTTGCTTCCCAGAAGATGGACAAATCCCAAAGAAAGGATTTCTATGAAAAAATGTCTGCGACACACCTGCATGAAATCATTCCATGATTATGTGTTCCTGAATGCTAACATTCTCATTAGAAAAGCACTCAAACCTAAGCCTATCGGACCATAGGCATCAAGAGGCATTTTACATATACCTCTTGTCAAAGTAGTTACTGTGTCAGCTACCGGTATATCAATCCCTGCTGAGCCTCTTGTGGCCCCTATGTATCATTCACAAATGGAGAGCTTTGCAGTGCTGGCAGGGCTCATGATTGTCATCGGGATATTTGTGTCTCCACACACCCCTTCGTGTTCTTCTTCTAGTTTCCCTGCACTTGTCAACCACCTGAAAATATCTTAATTTACAAAATTTAGCAATATGGCCAAATTTTCCACAACAATAACACGGCACTTTACTGGTCCAGATTACCCTAGAGTGTACACATTGCCCTGCAGTTTGAAGGCATTGTGTCTTCACATGCCCTGATTCTTCACAAGCAGAACATCTGGGTGAAGACTTCATGGCTGTTGCCAAAGCAGCCATTTTATGCTCAACCAAACCAACCTTTGAGCAAGCAACTACAAGATCAGACAGCAAGGGATCTCCCAGTAAAGAATCAATAATTTTCCTGCAATCATAGTTTGAGTTGTCCCGGGCTAACTGTCTGCATAAAATTTGCTTCAACTTATCATCCTCTACTTGCTTCTCAAGGGTTGCAGCAACCGTCTCCACAAACTGCAGAAAAGGTTCCTTCATCCCTTGCTGGATGGTAATATACCTTGGTTTAGGAGCTGCCATCTTCATTGTTTTAAGTAAGGCACTCATACCCAGCTGCTGGGCCTGTGTCAGAATCAGGGGGTCCCATCTTGCCTGCAAATCCAGGTTAGAGAACAGTCCATTGCTCAGCAAGGCATAAAGTCCCACAGCATGACGTGGATCATGCTGAGGTAACTGCATCTTGTCCAATGCTACTCTTTCAACCATTTGTTTCCAGGTAGCTTGAAACACACCATACTGCACTGGGTGGAACAGAATCGTAGCAAGGTGAACAATATCATAAGGTGCAAGTACATTAGCATTTAGAACACGAAGCACTTGCATCACCTGCGAAGAGTTAGCACCATACTGATCTACTTTTGACTGGAGATCCTGCACAACCCTCCATGCAAAAGCTTGATGGCTATCTTGTTGTCCCAAATTAGGAGCAGTTTTGAAAACAGGAAAAGCCACAGGCCCACCAGAAGCAGCAGCAGACGCCATTTCCATCCTTGTGGGTGGACCTATTTTCTCTAACAAATTCCAATCTCCCACTTCAGCTGCTTTCATTGTCACATGCTTCCAAAATTGCAAAGGGTGTCGAGGAGTCACAGCCACCTGGCAGGGAGGCAGAGTCCAATGTTGTGGTGTGTTGCAATGTCCGGTTTTAAACTTCCGGGGCCCTTCCCATGTGTACCTATCCCTTCTCCCTTCCCCCTCACCCCTTGCTGAGTGTGCGCTGTCAATCAGGCTAACATACCAGCAAGGCATCGTGTGATTCGTCGATTTCAAAGGATGCTCCTCAGGCCTGGGGGTCATTGGCCTGTCTAAGTGTCATCCTCCCTTGAGACCCTGCCCCCTTCACCTGGTTGGTAACTCACCTGTCCCCTCCCCTTCCCCTGTCCCCGAGTTTATAAAGTTAATGAGACCATGCGGCCGGTATTCTGTTACCAGCAGTAGCCCAGTGCAGACCTCTGTACTCTTGGAATAAACATCTGGCTACCTTCTAGCAGAATCCATTCCCTTTCTCTCTACCATCGCCAGAAGCTCTCTCCTGAGGAGAACGGAGTCCTGTCTTGTGCCCCGCTGCACTCTGCCGCCAGCCAAGGTATCTCTGGGGTAAAACACCGCAGTGCTGCCTGTGGCCAAGCAGCGAAGGTCAGAACTGGCCTAGGCACCATCTAACTGGTTATATTGGGATACATATTCCAATAGTCCAAGAAACAGCAGGTCTGGATCTGCTACTAGGTCTAACAGAAACAGATTCCTGCATCTTTTTAGACGTACTTATAAACAGCAGTTCATCATCAGAACTATCACTAGACAAAGAAGGACACAATGTTAAAAATTGCATTTGTTCAACCAGTTTGGGGGGGGGCAGACAGCTCAGTGGGGGGTGGAGTGGAGGCGGATGACTCGAAGGGGGGCAGAGGAGGGGCAGATGGCTCAAGGGAAAGTGGGGGTTGACCAACCAAATCACAGGAGGGTGGGGGGAGGAGTGGCCGATCTATGGGAGGGTGAGGGGGGAGCAGCTGACCCAGGGGAGGGTGAGGGGGGAGCAAACTGCCCAGGGAGAGACAGACGGGCCAATGACCCAGCCTGTTTTTCACTTCGCTTCTTCGGTAACTTCATTTTGGCTAATTGCTGTACAGTCGGAAAGTACTTTGGTTTAGTATTCAATTCAGCTAACTGCTGAGCAGGTGAAGTATACACAGGTTTAACATAGTCTTTTTGGAGATAAATACCCAGGAGCAGTCTTAGCCTGCCATTTGATTCGCATGATAGCAAACCCTGGGGGAACCTCCACAGCAGCTGCAGCAGACTCCTCAGGAGGAGATACATTGACAGGCTCAGCCTCATCTTCCTCCTGTTCCTCTACTTCAGTTTGTTGCTCTAATTCCTCTTAGATATCACTTCCCATAGTCTCTTCCCAACCTTTTTCCATGCCTGGACACTGAAGGCAGTCTCAGCATCAGCTTCAAAGTCTTGTGATTTACACCGTATCAGTAAACTACAAAGAGCATAATCAGAAGCTTGAACATTTTTCCTTTTCAATAAAGTTTTCCACGTGGACAAAACAGTCTTTTCCTCATTTGATAAATTATTTCCCATCATTTTCCCCAATCGCTCACCTTGAATCAGACGTCTGAATTAGGTCCGGACCTCCGCAGCGTCCTTGCTGCCTTCACTCATTTTCAGGGTACCCTTCAACTTTATTCTCCTTTTTTTCCTTTCCTTTTTTACAGTCCAGTTGCAATCACAGCGGGCGGCCACCAGATGTCGCTATAGAGCGCGACATGGTGCAAGCACCAAGACTCTCATCAGAAGGCTGTATAGGGCTCATTTCTTAAAGCAACATGTTGCCTTTACAGTTTTACAGGATATTTACATTTGCTTAACAAACACATACACTGCCCATTGGTCATGAAAAAGAAACAAAACTCTCAATAGGTGAAAAGGAGCCATGTCACTCTGTGAGCCGACTAAAGTCTGTATCTTTTAACTTTCTCTCTTTCTTCATGTTGTCATGGTGATAGCCTTGGTACCTTCCTTGAGAGAGATACTAGGCTTTCCTTATCTTCAGGAAGCCTTCGCTGGCTCGCAAAAACTGCACAAAAATGTCTTTCCTACACAGCGGTGCCTCTCCGTGTGGGGGGAGTTATGGGCGTGGTTTATGGACTGAGCCAACCAGCTCTGGGCAGCGGAGGTCTGGGTGTTTCCATGGCGATGAGACGTGTGACCGTCCCCGGTGGCAGGGGGGCGGTCCTGGGGACAACACCGAGCTGGAGCTGCGTCATGGTCAGAGGCTTCCCAGCCGAAATAGCGGCGCTGTCCGAGCTCCTGCAGCAGTTGCACGGGGCAGGCATTTTCAGGTATTTTCAGGGTGCTGGCACAGGGCACCCGGGCATCCCTGGGACCCCACCGGGCCACCCTGTCTCCCTGCGCATCGGGACCTCTCCTTGCTGGGTAGCTGTGGGGGATGGTTCTCCTGGGAACAGTGCCGACGTGGGGAGGGTAGTTCAAAGCAGCTTGGCCACATGAGCGCGGCATTGCCGGCCATTGTGTACTGCCACATGCTCTGGGGGCTTAGAGAGGTGTCCATCTCCCCCGAAAACTTCTCCAGTGTGTTTTCCTCCCCATATAGTTCAGTATTTAATAGTCTTATTAAATCCAAAACAAGCCTACGTGGTTTTATAACTCCTCTTGCATTTTCCTCCCCTTTCGAGGCTGCCTTTAATATAAAGTGACCAGTTTGTCCCCAGGTATTAAGATCAAAGGCAGTTTCTTTTGCTGTGTTAAAGCCGTGGGTGTTAGCCCATGTAATTAATCTAAACAGGGCTTCTTCTTCATAGTCTATGTCGCATTCCTTAAAGAAAATTTTCCATACCTGTATTGTGGGGTTTTCTGATGATGAAAACCAAGCACTCATGGTCTCCGATGGTCTCTTCTTTTTTCAATTTCTCTGGTTTCTTTTTTCAAACAGCCCTTTGGCTGAGTATTCTTGCAACCTTTGTTGCAACTTGTATCCTTGCAGCCTTTGATGCCTACTTTTGGGCTCTTCCAGCTGCTTTCTTTCCAGCTTTTCAGCTTCTCCAGTTTCTTTTTCCACACAGCCCTTTGGCTGTAATTTCCTGCAACCTTTGTCAAAAAGTTAGATCTTGCAGCCTTTGCTGCTTATTTCCGGGTTCTTTCCAGCTTTTTGCTCCACCTCTCTCCGCAAATCCGTGGATCCTTGGACTGCTTGTCCTCACAAGGTCACCCCATATTACAGTGGAATCTATGATGTTAGTATGTCTGAGATGTAACACATGACAGAACTCCCTTGGTCATCAGAATATAGAGTGCTTTAGTGTTCGGAGCTTACTTTTATAGGCAATTCAAAACTCCCAGGTCAAGACAGCTCATTGGTCTCTCTCTGTGCCCCCAGACTCTGAACCAATACAATGTCTGCATCTTAGGAGAGCTCCCATTGGTTGTGAGCTTCTGTCAGTCAGCCCAGAGGCTGCTCCATGGAGCTGAGCTGAGCTGCTTATTATAACTTGATTAATACTAATGCAACAATGTTCCATCTTGAGCTGCAGACATCTCACTGGTCAGGAGATGGGCTGTGTGGGAATCAGACTGATAGTGGAGCCCTGGAAAAAGTTAAAGATAGAATCTAAAATGTTGAGCTTTGTGTTTTCCCAGATCAACTGCACCTGCGTAAGCAGTATGATAAATGATATAATTGTTAGATGTGATGATTGTTAGTAATTAAATATAATTATTATATAACCATAAGAAGAAGAATGAGAAACTATGTTGGAAATTCAGAGGGGGGCTATGCTTAGCTGAAATCTATGTATACAATAGAACAATATAAGTTTAATAATTAACATGAAAGTTATATAACGATAGAGTATAAAAACATGATCATCTCAGATGTATGGTCGGAGTCAGATTTGGGTTGAATATACCCCCTGGCACCCAGAGCTCTTAATAAAAAGCACCGCATATAATCGCTCCGTGATTATGTGTTTTTGAATGCTAACAAGACCAATCAGCAGTTTAGACCTGGGAGTTTTGAACTCCCTATAAAAGAAAACGCTCAGCAATAAAACATGCTGGTTTTCGCATGAAGCTTTGGTGTGTGTGTGTCATCCCTGTCTCTGACCACCAACTCCACAAAACACATGGATATTAAACATAATAGGCGTTCCGCATGAAGAAAAGGCACGGAGAAGATTCGGCAGCTGGCACAGCTTGCACAGTTCCAGCAAAGACCATGTGACCAATAGAGAAAGAAGCACGGCAAGCAATTTCCCAATTGCAGAGCCAAGACAAGATTAACCTTTCAGTGCTGCAGAGCTCTATAAAAACTGTTTAAATTGATAAACTTGAGAACAAATGAACCTACTAACACCAATTCTCTCCCAAGTCAGAGAAAAGGAAAAAGTGAGGACATGCGAGGAGAAAAATATGGCGACACTAAGGTCAGTGCAAGGTAGAGGAGGAGGAGGAGGTGCTCTGAGCATTGGAGCTGAGATTCTTCTGCAGACCATGGTGAAGACTATAATACAACAGTTTCCCTATAAGTCAGGAAGTGCATGGGGGGGTGCAGCATTCACCGGCAGCCCATAAGAAAAAGGCACTCATGTTGGAGCATGTGGGTGCTGAAGAGCTGTGATCTGGTGAGAGGCTTAAAAAGAAAGAGCGAGAACCCTTGCTTTCAGAAATGGAGGAAGAGGACCCTTGCTTTTATACTAGAACAGCTCATCCTTTAAAACTACACCCCATAAACTAAATGGCCCACAAAAAGCAGTTGTGGGAAGACTGCAGTCCATGGGAGGGACTTCATGTTGCAAGCAGGTTCTGGGTAGACTGTTAGCCATGAAAATTAAAACCACGTTGGAAAAGTTTACAGAGAACTGTTTCCTGTAGGAAAGACCCCATGACATAGCAAAAGAGACTCCTCTCCCTATGCAAACTGAAGAAAGATCTTGAAAAATTGATGCCTATATAACTTTGGTCAAAGATACCAGGTGCTTATATAACTTGAGTTATAAGATATCAATATAACTTGGATCATGACTTTTATGTATCTATATAACCTAATATCAGTATAACCTGAATCATAGCTTTTTATACTTATATAACCTGATATAAATTTCTGTACAATGTAATGGCTAGTGTATGATTAGCTAGTTGCTTAATGTTGAAGAGACAAAAAAAAAGAAAAAACCTCACCAGGTGGATAGTTTCAGAGATAGATAAGTATAGTGCTAATGAGAAATGGGCAAATGTAAAGCCAATTAGCCACAAAATAAAGAATTTAGACAGGTTAGGACCAGATAGACCAAGGAACACTGTAACTGCGCATGTTCCAAAGTATAAAAGTTCAGATGTGAAGAAGACTCTGGAAGCCTTCATCAAAGACCCCCAATGATCCCCAAATTGGGGAGGTGCAGAAGAACTATTAAATAACCATGAGATCATACTATGTAAATTAGTTCCGGAGAGTATAGGATGATGTTATAATGACATAGTAACACTAAGCAATATTTACTGTATAAATATACCAGAGCACTTGACAAAGGTGGGTGAGTTAAGAGAAAAATCCCCCTCACCACCAGTGCTGTAAGAAAAAAATACCTGCTCTATAGACACTGGTCTATTGTCCGGTTTTTCGGCTGTTTGAAGGGCCTGGAAAGGCCCGGAGTGGCCTTGGGACAGCCCGCGTATCGAAGGACGAGAAGAGGCTTCAGTTCTTCTTTCGGTTTTTATGTTTATTAATTGTTTATCTAAAAGATTTTCTTTCAGCCCGACAGAGGTCTGCTCAGCAGTCAGCCATGAGCACACTGTGCTGCCCTCCGGGCAGCCACCTATCTTTATACCCATTGTTACGTGTACAATATTTATCATTTTTCCCCAATACCATTTATTCTTATTGCCCGGTGCACTTTTAGTAATGGCCAATCCAAAAGTGCCACCATCACCATAGAAGATGGAGGAGAAGAAGAAGAAGAAGAAGGACAGGACACGCCCCAATTCCTCCATCTTACTTCTCTAAACCCCCCTGTACATAAATCCTAAACCCTGTGTCTCACCCTCTAATTAACTAATCCCTTCACCATTCACCCCGGTGAAGTCCTCCTATCCTCATACAGGTGTCGTCTCCCGTGTAGGGTCAAAGTCCAGCCACCAGACACTTCTGGCAACATTCCAGGACTCCCGAGCCCCCCAAGGGTGGTCTCGGTGGCCCGGCACCTCAGGACTGAGATCCTGAGATCCGACAGTCTATGGGGTTTTATTTCCAGCCTTTCGGGCCTCAAAATAACAAATTACTAAAAAATCCCATATTTTGTCTCCCTGCACTGTCGGTAGGAAGGGAAGAAGGGCTGGGGTGGGGTGGGGGAAAGGTGTTCTAAAGATTTACTTTAATTCTCATTATTGTCTCTTAATTCCATTAATAAATCTTTTTTTCTTTATCCCTTTTATAGTTTTGAGCCTGCTTTGCCCTTAAAGTGTTTTCTCCTAATCCTTATCTCACCCCATGAGTTTTCTTTTCCCCCTCTTCTGCTTAACTATAGCCAAGGAGAATTAATAAATTATTTTTGTAGGTGCACTGGTGTTTGGCCAGTTTAAGCCCATCACAACAGGTTGGTAATTACCGGGACTATAGCCTTAAGAAGCCAGGTGGTAGAGTCAAAATAGGAAACGTGCTTTAAAGGATGCAAAGGAGTTTTCATGGGAAGCATTTACTGCTCAAAAGGAGCTGTTTTGTGAGCAGCAATGCACTATAGAACGGCTGGTGGCATGCATTGCTAACAAAGGCAAAAATATGGGAAAATATGTGGACTTCCCAAGTTCGTGCTCCTATTAAAAACTCTTTGTGAGATCCTGAGGAACAAAATGGACATATTTGGACAGAATCCTCAGACTCTGAGACTGAGTTGGAGCCAGACTTGGCAGATAAAGAGCTGGTAGAGGCATGACCCCTCATATAAATGGAGGGGCAGCAGGATCTGATGGATGGAGGGGTACAGGTCACACGGACCTATATCCCAAAAGAGTTATGGGAATTTTTAAAGACCTAATGGCAGAAAAGCAGCGACAGCATACTGGCATGGATTTTACGAGCTTGGGATGGTGGTGCTGCATCTAGTCACCTATTAGTGGGTGAAAAGGATCTGTTAACTCCTATAGCCACTGATAAAATCCAACAGGAGTAAGCTCAGCTATGGAATATCAGGGGTCCTGATGGGATATTGTTGCACCTACAGTGTATCACTGGCTGTGTGCAGCAGCTTAAATGGCACACACAGATACTGATGAGTTAGTGTCATTCCTCAGGAACTGGTGCACAATCGAAGAAGGCATTTCTTTACTGTGGCAGATGAAGATGGCTCACGCCCTAACCAGAGGATCCAATCCTGACAAAGCAGTAGTAATGAAAAGTATTGAAATGCAACTTCTAAAAGGGGCACCTGATTAATTGAAACCCCTGATTATATTAACAGTCATGAATGCTACTGGTAACATAAGTGCTTTAACCAACATCTTGAGGGATATTGGAGCTATGGCCTCAGAGCCAGCTGTGTGAGTAGTGAGAGAAAATAAGCCGGCAAAGCTGAAGAGAGTCACTCCACAGGTGACCAGGAAACAAACATGGAACAATCTTGTGCAAGCTAGTGTTCTGTCCGGTTTTCGGCTGTTTGGATGGCCTGGAAAGGCCCGGGGTGGCCTTGGGGCAGCCCGCGTTTCAAAGGAACAGAAGAGGCTTCAGTTCTTTTCTCGGTCTCTGTGTTTATTAATTGTTTATCTAAAAGATTTTCTTTCGGCCCGACAGAGGTCTGCTCAGCAGCCAGCCATGAGCACACTCCCCTCCCCTCCGGGCGGTCACCTATCTTTATACCCAAAGTTGCGTATTAAATATTTATCATTTTTCCCCAATACCTTTCACCCTTATTGCCCAGTGCACTTTTAGTAACAACCAATCTCAAAGTGCCACCATCACCACAGAAGATGGAGGAGAAGAAGAAGAAGAAGAAGAAGAAGGACAGGATACGCCCCAATTCCTCCATCTTACTTCTCTAAACCCCCCTGTACAGAAATCCTAAACCCTGTGTTTCACTCTCTAATTAACTTATCCCTTCACCATTCACCCCGGTGAAATCCTCCTATCCTCATACAGGTGTCGTCTCCCGTGTAGGATCAAAGTCCAGCCACCAGACACTTCTGGCAACATTCCAGGACTCCCGAGCCCCCCAAGGGTGGTCTCGGTGACTCGGCACCTCAGTCCTGAGGTGCTGAGATCCCACAGTGTTCCACAGTCAGAAGTAGATGGAATTACAACATCAGAAACATTTTGCTGTTGGCAAAAGCTAGTGCCTATGAAAAAATAATCCTCCCACCACCCCACCTGCTGCCTCAAAACACTGCAACTCCTGGCAAATGCCAAAAGAGTGGGAGCAGTGGGGTGGTGAGTTGCCCTAAATTGCCCCAGCTAAAGAATATATCTTGGGCATTGATATGCTGGCAGGGTGAACAGCTGAAACACTGTATGGTCACTTTTATTTTGGGACTCCACAAGCAGGATTTGTCATTCAATCTATGACTGTTTAGAGTGGGTTCTCGAAGTGGGATCCTGTTGTGCTGCCAGCACCTGCAGAGGTGGTAAATGTAGAGCATTATCACATTCCAGGGGGTGAAGAAGGAATTACTCAAATGAATCAGGCACGCTAATTACTGGAGATCACTCCATGCACCATGACAGATTTAACAACCCTATTTGGCCTGTTTGAAAATTGGATGGCACTTGAAGAGTGACTATTGATTTCAGAGAATTGAATAAAATCAACAATGGCGTGGGCCAGTGTCAAACCAGGACACCCTCTCACTTGCAGTTACAGGACCAAACGTGGTTATCCTCATGGGAAAAATCAGCAAAAATTAACAACCTCAGAAGGTGGTAATGGATCTTGCTAATGCTTTTTCTTTATACACAGAATGACTAGATTGGAAGAGACCTTCAAGATCATGGAGTCCAACCCATGCCTTAACACCTCAACTAAACCATGGCACCAAGTGCCAGATCCAGCCTTTTTTTAAACACATCCAAGGGTAGTGACTCCACCGCTTCCCTGTGCAGGCCATTCCAGTACTTTATCACTCTTTCCATTAAAAACTTTTTCCTAATATCCAACCTATATTTCCCTTGGTGAAGCTTAAGACTGTGTCCTCTCATTCTGTCAATTGCTGCTTGGAGAAAGAGACCAACCCCCACCTGACTACAACCACCTTTCAGGAAGTTGTAGAGAGTGATAAGGTCACCTCTGAGTCTCCTTCTCTCCAGGCTAAACAATCCCACCTCTCTCAGTCGTTCCTCATAAGGCTTGTGTTCCAAGCCCTTCACCAGCCTTGTTGCCCTCTTCTGGAAGCATTCAAGCTCCTTAATGTCCTTCCTAAACTGAGGGACCCAGAACTGGACACAGTACTCAAGGTCCAGCCTCACCAGTGCCGAGTATAGGGGAAGAATGATGTCCCTGTTCTTGATGGCCACACTATTCCTGATACAGGCCAGGATGCCGCTGGCCTTCTTGGCCACCAGGGCACACTGCTGGCTCATGTTCAGTTGGCTGTCAGTCAGTACCCCCAGGTCCCTTTCTGCCTGGACACTGTCCAGCCACACTGTCTCCAGCTTATAATGTTGCAGGGGGTTATTGTGGCCAAAATGCAGGACTCAGCACTTGGACTTATTAAACGTCATCCTATTTGACTCTGCCCATCTATCCAATTGTTCCCGGTCTCTCTGCAGAGCCCTCCTACCTTCCAACAGTTTGACACATGCTCCCAGAACAGTGTTGGGTCCTTTTTCATGGAACTTCCTCTCTGAGTCTTGCTGTCTTTCAATTCAAGGACCTGTTATGCCAGAGCAGCAGTAGATTTTCCATACCATCTCCTCATGTTTTCTCCACAATCATGCAGGAAGAACCACATCTCAGCTCATAGGGCGTACCTTCTCTCCCTATCTGGGGGACATCTGTGTCTTGTACCAGAACTTACAATCTGTACTGCTGAGATTTGGAGAAAGTTCTCTTTCATCTCCTCTCTAATCTCCTCTCTGAGTTTCTTGTGATTCTTCTCTATATTATCTTCTAATTTCTGAAGACGTGTTTCCACAGCTGTGATTCTTGCATGTGTTGGGCCATGCACAACATCTGCATATGTTCAGAGCTTCTTCACCATATCAAGCACGGTCTCCTCCCTGTCTGCCTGCTTCATTATTGTTAAAGCAGAAGCATATTCTTGGGGCCTAAGTAGTACAAGTTTTTGCTACATCACGGATGTACATGATACCGAGTCTAGATTTATAGTGTTTAGGTCATCTGAGAAGACAATCTCTGCCATTGCCATTTCTCTCAAGCATTGAATCCCTCGTTCTATGGTCTTCCACTGGGTTTGGTGCATATAGAGATCGTCTGCACACAGATATTTTTGTGCCACACTTCCCAGGACCTATGCCCAGAGATCATGAAGGTTAGCCCCCCTCATAATTCCTTGGTCAATAACCGGATCATGTGACAGGGATCCCAAATACCTCACTTCAGTACCATCCAGAATTGTAGCCTCACCGGCAGCATCCCAAAGATGGACTAACCAAGTAATTATAGATTCATCAGGTTTTTGAGTGTAATCCTTTCTTCGGCCACAAAGGTCCTTGAGGGAAAGGGGCTCAGTAGTGACTTCTGATCTTGTGCCTGTTACTTTGACTTCTGATTTTGAGTCAGTTGCTTTGACTTTGAATTTTGTGTCAGGAATTGGCATTGAGGGTCCTTCCCACAAATCATCAACGTTGATCACTGGCCAATCTGTTTTGCTTGTCTGCTTATTTCCCACAGTGAGTGCCAGTGGCTTAGGCTCACTGTCTGGTTTAGCTACAACCTGAGAGACTAGGGTGTTGGCTGCAGCCTGAGTGACTAGAGCAGCTGCTGATTTACCTATCTCCCTGTCCCCCTGCCTCTATCTGCTGCCCTACAGTATCTAGCAGTGTGCAATAAGCATATGCCAGGGCCCAGCATACTGCAATGATCTTTTTCTCCTTAGAGTCATCATAGCAGTTCTCTTCCAGATATTTCCCCACCTCATCTGGGTTCTGAATTTGTTCACATGAAAATTCCCAGGCTGGGGGACCAGAAAATCAAAAAAGGGTGATAAGCCTGAGTTAGGGGTGAAATCAGTAGCCCAGGTGAGGTGCATGTATACCAGTGCATGCAGCATGGGTAACTGTCCTGGGGTGACGTTATGATGCTTGTATATCCCCATTCATCTGTTCTGTGCCTTTAAGACCGGCTCTGAAGAGTGGAAGTTTTGTTTGGGTTTCTCTTATCAGGACACAGAGACAAGCGGTACATGAGACTGTTTTTTCACTTCCAGCTTCAGCTTGCTGCTTTTGCTTGCTCTCTTTTTCTGCTCTTGCTTCTGCTCTGCTTTCTGCCTCTGCTTATTAGCTAGTTTAGCTAAACAGTCCACATTGCTTCCTGGACTGTTTCTCCTCTCCTGTTCCTGTGACCATCTCGAACCTGCTCCGGACTGGGACCCGGGAACACCGAAGGTTCGGCTGCAGCGGCTGGCCCAGCGCCGGAGGGACTGAGAACAGAGCAACCACCCCCCACGAAAGAGACTTTCTGATTTTGCCATCTTTCTCAAAGCGGTGTCATCGGGTATTGTTCATTTTGTGTGCTGGGGGGTGCGGGGCCAGTCAAATAAACAGGTTCTTTCCACCTCTCTCCGAGGAATTTTTTTCCCGAACCGGTTGGGGGGAGGGGCCGTGTGGGTTTCGCTTTCTGGAGGGGCCCTCCTTTGCAGATTCTTTAACAAATTTGCCCTAAACCAGCACAGTAACAATCAAGAAGAGCTGGAGGCCATGGTGCAACAGCAAAGCTATTATGTAATTTCCATCACAGAAATGTGGTGGGATGGCTCACATAGCTGGAGCACTGTACTGGATGGCTACAAGCTCTTCAGAAGAGATAGGAAAGGAGAAGAGGTGGAGGGGTGGTGTTGGGGAAGATGAAACAGGAAAGCCTTATAAATATGATTGCCTGGCAAAAGATTTTGAGAATATTGAAACTATAAGTGAGACTGAAATGGAAGCGAGCTTTGAGATACCTTAGTTACTGAATATCTGGAAAACAATGTTCTGGCCAGCTGAAGGTAATCCCCTTTTGACAAAACAATACCCTCTGCTTGCAGACAGGTACAAGGGTCAGAGCAGACCCTACTAGCTTGGCAGAAGGGGTCCAAAGAGTAGTTTTTAGGGTTTAAAATGTAACACAGTATGGTAATGTAGTGATTCTTATAGGCTGTATGTAAATGCTATAGGATTTGTATATTGTACTAGATTGGTTAGTGAGAATTAGAATATTCAACACAGAAGAAGATTTATTGTATTGTAATGGGAACTTCGCTGTCTTACCCCTTTTACTCTCTTACACTTCTGCTCTCTTACGCTTTTGCTCTCTTACCCTTTTACACTCTTTCCCTCTCATCCTCTCTACCCTTCTCTTCTCTCGTGCCTGCTCTGAGCTGTGGCTGGCAGCTCCCAGCAGGGCCCTGCACCCACGCCCTTTGCAATAAACTGCAAGTTCCACGACCTGGCTTCAGAGATCTCTCGTCTCTGTCTGTCCTGACCGTCCTACCCCCCGTCACTCCTACAGGGTGGCCCTTAATATTAGGGAGGCTTTTGATACCATGGGTATTGAAACTAATGATGATGAAGTTGAATACCTGTGGGCAAGACTTAAGGGGAAGGCCAACAAGGCTGACATCCTACTGGGAGTCTGTTAACTTCCACCCAACCAGGAAGAAGTGGTGGACAACTTATTCTATAAGCAGCTGGAGAATGTTTCAGGTTCATCAGCCCTTATTTTTGTAGGTGACTTCAACTTGACAGACATCTGCTGAGAACTTAAAACAGCAGAAAAAAGGCAGTCCAGGAAATTTTTAGAGTGTGTGGAGAACAACATTTTGTTGTAGCTGGTAGGTAAGTCCCCCAGGGGAGGGACTATATTAGACCTGTTGTTTGCAAATAGAGATGGGCTGGTGGGAGATGTGGTGGTTGAAGGTCACTTGGGGTATAATGATCATGAAATTATAGAAGTGTCGATATTTGGCGAAATCAGGAGGAACATCAACACGACTTTTACGTTGGACTTCCAGAGGACAGACTTGGCCTATTTAGGAGACTTCTGTAACGTCACCATTGAGTCAGAAATTACACAGACTCTAGGTCAGAAGGCTAAGAGGCTAAAAACCCCACATTTCTTGAAACCTCTTCTTTTATACCCTGGTCCGCTACAGGTGGACCTGATTGGTCGTTTAATCAACACATTTCACATGATTGGCTAATTGAGAAGACACCCTTCTGCAAACATTTTTTATGAGAAAAACAACTTATTACAAACACCACTTGCAGATACCTTACCATTTGTTTATCATTCTTCCTCTCTGCCTCCATAAAGCTTCCCAGACCAATTCATGGGAAAGCTTATCTAGCTTTTTCTCTCTCTGATCAGACTGTCATATCCACATTGTAAAGAATAATAAAAAATGTTCTTACAAATATATTAATGGTAAAAGGAAGGGTAAGACCAACCTTTGTTCTTTATTAGATGTGGAAGGGAACTTAATAACTGCGGATGAAGAGAAGGCAGAGGTGCTTAACCCCTTCTTTGCCTCAGCTTTTTGTGAGAAGACAACTTGCCTTCAGGACAACTGTTCTCCTGGATGAGTTGATGGTATCAGGGGGCAGAATGGTCCCTCCATTATCCAAGAGGAGGCAGTCAGAGAACTGCTGAGATGCTTAGATTTTCATAAATCTATGGGACCAGATGGGATTCATCCCAGGGTGATGAGGGAGCTGGCAGATGAGCTTGCAAAACTACTCTCCATCATTTACCAGCAATCCTGGCTCACTGGTGAGGTTCCAGATGACTGGAAGCTGGCCACTGTGACGCCCATTCACAAAAAGGGTGGGAAGGGAGATTCTCGTAATTATACACCAGTCAGCCTGACCTCAGTACCCTGTAAGGTTATGGAACAGTTTATATAGAGCGTCATCATGCAGTACTTACAGGATGGCCAGGGTATCAGACCCAGCCAGCACGGGTTTAGGAGGGGTAGGTCATGTTTGACCATCTGTGGGATTCACATTGTCTAAACCTGAGAGAAGCAGTGAGAGAAGCAGAGAAAAGAATGATCAAAACAACTGTTATGTCATTCGCTGCTCCTGTGTTGTGCCAAAATAGAATGTATTATGGACATTGTTTACCAGAGTGATGGTGTTTTGTTTCCTTGGCCTATCAGGGCCAAGCGTGTGTGTGTGTCAGGACTGTCGGCTGACAATCACGAGATTCTGCGCAGTTGAGTTGAGTTAGGTGCTTTGTGCAGATTCAGTTTGGATGTTATGGAATATAGTGCAATATAATATAAAATAACATAGTATAATAAAGTAATTAATTAGCCTTCTGATATCCATGCAGTCCTCCTCATCATTTCTCCCTGACGTTGGGCAAAAATATCACCAATAACCAACCTGATCCCCTTTTATGACCAAGTGACCTGCCTCATGGATGCAGGAAAGGCTGTTGATGTTGTGTACCTGGACTTCAGCAAGGCCTTTCACACTGTCTCCCAGAGCATGCTCCTGGAAAAGCTGGCAACCCATGGCTTGGACAGGAGCATTCTTTGCCAGGTTAAGAACTGGCTGGATGGCAGGGCCCAGAGAGTGGTGGTGAACAGTGCTGCATCCAGCAGTCACCAGTGGTGTCCCTCAGGGGTCTGTGTTGGGACCAATTCTGTTCAATATTTTTATTGATGACATGGATGAGGGTACTGAGTCTTTCATAAGTAAATTTGCAGACGACACTGTTCTGGGAGCATATGTCAAACTGTTGGAAGGTAGGAGGGCTCTGCAGAGAGACCGGGAACAATTGGATAGATGGGCAGAGTCAAATAGGATGACGTTTAATAAGTCCAAGTGCTGAGTCCTGCATTTTGGCCACAATAACCCCCTGCAACATTATAAGCTGGAGACAGTGTGGCTGGACAGTGTCCAGGCAGAAAGGGACCTGGGGGTACTGACTGACAGCCAACTGAACATGAGCCAGCAGTGTGCCCTGGTGGCCAAGAAGGCCAGCGGCATCCTGGCCTGTATCAGGAATAGTGTGGCCATCAAGAACAGGGACATCATTCTTCCCCTATACTCGGCACTGGTGAGGCTGGACCTTGAGTACTGTGTCCAGTTCTGGGTCCCTCAGTTTAGGAAGGACATTAAGGAGCTTGAATGCTTCCAGAAGAGGGCAACAAGGCTGGTGAAGGGCTTGGAACACAAGCCTTATGAGGAACGACTGAGAGAGGTGGGATTGTTTAGCCTGGAGAGAAGGAGACTCAGAGGTGACCTTATCACTCTCTACAACTTCCTGAAAGGTGGTTGTAGTCAGGTGGGGGTTGGTCTCTTTCTCCAAGCAGCAATTGACAGAATGAGAGGACACAGTCTTAAGCTTCACCAAGGGAAATATAGGTTGGATATTAGGAAAAAGTTTTTAATGGAAAGAGTGATAAAGTACTGGAATGGCCTGCACAGGGAAGCGGTGGAGTCACTACCCTTGGATGTGTTTAAAAAAAGGCTGGATCTGGCACTTGGTGCCATGGTTTAGTTGAGGTGTTAAGGCATGGGTTGGACTCCATGATCTTGAAGATCTCTTCCAATCTAGTCATTCTGTGTGTGAATTCTGTGAATTCTGTGGAAATTCCTTCAAGGTTCGACCCATTCTCTCCCATTCTTCACGCCACTCAGGATTTTCCACACCTCAGTCTACTTCTGGGTCAGGGGACTCATCAGTTCCTCTGGACATCTCAGCTCTCATTCTAGAGAAGCTGCAGTTCATATAGAGGAAGTTTACCTGATTAAATACCAGGATAATTGTCTCTAACATTCAGGGGAGACTGAACATTTTCAAAAAGTGACATAACAGATTCAAAGGAGAAGAAGGAAAGGAAAGGCTGAAAAGCCTCATCCCTTGGTCCTCCTCTAAAAAACTGGGTGCAATTATTAACAAACCCCCAAAACATGCTACTGGAACTGGGATGCAGGGTAGGAGGAAGAAACTATAAATCATGCATATATGGAGCAAACTCCAGTACCTTTATAAACTTTCTATAAATGGTTATCACCAAGCCCAGCCGAATAGCTATTCTAATCCATGCCCCTCTACTGTAAAAACAGTGTGTTAGGGGCAAAACTGGAGCTATCTACAGATAAGAATATAGGCCTAGGGACCAGAAAGTTATTAAAGCCTCAAAAACAACGAGGGACCAGAAACATATGAAGGCCTCCACCCTGAGAGACATTATGAATTCAAGCAACATGGCTACTGACTGCTTTATCCCAATACAGAGTAAGTACAACCAAAATGCAATCTGTACAGGTTTTTTCCACTTCCTCGAACCACACGTTGGGTGCCAAAAAATGTATTTGGCCTGGTTCAGGGAAAATTTTGGAGGAAACCTCCAAATTGGGATGCCTCTAGAAAGCAAATCCAAGTGGGCCCTCCCCCATCTGGTTCAGGAAAAATATTTCCTTGGAGAAAAGTGGAAAAAACCTGTTCATTTAACAGGCAAAGCATTCCCTAGCACAAAAAAAATTGAACAATATTCAACAATAAAACCTCTTGCTGCTCCAAAGAGATGACAAACTCAGAAAGTCCCCTTCATGGTCTGTAGCTCAACTTAGTCTGTTATCAGGCCCTCTGGCATTGGAAATGCCATGACCCAGGCCAGGCCCAGTGGGCCAGAGGTGCAAGCTGCTGGTGCTCTTCTGAGTTTTCAGTCCAGAGCAGGTTTAAACAGTTTCAAGAAGAAAGAAAAAACACAGTCTAGGGAACTTCTCTTCCTCAGCTAGCTAAAAACTAACTAAAAAGCAAAGGAGAGCTCTGTCCCGCTGTCTGTTCGTGCTGCAGACAACACAGTCCAGGGAGAGAAGGATGCGGGGGAGCAAGTGCAGTTTCTGATAAGAAGCTGCAAGCTTCTTCTCTTCCCCCTTCACTCGTGGAACCAGTCTTAAAGGTGCAAAACTTATTTCTGGGCTAAACAGACTAATGGGGATACAAACATCATAAAGTCACCTCAGGTCATGTCATCTGCAAATTTACTAATGTGTGAAAAATGCGTATTTTATGATTGGCTTTTCGCAAATATTAAAATGAATATTATATGTGTTATGTTAGAAAGTGATTCTGTATTAATTTTCTTAATGTCCTGGGTTGACTATATGATGCTTTTATCCCCAATTGTCTAGTTTTGTTCATGCTGAATAATAAGTTTTGTACCTTTAAGACTTGTTCCAGAGAGTGAAGGGGGGAGAGAAGAAGCGCACAGTTTTTATTCAGACACTGCTCTCAGTCCTACACATTTCCTGCTCCTGGACTGTGTTGTCTGCGGATAGACAAACAGCAAGACAGAGCTCTCTTTTGCTTTTAGTTAGTTTAGCTAGCTGAGGCAAAGAAGTTCCCTGGACTTTTGTTTTTTCCCTGCTCTTTGGACCTCTTGAAACCTGCTCCGGACTGGACACCCAAGGGAGCACTGGCAGCTGCACCTGTGGCCCACCGGGCCGGGCCTGGCCTGTGACATTTCCATCACCGGAGAGACTGATAAGAGACTGAGTGAGCTGAGCCGCAACCCAGGGACAGGGTTTTCTCAGTTTGTCATCTCTTTCGGAGCAGCAAGGGGTTTTATTGTTTGATATTGTATAGGTTTTATTGTTTAATAAACAGTTTTTTTCCACCTTTCTCCAAAGAAGTATTTTCTCCTGGACAAGTTCGGGACAGGGGCCCATTGAATTTGCTTTCCTACCGGAGCCCCTTTGGAGATTCTCTCCCAAATTTGCTCTGAACCAGGACACTTAAGTAGTGTGTTAAATACAGTTTTAGGTTATAACACAGTGTTAAAATAAAAACTATGCTATGTAAGATACTTTTTTAAAGAGAGGGCTTGCACCCAGATAGCAGCCCCAGGACACCTAAATCTTTCAAAGAAAAATAATTTATTGCTCCCTTATCAGAATAA
The DNA here is from genome assembly GCF_047830755.1 of Zonotrichia albicollis. Classification (NCBI taxonomy): domain Eukaryota; kingdom Metazoa; phylum Chordata; class Aves; order Passeriformes; family Passerellidae; genus Zonotrichia; species Zonotrichia albicollis. The sequence goes on along the minus strand of NC_133859.1, from coordinate 17,450,993 downwards.
ACTAACTTCTTCCTGCCTCGCTCAGTCCTGAAGATGCCGTCGGGATTCAGAGGAAGAAGTTGACACTGACCAGACAAACTCCTGTGTTTGAATGGAAGTTATGCATCATGTATGAAGTGTATGAATATGCAACAGTCTATTGCTTTAAAGGGTCAATCCTCTGTTAATGTGTGTCCTTTTTCAGGCTTCTTTTGCCCAGAAAGAGGAACCCGGTGAGAAAGAGTGAAAAATCCCCCCAGAGTAAAAATCCATTTTGAATTAGGTGAAATGTCTAGGAGAGGTGAAAAGTCTGTAAGGCCAAAGCTGAAGGGAAAACTGCAGGACAGAGATAGTGAGGAGACAGAGAAAAAAACCAGAAATTATTACAAGGACAGTCCGCCCTGACCCAGGAATTCTTTTTGATAAAGAGGAACTGGTGATAAATGTCACACGGAATCCATAAGAATGAATATGTATGAACCTATTGTGGAACTGTATGCATATGTATTTGGAAGGGGAGATAAAAGGAGATCTGAAGTTCTCAGAGGCACGCATGCCCTTTAGGGAAAGAAATCTCCGCATGCATCCAGCGCTGCAATAAACATACATACCAGCTTTACAACTTTTACAAAGCTGTGGGGTTTTCTTCTTTTCTCCACAAAACATTCTGGCGAGCCAGGCCGGAGAAGGAGATACCTTCTCTCTCTGTCTCTGTCCCCGCAGGGGCAGGGGAGAACAGACAGACTCCTAGGAGTGTCTCCGGATTTTCCTGGAGGAGGCTCTGCACGTCTCCTGCGAGGACAGACAAGGACCTGCTGGCCTGCGGCAGGAGAATATGCCATGTACTGAGGGGCCCCTGGGGAAAAAGAGACAGATAGGGAGTAAATCACTCAGAGATGTCTGGGTGTAGCTGATGGAGCAACTATATTAGAGACGGGGGTTCATTGTTCTGATAGGGAAGACCGCTAGCGACCCTGGGGGTAGGTCGGGTGAACCCGTGTATGTTTGTGCGTGTGTGTGTGTGGTGTCCGGACACTGTGTTGCTGTATGGTTAATACATTGTGTAGTCAGTGCACTGTGTTTGTAATCGTGCAAGTGTATATGTGGATGGTGTATAAAAGAGAGTAGATCTACAGTGCTCTACAGTGCGGGAGGGGAGTTTCCTACCTGTGACTGGAAGGGCCGAGTGAGCACTGGCCGGGGCAGGCTGTGGGGGCGGGGAGCGCCCGGCAAAGAAAAATAGAGCAAGCAGTGGAGAAGCGTGAGTGAGGATGTTCATTGAGTAAAGGTGGTAAATTGTGGTGTAGATCATGCGCGCTTTCACCGTGGCTAGACGAACCCAAGGGGTTCCTCTGCCCTGGTGGTTTGGACTCGAACCCTGGGAGTTTGTGAATCCTGTGAATTATTGGATAGATAGAGGAGATGAACGAGTTCATTTAGAGGGGCTCTACCGGACTTCAGTTGGTACTATAGTAAGTCTGGACTGGGAACAGCTTGCCGTAGAGGATTTAGAGTTCCCTGTAATAAACGGAATAGCCTGCCTTTGCGGGCAATTTTGGGGAGCCTTTGGTGCATCAAGAGGCTGGCACGCTGTGTGGGTATTATTGCAGTGCAGATTTTGTGAGAAACTGTTGGAGAATTTTGCTCAGAAATGGCTTAAAAGGCAGCTGTGAGGAGCAAATTCTCACGGCCTGTTTCTGTAAACAGCAGAAGTTCTCAGGTTGTTTTTAATAACAAGTAAATATCTTGTCCTTGGATAAGGTATGGGAAAGCAAAAGTGACAAACATGAAGGCCTTGAGAACCTTTCATACCAGTGTTCACAGACAGTTTTCTCATAACAGGTAAACATTCTATCTTTGGCTGTTTTGGGAAAGTAAAAGTAAGTTTTGAGAACACGAATCTTGGTATTGAAAACAAAAGGAGGGGTTGGTGTGTAATCTCTGACCTATGATGAGCTCAGATTTTGCAATATGCATGAACTTAATTAATATGGTTATAAAAAGTGACTGATTGAATCAATAAACGAAGTCGATGCTGATCAACAAAGATGGGTCATCTCCCTTCACTTTCAACAAGAGACGCTGGTATTGCAGTTTTAATAAGGATCAGGGCACATGCCCCGAGGGTAAATTGAAGTTTCCTGATCAAGCTAATTCAGAACCTAAGATCTTAAAGCTTGTGTGTGGGAAATCACATCTGATACCTGCCACCTGGGGTGTGTGGGAGGAAGACTGGGAAACTACTGTGAAGCTCTGTAAAGAGAGGTTTGGGTGGAAGCGAGATAGGGCAAGGAAAAGGAGATAATGGGAAGTAAGCAGAGCAAGGAAGTCCCTCGGGCTAGCCCCTTAGGGTGCATCTTGGCCCACTAGAAGGAAGTCACCAGTAGGCGGGGCTCTGAGAATAAAAAAGATCTGATCCAATATTGCACACGCTGGTGGCCCTTATACAGGTTAGAGGACGGAGCAAAGTGGCCGCCCACTGGAACCCTAGATTATGATACCTTACTGCAGTTAATGTTTTTAAGACGGGAAGGTAAATGGGATGAGGTTTTGAATGCTGATATGTTTTTTGTTTTAAGAAATCACCAAGAATGGCAAAGGGACTGTGGGAGCAAACCACCCTCAGAACCACTGGTTTTGGCCCTTGAAAAGGAAAACAATGCAAAGAGAGGGCAAATCAAACGCTGTTGTTCAGCATGTAGTATAGGACAACAGTGTATGAGATCAGATAAGGTTTATCATTCTGAGGAGCAAGAACGAGATACATTTGAGTAGATGAAAGCTCCTCCTAGAAGGAGGGAGGTTGAGGCTGAAGCTAAAGATGAGGATGAAGGGAACTTCCCCAAAAAGGAGGAGGACTCAGGTGGAGAAGGCACATCCACTAGAACCCACCCCACCCCTGGTAGTCCAGTTGCATCTAGAACTAGGAGGCAAGTAGTGTTTCAGGCCCCTCTGCGAGAGGCAGTGGGACCAGAAGGAGGGAAATTAATGATTAACGTGCCATTTAGCACCCTTGATTTAGAGGCATGGGAAAGGATTGCTAGGAATTATCGTGTTGATCTGATACTCGCTGCCAAACGTCTACGATATGTTATCAAACAACACAATCCAGATTGGGCTGACATCCAGCTACTACTAGATGCTTTCACCAAAACAGAAAAACAGCTGATCTTAAAGACAGCAAAGACTTTGGCAGAGGATTACTGCAAGGCCACACAGCTAGATGTAAAAGAACATTTCCCCCTCCAAGACCCAGAATGGGATACTAATGTATCAGCAAAAGTAAAGAAATTAGCAGAGTATCAAGAGTGGATAGCAACAGGGGTGGAAAGAGCTATTCCAAAACCCATAAACTGGTCTGCCTTATATTCCCTTAAGCAGGGGCCTTCTGAGACTCCATCTGAATTTCTAGAGCGTTTAAGGGAATCTATACGTCCTCATACATCATTGGATCTGGGGTCTGAGATAGGGATAAATCAACTGGTTAATTCATTTTTGGGTCAGTCTGCTGGAGATATCAGGCATAAACTTCAGAAAATTCGGGGACCGGATGGGAGGAATCTTGAAGTCTTGCTGGAGGAAGCCTGCAGGGTATTTAGTAACCTGGAAGAAGGATATAAACAAGGAATGAAAAGGTTGGTGGCAGTGGTACAGGAGGAAAGTCAGAGAAAATCCAACCAGGGACCACCCAGACAAGGACCACCTCAGCTAGGCAGGAACGAGTGTGCAATCTGCAAAAGAGTTGGTCACTGGAAAGATCAATGCCCAGAACGGAGATGGGGTGACCAACAAATGGCTGCACACGTACGAAACAACTGAGGAGGACCGGGGGATTCTGCCCCAGCGGATCCACTGGTTATAAAAATGAGGCTGGAGGAAGACAGGAAAAGAGTGGATTTCTTGGTTGATACAGGAGCTATATATTCATTTTTAAATAAAGCTTTAGTACCTGTGGAAAATGATTATGTTGTAGTGCAAGGGGCAACTGGCCAGTCTGAAAAGGCATATTTTTTGCAAACCTTTGAGGTATAAATTGGGAAAACAATGGGGTATTCATAAATTCTTTTACATGCCAAATTCACCAAAGGCACTTTTAGGCAGATATTGGAATAAGAATCCCAATATAACCAGTTAGATGGTGCCTGGGCCAGTTCTGACCCTTGCTGCTGGGCCAAAGGCAGCACTGTGGTGGTTTACCCCAGAGATACCTTGGCTGCTGGAGATTGCAGTGGGGCACAGACGCAAGTCCAGGCTTGTCAGGACTCCGTTTACCTCAGGAGAGAGAGCTTCTGGCGATGGTGAAGAGATGAAGGAGAGGATTCTGCTGGAGGGTTGCCAGATGTTTATTCCATGGGTACAGAGGTCTGAACCGGGGCAACTGCTGCCACCAGAATGGAGGCCGCATGGTCTCATTAACCTTTTAAGCTCAGGGCAGGGGAAGGGGAGGGGACAGGTGAGCCACCAACCAGGTGAAGGGGCAGGGTCTCAAGGGACTAGGGACACCTATACGGGCCAATGTCCCCCAGGCCTGAGGGACCAATCACACGACGCCTTGCTGGTATGTTAGCCTGATTGACAGGGCACAATCAGCGAGGGGTGAGGGGGAAGGGAGAAGGTATAGGCACACCTGGGAAGGGACCGGAAGTTTAAAATAGGACATTGCAACACACCGCATCACCTCCCCCTAGTTTTGTTTAAAAAGAAGAGGACTGTGTTTATGGTGCAGAATGATTGCCAAACCATGGTTGGCAAATCGGTTCTTCTTCTACAGGAGGGTCAGTGTTTTCCACTGAGGCTTCCAGGTCATCCACTGGAGCACTGAGGGCTTCCAAATGGTAGACCTCAGGAGGGGGAGATGAGCTTGAGATTAACTTGAGAACCATGCGTTTGATTAGTCCAAAACCAATGCCAACAACTACAATAACTATAACTAAAATGAACAGCACTAAAAACACAGTTTTCAGAATAGATCCCAACCAGCCCGCGAGTCCCCAGCCTTTGAATAGTCCATTCAGCCCGTTGTCAGTTTCTCTGTTGATGTCTGAGAGCCTTTGTCAAGGTAGTCCGTATGTGGTTTGGGCTGCGGTACTATGTAGGAGATGGCAGGTGGGATGATCACGAGTAGGACGAGAAGCAGGCTCGGTCTCATGGCGTCTCGAGGCTACACACGAACAGTGGGATCTAAACTGGTACAAAAACTTGAGACAAACATATATTTCAAACTATTCCAGATAGGAGGCTTAAATGGAATTTCCTCCAGAGAACGCGTGCGGTGTTTTCTTCTCCAGGCAGCTTGAGCAACCTGGGGTGCTTCTGCAGATTTCTCTGAGACTTTGGGAACATAGGGCTTTACCCATTTGGAAGGAACCCACCTTAAACCAGAGGGGGTGGACACACAGGCGTATCCACGTCCCCAAGTAACCAATTTGTAAGGTCCCACCATTTTCCAAGTCTCAGGGTCCTTTACTAAAACAGGAGGTTTTTCTTTCATCAACCTATGACTGCTCCCCCCAAAGTGGGGTAGGATGGGTGGGTTCAGGCTGTCAAAAGAACAATTCAGAAAATTGATTGTGAATAGTGCCCTGGATAACCGGATGTGGGGAGGTTCTACCTTCAGAACCTGTTGTTGCTGGTCCAGGACCCTTTTAATATCACGGTGAGTTCTTTCTACAATGGCTTGACCTGTAGGGGAGTAGGGGATGCCAGTTTTGTGCTCTACTCCCCATTGCTGCAGGAAGCTCCCGAATTCCTTGGATTTAAATTCAGGCCCATTATCAGTTTTCAGCTCCTTGGGGATGCCCATGAAAGAAAAAGCCTGTAAGAGGTGCTTAATAGCATCAATAGATGACTCTCCTGTGTGGGCAGAAGCATAGACCGCTCCAGAAAAGGTATCTACACTAACATGAACATATTTCTGCCTTCCAAAAGCCTATATGTGTGTCACATCTGTTTGCCACAGTTCACAACTGTTCAGTCCCCTTGGGTTTGCTCCCGTACTCAATGTAGGGAGTGCATGTTGTTGGCAATTTGGGCAAGTGGCCACAATCGCTTTGGCCTGTTCTCGAGTGATGTTAAACTGACGAACCAGGCCAGGTGCATTTTGGTGGAAAAGCTGGTGGCTGATTTTTGCCTGTCCAAAAACATTTGGGAGAGTGGCCATCACTGCAGGTGCAGCAAGAGCATCTGCCCTTCTGTTGCCTTCAGCGATAAACCCTGGCAAGTCAGTGTGTGACCTGACATGCATCACATAAAATGGTTGCTCTCGGTGAGTGACTAACTTTACCAGTTTGGAAAGCAATTCAGAAAGCGCGATGTTAGACACTTCTTGCAGTATTGCTTGATCTGCTCTGGATACTACTCCTGCCACGTATGCAGAGTCTGTAATCAGATTAAATGGTTCTGAGAACCTTTCAAAAGCCCTAACAACCGCAGCCAATTCAGCAACCTGAGGTGAACCTTCCACCTCAGCAATGTCCGTCTCCCACTGCTGGGTTTGAGGATCCTTCCAAGTCATAACGGAATTGTGGGACCTCCCGGATGCATCTGTAAAGAGAGTTAGAGCCCCTTTTAAAGGTCTCCTACTTAGAGCAGTTCTTAATTTTAAAGTAAATTGAACATCTTGTTCAAACAATTTGCAAGCGGGCCATGCTACCGAAAATTGTCCTGAGTAGGAATCCAGAGCAAACTGCAACACTTCATTTTCTTGAAACAATTGTTCCAGTATTTTCATAGTATTTTGACCTGATTTTAACTCAACTGGAATGTAAATGCACCTAAAATCACATCCTGCTAACTCCCTGCTTCGGGTCCTTGCTTTCCGGATCAGTTCTGCTACCAGCTCCTGAGGCTTTGTCAGTCTCTTGGACCTTTTGTGACTGAGGAAAACCCATTCTATGATCAAGAGAGAGTCCCTCTGGTCCCGGTCCTTTTTTGGTGTGTCCTTTGCCTTAGGTGTTTGTTTTTCCTCCCACTGGAAAATAATTCCATGGAGGTGTGGCAACTTACCTAGGATGATAAATTTGAATGGCAGGTCAGGCCGGCATCGGTGGGCCTGTCTTGTGGACATTGCAATCTGAACCTTTTCTAGAGCTTTCCGTGCCTCTGGGGTAATAGACCTAGGAGCACCTGGGTCTTCTCCCCCTTTCAATAATAGAAAAGAGGGGCAAGGTCTTCATTAGTCAGACCAAGCCATGGTCTTACCCAATTCAAAGACCCACACAACTTGTGGACATCCGCAAGGGTCTTGATCCTTGGATTGATTTCTAGTTTTTGAGGAACAATGGTCCTATTTCCAATTTCTAAGCCCAAATACTTCCAAGGTGGCATCTTTTGAATTTTCTTTTCCTGGAGCTCGAACCCTGAAACAATCAATGCATCGATCGTTAGGTCAAGCGCATGTGTGAGTAAATCATCATTGGGGGCACACACAAGGATATCATCCATATAATGATAGATGATGGCCTTCTCTGCGGCTGCACGCACTGGGGAAAGCAGGGAAGAGACATACCACTGGCAGATAGCTGGCGATACCTTCAGGCCCTGAGGAAGAACGGTCCAATGGTACCTTTTCATAGGAGCTTCTAAATTGATAGAAGGAACTGAGAATGCCAAATGCGGTGCATCATCAGGGTGCAATGGGATTTGGAAAAAACAGTCTTTAATATCAATAACAGCTAATTTCCAATCTTGGGGAAGCATTGTTGGGGATGGCATACCAGGTTGGGGAGAACCCATATCTTCAATTACATTATTAATTTGTTGGAGGTCACAGAGGAGTCGCCACCTCTTTTTTGTCAGCTTTTTGGATGACAAACACTGGAGAGTTCCATGGGGACATGGTCTCCACAATGTGACCCTTTCTTAGTTGCTCTTGTACTAGCTCCTCAAGCACCTTTATTTTTTGTTTACTGAGTGGCCACTGTTTCACATCAACTGGTTCGTCTGTTTTCCACTTAAGTTTTTGGGTGGGGCGCTGTTGTTCAATGACTGCTGCACAAAAATGCTGTGGAGAGTCTGGAATATCAATTGTGACACCCCACTGGGCCATTAAATCTCTCCCTAACAAAGGTTCTGAATAATCTAACACGAATGGACGGATATTTGCCAATTGTCCGTTTGGACCCTCGAATTGAATAATGCTTTTGGATTGTTTTGCCAATTGCAGACCTCCTACACCTCGAAGGTGACCAGCAACATTTTGTAAAGGCCAGTGTGCTGGCCAGTCTTGTATTGGAATCACTGTGCAGTCTGCACCTGTGTCTACAAGCATCTCAATGCGTTTAGACTCCCCACCCCCACTGACATTGCACCACAATTTGGGTTTATCTGTCCCAATAACTTGGACCCGGGCGACTGTGGGCCCCTGTTTTTCGATATTTTCAGGTAAAGATGGTACAGGGATAGCTTGAGCAACAATTTGTCCCTTGGGAAGAAACAGGGGTGGGTGGAAACAGTGCAGGCTGAGAACAAATTGCTTGGGATCTGATGTTGTCATTCCCGGAGCAATTTCGATCTCTTGTGGTGTGTGTTTGGTGTCCCCAATGACGATGTACTTACAACGAATTCGGTTCCAAGTACCCTTCTGTTCAGGATTTACAGAGACAAAATGCCAGTCAGTGTCCTTCAGGTGGAGTGACTCTGTCAGCTGCAACCTGTAAGGCTCATTGACAGAAGATGCGGTTAATACAGAATCACTTAAATCATAACAAAGGTTATTTTGTTTCACCTTCAACAGTGGACTAGCAGACTTGGTCTTTGAAGCACCTGCTTCACTTACACAAATGTTAATATTATCGCGCGCTTGATTTGTTTTGCTACCCTTATTCTCTTGGCCTGCTCTTTTTATGTCTGCATGCCTGGCAGGCTGGCGCTTTATTCTTCGTTTTTTTGTTGTTTACCCCCAGGGAGGGCTTGCAGTTCTCCTCCCCTGCTATTTTTAAATTCATCAAATTCCTTTTTCAGGGGCCACTGGCTACTCCAGTGTCCTAGCTTATTACAAAGCAGGCATGGTTTAGTGGGCTCAACCATTGCTGGTCTCCGCTGCTGCCCAGGGTACTGCTGTGCTGAGGGAAAAGGTGCAGGGCTGGCAACAGCGACACGCTGGAGTGGTCTTGGCAGCAGCCTTGGTCTGGTGTCTTCAGCCACAGTCATCAGAGGCACTTTCCTGTTACAGACTAGAAGCATATCCTTTAGTGTAGGGGAAGGTTCCATAGGAAGGCTCAGGATTGCCGCTCGACACTGTTCATTGGCATTTGTAAACGCTATTTCTTCTAAAATTGCTTCCCTAGCGTTTTCCTTTTTAACCTGTATTTCAATGGCTCAAGTTAGCCTTTCTACAAATTTCAAAAAAGGCTCTGATGGTAGTTGTTTGATTTTACTATAGGGCTCAAAAGGCCCCTCAGGTTGGAGGGAAAAGAATGCTTTTTCGGCTGCTTCTTTTACTTTCTCGAGTGTTTCTGCAGGAATTGCAGCAGCTTGGACTGAGGGAGAAGACCATTGACCCTCACCACAGAGGTGCTCCATGGTGATAGGGTTACCACTGTTGTCTTTCGCTGTGTTTGGATCAGCCTGTAAGCCTGGGAGAGCATCTATTAGCAGTTGTTTCAATGCTGATTCCCATAATTTGAATTCCGTGGAGATCATGAGACATGAAAAAAGCTGTTTTAAATCATGCGGAATTACAACAGTCCTACTTAATTCAGAATTTAAAAGGCCACGGAAATATGGACTGTGTGGACCATATTCCTTATGAGATTTACAGATCTCTTTAATCAATTGTCATCCAAAGGAGCTCCAATTAGCAGTTGGGGCTGCTCCGGCTTGAGCTGCAGGCTGAAACGTAACAGGGGCTAGTGACAACATGGGACTATGCATTGAATCTGCTGTTCCCTGCTCTGTATCCCTTGAATCAGAAGCATTGGGATCACAGCTACAGGTTTGGGGACAGGCAGTGGGTGTGTCCCCACCGTGGGAACCCGGGGAGGGGGCGGGGACAGGGAGCCAGCAAGGGGCGGGGAAACCGTGGGAACAGGGGCCGGGGTCAAGGGGCTGGCAGGGGGCGGGGCAACCGTGAGAAACAAGGGGCGGGGTAAAGGGGCTGGCAGGGGGCGGGGACGCCTGGTGACATCACGTCAGCAGACGCCCCCTGGGAGGAGTAGAGGGGTGGAGCCGAGGGTGCTGCAGGAAAGGCGGGGGGAGGGGGGAAGGTGTCACGAGGAACAGGAGGAGAGGGGGATGGGGATGGAATTTTGGAATGCTTAAGAGGATTTTGGGAAGAAGAAGACCAGGTTTGGGAAGATGCCACGTGGCATCCACCATCTTGTGCACCCCCTAGGGACTGGGGGCCATTTTGGACATCACTGCTCTCTGGAAAGCTAGCACGTGCTCTGGGTTTTAGAGGAGGGGATACAGGGGGTTGGGAAAGCCACGCAGCCTGGCCAGGGCTTTGTGAACAAAACAACTCAGGTATTCTTGCACACTCTGGGAGCCGACTTCCCAATGAGTGTGCTCTCTTTAAAATACTAAGTTTTGGGGAAAGAGGTTTAGGGGTTTTAGAGCAAGGAGAAACAGGGAGAGCAGAGGTACATGGCTTTACATTTGGCTTTTTCTCCATTTCCTTTTGTTTGAGCAATGCTGTTCGAATTTGTAAACTCCAGAACACAAATTTAGCTGAGGGTGATTTGCCAGATTGTCCTAAGGTTATCAATTCATTCCCAACTTTATCCCAGAATTGAATATTGTGGATTTCTTCAGAGGAAATGTTTGGGAACTGCAGAAAAAGCCATCTTATAAACTGTTTCAATTTTCCTTTAGAGAATTTCACATTACCATTGACTAAAATGCTAACAATATTATAATACACTCCCCTTTGTACAATGCTAAGTTTGGAACCCATGTTAGATGTAAAAAGCAAAGTACTTAATCCCGCCTGACCAAAAACAAAGCTAAAATCAGCTACCAATTTCTAAAAAAACCACAGATAGAAAGCGATAACGAGCAGACAAAAGCTTCACAATGCAGCTGTATATACTGCTTTTAAAATTCCCGGGCAGCAGCAGTAGGGCACGCCCTGCCGAGCCGAGGCAGAAACAAAGCCTCCCCCGCGGTGGAATGCAGCCCCCACTCCACGTGGCAGCCGAAACCGGGGGGCCACCAGCCGCTGCGTGGAGAGAACACTCCGACCCCGTAGCTCCCCCGGCCACGTGGAAAGAGAGCCCCCCCCCCTCCCCCGCGGAGCAGAGAAAGAAAGAGAGTCTCCTAACACCTGTCCGAGCACGCTGCTGAGCCGGGGGGAAAGGGCAGAGAGCGATCCCGCTCCGGCGCGAATTCTAAAAGACAGTGAAACACGCGGCAGAAAACTAAAGCTAGAACGCTATGAATTCCCATCTGTGGGGCTGCGCAGCCAAAAATGCAAAGGCAAAAAGGAATAGAACTCACGGCAGAGTCTGTTTTTGAGCTTCTGCTCTACCGAAACCAGAGATATCATGTGAAATGGAAGCTGTAGGCTGGGTCTAGGCAGGCAGGTCTCCACTGGAAAAGGACCTCTCTCTGGGTGCAAGAGAGGCTACCCTTTTCTTCCTCTGGAAAATCTGCTCACCAAACAGAAGCTGGACTTTCCATAGGCGCCGAACAGTCCAGGAAACTTCTTCTGGGAATATTCCCAAAGTCTCTAGCTGGGAGTCTTGAAGCCAGGCTCCTTTCAGCTGGATGCACGGCTGGCAGAAACTTCTCTGAGGTACTGCGAGTCCGTTATCGGGCTGCGAAGTCGCTTTGCCCACCCAGGGACGCCAATATATTGGAATAAGAATCCCAATATAACCAGTTAGATGGTGCCTGGGCCAGTTCTGACCCTTGCTGCTGGGCCAAAGGCAGCACTGTGGTGGTTTACCCCAGAGATACCTTGGCTGCTGGAGATTGCAGTGGGGCACAGACGCAAGTCCAGGCTTGTCAGGACTCCGTTTACCTCAGGAGAGAGAGCTTCTGGCGATGGTGAAGAGATGAAGGAGAGGATTCTGCTGGAGGGTTGCCAGATGTTTATTCCATGGGTACAGAGGTCTGAACCGGGGCAACTGCTGCCACCAGAATGGAGGCCGCATGGTCTCATTAACCTTTTAAGCTCAGGGCAGGGGAAGGGGAGGGGACAGGTGAGCCACCAACCAGGTGAAGGGGCAGGGTCTCAAGGGACTAGGGACACCTATACGGGCCAATGTCCCCCAGGCCTGAGGGACCAATCACACGACGCCTTGCTGGTATGTTAGCCTGATTGACAGGGCACACTCAGCGAGGGGTGAGGGGGAAGGGAGAAGGTATAGGCACACCTGGGAAGGGACCGGAAGTTTAAAACAGGACATTGTAACACACCGCAACAGGCAGAGATTTATTGGAGCAGTTAAAAACAACCATTACATTCAAAAATGGGGAAGTTACTCTGGAGGTGAATGATCAAAAGTACATAGAGGTATTAAGTTTAACCCTAATAGCTACTGAAATTAAGAAAGAAATTGATGAAGAAATACTAAGTCAGGTATTTCCCAGGGTGTGGGCCTCTGATGTACTGGGGAGGGTGAAAAATGCCTCCCCTATCGTAATTAAGCTCAGGGAGGGAATGCAACCAGTGAGAATCAAGCAGTACCCCCTGAAGAACGAGGATAGGGAAGGAATCAGCCGAATAATTGAAAATTTTCTGCGGTTAGGGTTACTGAAAGAATGCCAATCTGATTTCAATACTCCTATTTTACCTGTTCAGAAATCTGATGGGTCATACCGGATAGTACAGGATTTGAGGGCTGTCAATAAAATAACAGAAGATTTGTATCCGGTGGTAGCCAATCCATATACTTTATTATTTTGTCTAACACCTGAGCTGACCTGGTTTACTGTTTTAGATCTAAAAGATGCCTTCTTTTTCCTCCCCATCCATGAAGCCAGCCAAAAAATCTTTGCATTCGAATGGGAAAGCCCTAAAAGTGGGCGCAAAACCCAGCTCACATGGACCAGACTACTCCAAGGCTGGAAAAATTCCCCTACTTGGTTCGGGGAGAAACTTGCAAAGGATCTGGAGTCCTGGGAAGCTCCACATGAAGGAGGGAGGATTTTGCAGTATGTGGATGACCTTCTAATGGCCACTCGGACGCGGGAAGCATGTGTGGCCTGGACGGTAAGCCTTTTGAATTTCCTAGGACTCCAAGGATACAGAGTATCAAAGAAAAAGGCACAGGTAGTGAAACAGAAAGTTATCTACCTGGGGTAAGAAGTGAGTGCTGGGCAGCGGACTTTAGGGCAGGCTCGCAAGGAAACCATATGCCAAACCCCAAAACCCCAGACAATAAAAGAGCTCCGAACCTTCTTAGGCATGGCAGGATGGTGCCGGCTGTGGGTTTACAATTATGGACTGCTCGTCAGACCCCTCTAGGCTCTTATTGCCGATGGAAGCAGAGATCTCCAGTGGACAAAAGAAGCAACACGGGCCTTTCACCAGCTAAAGGATGCTCTCATGTCAGCTCCAGCTTTGGGACTTCCAGATGTGAGTAAACCATTCTTCCTATTTTCCCATGAGAAACAGGGAATTTCCCTGGGAATACTGGCTCAGGACTTGGGTCCATACCAGAGGGTAGTTGCTTACTTCTCTAAGCAACTAGATGCAACAGCCAAAGGATGGCCAGGTTGCCTCAGAGCTGTAGCAGCAGTTGTGCTGAATATTCAAGAGGCACGCAAGTTTACCCTGGGACAAAAATTGACTGTGCTAGTGTCCCACACAGTATCCGCAGTACTGGAAGCGAAGGGTGGCCACTGGCTTTCACCACAGAGGTTTATGAAATACCAGGCCATCATGGTAGAGCAAGATGATGTAGAGATCGTGGTGACTAATATTGTCAACCCAGCTTCCTTTCTCAGTGGAAATCAAGGAGAAGCAGTACACCGTGATTGCCTGGAGACCATTGAAGCTACCTACTCCAGCCGCCTAGACTTAAAGGATACCCCTCTGGATGATGCAGAAACCTGGTTCACTGACGGGAGCAGCTATGTTGCCAATGGGAAGCGACATGCTGAGTATGCAGTGACCACCTGCAGAGAGGTAATCAAGTCTGGACCCTTACCAACAGGTATCTCTGCGCAGAAGGCTGAGATAACTGCCCTGACCTATGCCTTGGAAATGGCAAAAGGAAAGAGAATAAACATCTACACAGACTCGAGGTATGCATTCGGAGTCGTACATGCACATGGGGCCATCTGGAAGGAGAGGGGACTGCTGACCTCACAGAGAAAGAACATTAAACATGCACAAGAGATAATCCAGCTGCTGGAAGCAGTTCAGCTGCCTGAAAAGGTAGCAATTATGCATATTAAGGCACACCAAAGAGTGAGCTCAGAATTGGAAGAAGGAAACGAGCTGGCAGATAGAGAGGCAAAAGAAGCAGCAAAAGGTGAGGTAGCTACTGAAGGAGTCCTAATTCCAGATGGACAAATTTCCCTTGAAGGTAAGCCAGAATATAATAAGAGAGATAGAAAATTAATTGAAGATCAAAGAGGGACGTATAACCAAGAAGGGTGGGCTACCATTGAAAAGAAGCTGGTAATCCCTTCCCATTTATTGTGGTCACTCGTAAGGGAAGAACACCAGAAAACGCACTGGAGAATAGATGCCCTATACACCTATCTGATTGAAAGAATTGTTGCTAGGAATTTATATGCCACTATTACTCAAGTGACCCGACAGTGTGATCTTTGCCTCCAGACTAACCCCAAAAATACCCCCAGGCCAAAACTCGGTCAGAGTGGGAGAGGCCATGGGCCTGGACAGCAGCGGCAAATTGACTTTTCAGAACTCCCAAGGAAAGGGAGGTATCGGTAATTGCTGGTATTGACAGATACATTTTCAGGGTGGCCGGAAGCATTCTCCACCAGAACTGTCAAAGCTAGAGAAGTGACCAGGGTATTATTACAAGAAATAATACCACGCTTCAGAGTTCCAGCCACAGTATCCTCAGACAGAGGATCACATTTCATTTCCAAAATAGTGCAACAGATTAGCAGCTGAGACAGAGTAGGGATCCATCCTGAATTAGGTGAAGTGTCTAAAAACTGTGAAGAGTCTGTGAGGCCAAAGCTGAAGGAAAAACTCGTATGCCGAGACAGCAAGGAGACAGAGAAAGAAAAACAGAAAAGACCACGAGGTCAACTTGCCCCGACCTAGAAATTCCTTTGATAAAGAAGAACTGGTGCTAAATGTCATGCGGGATGAATATGTATGAACTTATTGTGGAACTGTATGCATATGCATTTAGAAGGGGGATAAAAGGAAGTCTGAAATTTTCAGGGGTACGCATGCCTTTTGAAGAGAATTTTCTCCGTGTGCGTCCGGCGCCGTAAATAAACATACCGAGCTTTACAACTTTTATAAAGTTGTGAGGTTTCTTCTTTACTCCGCAAAACATTACGGCCAGCCAGCCAGGAGTTCTCTGTCCCCGCGGGGGCAGGGGGGATAGACGGACCTCCAAGGCGTGCCCTAGGATTTTTTTTCCTGGTGGGGCTCCGCTTGTCTCAACTTGCCACCTGTGAGGACAGACAATGACCCGCTGGCCTGCGGAGGAAGATACAGTATGTACTGAGGGGCCCCAGGGGGGAGGAAGAAGAGCAAGGGAGTAAACCACCCAGAGACGTCTGGGTTCAGCTGATAGAGCAGCTGTATTAGAGACGGGGTTTGTCGTTCTGATAGGGCAGACCGCTAGCGGCTTTGGGGGTGAGCCAGGTGAACCCGTGTATGTGTGTATTGGGGATTCGTAGTTCTGATAGAGCAGAACTGGTGAGCCCGTGTGTGTTTTGTTTGTGTGTGTGTGTGATGTCCGGACACTGTGTTGCTGTATGGTTAATGTGTGTGGTCAGTGCACTGTGTTTGTGATCATGCAAGTGATAAGTGTATAGTGTATAAAAATCTACAATGCCCTACAGTACTACCCGTGTTTGAAGCAGCCGAGTGAGGCCAGAGGTGCTGGCTGCAGCAGGCTGCGGGGGCAGGGAGAGAAGTGCCCCGCGGAGAAGCGAGTGGAGGAATGTTAGCGATGGTATTTATCGTGTTTGAATGTAGTGTTTTGTGTAGATTTGGTACATTTTAACCATGAGTATGAGCTCAGAGAGTTCCTTTGCCTTGGATGTTTGGACTTGATCTCTAGACTGTGTGCTGTTATTTTGATTGTGTCCAGGAAAAATTGATGTGAGTAAATGCCGAATTATGGTGTGCTGTGTTGTGTTGAGAAAAGTGAGCACTTTGAGACATATGCCCTTTCCCAGTGATTTTCTTCCGCTGCATTGTGGTAATTTGATTCTCAGATTGTATAGTGTTGTTTGTGGAGATTTTAAGATTTAGTTGCAACAAGAGTAGCATTTTACATAGGAGAACTACAGTATGGTGATTTATGCTTAACTACAATAAAGCGAGTTAAAGGAATTCCAAGAATTCTCCCCCTCATAGTAATTCAAGCCTTGGCTCTAGTGAATTTGAGATAAAGGGGGGGGTGCGTGTCTGTGTCTGCGGGCATATCAGAGTTTCGGCTGTGACTAGCACAGCCTTTTTGCAAAGCAGCAATACAAGTGTAAGTAGACACAGTGCTTAATTAGATTGTGCAAGAAGAGAACTAGAAAAGACTGATATTTTGTAAAACAGAGTTTATATAGAAGAGATGAAT
Source organism: Zonotrichia albicollis (assembly GCF_047830755.1). NCBI lineage: Eukaryota > Metazoa > Chordata > Aves > Passeriformes > Passerellidae > Zonotrichia > Zonotrichia albicollis. The sequence goes on along the minus strand of NC_133859.1, from coordinate 17,434,332 downwards.
GAGATGAATTAGTTAATGAGACTTATGAGATTTATGAGACTTCAGTTGGTACTGCAGTAAGTCTTTACTGGAAACAATCTGCTGGAAGGATTTAAAGTCCTCTGTAACAAACAGAATAGCTTGCCTTTGTGGGCAATTTCGGGGAGCCTTTGGTACATCAAGAGGCTAGCATGCTGTGTGAGGTGACAGTGGCTGCGCCCTGGGCACAGGGACAGCTCTGGCTGCCCTGTCTCCCCAGGGAACACGGGAATGGCCTGTGGGCAAGAGCTGGATGTGCAGGTATTATTGCAGTGCGGTGTTTATGAGGAACACTGGTATTGCTGTTTTGCTGTTCTAATAAGTGTCAGGGCACACGCCCCGAGTGTAAATTAGAGGTTTCTGGTCAAGCGAATTCAGAACCTAAGGTCTTAAGAGCTTGTGTGTGGGAATCACATCTGATACCTGCCACCTGGAGCTGTGTGTATTGGAGGAAAACTGAGAAACTACTGTGAAGGTCTGTAAAAAGGTTTGAGTGGAAGCGAGATAGGGCAAGGAGAAATAAATAATGAGAACTGACCATGGCAAAGAGGTTCCTAAACTAGCCCCTTTTGGGAGGAGCTCACTGGGAGGAGTTTGCCAGTAAAAGCAGCTCAGAAAATAAAAAGATTTATAATGCTTCATTGCTGTTAGTACTGTTTTATAAGAAGAAGATAAATGGGATACAGTTTTTGTATGCTGAAATGTCTTTTGTTTTAAGAAATCACCCAGAATGACAAAGAGACTGTGAGATCAGACTGCTCTCTGGTCTTGGCCCTTGAAAAGGAAAACAAGGCAAAGAGAAAGCAAATCAAACATGTTGTTCAGCATGCAGCATAAGATAGCAACGTATGAAATCAGGCAAGGATTATCATGCTGAAATGCAAAGCAATCACAGTTCCCAAAATGAGTACGTATGATTTGCTAAAGGCTCCTCCCAAGGTAAGGGAGGAAGGGTAAAGATGACCTCCCCAAAAGGGAAGAATTTTTGTCGGCACAAGGGTCATATATTCAGTTTTAAATAAAGCTTTAGTACCTGTGGAGAATGTTTATGTTGTAGTGTGGGGAATGAACAACTGGCCAGTCTGAGAAGGCATACTTTTGCAAACCTTTAAAGTAACGTGTACTATGTGTACCTAAAAGCTTTTGTACAATTCGCTCAATTTGCTAAGCATTCTCAAATGAGAAAGGTTACTCTGGAGGCAAATAATATAAAGATGTAAGGCTTAATATCAACAGACACTGAAATTAAGAAGGACATTAGTAAAGAGATATTAGAATAAGTAAATAAGTGTTTTCAAGGGTATGGGCCTCTGCTGTTCCAGGGAGAGTGAAAGATGCTCCCCCATGGGATGCTCCCCCATCAAGATTAATGAAAGAACACAACCAGTGAGAAGTGAGTAGTACCCTCAAAAGGAAGGTAAGGAAGGAATCAGTCCAATAACTGATAGTACTGGATTAAGGGCTGTCAATAAGATAACACAGAATTTGTACCCTGTGGTAGCAAATCCATAGACCTTACTAACTTGTTTAACACCTGAGCTAACCTGGTTCACTGTTTTAGGCCTAAGAGATGCCTTCTTTTGCCTCCCTATCCACGAAGCCAGCCAGAACATTTTTGCATTCAAACACAAGCTCACATAGTCCATGTGCCTGAAAGCTTCAAAATTCTCCACTCCGATTGGAGAAGAGCTTGCAAAGACCCAGAGTCCCGGGAAGCTCCACAAGAGGAAAGGAGGCTGTTGCAGTACGTGAATGATCTTCTAGTAGCCACTCGGATGAGGGAAGCGAGAGAAGCCTGGATGGTAAGCCTTTTGAATTTCCTAGGGCTCCAAGGACGCAGAGCCTCAAAGAAAAAGGCACAGGTAGTGAAACAGAAGGTAATCTACATGGGGTAAGAAGTGAGTGCTGAGCAGCAGACTTTAAGGCAGTGAAGCCCTATGCCAAACCCTGAACCCCAGACAATGAAAGAACAGGGTAGTGCCAGCTGTGGGTTTATAATTATGGACTGTTCGCCAGACCCCTCTATGCTCTTATTGCCAATGGGAACTGAGATCTCCAGTGGACAAGAGACGCCACACGGGCCTTTCACCAGCTAGAGAGTGCCCTCATGTCGGCTCCAGCTTTGAAACTTCCAGATGTAAGTAAAGCATTCTTTCTATTTTTCCACGCAAGGAATTGCCCTGGGAATATTGGCTCAAGACTTGGGTCCATACCGGAGGGCAGTTGCTTACTTCTCTAAGCAACTAGATGCAACAGACAAAGGATGGCCAGGTTGCCTCAGAGCTGTAGCAGCAGTTGTGCTGAATATTCAAGAGGCATGCAAGTTTACCCTGGGACAAAAATGACTGTGCTAGTGTCCCACACAGTGTCCACAGTACTGGAAGTAAAGGGTGGCCACTGGCTTTTCACCAGAGAGTTTTTTGAAATACCAGGTCATCATGGTAGAGCAAGATGATGTAGAGATAGTGGTAACTAATATTGTCAACCCAGCTTCTTTTCTCAGTGGAATCAAGGAGAAGCAGTACAGCACTATTGCCTAGAGACCATTGAAGCTACCTACTCCAGCCGCCCAGACTCAAAGGACACTCCTCCGGACGATGCAGAGACCTGGTTCACTGATAAGAAAGCGACGTTGCAAAGTTCACAGTGACTACCTGCAGAGAGGTAATACAGTCTGGACCCTTACCAACAGGTACCTCTGCACAGGATGCTGAGATAAATGCATAGACCCATGCCTTAGAAACAGCAAAAGGCATTCAGAGTTGTGCATGGAGCCATCTGGAAGGAGAGGGGACTGCTGACCTCACAGGGAAAGAAGAGACAATCCAGCTGCTGGAAGCATTTCAGCTACCGGAAAAAGCATATTAAGGCACATCAGAGAGTGAGCTTAAAATTGGAGGAAAGAAATGAGCTGGCGGATGGAGAGGCAAAGAAAGCAGCAAAGTGTGAGGTACAGATTTTCCTCGAAGGTAAGCCATGATACAATAATACTAATCAAAAGAGACGTACAGCTGCAAGGGGTGGGCAACCATTGAAAGAGAGCTAGTAATCCCTTCCCATTTTTGTGGTTACTAGTGAAGGAAGTGCACTAGAAAACACACTAGGGCCTAACTACTTAAAGCCTTTTATAGAGTGTGGCTCCTTTCTCGAAATGACCAAGGCTGCGAGTGATACAGAGTGCATTGAAATGAAGTGTTGACTTTGAAGTAGTAATTCCCACAGGCTTTCTAGAACACACGTCTGATTGAAAGAATTGTTGTATCGTTGTCAGGAATTTATATGCCACTATCACTCAGGTGAGCTGATAATGTGATCCTTGCCTCCAGACTAACCTCAAAATACCCCCCGAGCCAAAACTCTGTCACACTGGGAGAGGCCATGGGCCTGTACAGCAGTGGCAAATCAACTTTTCAGAACTCCCAAGGAAAGGGGGTATCAGTACTTACTGGTATTAATAAATACATTTTCAGGGTGGCCAGAAACATTCCCCACCAGAACTGTCAAAGCTCAAGAGGTGACCAGATCATTTTTACAAGAGATAATACCACGCTTCAGAGTTCCAGCCACAACATCCTCAGATAAAGAATCACCTTTCATTTCCAAAATAGTGCAACAGATTAGTAGCCATCTGGGCATAGATTAGGATCTTCACACCCCATACCGCCCCCAATCAGGCAGCCAGGGGGAGAGAATGAATCATTTGATTAAGCAGCAAATCATAAGATTGAGGCAAGAAGTTAATCTACCCTAGCCCAAGCTCTTCCACTAGCACTATTGCAAATTCAAACTAAACCTTTTGAGCTAAAGGAATGCTGAATCCTTTTGGAATGCCTTATAGAACACCATATAGAATACAAAGGGAATGTCCAGAATGTCCACGTACATGGTGGCATTAAGCAAACAGCTCAGAGTAATTGAGAAACATGTGGCTGGAACTCGGAGCAGGGAGTTAGATAGCCTGGGGATGATGTATATGTTAAGTCTCTTACAGAGAAGACTTCAGAACCATAGTGGGAGAGACCACTGCAAGTACCTCTCACCACCTTCACTGCAATCAAAATCAAAGAGCAGAATACCTGGATCCATCACTCTCGGGTGAAGAAGGCCCAGAAGCCCCTTCAGGAGTGACACCAGGAGACAATGAACTGAGACTAAAACTTACTCGGGCAAAATGAGTATATTGCGGTCGGGAGTAGCTCATACTTTAGTGTACAGAATTGTTTTGTATGGAATTATAACTGAAGTTTTAGAACTAGAGAGTACCTCTACCCAAAGCAATGCTGAATGGCCTTGGTCCCTGGCATTTAATCAGTATACTGGATCCATGGGAAAACCTTCTGAGATAAAAGATTTAAACATATCTACTGTAGTAATCCACGAGAATCAGGTATGTGAGGAGCAAGAATAGCAAGAACAGGAACTGTGAACACTTCAAGGAATCTGAGGAGAATAAATCAAAGTAAAGTGCTTAGTCATCAATAGGATGGCTTATGAAAGACCAGATGTAATTAGTGTCTGAACCTCCCCTAGTGTATATGAACACCAGGAAGTCTGTGATAACCTAAGTGAATCAGACTGTTGGTGTAATTTCACCCTGATACAGCCTGTAGAAGTGACCTGCCTTTGAGCTCGAGTTACTGTCAGACTTTCATTTGAATTCAAAGTGGACACTGCACTTTTTACCACAGCGGGGCCTTGTACACCCCATACTAGTTCAGACTCTTCCCAAACTCCAAACTTGAACCTAGCATAGTAAAGAATGTGACTGAACAACAGCTATTATTCAATCCAGAATGGTCTCTCAAACGTGTGGAGTTGATAATGCAAATTAACATCTCAAAAATCCAACCAGCCTGCTCCTCCTTCCTAAAAACTTCCTTTGAGGGCTGGACAACATGGTCACAAAAACAGGCATATCTCAGGAGCAGAACAAGAAAGGAAGGAGCCAGCTCTCCTGGTGCCTAAAACCAGGAACACCAAGAAATCAGTTTCCTTAGGTCATTTTACAAGCTGGTTGGCTCAACACCCAGGCAATGGCTGAACTGCAGGTGGTAAATTAACCCAAGCAAGGAAGGTGATTTTCCTTATTTATAGCTATCCCTTTCCTACTGAGATTTGGATCAGTGATTGTCCCAGTCTGAGGCAGTTGGATTCTGCTTAAAAGAGGTAGGAAAGAGACCCCCTCAGAGCTCAGCAGCAGGCTGTAGGATCTTGAGCATCACTTTGGTGCTGAGTGTTTCAAGTAGCAGAAACCTGATCCCAGTTTCTTCTGAGGCACTGCAATGAACTTAGGCTCTTCTCTCAAGATTTCCCCTCCATTATCTTCGGCCCTGAACACAGTCCACAGCTTGATCTTAGCTAGGGGCAAGGTGGGTGAGGTTCTGTAGACCAGGAGAGACATTCCTGCTTGCCACACATCTGAGAAATCAGGTGCTTTGGAGGGAGAGGGAGAGGTTAGATTCCCTGAGGTCTATACATTTCAGAGCAAACATCTGCCTCAAGTATGACCTAAACCTCTGTCAGATACACTTGTGAAGTGTGTCTGAATTTGCAGTGTGAGCCCAGCACATCCCTCTGGCAGGGAGGGATGGTCATGAACAGAAAGCAGTTCCTGTTCCCCATAACAAACATCTAACTGGCATATTAGGGACAAGATTAGGAGTTTTAAATGGAATTGCTTCAGAAATACTGATGAATAAACTGGCTGCTGCAGCAGGTAGCCTAACAAAATTGAAGCAGCCTTTATAGTAATCTCTATTGGCATTAGGAACTAGCCAGTGACAGATTTCAAAAGTACTGTCAAAGTAAGGAAGTATGAAGAGGCCGGGGACCAAGACCACAAGTTGGTAGTAGAAGCACTTAATATAGTTCAAGATAATGTGTCTTTAGCTTTCAGATGTATACAAGCACAGTTATGGATACAAGCAACAGCAGCTCTGATCATATAGGAAAGGGGTGAAGGTAATTTTCCAGCTGAAATTCAGAAAATTGAGTGGGATAATGCAATTGATTTTGAAAGGAAGTTTCAATCCTGGTGGACTATGGTGAATTTCACCTATGATCCTGTTTCTAATGTGGCCACTGCCTTTGTGCTTACCATATGTAATGCCACTGTTTATGTTATCCATCCCATCATTGCCCTAAGATTAAACCATGAAAAAACAATACTCTATCCTTCAGAACAGAGAGTGTGGGCACGAAAAGATGAATGGAAAGTGGCAGACAGTAAACTTAGAATCCTGCATTACTAGAGAACAAATGGGATTCATTTGTGAAAGCAATACTGTTAATGCCCAAGATGTGTTTGGACACTGAACAGAGTATTTGCCACTTTGAAATTCATCCAGTCACTGACCAGAAAACTGTGCTCGTATATACTGGAAAGGGGTGTATGCTTGAGAACTGCTTGTGCTGCTGTACAAATTGATAGCAATGATGTTATTCTGTCTAGTAGAAACCATTCTAATCTCTGTATTTGTAATTTTGTTAAGATTATTGGGTGTGATTTTTTGTATTTGGTACCAGTAACATCCCACCAGCTGATTACAGCCAATTACACAATGTATCACAGACTACTACCTACCCCTATTGGGATGAACCTTACATTGGTAAAACAATTAATTAAGCACCAAGACCTATTAGAAGTCTTGAAAGAAATCCAAGAAAGTGGTAAGTAAGCCTTAATTACTGTCCAACATGATACAAAGGAGATAACCAGAGTTCTACAAAAAATAAAATAAAATATGGATCATCACTGGTGAGATGTGATCTTTGGGTAGTCACCAACTGCAAATGGAATCTTTAATAAGTTGTGCCACCCTATTGTAGTTTTACTAATATTAGTAGGGATAAGCTTATCTATTACATTGTTAATTTAGAACTAGAGAATACTACAACTAATGGCTGTACTAACCTCTTTATCAAACGTACATAGTGAAGCATTAAAAGACATTTATTGTCATGAAAGTTTTCATTAAGTAAAAGAATTTACTTATTTCCTAGGAAAGGGGAGAATGAGACAGAGTAGGGATCCATCCTGAATTAGGTGAAGTGTCTAACAATGGTGAAAAGTCTGTGAGGCCAAAGCTGAAGGAAAAACTCGTATGTCGAGACAGCAAGGAGACAGAGAAAGAAAAACAGAAAAGACCACGAGGTCAATTAGCCCCGACCTTGAAATTCCTTTGATAAAGAAGAACTGGTGCAAAATGTCATGCGGGATGAATATGTATGAACTTATTGTGGAACTGTATGCATATGCATTTGGAAGGGGGATAAAAGGAAGTCTGAAATTTTCAGGGGTAGGCATGCCTTTTGAGGGGAATTTTCTCCGTGTGCGTCTGGCGCCGTAAATAAACATACCGAGCTTTACAACTTTTATAAAGTTGTGAGGTTTCTTCTTTTCTCCGCAAAACACAGCCACCTGAGCATAGACTGGGAACTTCACACCCCATACCACCCCCAATCAAGTGGCCAGGTGGAGAAAATGAATCATTTGATTAAGCAGCACATCATTAGACTGGGGCAGGAAGTTAATCTACCCTGGACCCAAGCTCTTCCACTGGCACTATTGCGAATTCAAACTAAACCTCTAGCTAAAAAAAAGTTGAGCCCTTTTGAAATACTCTGTGGAAGACCATATGGAGTACAGAAGGGAATGTCCACCCACATTGGAGAGGTAACACTGGCCACCTACATGTTGGCCTTAAGCAAATAGCTCAGAGAAATTGAGAAACACGTGGCTGGAACTCAGAGCAGGAAGCTAGATGGGCCAGTACATAACATAAAGCCTGGAGATTATGTATATCTTAAGTCTCTTACAGAAAAGACTTTAGAACCACAGTGGGAGAGACCACTGCAAGTACTACTCACCACCTTCACTGCATTCAAAATCAAAGAGCAGAATGCCTAGATCCACCACTCTCGAGTGAAGAAGGCCCAGAAGCCCCTTGAGGAGTGACGCCAGGAGACAGTGAACTGAGACTAAAACTTACTCGGGCAAAATGAGTATATTGCGGTCGGGAGTAGTTCATACTTGGGTTCACAGAACTGTTGCATATGTAATTATAACTGAAGTTTTAGAACTAGAGAGTACCTCTATCCGAAGCAATGCTGAGTGGCCTTGGTCCCAGGCGTTTAATCAGTACACTAGATCCATGGGAAAACCTTCTGAGATAAAAGATTTAAACCTATCCACTGTAGTAATTTACAGAAATCAGGTATATGAGGAGCAGGAATGGCAGGAACGGGAACTGTGGACACTTCAAGGGATCAGAGGAGAAGAAATCAAGGTAGGGTGCCAGATGATAAATGTGGCTTATGAGAGACCACATGAAATTAGTGTCTTAACCTCTCCTAGTGTATATGAACACCAGGAAGTTTGTGATAGCCTAAGTGAATCAGCCTGTTGGTATAATTTCACCTTGATACAGCCTGTACAAGTGACTTGCCATTGGGCTCAGGATGCTATCAGACTTCCATTTAAATTCAAATAGACCCTGCACTTTTTACCACAGCAGGACCTTATACAACCTATACTAAGACTCAAATAGTTCAGACTCAACCCAAACTTGAACCTGAGGTGTATGAAAAAGGCCCCTACGTAGTGAAGAATGTGGGTGAGCAACAACTATTGTTCAATCCAGAATGGTCTCTCAAACGTGTTGAGTTGATAATGCAAATTAACAGCTCAAATATCCAACCAGCCTGCTCCTCCTTCCTCAAAACATCCTTTGGGGGCTGGACAACGTAGTTACAAAGACAGGCATATCTCAAGAGCAGAATAAGAAAGAATCTAACTGTCATATTAAAGACAGGATTAGGAGTTTTAAATGGAATTGATTCAGAAATACTGATGAATAAACTGGCCACTGCAGCAGGTAGCCTAACAAAATTGAAGCAGCCTTTACAGTCATCTTTATTGGCATTAGGAACTAGCCAGTGACAGATTTCAAAAGTACTGCCAAAGTGGGACCAAGACCACAATTTAATAGTAGAAGCGCTTAGTATGGTTCAAGATAATGTGTCTTTAGCTTTCAGTTGTATACAAGCATAGTTATGGATGCAGGCAATAGCAGCTCTGATCATACGAGAAGGGGGTGAAGGTAATTTTCCAGCTGAAATTCGGAGAATTGTTTGGGATAATGCAACTGATTTTGAAAAGAAGCTTCAATCCTGGTAGACTATGGTGATTTTCACCTATTGTTACGATTTTAGCTGACTAGAGACTGGAAAAGTACAAGGCCGTAGCTAATTCCAAGTCCTGCACCTGCAAGGTAGTGTGTCCTTGGGCCTAGCTAAGTATGATAACAAGTAGACAGAGAGACGAGGGAAATAGAGAATGTAGACCCAAAAGAATGAAGAAGAGTTGATGGTATAGTTTAACCAATAGATCGCTTGGCTTACAGAATATTCATGAGCTTATTACTTGCTGTATAAGTGTCGGATGCTCTCTTCAATAAACAGAACTTGTTGATGACTCATATTGAGCCCTGAGTTTTCCCTGCATCCGACAAATAGCTCATCCCCAAAAAATGGACCTGTTTTTCCTCTCCTAGAAGCCGAGAATACAAAAGACTTGCAGCCAGCCCTGCATTAGACTGCAAATTTTGAAGATAAGGAAGAGAACTTCCCAGTCTTTCCTTATCACATAGCCTCCTGCTGCTATTTGCCGTAACCATTTTTTTCCACCTTTGTATTCGACCAATCATTTCCCAAACCAACACCATATTGCATCCTCTGGGTGTAGGTTGCTGAGATCCTTTCTTGGTGCCTCTTATTGCCACCGCTGAGCGTCCACATTTCACATAATGCCCACTCTGAAGAACCATGTCCTTTAACTACTGCTATTGTAGTGCGGTAATGACTCTACAACCAAAGCTAAGTAAGTATGTATTTTATTCAGTGCTGGATGCAGGGGGAGAGCATCTTCCCAAATCCTGCATACCCCAACATTCACAAATCCTATATTTATTTTAAAAAATCATGCATATTCTAGAACACCTATACATATCCAGTATCTATCCCTGCCCATTATCTGCATGGTATGCAAATCAGCTGCGACTGCACAGTTTATCCATTTTATTGAGTCGGTGGTGTTATGAACAAAAATTCTGTTAATTTTTTTTGTGAGAAAAAGTTACAAAAATGCAGCCAGATCACTGTTGCTACCAAGTTCTGCGTGTTTTGTTATTGTAATCACGGGTCGTTGTGGCTAATCGCTCCTTTTGTATTAGCAGAGCCTTGCCCGAGGCTAAGTTGTACTTTTCCCAGAATAGTGAAGACACCTGAGAGGGTGGGGGGGGTTATGCAAAGTGACTCCAGGACCAGCATGCTGTGTGGGACCCCGTACTCCAAACGCACGGAGAAAACCCCAAAAACAACGAGCCAAATAAGAGATGAGAGACTGGAGTGATGTCTGGACGTGAGGAGCCGAGTGCTGAGCCTGCAGAGACACTGGAAACCTTCGTTGATCCTCACCCTGTGTTCGAGAGCCCCCAGGCCAGGTCTGGGAGGAAGGGAGACTCAGAGCAAATCAACATCTAAAGGGATCACCACGCCCTAAAGGCTCCCACGAGGACCGGATCCCCCAGCTCTGCCCCTAGTGGACAAAGCTGCGCATATCCTCCTCCTCTGAGTTGCCCTGGGAGATGCAACGGGAGACTGCAGCCCCGCCGAGCTGCCCAATCCTGAGCTGATCACTTTTAATAAAGGCCTTAAAAAGGAGAAGTCGTCTCCTGGCCCTGTTTATTTCAGGTGGTCTCTAAATGAGTCTGGGGGCCTGAAAAGATGAAGACCCAAAGTCTTCATAGATGAACTCTTGAACTCAAGTGTTTTCACATGCACAATCTCTCTTTGCTTCGAATTTTCTGGCAAACTCATCAGTTTTTTCCAGGGGCCTCTCTTATTTGTGAGCTCAGCAGAATTTTAATAGGTAACAGGTATCTTTCAGAGGGTCCCCTATCGTAGTCCCATATGAGCAGAATAATGAATACCATATGTTCACATATATATTGCCTAAACTATCCTAAATTCCCTATTAACCCTTAAATCCTTTGTTTCACGATGATAATGTGCAAAAAATCTCAACATTTTTCTAAAGGACCCTTCAAAGGTATTTTGGGATCATCATCCCTATAGTTGAGACCCTTTTTCGATTCTCCTTTGTTGCCCACCCTGGGCGTCCTGCCATGTTTTACTCCCCGAAGCTGCACTCACCAGTGAGATTTGCCGAGACCCTTCCTGACTTTCCCTTAGTGCCCCCTCTAGGCAGTCATGTCCAGTGGTACTTTCCTATGGACTCCTGACGGACCCTCCAGTCTGCCTCTCGCCTGTCTCCTGGACACCCTCAGATACCCCAATAATTGTCCAGTGCCAGCCAGCATCAAAGGGAGCTGGTCATCTAAAATCTGGGTGAGGTATGCCTTCTCGAGTTCCTCTTGCCCTGTGCCAGTCCCAGACAGTGGAAGTATCACGGACAAGAGCCCCATTTTGTATGTAAAATCACAATATGAAAAGCCAGTGTCCATAAAGGAGACAGAAGTGCCCTGCAACTTTATTCAAATAAAGGGAGAGAGTTAACTGGGGCACATGCCCGCAGGGGTTTTCTCTCTCGAGGTTTTGGAGGATGCAGCCTCCATTTATCCTAAACTCCTGGTCGCATGTTGCCCTCTTCCTTTCCCCATTGGCTGAAGTACTAGGAAGGTACAGCCTTCCTTAACTGCCTACCACATGTCCACCCTTGAACCTACTATTTTACCCCAAAGTTCAGAAGTTCAGGCTTGTGCAGACCCTTCTCTGTTTCAGGAGCAAACCTGTCTGGGCTCTGCAACAAACCTGCTGCTTGAAGTAAATAGAGACATTAAGACCCTTTTCAGATATGTAAACACCCATCAAATTGTTTGTAAAGACATTAGTACACATCTTTCCTCTCAAAAGTCTTCATCAAAAGACCACCTGAAGACTGACCACAGAAGGATCACCATAGAAGGAACTGACGCATGGGCAAAACAACAAACTGTTGTAAAGCCGTTGTGGAAGAGGTTTTACAGTGATTTCTGTGAGCCAGAGAGAAGTTTGATAAGAGGATCCATGTTTATCCCTGAAAGAATTTTCTACCAAAGTCATTGACATAGAAACCAAGGAAGAAAGAAGGGTAAATAAGAGAAACCTGCAACTGCCTATTCCAATAAGCACTTTGTCTTTCCTGAACAATGAGTAAACTTACGAGTTTTGTAAGAATGTATAAAAAGCATACATGCTATAATAAAACCAGGTTTGAACCCTTCTGAAAATGGAGTGTGTTGTTTTTGTATTGTATCTGTCTCAGCTACGACAATTGGGCCGTGGGGCGAGGCGCAGTCAGACGACAGGGCCCAGTGTTTCATGTTATGAACAAAAATTCTGCCAATTTTTTTCTGTGAGAAAAAGGTTACCACTGTTGCTGCTGGGGTGCTGCTTGTGTTATGGTAATTACGGGTCGTTGTTGTTAATAGTTGTTTTTGTATCAGTAAAAGCCCTAGCTGGGGCGAGTTAATGGCCCTTCTCTGAGACAGTGAAGGGTGGAGACATCCCGAACAGTGAGGAGAAGAGACTTGAGGGGAGGGATATGCAAAATAACTCCAAGGACCAGCATGCCATGAGAAGCTACTGCTTCTAGCTTGCTAAAAAAGACCCCAAAACAACGACCCACCTAAGAGTTGAGAGATTGGAGTGATGTCTGGATGTCAGGAATGGAGTTCTGAGCCTGCAGAGATGCTGAACACCTTCGGAGTCCCTCTCACCCTGAGCAGGGATTCATGCCGAAACCGGGAGCAGACAGAGCGAGGCGGCGAACAGTAACATCGGAAGGGGTCACCACGCCCTAAAGGCTCCCACGAGGACCGGATCCCCCAGCTCTGCCTCTAGTGGACAAAGCTGCGCATATCCTCCTTCTCCTTGTCGCCCTGGGAGACACGATGGGAGACTGCAGCCCCGCCGAGCTGCCCAATCCTGAGCTGATTACTTCTAATAAAGGTATTAAAAGGAGAAAAAGTGTCCTTGCCCTGTTTATTTCATTTCAGAATATAAAAGACAGAACAAGAAATGGGAGTTGATGGGGAACAGCAGAAAGATGGGATTCAGCTTGAGAATGTGTTTTTCCCTGAGGAGTCTGCTGGAGTTACTTTTGCGGGGATTTCTCCAGGGTCTGTTACTGTGGGACAAAGGCTGGTGGTGCTCTTCAGTGTGTTTCTGAAGGACCGTGTTAAGCCTATAAGGCATTCTTTGGCACAGCAATTAATCAAACTGAATGCTAAGTTAAAATATGTTACTTCTGCTGAAATGCATTCATGGAAGAGACAAATTGAAGGACAAATCGAGATGTTTGTACCCCCACTCTCCCCCCAGTCATCTGTCCCTCCACTCGCTCCCAAACTTGCCAGACAAATGGATTCATTAACTCTATTCTATGTTGCCTGAAAAGTCGGTGATAATGTGTTATAAACAAAAATCTGCCAACTTTTTTTGTGAGAAAAGGGTTACAAAGACTAGTCAGACCAGAGTTGCTGCTGGGGTGCTGCTTGTTTGTTATGATAATTACAAGTCCTTGTCCTTAATAGTTCTCTTTTGTATCAGTAAAGGCCCTGGCCAGGGCTGGGTTAATGGCTCTTCTCCCAAGACAGTGAAGGGCCTGGACCCCCCCCAGACAGTGAGGAGAAGTGACCAGACAAGGAGGGGGCTATGCAAAATAACCCCAGGACCAGCATGCCATGAGAGGCTACTGCTCTGAGCTTGATAAAAAGACCCCCAAAACAACGAGCCAGTATAGAGTTGGGAAATTGGAGTGATGTCTAAACATGAGGAACGGAGTGCTGAGCCTGCGGAGATGCTGGAGACCTTCGTGGCCTCTCACCCTGAGCGCGGGAGTCGTCCCGAAGCCGGGAGCTGGAGGGGGGCGAGGCTGCGGAGTTGAAGACCAGGGGTTACGCCCAAAAAAAAGCTTCTACGCAGATTTGATCCCCAGCTCTGCCCCTAGTGGACAAAGCTGCGCATATCCTCCTCCTGCGAGTCACCCTGGGAGAGACGACAGAGACTGCAGACCCGTCCAGCTGCCCAATCCTGAGCTGATCACTTTTAATAAAGGCATTAAAAGGAGAAAAAGTCTCCTGCCCTCTTTATTTCAATAAAATGAATATTATGTGTGTTGCGTTAGAAAGTAATGCTGTATTAATTCTCTTAAGTACTGTGTTAAATATAGTTTTAGGTTACAAAAATTGTTAAAATAGAAACGATGCTATGTAGGATATTTTTTTTTAAAAAAAAAGAAAGGACTTGCAGCGAGATAGCAGCCACAGGACACCTAAATCTTTCAGAGAAGAAGAATTTATGGCCCTCTTATCAGAAGAAACGAACTTCTTCCCGCCTCGAAGGCGCTGTTAGGATTCGGAGGAAGAAGTTGACGATGACCAGACAGAATCCTCTATTTGAATGGAATTTATGCATCATATATGAAGTGTATTAATATGCAACGGGCTATTGCTTTTAAAGGTTAATCCTTTGTTAACGGGGGTCCTTTTTCAGGCTCGTGCTGCCCAGAAAAAGGTACCTGGACATCTGTAACTCTTTGTATTTATTGTCTCATATTGTCCTAATTCAAATTGTCCAAATTATTATTACTCTAATTGTATTACTATTTTTATAACCATTTTATTACTACTAAACTTTTAAAATTTTGAAAACAAGTGATTGGCGTTTTTCACACTATGGGAACTCAAATGGAAGACTGCTTACAGGGGTACTAGCCACTTATAGACAAAGTACTGATGCAGACCTTCGTACCCTTGCCATATCTAAGCTGACTGGTGATCCTCCTGATGATCAAAATAATAATCAAGTGAATTTACCCAAAACAGCGTTAGATGACATTAAAAGATGGCTCACAGAGCCTTTTTGCAAATTCACCCAGCAGGAAGTTTTGAAAAAGCCTATAATCTGATTAGCCAAGAGTTGTCTGAACCATTTACCACATTTGTGGACCAGGTAATCCAAGCAGCAGAAAGACAATGTGGCGATGATACGGGACATAACTGGAAATAATGTCAATGCAGAATGTAAGAGAGTTATCAAAGCCCTAGGAAAAGAAAAACCCACAGTGCCTGAAATGATTGATGCCTGTAACAAAATTGGGAGTCCACAGCAAGTGGTAACTACCCAGGCAAATGAACCTGGAAAAACTCTAGGAGAAAAAATTGAAAGGGCTCTTACAGCTCAAACAGCGCAAGCAGCTGCACAGACAGCACAAGCAGAAGCTCTACCTGTAAATCAACCAAAGACAAATGTCTGGGTTGCTTTAGCCAAGTCTGCAGGCTCTGATACCATCTGTCTATCTGACACAAGCCCTGACAAACCTTTTTCAACCTGTTTAGTTGGACTACCTTTTCCAAAAGGTTTTGATAATATTACTCTTGATAAATACTGGCCTTATGATGATGATCATGTATATCCAACTCCCAGCCAGAAACACCAAACTTATATTGATAACTCTAAAGGCAAAAAATCTGACCTTCAAGAGCTAGAAATCCTAGGCTCATTAGCTGTGGATACCTGTTACTTCTTTCATTTCCTAGGAGAAGATGGCCCTCATTTAAACATCACCCCATATCACCCAGCTTATAGCAATATGACTTCTTGGTGTAATCAAACTAAGCTTCTTACATATGACGAACCTCACACAGATCGTTTTAACAAACTTGCTATTTGATTCCCTAGGGGAGTTTGGCTCATCTGTGGAGACAGGGCCTGGCAAGGTATACCCTCAAAAATAGATGGTGGCCTTTGTGTCTTGGGACAACTTACGATAATTGCTCCCAGTGTCAAAGAGGTAGTCAAAAACAAAAGCAGAAAGATTAGATCCTCATGGGGACATCAATATGAAAGCAACTGTGATAGTGATTTTCACCCTTGGAACTCTGGAAAATCAATTTTTGCAAGCATTTTTCTACTTCAGTGGGGTTCCTCAGCTGCACTGACACAATTAAACAAGTTAGGGTGCTGGCTCAGCAAAGAAGTAAATGCCACCTCTACTGTAATCAGTGATTTGTTGACAGATGAAGAAGCGGTCAGACATGCCACTTTACAAAACAGACCTGCCATAGATTTTCTTTTACTAGCACATGGGCATGGTTGTGAAGATTTTGAAGGATTATGTTGTTTGAACTTATCATTCTGTTTCCATTCATAAACAGCTACAAAACCTAAAGGATTTAGCTAACCAAATTACAGTAGATGACCCATCTTGGCTAGACTGTTTGATGGTTGGAGCTTTGCACCTTGCCTAAAGGAACTCTGTAAAATAGGCTCGATTATTCTAATAGTAATAGTTGTAGTTTTAGTAGCAGTACCCTGTATACTTCAGTGTGTGCAAAGAATTATGAGTAAGACAGTGTCTAATATATTAGTTGTTCATCAGAACAGGGGAGATGTTGGGGAAGATGAAACAGGAAAGCCTTATAAATATGATTGTCTGCCAAAAGATTTTGAGAATATAGAAATCATAAGCGAGATTGAAATGAAAGCAAGCTTTGAGATCCCTTAGTTACCGAACAACAGGAAAACAACGGTGTGGCTGACTGAAGGTAATCGCGTTTTGATGAAACAAGACCCTCTGCTTGCAGGCAGGTCCAAGGGTCCGAGCAGACCCTGACAGCTTGGCAGAAGGGGTCCAAAGAGTAGTTTTTAGGGTTTAAAATATAGCACATTATGGTAATGTAGTGATTCTTGCAGGCTGTATGGAAATGCTAAAGGATTTGTATATTGTACTAGATTGGTTAGTGAGAATCAGAATATTCAACACAGATGATTTATTGTATTGTAACGGGAACTTCGCTGTCTTAGCTCTTGCCCCTCTTGCCTCTTAGCTCTTACCCTTTTACACTCTTACCCCCTTTTACTCTTGAAATAAACAGGGCCAGGAGACTTCTTCTCCTTTTTAATACCTTTATTAAAAGTTATCAGCTCAGGATTGGACGGCTCGGTAGGGCTGCAGTCCCCGTCGTGTCTCCCAGGGCGACTCAGAGGAGGAGGATATGCACAGCTCTGTCACCTAGGGGCAGAGCCGGGGGATCCGGTCCTCGTGGGAGCCTTTAGGGTGTGGTGTCCCCATCAGATCTTACTTTCCCTGGCTCTGTCCCGCCCGGTCCCGGCGTCGGGACGACTCTCTGCTCAGTGCGAGAGGGGCTCCGAAGGTGTTCAGCATCTCTGCAGGCTCAGCACTCGGCTCCTCACGTCCAGACATCACTCCAGTCTCTCAACTCTTATTTGGCTCGTTGTTTTTTGGGGTTTTCTCTGTGCCTCTGGAGTCGGGGTCCCAAAAAGCATGCTGGTCTTGGAGTCACTTTGCATAACCCCCCCCACCTTCTCAGGTGTCTTCCCTATGCTGGAAGAGAGAACACCTTAGCCTCGGGGAAGAGCCATTACCTTGCCCTAGCCAGGGCTTTTACTAATACAAAAGGGGCGATAAGCTACAATGACCCGTGATTACAATAACAAAGCACGCAGAACCCTGGCAGGGACAGAGATCTGGCTGCCTCCCCGTAACTCTTTCTCACAAAAAAATATTAACCGAATTTTTGTTCATAACAACTCTCTTATGCTTTTACGCTCTTACCCTCTCATCCTCTCTACCTCTCTCTTCTCTCGGGCCTTCTCCGAGCTGTAGCTGGCAGCTCCCAGCAGGGCCCTGCACCCACGTCCTTTGCAATAAACCGCAAGTTCCACAACCTGGCTTCATAGATCTCTCGTCTCCGTCTGTCCCGATTGTGCAACCCCCTGATGCTCTGACAGGGGTATGCAGTCATGGACGGACAAATGGGAAAAGTGATTGAAGCAGGTCCCCTGAGCGCAGGTTGGTCCTCCCCCGTCTGGGGAGGAGAGCCAATAACTCAGCCCCAGCTGTTATAAACAAAAATCTGCCAATTTTTTTTGTGAGAAAAAAAGTTACAAAAACTAATCAGACCACTGTTGCTGCTGGGGTGCTGCTTATTTGTTATGGTAATTAGGGGTCGTTGTCGTTAATAGTTGTTTTTGTATCAGTAAAAGCTCTGGCTGGGGCTGAGTTAATGGCTCTTCTCCCGAGAAGGGCGGGGACCTCCCCAGACGGTGAAGAGAAGGGACTGAGACGTGGGAGGGGGTGCATGCAAACTAACTTCGGGACCAGCATGCCATGGGAAGCTACTATTCCAAACACACTGAAAAGAACCCCAAAACAACAAGCCAGTATAGATTTGAGAAATTGGAGTGAAGTCTAAACGTGAGGAATGGAGTGCTGAGCCTGCAGAGATGCTGAACATCTTCGTGGTCCCTCACCCTGAGCGCAGGGGTCGTCCCGAGGCCGGGAGCTGGAGGGGGGCGAGGCTGCGGAGTTGAAGACCAGGCGTCACGCCCAAGGCGCCCACGCGGATTGGACCCCTAGCTCTGCGCCTAGTGGACAAAGCTGCGCATATCCTCCTTCTGCGAGTCACCCTGGGAGACACGACAGACTGCAGACCTGTCAAGCTGCGCGATTCTGAGCTGATCACTTTTAATAAAGGCATTAAAAGGAGAAAAGGTCTCCTGCCCTGTTTATTTCACATGGGAAAAAGGCTATAGAGTATAAAAACAAAAAAGAATGGGATAAAGAGATTGGTCTGTTATGAACAAAAATTCAGTTAATATTTTTTTGTGAGAAAGAGTTACAGGGACGCAGCCAGGTCTCTGTCTCTGCCAAAGTTCTTAGTGTTTTGTCATGGTAATCACGGGTCGTTAGAGCTTATCTCCTCTTTTGTATTAGTAAAAGCCCTGGCTGGGTGCGGTAGATTGCCCTTCCCCGAGGCAGTGCGCTCTTCCAGCATAGGGAAGACACCTGAGAGGGTGGGGGGGGTTATGCAAAGTGACTCCAAAGTCCAGAATTCTTTGTGGGACCCCGACTCCAGAGGCACAGAGAAAACCCCAAAAACAACGAGCCATATAAGAGTTGAGAGACTGGAGTGATGTCTGGACATGAGGAGCCGAGTGCTGAGCCTGCAGAGATGCTGAACACCTTCGGAGCCCCTCTCGCCCTGAGCAGAGAGTCGTCCCAACGCCGGGACTAGCCATCTGGGAAGCTCACAGGATCAACATCTCACGGGGACATCACGCCCTAAGGCTCCCACGAGGACTGGAACCCCCGGCTCTGCCCCTAGTGGACGGAGCTGCGCATATCCTCCTCCTCTGAGTCACCCTGGGAAACGCGACGGGGACTGCAGCCCTGCCGAGCCGCCCAATCCTGAGCTGATAACTTTTAATAAAGGCATTAAAAAGGAGAAGAAGTCTCCTGGCCCTGATTATTTCAGGTCTATTTCCACTAAGAGAGGTCCCAATGGGAGGGGGTGGAACAGGGTTTGTAAATGCCCCTTTGACTTCTTCTGAGGTCAGAAATTTAAAAAAAGAAATCAAGAGGATTTTGGAGGATCCCATAAGTACAGCTGAACAATTAGACCAATATTTAGGTCCGAACATTTATACTTGGGAAGAGACGCAGTCTATAATGAAAATAATTTTTTCTCAGGAAGAGAGGCAATTAATCAGAGCAGCTGGAATAAAAGCTTGGGAAAAAGATAATCTGCAGGGCCCCCCCAGAGAAGACAAAATGACAACTACACCTCCTGAGTGGGGTCAAAATAATGAGGAGGGGAGGAAACAAATGAATGACTATCATAATTTAATAACCAAGGGAATAAAAGAGGCAGTACCCTGAGGGCAAAATGCTAAAAAGGCTTTTGGGGCACAGCAGGGGAAAGAAGACACTCCAACTGAATGGTTAAACAGACTTAAGAGAAATACTAAGCAATATTGTGGAATAGACCCTGAAACTGATGTGGAAAAAGCTTTGTTAAGGATGAACTTTGTTACTAATGCTAGGCCAGATATCAGAAAAATATTAGAAAAAAATTGAGGATTGGCATTATAGATCATTAGATGATTTATTAAAGGAAGCTCCGAAATTTTATGTCCGGAGAGATGAAGAAAAGGCTAAACTGAAAGCAAAACTTATGGGAGCCACCATGCAAGAAAACAATTTCCAGAAAAATCAAAACCACCCAGGCACTACTCCTAGATATGAAGGTCGTAGAGACAGGGGAAAGAAAAAGAATAGAACCCCAATACAAACCAAGTCTCAGGAGCATTCCAGGAATGTTTTTTACTGTGGGTGCGAAGGACATTATAGGAGAAATTGTCCTAAGCAGGTAAAAGATCTGAAAATCTTCAAATAGATGGGCACAGAGGAAGAATAGGGATGTCATCGGCTCTATTTTTAAGGGGACAAATACCATCTGGAGCCTGTGATAACTTTAAAAGTGGGTCCCCAAGAAGAAGAATTGGAATTTGTAGTAGACACAGGGGCAGAAAGAACCTGCCTGTTAAATATTCCAAAAGATTATAGTGTGAGCAAAGATACTGTAAAAGTAACAGGGGCAAAAGCAGAGAGTTTTACAGTTCCTGTCATTAAAGATGTGGTAATTGAGAGGGAAACTAAAATTTTGATGGGGGATGTCTTATTGGTCCCAGGGGCAGGTAGCAACTTATTGGAAAGAGACTTAAAAGTGCAATTAGGAATAGGAGTTATACCAGAAAATGGGAAAATGACAGCTAGAGTTTAAAAATTAGGCCAAGAGGATGAAGAAAGAATTAACAAGGACGTTTGGGCTGGGGAATGAAATAGGAGAGGATTAAATATTGACCCCATAAGGGTTACAGTTTAGAGAGAAGATTGTCCCATACGTGTACGTCAGTATCCTATATCTTTAGAAGGATGGGAAGGTTTGAAGCCAGTAATAGAAGGATTAATAAAGGATGGGACATTCGAACCTTGTATGTCTCCTCGTAATACCCCTATTCTCCCAGTAAAGAAGTCCGATGGGAGTTATAGACTAGTACAAGATTTAAGGGAGGTTAATAAAAGAACTCGGACTCGCTACCCAGTGGTACAAAACCCTTATACTCTTCTAAGTAAAGTTCTACCCCAGCATCAGTGGTTTAGTGTGGTGGATCTTAAAGATGCTGTTTGGGCCTGCCCACTAGCCAAGGAAAGCCAAGATATTTTTGCCTTCAAATGGGAGGATCCAAAAACTGGGAGAAAGCAACAATTAAGATGGAGAAAATTACCACAGGGGTTTACGGAATCTCCAAACTTATTTGGGCAAGCGTTAGAAACAATACTACAAGCTTTCCTCACTCCTCCTGGAATACAAATTATCCAATATGTGGATGATCTTTTACTATCTGGGGAAGCTGAAGTTGGAGAGGCTACTATACAACTTTTGAATTTTCTCAGGGAAAAACAATTAAGGGTATCAAAAGGAAAGCTGCAATTTGTGGAACCAGAGGTAAAATATCTTGGACACTTGATTATTGAGGGTAGTCAGAAGCTCAACCCAAAGTGAATTGTAGGAATTTTATCCCTTTCTGCTCCCTCTTCAAAGAGAGAAATCAGAAAACTACTTGGATTATTGGGATATTGTAGATTATGGATTGAGGGGTACATACAGGCAGTAAAATTTGTGTATGAAAAATTAACAGAGGGAGATGATATAAAACAGACCAAGGAAGATGATAAATTAGGAGAACTGAAGTTAAAACTGGCCTCAATACCAGCTTTAAGCTTACCCTCACTAGAAAAACCCTTTCATCTGTACGTGAATGTAGAAAAGGGGGTAGCTCATGGAGTTCTGGTTCAGGAGTGGGGAGGAGTAAAGAGACCAGTAGCTTATTTATCAAAGATGTCGAACCCAGTGAGCCACAGATGGCCAGTATGTATTCAAGCTATAGCAGCTACTGCAATCCTGGTAGAAGAAAGTCGTAACCTTACTTTTGGAGATAAACTAACTGTGTGCACACCTCATGCAGTTCGAAATGTGTTAAATGACAAGACCGAAAAATGGTTGACAGTCTCTAGAATGTTAAAATATGAAGCAATCTTAATAGACAGTGACGACCTGACTATAGAAGTAAACAGAGGTTTAAATCCAGCTCAATTCTTATATAGAGAACCAGCAGATAACCTAATACATAATTGTCCAGAAATTATCCAACACCAAACAGAAGTTCAAGAAGATCTTGAAGAACAAGCCCCTTCAGAAGGGGAAATAATCTATGTGGATGGTTCCTCCAGATGTCTACAAGGAAAAAGAACGTCAGGGTATGCAGTAGTTGATGGAAACAACATGCAAACGATTGAAAAAGGAAAATTACCTTCAAACTGGTGAGCTCAAACTTGTGAATTATATGCTCTAAAAAGAGCACTGGAATATTTAGCACACAAGAAAGGAAGTATATATACTGATTCAAGGTATGCCTTTGGAGTAGTACATAACTTTGGAAAAATTTGGGAAGAAAGAGGACTACTAAATTCAAGAGGGAAAGAATTGGTACATGAGGGGCTCATTTTAGAAGTTTTAGAGGCACTAAAATTACCTGAAAGAGATAGCTATAGTACACATCAAGGGACACCAAAAGGGAATGACCCCAGAAATAAGAGGAAATAACTTGGCAGATCAGGAAGCTAAGGATGAAGCAGAAAATGGAGCTGAAAGAGTTATGTTAATATTAACTCCTAATGAGGAAAAATTGGAAATTACAAAGTTAAGGGAACCAGAGAAAAATAATTAAACAAGATAGGAAGAGAACAAGATGAATCAGGGAAATGGACACTTCCTGATGGAAGACAATTACTTAATAAAATGCTTACTAGGAAAATATTAGAAGACATGCATCAGAAAACCCACTGGGGTACCCAGGCTTTGTGTGATCATTTTTTAAGGAATTATGGGTGCATTGGGATTTTTGGAGTAGCAAAGCAAGTAACTGAAAGATGTATAATTTGCCAGAGGATAAATAAAAAGGTAATGAGAAAAACAACATTAGGAGGTGGTTAGTTAGCTCTTCGACCATTTCAAAGTATCCAAGTAGATTCTACTGAACTTTATCAAGTACAAAGATGGAAGTATTTATTAGTAATGACAGACCATCTAACTCATTGGGTGGAAGCAGTTCCCACTGTCAAGGCCACAGCCAATGTGATAAGTAAAACCCTTTTGGAACAGATCATTCCCAGATATGGAATGGTTAATAGGATAGACTCGGACAGAGGAACACATTTTATGTCAAAAGTGTTACAACAAATAACTCAAGCGTTAGGAATAAAATGGGAGTTACACACCCCATGGCATCCACAGAGTTCGGGCCGGGTAGAGAGGATGAACCAGACTTTAAAGAGAATTAATAGTTGAAACCCGAATGTCATGGGTACAATGCCTACCTTTAGCCTTACTGAGAATCCGAATCCAACCCAGGTCAGACCTGGGGGTGTCACCTTATGAAAGGATGTTTGGCTTACCTTTTCTAACCACTCAATATGAAAATGCCACCTTTGAGGTAGGGGTAATGAGTGTCAAAGGATATGTTAACATCATTGCAAAAACTCTTGAAAACTTACAGTTAAAAGGAATAATCCCTCAAACCACACCTTTGGATTTTAAAATCCATAATATTCATCCAGAAAAACGGGTGCTAGTAAAAACATGGAAAGAACAGTCTTCAACTCCACAATGGGAAGGTCCTTTTCATGTATTGCTGATGACCGAGGCTGCGATCTGGACCAGGGAATGAGGGTGGATCCATGCCAGCAGAATCAAAGGACCTGTGGAAGAACCTAAGGAGTGGACGATAACATCAATGCCGGGTGATACCAAATTGACTCTTCAAAAGGGAATGGGTGGTAATGAACTGGGAAGACCCAAATAATCCAAGAAACATACACTAGATCACACCTAGCTGGGAAATAAGACAGAGCTTATATCAGTGGTTTCAAGCACCATCTATACAAGCTTTGAGATGCCTCCGATACTCTCCTTGGGGAGGAATATTTCCACTCCAAACAGGAGGATCAGGACTGTTTCGGACAGAGAGCTCTTGTATTCTGGCCTTAGCCTGTGACCTATACAAAGAGGAGGAGGAGTTGCAACTTCCATCAGTGCCATATCAAATACCCTATTTGATTCACCCAAATAGCAGACATGCTAGCTGGGTTAAATATAAATGTTTAAATTGTGGGAAGAATTGGTATTGTAGTTCACATAATCGATGCTCTCATTGCAGGAAGTGTCAAGTGCCAAATCAATCTCCTATCCAGGTAGAACTCAAAGCAACTGAAATAATAACTTTGTTTTGTGGATGGAAATTATTAGGGCCTGTTGAATGGGAGATATCTGAGGAACGGTGGGAAACCACAGTTAAGGAGTGTCAAAAACTCTTTGCCTGGAAATTAACTAAGAGAAAGTTAAAAGGAAATAGAGGGCAAGACCAGATTGGCCTCTATATTCACCACCAAGAAGATCATATACACCTGCTGTGAGTTGCAACCCCAAAGGCATGGGAGGTGGGAGTATAAGCCATACTGGACCTCTGTTATTCCTTCTTCTGTCACTCATTTTTTGTCTTTTCCCTTTTGGGATGTAGACAAGGCCATGCCACAGGTGTTACCAAAAGCTGTATATGGAAAGACACCGAGGTTCCTTTTTTATTTATCACACTCATGTCAACAGTCACTCTTATAACCCATCCAAATTAGGTAATTGCATGCACAATGGGAAAAAGTACTGGATTGCAGAGAACTTAGGAACAAGTGGCAACAGGATGGGAAGTCAATGCCCAAAAGGGGAGAGATTGATTTGTTTCACCTACATTATTTGGAACAAAGCACAGGATTTACTAAAAGAGCAATTGACAAACACAAAGACTAAGCCAGTACAACCACCTTAACCTGTGCCAATCTCAACTGACGATTTGTAAACGAAACTTGAACAGCAATTAGAAAAAGAAATAGATATTTCAAGGATGGGTAAAAACCAGTTTGTGGAATGGGGGGAAAGAATAAGTAGAGAATTTAACATAACCAATTGTTGGGTCTGTGGAGGGGCTTTGATGTCAGAAGAATGGCCATAGGAAGGCAGCAGCTTAGGCCCAGTTGAGCTCCTTAAGTGGAACCAAACAAGTATAAGTGGAGAAAATTGACCAGAGGGGTGGATTTTGAGTTCAATAGTCATAGAGGAAGAATGTCTCTGGCGCACTGGGAAAAAGTTCATTCATGAAGTAGGAAAAACTCCCTGTAAAAGATACAAGGTTAGTAACAGAACTTCTGTATGGTGGGTCCCAGAAGAACCAACCATGTACTGGACCCAGGAAAAAGTAAAAAAAGGAAATTGTAAGTATGATAATATAATCAGACTTTTTCAATATAATGATACAGGTAAAAATCCTTACTTTGGCATCCCAGAAATTTCCAAATTTTGGGAGAATATAGATCAGCAAAAGTTTGACTATTGGAAAGCTCCAGATGGCTTATTTTGGATATGTGGAAAAAAAGCATACCCAAAACTCCCCTCTCAGTGGAAAGGGAGCTGCACTCTGGGAATCATACAGCCAGGATTTTTTCTTTTGCCAGGACCTGATGGGGATCAGTTAGAGATACCAGTTTATGAGGATCTAAAGAGAAACAAAAGAGATTTGATTGGAGGATTCCAAAAATGGGGAGATGAGGAATGGCCCCCTGAATGCATACTGGAAACATATGGACCAGTCACCTGGGCACAAGATGGGAGTTGGGGAAATCGGACCCCAATTTAAATGCTAAATCATATTAAAAGACTGCAAGCCACTGTAGAGATAATAACAAACAGAACTGATCGGGCAATGGAATTAATAACAAGGCAACAAACCCAAATGAGAGCGGCCGTGTATCAGAATAGGTTGGCTTTAGACTATCTATTAGATGAAGAAGGGGGTGTTTGTAGAAAATTCAGTACATCAGATTGTTGTTTAAAAATAGATGACAATGGGGATGCTGTCCTGGATATAGTCAATGATATCAGAAAAATCACCCATGTACCGGTTCAAAATTGGGAATCAGTACTAAATACTAGCTGGTGGGATAACGTGTTGGGGATAGAATGGTGGAAAAAGTTAGTCTTCTTCCTTTTATGCACTACAGCTGGTCTAATATTTCTTCCTTGTTTGATCCCATTTCATTCGGCTCATCACCAGTGTAGTCCAAGGTATGCAATTAGTGACCATGGATCAAAAGTTGGCTACGACAAACATGGTGCAAAGGATTATGGTGTTAAAGAAACAAAATAATATAGAAGACCCCTTCAGAGAAGCGAGATTGATTTGTGAAGAAAATGAGCAACTAATGAAGGCTAGAAAACCATGAATACTGCTCAAGCCAAAATAATTATAAAGAGAGAGGATTGTGAAAACTGCATATTATATGGCTCTATGCAGATATTTACTATATGTATTATGTTGTATGGATTAGTAGAGCTGTATTAACATTTTACTAGTATTGTAAATGTAGTTTTGTAGTTAAAATCTAATTTTTGTGGTTAAAATAGAAACTATGTATGTGAGATATTTTTTTAAAGACAGGAATGAGGTACTCGCACCAGATAGCAGCCACGGGACACCGTAATGTTTCAGAGAAAGAGAATTTATTGCTCCATTATCAGAAGAAACTTCTTGCCGCCTCGCTCAGCCCTGAAGGCAGCGTCAGGATTCAGAGGAAGAAGTTGACACTGACCAGACAGAATCCTTTGCTTGAATGGAAGTTATGCATCATGTCTGAGATGCATGAATATGCAATGGGCTATTGCTTTTAAGGGTTAATTCTCTGTTAACGTGTGTCCTTTTTCGGGCTTGTTTTGCCCAGAAAGAGGTACCCGGACTGTCTGTAACTCTTTGTTTTTATTGTCTCATATTGTCCTAATCCTAATTGTCCAAATTTGTATTACTCTAATTACATTGCTATTTTTATAACCATTTTATTACTATTAAACTTCTAAAAATTTAAAAACAAGTGATTGGCGTTTTTCACACAGAGCCTAGGCGAGATGCCAGCGCTTCTCTACCACATTTTTCTTCTACTACGCAGCTGCTACATTGAGACGGGGGATCAGGAGTGCAAGCACTCACAGCTCGCATAAAGGGGTGGTGAGGTCACTGCCTCAACTGCCCCAACTACCCCCTGCCCTGCCCCGCCCTGCCCCGCCGCCACTCTCCGCCTTTTCCGCCCGCCGAGGGACATTTCAAGGGCGCATATATATATAAAAGTATGCATCTGTTCCCCCATCGCTTAGAGGCGCGAAAGGTAAAAGACGCCGGGACACTTGAGAAGACCGGCGGGGGAAGCAATTCCCGGCCTCGCCCCGCTCCGCCTCCTGGGCGGGGATCGTCGTAATAAGAGGCGAAGCGAGCTACCGCCATTTTGGGCTGGTAGTGGTTGCGTGTGATTTGTCTTCTGTCTGTTTCGGTCTTGCCTGAAGGAGTTGTTGCTGCTGTCGTCATGTTCTCCACCAGCGTGGCTGCCTCTCTTGCCCGCTCCCTGCCTCGGCAGGCCGGCCTGGTGAGCGCATTCTCCCCTCCCTGCAGTGAGCGAAGGTGGTGGGTGGGAGGCGGCCGCCGCCGCCGCCATCTTGGAGGCAGCGGTGACTTTGAGAGGTTGCGGCCTCCCGCTCTCGGGAGTTTGGGATGGGGGGCTCGCCTTAGCGCTGGGTGTCAGCGGGGCCAGACCTACTGCTGAGAGAGCGAGGGTGCCCTTGCTTGGGAGGTGGAGGCGGGGGAGGGGGGGCCGGGGGGGTGTCTAGGGGACGGCCTGTCCTTCCCCGGTGATGTCGCTTGGTGCTGTTGGGGTTCAGGTTAATGTCTGAAAGCTGCCCGATCCCAATCAAGGTGAGGGATTTGTACTGCCAAACTTTGCCAGCTAGTGGGTTTTCCCCCCGCACCCCCGTGTTCGTAGGGAAGAGTGAGGATGTGAAGATCTGTCCCGACCTGTTCCCGCTGGTGTCCCTTGAGAAGGTGAACGGAGGAGACGCCTGCCCGGGCGTTCAGAGGAATAGCATTAACGGTGCCTGGAGCGGCACTGGGAGCTTTACTTAGGACATAAGATTATAACATTTTATTGCATTTGTTATCACAGATTTATTTTGGTTTTTTGGTCGTTATTTTTGCTCTCGTCTATGTTCTAGCCATACCAGCAATTCTGCCGATAATTTTTTTTTTTTAGGAAGGCCAACCCTTAGAAGATACAGTATTATTTCTCTCTTGTGGAGAACCGTGAGGGTTGTGGTGATTTCTTTCTGCCTCAAGCGTTTGGTGTTCAGCACAAAGTTGGCAAGCGAGAGGTGGTGTTGCTTTGGGATCTGCTGTGGTATTGTGGTGGTGACAGCAGTGCAATGCAGAAAAATGCGGCAAATAACTTAGAGCAATCTCTTTTACCAGCTGTCCTTGCTTAGAAGTGCTGGATTTGGTTCCATAATTAAAACTTGTGATTGGAGTGCTGTGGAGCTAAACTCAAAACTGAGAGATATTAAGTTTATAAGCTCATGATCAAAAATGTCACAGTATTATCTTTCAACCTTTTTTTTTTTAATGAATGAGGAAATTTTACTGTTACTGAAGCAATTACTTGTTTTAGATTTCCAGAAACATTCTGGGTGCAGCGTTTGTTGCTACAAGAAACCTCCATGCCTCCAAAACATGCTTTCAGAAAACTGGTGAGTCTGAGGAAGGTCTTCATATAACAGTGTGGTTTAAGAACTTGGTCTATCAGACAAAAGGAAATTTGAATATGGTGCATGTATCAGTTGACAGAATGCTTGAGGACATTTATGTACTGACAGTATTTAACTGAACTTTTGCATAGTCACATCCAGCAGACTTCACTTTAATAACTCTTTAGATTATGCCCAAACCAAGGAAATGTCACATGTCTGTTTACACAGTTTGCCTGCTTTGTGAGGATTCCATTCAGAATTATTTTATTCTGATATTCGGAACTCTTGCAGAATTATTTGGGAAAATAAAAAGCCTCAAGTTCTACTTTTCTGTCTTGTTTGTAAAAGTATGAAGGAACAGATGACTCCCAGACCTGCCAGTGTTTTATCCTTTAGCATAGCTTTTTGCTGCCAGCATTTTGGTGTTTAGAGAAAACAGTGGCCTTGCACAGCTGTGTTTTTGATAGTGGTTCATATACAATTTTCAAAGTGTCTTGGGGTTATTAAATGTATTAGGAAATAAAAATTTCACAATTTTATTTACTGTTTCCTGGCTGGGGAAATAAAGAGTTGTTGGAGGTACACTGCCAAACAAGTTGGAGGAATATGGGGAATGCATTTTTACAGCTTATATTGAACAATTTGCTTCTTAAATGTATCAAGTTCCTTTAAATATATTTGGATCTTGGATTGCAGATCACAGGGTGTTTGATGCCTCCAGTTTAAGTAGCCTCTCTGCAAGTGGAATGACAATGTCTGTTCTTAGCCTCTGACTAATTATTTAATTTCTTTTTAGAGCAAGAGATTGTTAATAGTGTAAGACATGAAGGAAATTGGTAACTAAACAGTCATCAGTGTTTTAATTGGAGCTGTCATGTAATGATGTGTTGAAACTGCTTTTCTTAGCTGGGAATACAGAAGCTGTTATTTATCTTATTCATCTAGCATGTTGCTTGCTAGACTTCGTAATATACCAGAGAGAGCACCTTGGCCTGTGAATTCAAGACAAGCTTACTGAATTCATATCTTGCCTTAATGTGCTAAGTCAGGTGTGAAATGTCTCTTTCCAGGTACTGCTGAGGTATCCTCTATTCTCGAGGAACGTATTCTGGGAGCTGACACCTCTGCTGAACTTGAGGAGACTGGCCGTGTGCTCTCAATTGGTGATGGTATTGCCCGTGTGTATGGCCTAAGAAATGTCCAAGCAGAAGAAATGGTTGAATTCTCTTCTGGATTGAAGGTAAGCTTTCACTAAAGCAGTTTGTTTAGCCTAGAAATATATTTTTTTAAAAAATAAAGACTTTAAAAGGAGAATGAGACTGTTCTTGGAGGTACCCATGTGAACCTCTTGCAAACTTAATTTCACCTTTAATAAGTAGTAACTAATGTAATGCTACAAAAAGCAAATATTCTTTGAATTCATAACACTTTGCTTTCAGCATCTGGTTCTTGGCTAACACTTAAATTTTGTGTGTCTTTATCTAGGAAGTAGAAGAACTAATCTTCTATTGGATTTTGTTTTCTTTTATTTCATGCTGGCTTTTTTGTTTACTGTTGAATAACAGCCTTGTTTTATATTAGAATAAAAAAGCTGTCTGACTATTCTGAGAGTACTGCAACAGCTCTTATAATTTTTATAACCTAACTCGCCTTGGCCAGAGAAATAAGCTAGCATTTTTCCCTCATACAATTCCTAGGCAAGAGATAAATGTTGTATTTGAATCCTGCTTATCCTTTCTCTTCTTTTTAGAGAGATAAATGACAATGCTAGACTGATGCAGTATAATTATGTGATAAGTTGAAGGCTTAGGCAGGCAGGTTCTCTAACCAATATGGAAATAGATGCATTGTTCATAAAAGCAACACATTGACTATTGTTACAAATAAGATTGAGGTAGATTATGTGGCATACTCTACACTGTAGAATG
This sequence comes from Zonotrichia albicollis, assembly GCF_047830755.1. NCBI lineage: Eukaryota > Metazoa > Chordata > Aves > Passeriformes > Passerellidae > Zonotrichia > Zonotrichia albicollis. Next base: position 17,403,788 of record NC_133859.1, on the reverse strand, counting down.
ATCACGTTGATATTAAACTGTGATAGTTTTTGTAGATGTTGGTATGGGTTTTCTCAGGATAATGTGACCTTTGTCCTAGGGTATGTCCTTGAATTTGGAGCCCGACAACGTTGGTGTTGTTGTGTTTGGTAATGACAGACTGATCAAGGAGGGGGATATTGTGAAGAGGACTGGTGCCATTGTGGATGTTCCAGTTGGGGAAGAGCTGCTGGGCCGTGTTGTAGATGCCCTGGGTAATCCAATTGATGGGAAGGTAAGTGTAACTAGGTGCTTACTACCTCTGCTTGTATCTATGTGATACAGACTGCAACAGTTTTTCTTCTTTTTAAGGGTTCTGTTGCATCTAAGATGCGTAGGAGAGTTGGCTTAAAGGCTCCTGGGATAATTCCCAGAATCTCTGTGCGTGAACCTATGCAAACTGGGATTAAGGCTGTAGACAGCTTGGTGCCAATTGGTCGTGGCCAGCGTGAGCTGATAATTGGTGACAGGCAGACCGGGTAAGTTAAATGGCCAAGCCAAAAAAGTTTCCTTTAAGAGATATTTGAGTGCAGTGTGCACCAATGTACAGAACTGAATACAAAACTGTGTAGAGGTTGGGAGAACTGCAGGCAGCTTAACTTACCAACCTCTGTGTTACCCAGGAAAACTTCAATTGCAATTGACACAATAATCAACCAGAAACGTTTTAATGATGGGACAGATGAGAAGAAGAAGCTGTACTGTATCTATGTTGCAATTGGCCAGAAGAGATCTACTGTTGCTCAGCTGGTGAAGAGGCTCACTGATGCAGGTACAGACTTTTGAAGGTGGTTGAGCCTAGTAACATCCTGTTCTCATTATAATGCTGAATACTGCTATGACCTCTCCTAGCTGCAAGTATAGACAGAATTCCTTTTTTGATTAAATGAATGAACTACTTTTGTGGACAAGAAATCTTTCTAGGTATCTGGGGGGAAAACAACCCCCTATTTTTGCTACATCACATTAGAAGACTATTTTGAAGTCCCAAAACTGCTGAGTTTTTTCTGGAAAAGTCAGCTGATTTTTTTTTTTTTTTTTTCCCCCTAGCGGAGTTGAGAGGTTCCTCTTGGCAGGCCTGGTGACAAGCTATGGCCTACAAGTATTTATATGGACTTGATGTGTTTCATATGCATGTAAATGTGAATGGCAGTTAAAAATTTAAGTGGAGAGACTTGACTGCCCAAACATAAAGGATTAAATGGTAGCATCTTTTCAGGAACAGTTGACCAAGGCTGCATATGTAATAGGCCAATAAACATGTTAATTTAGTACAGTGGGCTTTCCTGTAACAATTTAGTGGTGCTGCCTGGGCTTGCCTTAGCAACTTATTAGCAACTTATTTCACATGTTTGTTGCATTTGCTGATTACAGGCATGGTGAGGTAATATACTCAGTGGTGTGTTTCTCCAATTCTTTACAGATGCCATGAAGTACACTATTGTGGTGTCTGCCACAGCATCTGATGCAGCACCCCTTCAGTATCTGGCTCCCTATTCAGGCTGCTCCATGGGTGAATACTTCAGAGACAATGGAAAACATGCATTAATCATCTATGATGACTTGTCCAAGCAGGTCAGGAAACATTGTTTATAGGCCTCATAGTCAAACATTGGTGTTTATAGCTGTAACATCACCTCAAGTTTAGAAATCCAAAATGTTAAATGAGCTTCTGAGGTCTGAAAGCTTTCTTTATACCATGCAGGCTGTTGCCTATCGTCAGATGTCTCTGCTGCTGCGTCGTCCACCTGGCCGTGAAGCCTACCCAGGTGATGTGTTCTACCTGCACTCTCGACTGCTGGAAAGAGCAGCCAAAATGAATGACTCCTTTGGAGGCGGCTCTCTGACCGCCTTGCCTGTCATTGAAACTCAGGCTGGTGATGTGTCTGCTTACATTCCAACCAATGTCATCTCCATCACTGATGGACAGGTAGGACTTCTTCACATCCCAGTGCACATCTTTGTTATTTACTACCAGCTCTCTGAGGAGGCTTCTAGGCTTCTGACCAAGATAATAAAACAATTCTCTCTCTTACAGATTTTCTTGGAAACGGAGTTGTTCTACAAAGGTATCCGTCCAGCCATCAATGTTGGCCTGTCTGTGTCCCGTGTAGGCTCTGCTGCTCAGACCAGGGCTATGAAGCAGGTAAGCATGAAACTACTGCTTCTCTTGCTAGAGATGAGTAGTGTGTAGGCCTTCCAACCCATTTCACTCTAAAGAGCTGTGACTAGAGAGGGGATAAAGCTTTGGATTCCTTAGTGTTATGAAACTATAAAAGAACAAACTTTGGGGATCTCTTTGATATTTTCATTACTTGTTAAATGAGGTGGGGGAGAAAGGAAAATAGTATCTGCATAAAGATGTAGGGTTATGTTTCTGTATGCTGAGCTGGGTGCTGATCTAACTAGAAATAGAGAATGCTCTCTTAACCCTGTGCTTTTAGTCCATATATGGAATTAGAGGTTTAATATCAATGGTTACTGTTTTAGGGAGGCATGCTTATATTAAAAAGTGCGATATTTAGAAATGCAAATAATAATCTGTCAGAATCTTGAGATTCACTTTTCTGGGATAGATAGTAAAGCTGTCTTATGACAACTGTCATCTGAAGATAACCTGCAAACTCCTAGATACCTTTAAAAGGTGATCAAACTCAGTCTCATCTGTATCTTGTGTTGTAGGTGGCAGGTACCATGAAGTTGGAATTGGCTCAGTATCGTGAAGTAGCTGCCTTTGCCCAGTTTGGCTCTGATCTGGATGCTGCTACACAACAGCTGCTGAACCGTGGTGTACGTCTGACAGAGCTTCTCAAACAAGGACAGTATGGTGAGTGTCTTGAACTTAAAAAGTCTGCATTTCACATTAGTCTCTTGTGCTAGCAAGATTGGTCTTTGTGGCAGCATTTACCATGTCCATTCTGTGCACATGGTCAATGCAGACTTGCTTGAACCATGTTGTGTATATGCAGTTGATCTTCAAAGGAAGGACTGCATAGTACTGGTGTGTCCTGATGTGAGAGTTACTGGTGGCATGAGTGCTCTCTTTTCTGCAGTTCCCATGGCTATCGAGGAACAGGTTGCAGTCATCTATGCTGGTGTAAGAGGTCACTTGGACAAGCTGGAGCCCAGCAAAATTACTAAATTTGAGAGTGCTTTCCTAGCTCATGTACTGAGCCAGCACCAGGCCCTCCTATCCACAATCAGGTATGATTTATCCTGCTTCATCCCAAGGATATTGATTTGATGGCTGGAGTGCAGATAATGGTCCCTGTACTGTTAATTTAGTGTATCCCAGAACATCAGGCCTTAAGCTACCCGTACCGGAACTGGAAATTAAATCAGCCTTCCAGTTGTCCAGAGCACATCTTCATGACTTTAGTTCTTAGGAAATCCAGTTGATGCTTAAAATGGAGAAGGGGTCTTATGTTAGTAGTACAAATTCATGCATCAAACAGAAATGTTTTAATTCATCTACTAATTTTGTTAGAAACTGGAAGGTTTGCTGTGAAGCCTTTGTCTTAGGGATTGACCATCTATCTATTTCTGTGTCAGAAGTTTAACTAACTCTTTCAACAGGACTGAAGGGAAGATCTCTGACCAGACAGAAGCTAAGTTGAAGGAAATAGTCACAAGTTTCCTGGCTACTTTTGAGGGATAAACATAAAACTGTTCAAACAGACCAGGCTCTTGTGATACAGTGCTCCAGTTCAGTCAAAGATTTGAAAGTATGTGCAACTTGAATGTACAGATCTCAATGACAATAAAAGTTCCTATGTAAAAAGGCTTGTATATTCTGATTGCCTTCTGGCTAGCTGCTTTCACCTTTAAAACTGTGGAGGACTCCCTGTGACATGTGCTTGCTTAAAAGAACCCTGAAAAATTGGTGGCATCTTAACTCCCCAGCTGGATCAAACTCCCCTTACGTGAATGAGGAGGTGTAGCGGTTAGTTTCTGGAGCTATGACCACAGTTCTCATTGTGACAGCTGAGGATTGCTCTTGCAGTTTTCATACTTTTTGCCAGACAGCTGATCTCTGAGAAAGGCATTCAGCTGGGGAAACAAGTTATGTTGTCTTGTCATGGGTGGTAACTAGTTGGACCTCACAGAAATCTCTAACAGCCTGATACTGTTACAGAGTATTTCTTAGAATTGCTGTCAAACCTATCCTGGGGCCTGGCTTTTGCAAGATGGGTTCTCTCAGAACTGAGGTCCTTGTGTCTCAGGACAACTGTAGTTGATTTTAATTCTGTCAGTAAACTGTCAGCAATTATTAGTGGGCGGGAGGGAAGTTACAATACCAGAACATTGCTTTAATTTCCCAACTTCTGCATGCCATGTGAGGCATTAGATTCCAGTGTTAGACCTATCTGGGATGTAGGAAAGTTAAAAGTTGCTCTATTTTGTATGGTGTATTCAACTTCACCTGGTACATTGGAGCTCGGTCCTTAATCCTTGGTGAGCTTTTGTACTGCAGTTACCTGTGATCAAGACTGCTCTTGAGGCTGTTCACTCTGTTCCCAGTTAACTTCCTTCACAGGAGCATCTTGCCTCCCAGTTTGAACCTGCTGTGTTATAAGCTGCTAGAAGCATTCTCACTCAGTTCCAGGCTAACAATCTGCTCTGTTGTACTGGGTCTGACTGAGGTAAAGTTCACAGCTGTCACTGACATCTTTTCATAAAAATGCTTTCTTTAGGATTTTTCCCCCTTCTGAGAAGCTGTGGCCTCAGCAACAAAATGTAAACAATGGTTATCTGCTGCTGTGGAATGCCACAGGTGGATCCGTGATTGGTCTCGGGTGGATGTTTGGATTTACTGACCACTCACGGCAGAGCTGGGTCTCACTCTCTGCTGAGACACAGCCCTTTGTTATTCATTCCTTTTCTGTTCTTAGCTTAGCTAGCCTTCTGAGAACTTTCCTTCTATTTCTTTTTAGTATAGTTATAATGTAATATATATATCATAAAATAATAAATCAAGCCTTCTGAACATGAGGTCAACATTCTCGTTTCTCTCTTCATCCTGCAACCCTTGTAAACACTGTGACACACAGCCCTCACAGTGCTGTGCTTTGCATTAGTAGCTGGAAGGGTGTTGGTAACAGGCCAGTGTTTTGGCTACTGCTGAGCAGTGCTGTCCCTCTGACATTCCTTCCCCCATGACAGGGATGGGAGTGGGCAAGATCTTGGGAGGGGACACAATCATGTCAGCTGCCCCAAATTAGCCAAAAGGATATTCCATACTGATGCCTTTTGGGACTACCTAAAAACAGAAGCCAGACAAAATTAAGGGACTAAAAAGCAGTTTTATTGGAGAGACTTCAGGTACATTTTGGGCAGATAAAGCCTCCCCCAGGGGCTACACCCAAAAAAATAGATGACAGGTCACAGGTTTTCATACTTTTATAAGTTTGGTCCATTTACATATAGGGGGTTGTACTGGTTTAGGGCAAATTTGTTAAAGAATCTGCAAAGGAGGGCCCCTCCAGAAAGCGAAACCCACACAGCCCCTCCCCCCAACCGGTTCGGGAAAAAATTCCTCGGAGAGAGGTGGAAAGAACCTGTTTATTTGACTGGCCCCGCACCCCCCAGCACACAAAATGAACAATACCCGATGACATCGCTCTGAGAAAGATGGCAACATCAGAAAGTCTCTTTCGTGGGGGGTGGTTGCTCTGTTCTCAGTCCCTCCGGCGCTGGGCCAGCCGCTGCAGCCGAACCTTCGGTGTTCCCGGGTCCCAGTCCGGAGCAGGTTCGAGATGGTCACAGGAACAGGAGAGGAGAAACAGTCCAGGAAGCAATGTGGACTGTTTAGCTAGAACTAGCTAATAAGCAGAGGCAGAAAGCAGAGCAGAAGCAAGAGCAGAAAAAGAGAGCAAGCAAAAGCAGCAAGCTAAAGCTGGAAGTGAAAAAACAGCCCCATGTACCGCTTGTCTCTGTGTCCTGATAAGAGAAACCCAAACAAAACTTCCACTCTTCAGAGCCGGTCTTAAAGGCACAGAACAGATGAATGGGGATATACAAGCATCATAACGTCACCCCAGGACAGGGGTTAATCTTCCAATTACAGCTTCCAGTAATGAAGTAATTTACCCTAAGTTTGCTCTCCCTTCCAACTCACTTTTGTTTATGTTTCTTGGGGCCTGAGACAGTAAGGTGTCCTTGATTCTCAGGCCTAGTGAGAAATTGTTTTGTCTGACCAAAATGGGAAAACAGTAGCTAACTGTATATGGAGTTTAGAGTTATACACTAAAGAATTGCAGAATTACAAATATATGAAAAATAGAAAAGCTAAAATCCTGAGGCATCAATACCATATGATGTCAGCTCAGATGTATAAAGCTAAAGGGAGAGAAAAGGAAAGAAGGGCATTCATGATTCTTCAGAGTTTTCCTTTCAGAGGAATCATTACACATACTGAAGCCCTGCTTCCCAGGAAGTGTCTGAACATCACTGCTGATGGGAAGTAGAGATTGACTTTTCTTTCCTTTAGCTCATGTGTGTGCAGACTCTTGCTTATTTCTTTCCTTTCACTGTAATAAAACTGCCTTATCTCACTCACTGGTTCTCCATCTTATTCTCTCCCCTGTCCCATTAAGAAAGGGAGTGATATAGCAGCTTAGTGAGCACCTGTCACTATAAGACATGAAAGAACACAAGCACACACCACTGTTCTCAAGGTGAAGGAAAAAAGGGAAGTTTATTTTCTGACTCCAACATTTATAGTTTTCCAAAAGTGACAGCGGATTGGAGGGTGACAGTGCCACCTCTCCAATGACACTGGTCAAACCAACAGTCCATCAACTCTCCTCCTACATAAAGGAATGCAAAACAATGAGTTATTTACAGAAAGTGTGTGAGAAAGTTCACTACAAGAATGTCAACATCAGAAGGCTTTGAAAATCTTAAAAAACTAAAGTGACATCTCACCCTTTTCCGTTTAAAAAAGAAAAAAAGAAAAGAAAATGAACAATGTGAAAAAGAAAACATGAACAATGTTCAGTGTCCACTTGCGGAGGGATCACTCTCATCATCTGCATCCAAGTCATCACTCAATGATTCACCCACTTGATGCCTTTCAGGTTGGTCATGGTTTCCGTCTTGCTCGTCAGGTGGATTCTGCTTCTGCGGTCGCAGGTCAGGGCAAACGCATTTCGAAGGTACCCAGCGTACCCCAGTATCTGTGGATACACAAGCATACCTGTGCTCCGAAGCAATAAGGTCATAGGGACCTTCCCACTGTTTCGTGACTAAATTCCACACCCGAACCTTTACTCGAGGCTGATGTGCCTTGTCTGCAGCCTGCAATGAGAGATGGCGATTCAAAATGACAGGGTTGAGTTCTGCGGCACAGTGAGATGACTGATTGTGCACAAAGCTTTTACCAACCAACTGTGCGGGGTTTCACCCTGCATTCCCTGTTTTTGATTTTGAAGAACCCGCTTCAGAGTATCATGCGTGTGTTCTACAATAGCTTGACCAGTCGGAGAATGAGGGATACCAAACTTGTGCGAGACACCCCACAGCTGCAGGAACTGCCTTACCTTTTATGATGCGTAAGCAGGACCATTGTCAGTTTTCACAGCAGAAGGTATGCCCAGAACGGCAAAGGCCTGCCTCCAGTGGGCGAGGACATCGCAGGCCTTCTCCCCACTGTGAGCCAAAGCCCACATCGCAGAGGAAAATGTGTCCACAGTGACACGCACATACTTGAGCCGGCCAAACTCGGCAATCTGGATGACATCGGTCTGCCAAAGCTCCAAGGCCCTAAGGCCCCTGGGGTTTACCCCTGCCGGCAAAGGCGGAGCAAGTGCATGGCAGTCATCACATGACTCAACAATGTCACGAGCCTCAGTTGGCGTCAGCTGAAACTGCTTCTGCAGGGTATGTGCGTTCTGGTGGAAAAACCCATGCGATGCCTCGGCCTGCGTGAGTGTATCAGGCTGAGTCACTACCCATGCTGGGTTAGCCAACTTGTCAGCCCTCGCGTTACCTTCCACTATAAAGCCTGGCAAATCGGTGTGACTCCTCACATGCAGAACATAAAATGGATGAACCTGGGCCTGAATGGCACACCACAAGGTCTTCAGTAAATGAAAAAAAGGCAGGATTACTGACCTTCAAAATCCAATGACCCAACCACTGTGCAATATCAGCCACATAGGCAGAATCCGTGACCAAGTTGAAAGGTTCCTGGGAAAATTTCTCAAATGCCATGACAGCAGCCCTCAGTTCAACCAATTGGGCTGACCCATTCTCATGGCCTTCCAGAACCTGCCACTCAGATCCATCCCTCCAGGTAACAATGGCCTTTCCTGTTTTCCCTGAACCGTCAGTGAAGACAGTGGGTCCTTGCACGGGTGCCTGGATATTTTTGGGCCGCAAAGAGATTTGTGTGAATTTTGCCATATGCAGTAGCCTATTACTGGGGAGATGATAAGTGATCCGCCCCTAAAAATTTTCCAGAGCACTCTGCAGGGACACACTGTTTGCAAAGCTCCAGTCAAAATCCTCCTGTTGCACCGGGAGTATGATCTTCACAGGATCCTCACCCATCAGTTGCAAACACCGTTGCCAGCATTTGATTATCAAGCGAGCAATCAGCTCAAACAATGCAGTTGCCGTCTTCTGCGGCTGATGGGGGCAGGAAAACCCATTCCAAAACGTGCAAGGAATCAGACCATTGGTCACTCCATTGGCCAATGATGCCTGTGGGATGCGAATCTGGAGTGGTGATGAGCACAGTGACATCAACGGAGGGATCAATGCGATAAACTTGGCAAGCCGAAACAGCTTGCTGAACCACCTCCAACGCCTCATGTACCTCAGGGGTCAGTGTGCGAGGTGACTTTAGATCAGAGTCTCCTTTTAAAAAATTATACAGAGGAGACAGCTGTGCGTCGGTTAGTCCCAAGTACGGACGTAACCAAGTGATGACACCTACCAATTTCTGAGCATCATTCAGTGTCTTCACAGAATGCACAAATTGCACCTCCTGGTGACGGATCGTCCGTTCCAGAATTTTGACCCCCAAGTACTTCCAAGGTGGTTGTTGTTGAACCTTTTCTGGAGCCACCTGCAGTCCATGAGCATGCAAAGCATCGAGCAGCCGAGGCTGAATCCTCAGCAGCTCATCCTGGGTGGATACGGCCACCAAAATGTCGTCCATATAATGACACAGACGTGCATCAGGAAACTTCTTGCGAACTCCAGACAAGGCACGGGCCACATACCACTGGCATATGGCAGGAGAATTGTGCATGCCCTGAGGCAACGTCCTCCATTGATATCTCTGTGTAGGCTCAGCCTCGTTAATCGCTGGCACTGAGAAGGCAAACTTTGGTCTGTCATCGAGATGCAAAGGAATCATAAAGAAACAATCCTTCAGATCCACAATGAGGACCGCCAGTCTGCGGGAAGCGTGGTAGGCGATGGCATGCCCGCCTGCAATGTTCCCAGGCTTTCCATCATGGCATTAACCTTCCGGAGGTCTTGCAACAACCTCCATTTCCCAGATTTCTTTTTGATGCAGAAGACAGGAGTGTTCTGGGGATTGGTAGAAGGCTCCAGATGACCCTGGTCTAACTGCTCTTGCACCAGATTCCGTAGGGCGTCCAATTTATCTTGAGGGAGGGGCCACTGCTTCTCCCAGACAGGTTTGTCCACCAGCCACTGTATAGGAAGCATAGGACACTCTGCGCCCTTCACTGCAGTGGCCCCCATCAAAAATCCATCCCGATGCGCACCTCCCAGACAGACAGAACATCCCTCCCCCAGAGGCTGGCAGGAGTAGAAGTAACACGAGGCCTAACCCAGGCCGTCTGTCCCTCCGGGTTCGTGAGCAGCATGGGCCGCTGGCTCACGTAGCATTGCACCATCCCTCCCAGGCCCGCGACAGACATCCCCACCGAATCCAAGGGCCAGGGCCACTCCGGGTGCCAGGCGGCAAGGGAGAGAACCGTGACGTCAGCACCGCTGTCAAGAAGCCCTCAGAGGTGGATTTCTGATGGCGTTGCACCGGGAACAGACAGGGTACACAGCATCTCAGGACGGTCCTTGGTCAGGACAGCAGTCCAGTGAACTTGAGGCGGCCCAGTGGATCCAAAGCCACCAGCTCCACGCGACTGGTCAGCTGTCCTGCAAACAGAGGACTTAAAAGGCACAAGTTGAGCAAGCCGTGTCCTTTTCAGGATTGTGACGGGGGGGGGGGGGTGGTGGGGGGGAGTGGGGGGGTGTGGAGACCATGGCACAAATCTACCCTGTGAAATCCGCATCAATGAGCCCCAGGTGCACAATGATGCCCTGAAGGGTGGCACTAGACCTCCCCATAAGGGGAGCACTCATGCCCCCACCCAAGGTGAAATAAACAGGGCCAGGAGACTTCTTCTCCTTTTTAATGCCTTTATTAAAAGTGATCAGCTCAGGATTGGGCAGCTCAGCAGGGCTGCAGTCCCCGTCGTGCCTCCCAGGGCGACTCAGAGGAGGAGGAGGACATGCGCAGCTCTGTCCACTAGGGGCAGAGCTCGGGGATCCGGTCCTCATGGGAGCCTTTAGGTTGTGGTGTCCCCCGTCAGATGTTAGTTTCCCTGGCTCTGTCCCGCCCGGTCCCGGCGTCGGGACGACTCCCATGGTAAGGGCGAGAGGGACTCCGCATCTCTGCAGGCTCAGCACTTGGCTCCTCACGTCTAGACATCACTCCAGTCTCTCAACTCTTGGGTGGCTCGTTGTTTTTGGGGTTTTCTCCGTGGGTTTGGAGTCGGGGTCCCACAAAGCATGCTGGTCTTGGAGTCACTTTGCATAACCCCCTCCACCCTCTCAGGTGTCTTCACTATGCTGGGAAAAGAACACCTTAACCTCGGGGAAGGGCCATTACCTTGCCCTAGCCAGGGCTTTTACTAATACAAAAGGGCCGATAAGCTACAACGACCCGTGATTACAATAAGAAAACATGCAGAACCTTGGCAGGGACAGAGATCTGGCTGCCTTTTTGTAACTTTTTCTCACAAAAAAATATTAACCGAATTTTTGTTCATAACACAAGGGACCAAAGGCATCCAGGGGAACCTTGCATATCTCAGACGAGTCTAAGACAACTCTTGCTGCGGTGCAGACATCCACGCCTGCTGATCCGCGGGTGCTGGCTGCAAGCCAGCAAAGGAGACTTTCATCGGCTCCGGGGTCTGGAGAGAAGCTTGTGTCTGAGCGCACCCCTCCTGCTGCACGCTCCGCTCAACATTTCCCGAGCATGGTAAAGCCTGGCCATTAACATGAACAGTCACCTTGCAAACACTGAACATGTGATTCGGCCTACCACACTGACCACACAAGAACATGGGGAATTTGACCTTCTGCGCTTTCTTCCCCCGCTTCTTGCCAGCCTGTGCAGTCTCCTGCTGTGGCCGCTTGCCCTGCGGCACCACTCAAACTGGCTGCACAGCGGCAGCCAACTTCCAATCCAGGGGGATGATGTCTGCACAGGCCTCCACCATCTCAGAGATAGTAGGAACACCGGGCAGAGCCACTATGACCTTCCTACAAGCAGCATTGCAATTACACCTGACAAGGTTTGCAATCGTAATGCTCCTTGCCAGAGGATCAGGCACCTGCCTCTCCACAGACGCAATCAGCCTTGCCACAAATGCCATGAAAGGCTCATCATCCCCCTGGACAATGGTTGAAAACGGCTGCTTTGGAGCAGCCATTTCCAGGGTCTGAACAATCGCTGCCATGCCCAGCGTGTGGCACTGGTCAAACACAAGGGGATCAAATCCAATCTGCCCCTGAACACTTCCATAAAGCCCTGTTTCCATCAGCATGTCAGCGACAACCCCACGCCTAGGGTCCTGTGGTGCCAGCGCAGCATTCTGCACCACCACATGGGCCGCCAAATGAGCCCACTTGGTCTCAAAAACACCATATTGCACAGGGTCAAAAAGAGAATGTACCACACGGCAGAGATCGTGAGGTGTCAGCACATCTGTATCAATCCTCCGGAGAGTCTGCATAACCTCAGCAGACCCCAAACCATGCTGAGCAACTGCTTCACGGAGCTCCTTCTCCAGCTTATATGAAAGGGGTTCATGGGTGTTATGAGCAACGCCCCGGAGCACAGGGAAAGCCTGGGGACCCCCTGGCAAAGCCACCGCACCTGCTGTGTCCCGGTCCTTGGGCCCCACGGGGACAAGAGGGGATGATTGACTGGGAGCCAGGTCAACACCACTTGCCCCTGCACCCCGGCAGCACCGGCAGAGCCAGAGGAGCTCGCTCCGCGACCCTGCAGATGCCGCGAGGAGACAGACTCAGTCATCACGTCGGTCTTGGTTTTGGCTTCTCGCCAGAAACGCTCGGGGTGCCTCGGACGCACAGTCACGTGGCACGAGGGAAGCATCCACAAATTTGACGAGGAAGCGCCATGGCCCTGGGCACCCACTGGCCTCCCGCTGGCCATGTCAGCAGTTGCCCTAAAGGTAAACACCTCAGCGCCCTGTCGCGCTGCAGCACTGGCAGGGGGCGCCTCGGCCGACGCAGGTGCCGTCGCGGCCCGCAAATCCGGCGCGGCCCAGGACGAGACCGGCGCGGGGCCCCCGACCCCCGACACGGGGGAGGGGCGGGATGCCGAGAGAGGCGCGGCCCGCGGAGCCGCGTCACTGCGGGGCGGCACAAGGAAGCCCGGCAAACCCCCTATGAGCGTCCGTCCTAAGCCACAAGACTCCACAGTGGGCACCGCCCCAACCGAGCAGAGAGGGGCGGGCTGCCCGCCCACCGGAGCGGGGCCGGACAGAATACCGATCGACGCCCCGCCCTCGGCTGCTTCCACCGACTGCGCATGCCCAGCAGGCTGCGCACGCCCAGAGACGGGCGCAGTGGCCCCTCCTGCTGAGGAGCCCGACTCGGGGGCGGGCTCGCCCGCCCCCGCCGCGCTCAGGGGGAACGTCGTGGAAACACCGCAATTCGGACAAAGGGTCGTCACCGAATCAGACTCAAGCCGAGGCGGAGGCTGACCCTCAAAGGCCGGGAAGGCACAAAGACAGGGCAGCCCGTCCCCCGCTGCGCCGCCCGCGTGGAGCGGGGCGGGGCGAGGACGGCCCGCCGAATCCACAGAGCCCCCAGAAACCCACGGGGCTCCGCCCCCCGGACCCAGGACCAGCCGGCCAGAAGCCCAATCCGCCCCGGGGGAACAATCGCCATCCCCCACCACACCGTCCCGGGGCGGGGAGGGGAACCCCACATCGGACAGAAACTCAAACTCCCCCTCATCCACTTCCGAGACAGAAGGGCTTCCCTGAAAACTCCGAGGGGTACACGAACCAGACCCCTGCCAAAACTCCTCACATCTTTTCCACTGCACCAGCAGCGATCCCACGTCTACAGTGCAATCATCAAAGAGGGCCTCCATGAGGCGGACCCCCACGAGTGACCACTCCTCCCTGGAGAACGCCTTCTCAGGGACCGAAAAGAACCCTCGCTCCCGGGCCCACAGAAACAATCTCTCAAAATCACTCCAGGAAACAGAAACCTGTTTCCACTCCAGGACCCCCCTCCAGAGATCCAAAACGAGGGAATCCTCCTCGAAATCCACAGAGGTTGCCATCACCCCAAGAACAGCGGACAAAGCACCAAAGAGGAGGGGAACACCTCACCGGTCCGGACTCTGTGTCCCAGCCTAGGCTGCAATACACTCGGCGGTGACCAGAGGTCACTATAGGACATGAAAGAACACAAGCTCACACCGCTGTTCTCAAGGTGAAGAAAAAAAGGAAAGTTTATTTTCTGACTCCAACATTTATAGTTTTCCAAAAGTGACAGCGGATTGGAGGGTGACAGTGCCACCTCTCCAATGACACTGGTCAAACCAACAGTCCATCAACTCTCTCCTCCTCCCTAAAGGAATGCAAAACAATGAGATATTTACAGAAAGTGTGTGAGAAAGTTCACTACAAGAATGTCAACATCAGAAGGCTTAGAAAATCTTAAGAAAACAGGGTGACAGGCACCTGGCATTCAGCCAAGGTCAACCTGCTACATCTGTGTCCTAGGTTGACTATATGATGCTTTTATCCCCAATCATCTTGTTCTGTTTATGCTGAATAATAAGTTTTGCACCTTTAAGACTTTCTCCACAGTGAAGGGGGGAGAGAAGAAGCACACAGTTTGTTTTCAGACACTGCACTCACTCCTCTACATTTGTGCTCCTGGACTGTTGTCTGCGGATGAACAGACAGTGGGACAGAGCTCTCCTTTGCTTTTAGTTAGTTTTAGCTAGCTGAGGCAAAGAAGTTCCCTGGACTGTGGGTGTTTTTTTCCTTTTCTTTGGACCTGTTTAAACCTGCTCTGGAATGAACACCCAGAAGAGCACCAGCAGCTCGCATCTGTGGCCCACTGGGCCAGGCCTGGGCCATGGCATTTCCAGCACCGGAGGGACTGATAAGAGACTGAGTGAGTCAAGCTGCAACCCAGGGAGGGGACTTTCTGAGTTTGTAATCTCTTTTGGAGCAGCAAGGGGTTTTATTGTTTAATAAACAGGTTTTTTCCACTTTTCTCCAAGGAGGTATTTTTCTCCTGGACTGGTTGGGGGGAGGGGCCAATTAAATCTGCTTTCTAGAGGAGCCCCTTTGGGGGTTCTCTCCAAAATTTGCCCTGAACCAGGACAATCTGTTAATGGCCTGAGTGTTTGGAGTGTGAGCTCTGCAGTACAGGAAACAAAATAACTTATTTTTAGCCCAAGAGTGTCAGACATCTTTCTGGGGAGAGCTGGCATGGTAGATGTCCTGGGGTGACATTATGATGCTTGTATCCCCATTCATATGTTCTGTGCCTTTAAGACTGTCTCTGAAGAGTGAAAGTTTTGTTTGGGTTTCTCTTATCAGGGACACAGAGACAGGCAGTACATAGGGCTGTTTTCGCTTTTTGCTTTTGGCTTTCTGCTTTGCTCGCTCTCTCTCTGCTCTCGCTTCTGCTTGCTTTTGCTTCTGCTTATTAGCTAGTTCCTGCTAAACAGTCCAAATTCCTCCCTGGACTGTTTCTCCTCTCCTTTTTCTTCGACCATCTCGAACCTGCTCTGGACTGGGATCTGGGAACACCGAGGGTTTGCACTGTTTGGCCTGCAGCAGCTGCCCCAGCGCCGGAGGGACTAACAGAGCAACCACCCCCGAAAGAGACTTTCTGATTTTGTAACCTTTTTTCAGAGCGGTGTCATCCGGTATTGTTCATTTTGTGTGCTGGGGGGTGCTGTGCCTGTTAAATAAACAGGTTCTTTCCACTTCTCTCTGAGGAATTCTTCCCGAACCAGTTGGGGGGAGGGACTGTGTGGGTTTGCTTTCTGGAGGGGCCCTCCTTTGGAGATTCTCTACCAAATTTGCCCTAAACCAGGACAGTAGAGTAGGCAGGCCATGGGAAGTCAGCTGTTGTAAGCCCTTTAGGCCATGATGGTGTGGATTCGTATTGATGGCTTGTGCCTTCTTGGGAGTGTGGACAGGGTTAGTCTGGTTTAAATTAGCCTCAGGTTACAATCAAGCAGATTTTTTCCAGTAAGTGGAAAATACTTTCTTTTTTAGATTACTGTACTGTTTTAGTTATCCACATGTTAAAGTGGACAGCAAGTGTGACTCAGGCTTTCCAGCACAGTGTCCTATCTCAGCTGCTTTCATCTTTTAGCACTGTTTCGAGGTTGTTTACCTGACCTCTTCTCTTGGTCAGCAGCCCATAATAAGCCATGAGTAAGAGCAGGATCTGTATTGTGAAGGAGGGTTTTGTGTCTTATGAGAAGTACCTGAGGGAGCTGGGGATGTTTAGCCTGGAGCAAAGGAGGCTCAGGGGCACCTTTTTGTGCTCTACAACCACCTGAAAGGAGGTTTTAGCGAGGTGGGAGTTGGTCCCTTCTCCTAAGTAACAAGTGACAGGACAAGAGGAAATGGCCTCCAGGTGCACCAGGGAAGTGTCCAGGTTTAGAGCAAGTTTGGGGAAGAATCCCCCCAAAGGAGCTCCGGTGGGAAAAGCAGATCCAATCGGCCCCTCCCCCCTCAACTGGTCCGGGAGGAAAGAAAAATACCTCCTTGGAGAAAGGTGGAAAAAAAAACCCTGTTTATTAAACAATACGACCAAAACAGTATCAAAACAATGAGACCCCTTGCCACTCTAAAAGAGATGACAAACTGAGAAAACCCCGGGTTCAAGCAGCAGCTCACTCAGTCTCTGATCAGTCTCTCAGTGCTGGAATTGTCGCAGGCCAGGGCCGGCCCGGTGGGCCACAGCTGCAGCTGCCGGTGCTCTCCTGGGTGTTCAGTCCAGAGCAGTTCCAAGAGGTCCAAAGAAAAAGGGAAAAAACAGTCCAGGGAACTTCTTTGCCTCAGCTAGCTAACACTAACTAAAAAGCAAAAGAAGAGCTCTCTGTCCCGCTGTCTGTCCGCAGACAACACAGTCAGGAGCAGGAATGTGGAGGAGTGAGTGCAGTGTCTGAAAACAAACTGCGCGCTTCTTCTCTCTCCCCCTTCACTCTCTGTAACACTCTTAAAGGTACAAAACTTATTATTATTCAACATAAACAGAATGAGACGATTGGGGATAAAAGCATCATATAGTCAACCCAGGACATTCCACCCCTTATCCCCATATCGTCTGCTTACTACTAAAACTAATATAAATTCTAACTCTACAAGTACATACATGATACATCCATTATACAACTATACACAGACAATGGTAATAACATTCAGGAAACAGTGATATTTATACAGGTTTTATCCAACAATCAAGTCTCCCTGAGGTACACATCGTGTTCTTCCATCTTTTTGCATTATCCACCACGTGCAACCTGGTCCCTGAGCAAAGACAACCCGACGAATGGGTTTGTCTGTACTCGAGGCAGAATTGATCCACACAGTCTTCCCTAACAAACCTCTGATATGTACCACTGGGACTTTGTCCCCTTCTATTACATTCAAGGACTCAGACTGGGCAGGACCTGCTCGGTTGGTGGAACCTCGGGTGTTAACTAACCAGGTGGCCTTTGCCAGATGCTGCTCCCAATTCTTGAAAGATCCCCTACCCAAAGCTTTCAACTGGGTTTTTAGTAGTCCATTGTACCTCTCCACTTTCCCTGCAGCTGGTGCATGGTAGGGGATATGGTACACCCACTCAATGCCATGTTCCCTAGCCCAGGTGTTGATAAGGCTGTTCTTGAAATGAGTCCCATTGTCTGACTCGATCCTCTCAGGGGTGCCATGTCTCCACAGAACTTGCTTTTCCAGGCCCAGGATGGTGTTCCGGGCTGTAGCATGAGACACAGGGTAGGTTTCCAACCATCCAGTGGTGGCCTCCACCATGGTCAGCACGTAGCGCTTGCCCTGGCGTGTCTGGGGCAGTGTGATGTAGTCAATCTGCCAGGCCTCCCCATACTTGTACTTGGACCACCGCCCACCGTACCAGAGGGGCTTCAGTCGCTTGGCCTGCTTGATGGCAGCACACGTCTCACAGTCATGGATAACCCGAGAAATACTGTCCATGGTTAGATCCACCCCTCGGTCTCGTGCCCACTTATAGGTGGCATCTCTGCCCTGGTGGCCTGAGGCATCATGGGCCCATCGAGCTAGGAATAACTCTCCCTTATATTCCCAATCTAGGTCTATTTTGGACACCCCTATCTTTGCAGCTTGGTCTACCTGCTCATTGTTTTGGTGCTCCTCGGTGACCCTACTCTTGGGTACATGGGCATCTACATGGCGGACTTTCACAGGTAGCCTCCCTACCCTGGTAGCAATGTCTTTCCACTCATCAGCAGCCCAAATTGGTTTCCCTCTACGTTGCCAGTTAGCCTTTTTCCACCTCTCCAGCCATCCCCACAGAGCATTGGCTACCATCCATGAATCAGTGTAGAGGTAGAGCTTTGGCCACTTCTCTCTCTCAGCAATGTCTAGGGCCAGTTGAACAGCCTTGAGTTCAGCAAATTGGCTTGATCCACCTTCTCCTTCGGTAGCTTGTGCAACCTGTCGTGTGGGGCTCCATACGGCTGCTTTCCACTTCCGGTTCATCCCTACGATGCGACAGGAACCGTCAGTGAAAAGAGCGTAGCGTGTTTCCTCTGGGGGCAGTTGGTTATAGGGAGGAGCCTCTTCAGCACGTGTCACTGGTTCTTGTTCCTCTTCATCTGTGACACCAAAATTCTCACCTTCGGGCCAATTTGTAATGACCTCCAAAATCCCAGGGCGATTCAGTTTACCTATATGGGCGCGCTGAGTGATGAGAGCAATCCACTTGCTCCATGTAGCACTGGTGGCATGGTGAGTGGAAGGAACCTTGCCTTTGAACATCCACCCCAGCACGGGTAGTCGGGGTGCCAGGAGGAGTTGTGCTTCAGTGCCTATTACCTCCGAAGCAGCCTGGACTCCTTCATAGGCAGCCAGGATTTCTTTCTCTGTTGGAGTATAGTTGGCTTCAGACCCTCTGTAGCTTCGACTCCAAAATCCCAGTGGTCGACCCCGAGTCTCCTCAGGCACCTTCTGCCAAAGGCTCCAGGACAAGCCATGGTTCCCGGCTGCAGAGTAGAGCACATTCTTCACCTCTGGTCCTGTCCTGACTGGGCCAAGGGCTACTGCATGAGCAATCTCCTGCTTGATCTGGACAAAGGCCTGTTGCTGCTCAGGGCCCCACTGGAAATTGTTCTTCTTGCGGGTGACCAGGTAGAGAGGGCTCACGATCTCACTGTACTCAGGAATATGCATCCTCCAAAAACCTATTGCACCCAAGAAAGCTTGTGTCTCTTTCTTATTGGTGGGTGGATACATTGCTGTGATCTTGTTGATGACATCTGTAGGAATCTGACGCCGTCCATCTTGCCACTTCACTCCCAGGAATTGAATCTCACCAGCTGGTCCCTTTACTTTGCTCTTTTTAATGGCGAAACCAGCTCCCAGGAGGATCTGGATGATTTCCTTCCCTTTCTCAAACACTTCCGCAGCTGTGTTCCCCCACACAATGATGTCATCAATATACTGCAGATGTTCTGGAGCCCCACCCTTTTCCAGTGCAGTCTGGATCAGTCCATGGCAGATGGTGGGGCTGTGCTTCCACCCCTGGGGCAATCGGTTCCAGGTGTACTGCACTCCCCTCCATGTGAAGGCAAACTGAGGCCTGCATTCTGCTGCCAGAGGAATGGAGAAAAATGCATTGGCTATGTCTATAGTGGCGTACCACCTTGCTGCTTTGGACTCAAGCTCATACTGGAGCTCTAATATGTCTGGCACGGCAGCACTCAGTGGTGGAGTCACTTCATTCAATGCACGATAATCCACAGTCAATCTCCATTCTCCTTCAGATTTTCGCACAGGCCAAATGGGGCTGTTGAAGGGTGAGTGGGTCTTGCTGACCACCCCTTGTCTCTCCAGCTCTCTGATCATCTTATGGATGGGGATCACAGCATCCCGAGTGGTTCTATACTGCCGTCGATGCACTATGGAAGTGGCAATTGGCACTCGTTGCTCTTCTCCCGTCAGGCATCCTACTGCAGATGGATTCTCAGACAACCCAGGCAAGGTGTTCAATTGCTGGATGCCCTCTGTCTCTACAGCAGCTATTCCAAATGCCCATCTGAGTCCTTTTGGGTCTTTGAAGTACACACTTCGTAGGTAGTCTATGCCCAAAATACATGGGGCCTCTGGGCCAGTCACAATAGGATGCTTCTTCCACTCATTTCCCGTTAGGCTCACATCAGCTTCCACCAAAGTGAAATCCTGGGATCCCCCTGTCACACCAGCAATAGAAACAGACTCTGTCCCCACGTGTCTTGATGGGATTAACGTGCACTGCGCACCAGTATCAACCAAAGCTTTGTATTCTTGTGGTTCAGATGTGCCAGGCCAACGAATCCACACAGTCCAAAAAACACGGTTTTCCCCAGCCTCTACCTGGCTAGAGGCAGGGCCCCTCTAAGCCTGGTTATCCTTCTTTCCCTGGGCATATGTCTTGGAGGTTCCTTCAAGGGGATCAAAAATATTGTCATTATCATCATATGTGACAGTTCGGTTACTGGCCACTGGAGCTGCTTCCCTTTTGGAACTTCCTCTCTGAATCTTCAGTTGTCTCACCCGTTGTGCCAGAGCAGAGGTAGTTTGTCTATGCCATCTCCTCATGTCTTCTCCACAATCACGCAAATAGAACCACAGCTCAGCTCGTGGGATGTACCTTCTCTCGCCGTCTGGGGAACGTCTGCGTTGGGTACCAGAACCTCTGATCTGCACTGCCGAGATTTGGAGAAAGCTCTCTTTAATCTCCTCCCTCAGTTTCTTGTGACCCTCCTCTATCTTGTCCTCTAATTTTTGAAGACGTGTTTCCACCGCTGCGATTCTGGCATGTGTTGGGCCATGTACAGCATCTGCATATGCTCGGAGCTTCCTTGCCATGTCAAGCACAGTCTCACCCCTCTCATCCCTCTTCATGATGGCTAAGGCAGAGGCATATTCTTGTGGCCTGAGTCGTACGAGTTTTCGCCACATCACAGACGTGCATGGTACTAAGTCTGGGTTCCTAGTTGTTACATCATCTGAGAAGATAATCTCAACCACGGCCATTTCTCTCAGGCGTTGGATCCCTTGCTCCATTGTCTTCCACTGAGTCTGCTGCATATAGAGATCGTCTGCACACAGGTATCTTTCTGCTACACTTCTTAGGACCCGTTCCCAGAGGCTCTGAGAGTTAGCCCCCCTCATCATTCCTTGGTCTATGACAGTATCCTGTGACAGGGATCCCAAATGCCTGGCTTCAGTGCCATCCAAAACGGTAGCCTCGCCTGCAGCATCCCAGAGACGGACCAGCCAACTAATTATGGATTCATCAGACCTTCGAGTGTAATCCTTCCGTAGGCCACGAAGGTCCTTCAGGGAGAAGGACTCAGTATTGGCATCTGATCTTGCATCTGCTGCTTTGACTCCTGACTTTACGTCAGGGGGCACTGAGGTTCCTTCTCCTTCATCATCATCATCATCATCATCCACTGGTCGATTGGTCTTGTCTGTGCATTTCCCACTTCTAGTGCTGGTAGCAACAGCCATGGGTTTGGCTGCTGGCTTCGAGCCTGGAGTGTTAGCTGCAGCCTGAGTCACCGGGACAGTTGCTGATTTATCTCCCTGCCCCCCTGCCTCTGTCTGCTGCCCTAGAGTATCTAGCAGTGTGCGATAAGCATATGCCAGGGCCCAGCTCACTGCAATGACCTTCCTCTCCTTAGGCTCATCCTGGTACTTCTCTTTCAAATATTTCCCCACCTCAGCTGGGTTCTGAATTTGTTCATGGGGAAAATCCCACACTATAGGGTCAGAGAATTCCTTCAGGATTTGGCCCATATCCTCCCATTTCCCACACCACTTAGGATTTTCCACACCAGGGTTTACTCCTGAGTCAGGGGTCTCATCAGCCCGTCTAGAAATCTCAGCCCTCAATCTAGAGAAGCTGCAGACCATATAGAGGAGACTTACCAAATTAAATACCAGAAAGATGGTCTCTTTAACATTCAGGGGAAACTGAACATTCTCAAAAAGTGACATAACCGATCCAAAGGAGAAGAGGGAAAGGGAAGGCTGGAAAGTCTCATTCTTAGCTCCTCCTCTAACAGACTGAGTGTAGTTACTAATAAATTCCCAAAACATACCACTGGAATTGGGATGCAGGGTAGGATGAAGAAACCATAAACCATACATGCTGTAAACAGAGGTCAGTATCTTTTTGAACGCTTTATAAATCATTATCACCAGGGCCAGCACAACAGCTATTCCAATCCGTACCCCTCTACCGTAAAAATTACTTGTTAAGGACAATAATCCTAATGACCAGAAAAGTATTGAAACCTCAAAAAGGTCTAGAGCCCAGAGCCATACAGAGGCTTTCACAACCAGAGACATCAGGGGTCCAAGCATCATGTCTACTAACTGCTTTAGCAACAACAGACACACAATTAATAGGGCTTTTTTCCACATTTTCCAGCCGCGCGTTGGGCGCCAATTCATGTATTTGTCCAGGTTTAGAGCAAGTTTGGGGAAGAATCCCCCCAAAGGAGCTCCGGTGGGAAAAGCAGATCCAATCGGCCCCTCCCCCCTCAACTGGTCCGGGAGGAAAGAAAAATACCTCCTTGGAGAAAGGTGGAAAAAAACCCCCTGTTTATTAAACAATACGACCAAAACAGTATCAAAACAACGAGACCCCTTGCCACTCTAAAAGAGATGACAAACTGAGAAAACCCCGGGTTCAAGCAGCAGCTCACTCAGTCTCTGATCAGTCTCTCAGTGCTGGAATTGTCGCAGGCCAGGGCCGGCCCGGTGGGCCACAGCTGCAGCTGCCGGTGCTCTCCTGGGTGTTCAGTCCAGAGCAGTTCCAAGAGGTCCAAAGAAAAAGGGAAAAAACAGTCCAGGGAACTTCTTTGCCTCAGCTAGCTAACACTAACTAAAAAGCAAAAGAAGAGCTCTCTGTCCCGCTGTCTGTCCGCAGACAACACAGTCAGGAGCAGGAATGTGGAGGAGTGAGTGCAGTGTCTGAAAACAAACTGCGCGCTTCTTCTCTCTCCCCCTTCACTCTCTGTAACACTCTTAAAGGTACAAAACTTATTATTATTCAACATAAACAGAATGAGACGATTGGGGATAAAAGCATCATATAGTCAACCCAGGACAGGAAGGTTTAGAGTGGATATTAGATAAATTTCTTCACTGAATAGGTGGTCAGGCGTTGGAACAGCCTGCCCAGGGAAGTGGTGGAGTCACCATCCCTGGAAGGATTTAAAAGATGTGTAGGTGTGGCACTTGACATGGTTTAGTGGTGGGCTTGGCTGTGGTGGGTTAATGGTTGGACTCAATGATCTTGGAGGACTTTTCCAACCTAAACAATTCTGCAATTCGCTGAAACTTTTCAAAAATAATCTGGCAACCCCATGCCAAGCCAGCTGGGGAAAGCACTGCAGGTTGTATGGTCATGGCCGTGCAGCTGCTGGCTGTGTTACTCATCCTCTGCTCTGCATTTCCTTTGGGAAACTGTGTTGGTTAATTGAGTTCAGCTATCACTAGTCAGTTTCTCCCATGGCATGCCAATGCTGGTACATTGTGTTCCCCCTGATCTCACCCATCTGCAGCAGTGCGCTGACGGCAATTGACGAGAGAGATGTGGACTCCATGGTTTGCACACATGAAGCCATTTATTGATTTGCAAAGCTGAGCTTATATACCTTTTCAGCTGTAACTAAAAATAGCACAACTATAACAATTATGTAACTAGGTAACATTGCTTAATTCAAAGCCTCGTACAGACTAGCGCAGGTATGTGAAATCTTACATAATTTCTGCTTACTAAGTACATTGTAGCAAGCACACCGCTAACTTCTTCACTCCTTCTTCAAAGTTCTGCTTTCTGTTGCCAAGGCTTGCAGCCTACTGATGCTAACATATCCACTTCTGTCATGAGCTGGACAGTGCTCCCAGCTCGACTTTCTAGCTGTTTTCCTACATTTCCCCCTTTCTTTTCCACCATTAAAATTTTCTTTGTGGATTGATCAGTCTCTGAACACATTGCAAGACACATGGCAAACAGATCATCATAAACAATAATATTGCTAAAATATAAATTCCTTTTTTAGCTAAGTGTTTAAGCCAGGCGGTAAGCCCCCATCACCCAAGTATGTGCCCAAGCCAATCGCTATAATCTATTACTTTTAATTTGGTTACACTATCTCAAAGAGCCTGTAAGCATGAATAGACCAAGAGTTGTCAGAAAGGTTCATGCCGCATAAGCCTTCAAAATCCTTGCAACCATGTCCATGCGCCAAAAGCAAAAAATCTATTGCAGCTCTATTCTGCAGTGTAGCATGTCTCACACTATCAACATCTGTTAATAAGCCTGTTAAAGCAGAGCTAGTAGCATTAGTTTGCTTTGCAAGCCAGCAGCCAAAGTTATCTTAGGTTTTTAATGCATGTGCCGTGCCTATAGATGGAATAATTGAGGCAAACACTCAGGCTCCAGTGTTCCAGGATTTGATGTTATCGCAATCTGGGCTATATGTGTGTGTGTTACCCTTTCCTCGCATCAATCTGTGTAAAAATGGTAAGTTTTCCTGGAAGGAGTGAAACATGGTTCATAGCACAAAAGTGGTAGGGCCTCCCATAGCCCTTCCTGGTATTCCTTTCCAGGCTCTATTTCCAGATATCAAAAATATATTGTCTATTAATCCAATAGAAGCCACTCCAGGTAAAATTGGCTGAGGCAGGGTATGATTACACCAGACAGAAGCATTGGCATAAATTCCCATGCCTGAAACATCAAGGCTGAATATTTTATCAGCAAAGGGTCCACTAGCATGATTTAGAAAGAAACACGCAAAAGACTGTGTTTATCCAAAAATGTCCAATTCTTGAGGTGGTAGGGAAAGAGTAAAACATTCAGAAACTTTATTTACCCCTAACCCTCTGCCATTAGCAAAATACCATCTGGCTGGCCTATTTGTCTTTTTGTGATACTTATCATTGCACCACCACACTGGCTCAATTTGACCTGGGGTGGTACAATCCCTGTGCGTTGTCTCGTTGTATAAGGCATCCTGTGGAAGAGGTTTTACAGCGACTTCTGTGAGCCAGAGAGAAGTCTGATACGAGGATCCATGTTTACCCCTGAAAGAATTTCCTACCAAGGTGGTTGACATAGAAACCAAGAAAGAGAGAAGGATAAATAAGAGAAACCTGCAGCTCTCTATTCCAATAAACACTTTGTTTGTCTCTTCTGACCAATGAGTAAAGTGTAAACTTAGGAGTTTTTAAAGAATGTATAAAAAGCATGCATGCTATAATAAAACCAGGTTTGAAGCCTTCTGAAAATGGAGTATGTTGTTTTGTATTGTCTCTGTCTCAGCCACAATCGTCTCAACTATGACAGCATCCCATTCACTTTTTCCTAAAGGCATGGCTCCTAGGCAAGTCTGGAAAGGATCACCTGGGGAAGTCATAGATAGGCACAATGTAGATTCATTTAAAGCTTAAGAGAGCGTAAACCACACATTACCTTCTGGAAGGGGTGGCATTGTGATCACCTCTCCTTCGTGGAGAAGGAGTCCTACCAGAAGGACCAGTGTGAGAAGGCAGATCTGGTTCCCAAAAATAGTGATGCGGAAGCCAGCCATGCCCCTTCTCACAAACCAATTTTAAAATTACACAATCACTAAAAGAATAGCGCAAAAGATCACACTGTGGGCAATCACCATGCCGGTATTCTGATTTGCAATGCCTCTTCTTCTGGCACTTATGACACAGACACAAAGTCCATGCTTGGTGGGAAGAGTCTCTGCAAATAAAACAAGGAATAGGGTTATTTTCACATGTAAGTCCAAGCCTCCTTTCACTCCGTCTCTGCCATTTTTCTTGGAGACTTGTTCTTATGTTAGAGCTTCTGCTATCTCTGGAACGAGTTGACCCTGCAGCTTGCGAAGTGGTGAGAAGTCAATGAGTCCCCTCGGGTCAGGTAGAAGCTGGTTAGGCTGGTTGCAGTCTCTTGGTGGATCTGGACTCAGCTGTCTGAGAAGGCAAAGCTGAGGGTGAAGTGGGCAAAACCAGGGGGAAGTGCCAGGGTGATCAGGATCCTCAGGAGAGGTATGCAAGAATTCTCTGAAAAGTCTCATGTTCTTGGCTGGGATCCACCTCAGGCCGTTTTCTTTGGAGATACAAGCTAAACCTCTTCCCCATGTGACAAGGGGATAAGGTCCCATGATTTTACCTGTTTCTGGGTCCTTAATAAGGACTGGGGCTTTCTGTTTGACTTCTAACTGAGAGTTATTGCCAAAATGTCTTACAATTGGAAGGTTAGGATCCATGAGGGAACAATTAAAAAAGTTAAAAACATACAATGCCTTCTGTAATCTCTTTGCCAGAGTAGCATTCATCATTCCCCCTTTCTTTTGTAACAAAAGACGCTTCAGTGAAGCATGGGCCCTTTCAATTATGGCTTGGCCCACTGAGGAATGAGGAATCTCCATTGTGTGTGTCATGTTTTGCGGAGAAAGGAAGAAACTTCACAACTTTATAAAAGTTGTAAAGCTCGGTATGTTTATTTATGGCGCCGGACGCACACGGCGAAAAATTCTCCTCAAAAGGCATGCGTACCCCTGAAAATTTCAGACCTCCTTTTATCCCCCTTCGAAATGCATATGCATACAGTTTCACAATAAGTTCATACATATTCATCCCACATGACACTTAGCACCAGTTCTTCTTTATCAAAGGAATTTCTAGGTCGGGGCAAATTGACCTCGTGGTCTTTTCTGTTTTTCTTTCTCTGTCTCCTTGCTGTCTCCGCATGCGAGTTTTTCCTTCAGCTTTGGCCGTTTGACTTTTCACCGTTGTTAGACACTTCACCTAATTCAGGATGGATCCCTACTCTGTCTCAGTCACCCCCCAGAGGGCAAGGAAATTTGCAACCCTCTGGGAAATATATGCTGGGCCAGTATCAGTTTTGATTTGTGAGAGGATTCCCAGGACTGCAAAGGCACTCGTAAAGTGATGGAAAACGTCTTTTGCTGATTCCCCTGTATGACAGGATGCAAACAAAGCACCTGAAAAGGTGTCAATAGAGGAATAAATGTACTTAAGTCTGCCAAACTCGGGAAAATGAGTAACATCTGTTTGCCAAATTTAGAGGCTTTCGAGTCCTCTAGGGTTAACACCTCCTGAAATGGAGGGGAAGGAGTGTCTTTGGCACTCTGGGTACACAGCCATGATACCAGCAGCTTGGCGTGTGGTTAAGTCAAAGGCATGGGCGAGTACAGCAGCATTCTGGTGAAGAAATGAGTGACTGAGTTTTGCCTGGGAAAAGTGTTCTGGCAGCTGAAAAGGTAAGGCAAGTAAATCTGCTTGCCAGTTCCCCTCTGCAATAAAACCAGGTCAAGTTGTGTGAGACCTGACATGCATAACAAAGTAGGGGTGCTCTCTTGTGGCAGCAGCTCCCTGGCCACAGAGAGAAACACAACTTTCCCAGGCATCGTCCTGGGGAAGGCTGTGAGAAGATCAAGGAAAGAATGAGAAACAATTCTTATCTTAACCTGCTGTACCTGTTGTCGTGAACATGTGGAATGTGTTATGGAGATTTGTTTACCAAAGGGTGGCTTCCCAATTAGCCAATAGTGATGGGTTTTGATTGAAGGACCAATCAAGTCCAGTTGTATCGTAACTGTCTATAAAAGTATGGGTTTCTTAATAGAGATTGATCAGCCTTCTGTGAATCATGGAGTCAATGTTAATTATTACCTGGCTGGGGGCCCACTGCAACAACACTGTCTAGTATCTAAAAGGAAAACAAGTTGTTGTAACCACTGAAACAATTCCTTGTTGAGCACATCCTTTAGTACAGCAGCTTTAGCTCCCTCCACAAGTCCTGCAACGTAAGCAGAATCTGTTATTAAGTTAAAAGGGGTGACAAATCGCTGAAAGGCTCCAATAACAGCTGCCAATTCATCAGTCTGAGGGGAACTTGAAACAGTAGTGACATCTGAATCCCATTGATTGAGATCGGTGTTCCACCAAAGCAGTACTGACTTGTGGGTGCAGCCAGATCCATCTGTAAAGACAGTCAAAGCTTGTAATGGGACCTCACTTCTCTTGGGTTGCATTAGGAGATTAAAGCTGGTTGCCACAAGCTTGTGCTTCAGGGGATGTGTAGAAAGCTGTCCAGAGAAGTCAGTGAGGGCCATTTGAAAAACTTCAGATTGTTGCAACAGCCAGTGTAAATAGACAGTAGTAATAGGCAAACAGATCAAACAAAAATCCACACCTGGAAGTGTGGTAAGTCTGTCTAGCTCTTGCAATAAGCAAAGAAAACATCTCATGTTGTGTGCTTACAGTTTTAGACATCTGGTGTGGCAAAAAAATCTACTCTTTGATCAGCAAGGGGTCAGGAACTTTAGGATCCCACTGAAATATCAAAGCATTATTATTAAAGAAAAGGGAAACTCAGGGGCCCATCGGGCCACTTGCCGATTTGAAATAGCATCAGCTACCAGCTACAGTGCCTGGCAGGCTTCTGGTGTGAGCTGTCGAGGTGACAGGGGATCTGGTTCCCCTTTTAGCAGATCAAACAAAGAGCTCAGATCAGCATTTGAAATTCCTAAAAAGGAACAAACTCAGTTAATTGAACCCAAAAGTTTTTGAGCATCATGCAAAGTACAAATGTCTGTTTGAATCTGTAAAGACTGAGGATAAATACTCTGGGTCCGAATGTGCCAGCCAAGGTATTTCCAAGAGGGTTGACGCTGGATTTTTTCAGAAGAAACACAAAGCCCTGCTTGGGTTGCAGCAGCAATGACAAGGGCTAGGGCGTCCTCCATGATTTCCTGTTTTTCTGCTGCAATAAGAATGTCATCCATGTAATGATATAATAAGTCAGCAGGCATTTTTTGGCGAATGGGGCTGAGGACCCTTGCAATAAACCACTGGGAAATAGTGGGAGTGCATTTCATGCCTTGAGGAAGGACCATCCAGTGATATCTTTGCAAGGGTGCTTGCATGTTAATGCTTGGAACAGAAAAGGCAAATTTAGGAGCATCAGGATGCAAAGGAATGTCAAAAAAGCAGTCTTTTAAGTCAATGACTGTCAAGTGGCAATCTTAAGGGATCATGGCGGGGGATGGGAGACCAAGCTGAAGGGCTCCCATGTCCTCCATGACATCATTAATTTTGCAGAGGTCTTAGACCAAGCTCCACTTGCCAGTTTGTTTTTTAACTACAAACACAGGTGAATTCCAGGGACTGGTAGAGGGGACTATATGCCCCTTTTGAAGCTGTTCATGGATAAGGTCAGTGAGTGTGTGTAATTTAGGTAGTGGGAGGGGCCATTGGTCCACCCAGAGAGGTGTTTCAGTTTCCCAGATTAATTTCAGGGTGTCATATGCCACAATGGCCCCTGTTAAAAATCAGACTGAATTTTGAGACCCCATTGAGAAAGTACATCTCGTCCCCATAATACCATGGGCACAGGCAGAACAAACGGCTTTACAGAGGCTATATGACCTTCACGTCCCGTCACCTGAATTAGATGGCGACTTTGGTAACTGTGACTGTGTCCTGGTTCAGGGCAAATTTTGGAGAGAACCCCCAAAAGGGCTCCGGTAGGAAAGCAGATTCAATCGGCCCCTCCCCCCAACCAGTCCGGGAGAAAAATACCTCCTTGGAGAAAAGTGGAAAAAACTGTTTATTAAACAATAAAACCTAAACAATATCAAACAATAAAACCCTTTGCTGCTCCAAAAGAGATGACAAACTCAGAAAGTCCCCTCCCCGGGTTGCAGCTCGGCTCACTCAGTCTCTTATCAGTCTCTCCGGTGCTGGAAATGCCATGGCCCAGGCCTGGCCCAGTGGGCCACAGATGCGAGCTGCTGGTGCTCTTCTGGGTGTTCATTCCTGTCACCGACATCTTTTCATAAAAATCCTTTCTGTAGGATTTTTCCTTCTTCTGGGAAGCTGAGGCCCCAGAAAGAGAATGTAAACAATTGTTATCTGCTGCTGTGGAATGCAATAGGTGCACCTGTGATTGGCCCATGTTCCATGTTTACAATTAAGGGCAAATCAGGGGCCAAGCTCTCTGGGACAGATTCACAGACAGCTCCCTTGTTTATTCATTCCTATTCTATTCTTAGCTTAGCAGCTTCTGAACTTTTCTCTCTATTCCTATCAGTACAGTCATAATGTATTATATATAATAAATTAATAAATCCAGCCTTCTGATCATGAAGTCAAGATTCTCGTCTATCTCTTCACCCCTGAAGACCCTTGCAAAGCCCTGCAACACATTCCAGAGCAGGTTTAAACAAGTCCAAAGAAAAGGGAAAAAAGGAAAAAAAAACCCCACAGTCCAGGGAACTTCTTTGCCTCAGCTAGCTAAACTAACTAAAAGCAAAGGAGAGCTCTGTCCAGCTGTCTGTTCATCCGCAGACAACACAGTCCAGGAGCAGGAATGTGGAGGAGTGAGTGCAGTGTCTGAAAACAAACTGCACGCTTCTTCTCTCCCCCCTTCACTCCCTGGAACGAGTCTTAAAAGGTGCAAAACTTGTTTTTCAGCAGAAACAGAACAAGACCATTAAGGATAAAAGTATCATATAGTCAACCTAGGACATTCTGCTCCCCCCAATACCAGTGAGAGCTTGGGGTACCTCTGTGAGGGGCCAAGTGGTGGGCCACTTGGCTTGAGAGATAACAGTGACATCTGCTCTGGTATCTAAAATACCAGTGAATGTTATCTGTTCCCCCTGTGATGACAGGGTACATTTGCAAGTGTGACCTGCATCAGAAATTGTCTGCGCCCATATTTGTGGGGTTCCTGTAGAGCCAAATCCTCCCACCCTTGTATTGCATCCTGTTAAAGGGGATGACAAATTGTGTGAAAAAGGAATAAATTGTGTGATACGTGTACTGTAGAAGTGAAGGGAGACGACCCATCCTCTGATCAGCATCGAACT
This sequence comes from Zonotrichia albicollis, assembly GCF_047830755.1. NCBI lineage: Eukaryota > Metazoa > Chordata > Aves > Passeriformes > Passerellidae > Zonotrichia > Zonotrichia albicollis. The sequence continues at coordinate 17,373,316 of NC_133859.1, read as the reverse complement.
CCGATTTATTGATCCAACATGAACATTTTATAACCGTGTTAATTAAGTTCATACATATTGCAAAACCCGAGCTCATCATTGGTGACAGATTACACACCAACCCCTCCTTTTTTTTTCAATACCTGTGGTTTGTTATTGAGACCAAGACTTATTTTTTCTCATCCTGTTATGAACGGTTCTCAAGGCCTCCATGTTTGTCACTTTTGCTTTCCCATAACTTATCCAAGGACAAGATATTTACTTGTTATTAAAAAACAACCTGAGAACTTCTGCTGTTTACATAAATGTGCCTCAGAACTTTGTTGTTTACAGAAACAGGCTTGAGAATTGCTGCTTACAGCTGCCTTTTACTTTTCCATCAGCTGTATATGATTATGGCATGTCTGAACAAAACTCTCCAACAGTGTACCTTGAGGGACAGTACAGGGTGGAAAGGGGGTCCAAGTCATGGTTTTAATTTCCCCAACAGAGTCTTAGTCTATAACTCCCAGGAGGACAAAAAGCCCTAAAAGGGTAGTTGAAGACCTCCCCACCTGCAAAGCACTTTTCTGGGGTCCTGGTGGGCCAAAAATTCCTGTAGGGAGTAAATGAACAGAAGAGTCGAGCAACGTTACTGTTATTGAGGTTGCCAGGTCCAGTCCGGTACAGCCTGCAGTTGCTGGGCAAAGACCTGAGCCAATCCTCTGCTGGGTATCCTCGGTGAATGTGCTTGCGGAGTCAGCATCTGTGTTGGCAGCATCTGCGGTGGCGGCTGAGGTATTTGTGTTGGAGTGCGGTGCTGGCCCGCACTGCGGTTCCAGTTTCCCTGGATCAGGCAACCTTCGGAATCATACTTAGAGTGACATTGGTTAGCAAAATGACGACCTTTATGACACCATGGACATACATCAAGGGTTTTTAGCTTCGCTCCTTTCTGGGCAAAGCAGTCTTTTTTAAGGTGGTCATGTTTGCCACAGCTGAAACAAACTGTCAGAGTTCCAAAGCCACCTTTGATGGCTGCAAAAGCTGCGGCCATGGCTTCGTATTGATGTTCTATTGTCCCAATGTGGTTGCACACTTCAACCATTTCAATAAGAGTTGGTTCGTGGTTAGGTAGGGACTTAAGGAGTTTTATACAGTCTGTGTTTGCATTTTCAACAGCAAGATTTAAAAGCAAAATTTAATGAGCGTCTACATTATCAATTTGGCATTTGAGTGCTTGCTTAAGACGGTCAATAAACTGCATGTAGGGCTCCTGAAGGCCCTGGACAATGGTTGTGAATGCTTTCTGAGGTGTTTTTGCATGGCGGACCTTAAGAAAGGCTTGGTGAGCTGCCTCCTGGACTCCATCAAGGGCTTCCCTTGGGTAGTCTCGCACCTGGGTGACAGGATCTGTCTAAGGTCCCGTTCCCATAAGCTGCCTGATTTTGAGGGCTGCCAGGTTCTGATTAGCATGACCCACATAAGTTATAAGAAGTCTTTGCAGACCCTTCTCCCATTCCTTGTCCCATAAGCTGTATTGAATGGGAGATAGCAGTAGCCAAGCGAGAGCTTTTAATTAGTGTGGGGTCATGTGAGCAGCAAACACAGAAACTAGCATGTTTGGAAAATGCGGTGAGCCAATAACGTGCTCTGTAACTGTTCGTGGGAGCTTTTTAATTTCTGGGAAAGACAGCTATTCCCAATGGGCAGTTCGCCCAAATATATTACAGGTGCCACAATTATTTCAGCAATGTCAAAATGTCCCTCCCTTAATGCTTGTTGTATTAAGTGCACTCAGTTGTCATGAGGGTCGGGGGGGATATAAATCAAGTTCATTGTCAGGATCAGTGTGTCCAGTACCAAAGGGATCCTCCTTGGGACCCTCCTGTTCATTTTCCTCACTGTTTTCTGGGCAGTAGCTGGCAGCAAAAGCCCTTACAGAGGGTGAAGGGCCTCCCTCCCTTTCACTCGCAAGAGATGATACCAAGGCTGTGGGTCCTGTTTGCTGTTATATGGGAGATGGACATGCAGTCTCTTCAGAATGTAAGGAATTCTGAGACTCCACCATAAAGGGGGGAAAAACAACTTTAGCAGCAGTCTCTTCAGATTTTTAAGAGCATTGAGCTTCTGCTGTAGAGGGAGAGCAGGCATTCCCTGCAGCCTGGGAGTTTTCTGGAGCCTTTAAGGCCTCAAAAATCCCTTGCCAGGAGGGTAGCATTTCTGCAGCCGCTTTATTTACCTTGGTAGCAGAATCCCATAGATTAATTTGCTCTTTGTCCCATAGATCTGTTGTAAAGACTGTGGACTCAATGGCTTCTGGGATTGAGCAGGTGCCCATTATAATAGGACTTTTAAGTCATGCAAGGGTAAAGTTTTGCCATGCTGCCACAGCAGCCTAGACACAAGTTAAAAAACGTCTATTTTCTGGGCAGATATTCCCTGACCCATTGTCCCCTGCAGCAGCTAACCTCCTATATCTTGGAGGGGTATCTCACCTCCTTTATCCTGGAGGGGTTAATCGCTGGCTTGCTTTCCTGCTTCCTCTCAGCAGCACTTAGTTCTGCAGGGCACGTCCTCAGTCGCTCAGCTAGGCGATCATCACTTGCTCAACATGAGGGCACCATTTGACAGTGATTGATAAAAAGACGGGGTCTACATGGTTTACACACATGAAGCCGTTTATTGATTTGCAAAGCTGAGCTTATATACCTTTTCAGCTGTAACTAAAAATAGCACAACTATAACATTTATGTAACTAGGTAACATTGCTTAATTCAAAGCCTCATACAAACTAGCGCAGGTATGTGAAATCTTACATAATTTCTGCTTACTAAGTACATTGTACCAAGCACACAGCTAACTTCTTCACTCCTCCTTCAAAGTTCTGCTTTCTTTTGCTATTGAAGTGAAGGGAGACGACCCATCTTAATTGATCAGCATCGATTCCAATTTTATTGATTCAATCAGTCACTTTTTATAACAGTGTTAATTAAGCCCATACATATTGCAAAATCCGAGCTCATCATAGGTCAGAGATTACACACCAACCCCTCCTTTTGTTTTCAATACCAAGATTTGTGTTCTCAAAACTTACTTTTACTTTCCCAAAACAGCCAAAGATAGAATGTTTACCTGTTATGAGAAAACTGTCTGAGAACCCTGCTGTTTATAAAAGTGTGCCTGAGAACCTAGTTGTTTACAGAAACAGGCTGTGAGAATTTGCTCCTCACAGCTGCCTTTTAAGCCATTTCTGAGCAAAATTCTCCAACATGTTGCCAAGGCTTGCAGCCTACTAATGCTAACATATCCACTTCTGTCATGAGCTGGACAGTGCTCCCAGCTTGGCTTTCTAGCTGTATTCCTACAGTGCACCTTGTTCCTCCAACCCATGGAGACCCAGGAGCGCACAGTGAAGGCCTACATGGTAAGTGGAGTGAATGTAACCATGTGTGAGTGGGGACACTGCCTCAGAGTGGGGCCCGCTGGGCAAGCTGGTGGCAGAGTGCAGTGGCAGAATGTGGGAAGCATGGCTCAGGGCCCACTTCTGGGTGAGTGGGTGCACAACAGGATGGGGGCAGTGGGGTCAGAGACAACCAGAGATGGGGGTCACCCCTCTCTGGTCAGAGTTGGCTCCAAAGCTGCCTACAACCGTGGTCCTGGGGTGCCATTGCTGAACTCTCTGAGCATCCTGTGATGGTGAAACCCTGACAAGTGGCTGCACAGAGAGATGGTGAATGTTCCATCCCTGAAAACAATCAAGACTGGTTTGAGCATGGTGCTGAGCCAGCTGATCTAGCTGAAGATGTCCCCGCTCAGTGCAGGGGAGTTGGACTACATGGTATTTAAAGGTCTTTTCTGACTCAAATCCTTCTACGATTCTGTGATGCCCTGGCAGGCGCTCCCCCTCCACACGTCCTAAGAGCTGTGTCTTTGCAACCTGCCCTGTGCAGCCAAAATACATCCTGGCAAGTGGCTGCTGCTGAGCTGAAGAATGTCAGTGCCAGGCTGGAAGTTTAGTAATATTAATTGACCACTGGTGAACTTTGGAGATACCATGGCCAAAAAGAGTCTTTTGATGTTGTTATGAACTGGTTAAAACACAGAAGAACAAGGAAAATTAGGTCTCTGTGAATAAAATGCATCGAACCCAGAAAGGTTTGAAATATACTCCTGAAAGGAATGAAGGACTTGTCTTTACAAACAAACTCTGGGTCTGCTGGTAGATAAAACTAGCACTGAGAGATAAAAGAAACTGAATCTTTAAAACCAAAAATCATGGACACAGACTCTAACTAGTTAAAGTTAGAAAGTAGTATATTTATTATGGCAGTGGGCAGCATAGGGGGGTCGTGCTCGAAAGGTGTGACCGTGCCGCACAAGGTTCTTTGCCTTCTATTTATTTCCCAAAATAATACATATGCATAACCCCAGCACCTCCCATCGCCACTTTGTATTAAAATGAGGTTATCCTCATTGTCCTAGGGTGACGTTATGATGCTTGTATCCCCATTCATGTGTTCTGTTTATGCTGGATATTATGTTCTGTGCCTTCAAGACTGGCTCTGAAGAGTGAAAGTTTTGTTTGGGTTTGCTTTCTGGAGGGGCCCTCCTTTGGAGATTCTCTCCCAAATTTGCCCTAAACCAGAACAAAATTTGGCACCCAAAGCATGGGGCTCGAGAGAGAGTGGAAAAACCTTATTTTGAGTGCATTTTGGTTGCCATTGCTCTGTGTTCATATAAAGCAGTTAATAGCCATGCTTTTTGAATTCATAATGTCTATTGGGGTGAAGGCTCACATGCATTTCTGGTCCCTAGGGTTTTTTCAGATCTTAATACCTCTATGGTCCCTAGGTTTGTTTTCTTATCCAGTAATAGCTCTAGTATTGTCCCTAATACGTAGTTTTTACAGCAGAGGATCAGTGACCAGAATAGCTATCCTGCCGGGCTTGGTGGTAATGATTTGTAAGAAGTTTATAAACATGCTGGGGTCTGCTCCAGGTATGAATGGTTCGTGGCTATGGTTATGCATCCAGTTTGTTAGAGGAGGAGCAGGGGATGAGGTTTTTCAGCCTCTGCTTTCCTTCTTCTCCTCTGAATCTGTTACATCACTATTGAAGAATGTTCACTTTCCCCTGAATGTTAAAGAGACCATCTTTCTGGTATTCAATCTGGTAACCTTCCTCCATACAGTCTGCTGCTTCTCTAGAATGAGGGCTGAGATTTCTAGATGGGCTGATGAGACCCCTGACTCAGGAGTAGACCCAGGAGTGGAAAATCCTAAGTGGTGTGGGAAATGGGAGGATGTGGGCCAAATCCTGAAGGAATTCTCTGACCCTATAGTCTGGAACTTTCCCCATGAAGAAATTCAGAACCCAGCTGAGGTGGTGAAATACCTGAAAGAGAAGTACCAGGATGACCCAAAGGAGAAAAAGATTATTGCAGTCAACTGGGCCTTGGCATATGCTTATCGCACAATGCTAGATATTGTCGGGCAGCAGGCAGAGGCAGGGAGCTAAATCAGCAACTATCCCGGTGATTCAGGCTGCAGCCAACACCCCAGGCTCGGAGCCAGCAGCCAAACCAGATAGTGAGCCTAAGCCAGCAGCTAAACCAATGGCTGTTGCTACTAGCACTAGAAATGGGAAATGCACGGACAAGACCAATCGACCAGTGGATGATGATGATGATGCAGGAGAAGGACCGTCAGTGCCTCCTGACATAAAATCAGAAGTCAAAGCAGCAGGTACAAAATCTGAAGCAAATATTGAGTCCTTTTCCCTGAAGGACCTTCGTGGTTTTCGGAAGGATTACACTCAACGACCTGATGAATCCATAATTATTTGGTTAGTCCGTCTCTGGAATGCTGCAGGCGAGGCTACAATTCTGGATGAGACTGAAGCAAGGCATTTGGGATCCCTGTCACATGATCCTGTCATCAACCAAGGAATGATGAGGGGGGCTAATCCACACAGCCTCTGGGCACGGGTCTTGGAAAGTGTTGCACAAAGATACCTGTGTGCAGATGATCTTTATATGCCGCAAACACAGTGGAAGACCACAGAGCAAGGGATCCAACGCCTGAGAGAAATGGCAGTGGCAGAGATTATCTTCTCAGATGACGTAACAACTAGGAACCCGACTTAGTACCATGCACGTCTGTGATGTGGCTAAAACTTGTACGACTTGGGCCACAAGAATATACTTCTGCCTTAGCCATAATGAAGAGGGATGAGAGGGATGAGACTGTGGTTGATATGGCAAGGAAACTCCGAGCATATGCAGACGCTGTGCATGGCCCAACACATGCCAGAATTGCAGCAGTGGAAACACGTCTACAGAAATTAGAGGATAAGATAGAGAAGAATCACAAGAAGCTCAGAGAGATTAAAGAAGACCTTCTCCAAATTTCAGCTGTACAGATCAGAGGTTCTGGTGCCCAACTCAGATGTTCCCCAGATGGAGAGAGAAGGTATACCCCTAAAACTGAGCTGTGGTTCTCCCTGCGTGATTGTGGAGAAAACATGAGGAGATGGGATGGAAAACCTACTGCTGCTCTGGCACGACGAGTGCATGAATTGAAGGAAGACAGGGCTGAGAGAGGGAGTTTCACCAAAAGGAAAGCAGCTCCAGTTGCCTGTAGCCGAACTGCCAGATATGATGATGTTGACATGTTTGATCCCCTTGAAGGAATATCCAATACATATGCCCAGGGAAAGAATGATAACCAGGCTTAGAGGGGCCCTGCCTATAGCCAGGTAGAGGCTAGGGAAAATCGTGTTTTCTGGTCTGTGTGGATTCATTGGCCTGGCACATCAGAACCACAAGAATATAAAGCTTTGTTTGATACTGGTGCGCAATGTACATTAATCCCATTGAGATATGTGGGGACAGAGTCTGTTTCTATTGCTGGTGTGACAGGGGGATCCCAGGATTTCACTTTGGTGGAAGCTGATGTGAGCCTGAATGAGAATGAGTGGAAGAAACATCCTATCGTGACTGGCCCAGAGGCCCCATGTATTTTGGGCATAGACTACCTTCGAAGTGGGTACTTCAAAGACCCAAAAGGACTCTGGCATTTGGGATAGCAGCTGTAGTGACAGAGGGCATCCAACAGTTGAATATCTTGCCTGGACTGTCTGAGAATCCATCTGCAGCAGGACTTCTGAAGGGAGGAGAGCAACAGGGGCCAATTGCCACTTCCATAGTGCATCGATGACAGTATAGAACCACTCGAGATGCTGTGATCCCCATCCATAAGATGATCCATGAGCTGGAGAGCCAAGGGGTGGTCAGCAAGACCCACTCACCCTTCAACAGCCCCATTTGGCCTGTGCGTAAGTCTGAAGGAGAATGGAGATTGACTGTGGACTATCGTGCATTGAATGAAGTGACTCCACCACTGAGCGCTGCCGTGCCGGATATATTAGAGATCCAGTATGAGCTTGAGTCCAAGGCAGAAAGGTGGTATGCCACTATAGACATTGCCAATGCATTTTTCTCCATTCCTCTGGCAGCAGAATGCAGGCCTCAGTTTGCTTTCACATGGAGGAGAGTGCAGAATACCTGGAACCAACTGTCCCAGGGGTGGAAGCACAGTCTTACCATCTGCCATGGACTGATCCAGACTGCACTAGAAAAGGGTGAGGCTCCAGAAAACCTACAGTATATTGATGACATCCTTGTGTGGGGGAACCCAGCTGTGCAAGTGTTTGAGAAAGGAGAGAAAATCATCCAAATGCTCCTGGGAGCTGGTTTTGCCATCAAAAAGAGCAAAGTAAAGGGACCAACTCATGAGATTCAGTTCCTGGAAGTGAAGTGGCAAGATGGACGGCGTCAGATTCCTACAGATGTCATCAACAAGATCACAGCAATGTCTCCACCAACCAATAAGAAGGAGACACAAGCATTCCTAGGTACCATAGGCTTTTGGAGAATGCACATTCCTGAGTACAGTGAGATCGTGAGTCCTCTTTACCTGGTCACCCGCAAGAAGAACAATTTCGAGTGGGGCCCTGAGCAGCAACAAGCCTTTGCCCAGTTTAAGCAGGAGATTGCTCATGCAGTGGCCTTTGGCCCGGTCAGGACAGGACCAGAGGTAAAGAACATGCTCTACTCTGAAGCCAGGAACAATGGCTTGTCCTGGAGCCTTTGGCAGAAGGTGCCTGGGGAGACTCGGGGTCGACCACTGGGATTTTGGAGTCGAAGATACAGAGGGTCTGAAGCCAACTACACTCCAACAGAGAAAGAAATCTTTGCTACCTATGAAGGAGTCCAAGCCGCCTCAGAGGTGATTGGTTCAGAAACGCAACTCCTCCTGGCACCCCGACTACCGGTGTTGGGGTGGATGTTCAAAGGCAAGGTTCCTTCCACTCACCATGCCACCAGTGCCACATGGAGCAAGTGGATTGCTCTTATTACTCAGCGTGCCCATATAGGTAAACTGAATCGCCCTGGGATTTTGGAGGTCATTACAAATTGGCCCGAAGGTGAGAATTTTGGTGTCACAGATGAAGAGGAACAAGAACCAGTGACACGGGCTGAAGAGGCTCCACCATATAAGCAACTGCCCCCAGAGGAAACACGCTACGCTCTTTGCACTGACGGTTCCTGTCGCATCGTAGGGATGAACCGGAAGTGGAAAGCCGCTGGATGAAGCGTTTTTAGAAAGTTAGGTGGAGTCAGAGTAACTTTTCACCAATGGCATGGTATTGAATTATCGTGGTGTCATGGTTTAGGCCTGGCACAGAGCCAGTGCCCCCATGAAAATGCCCTCTCCCTGGTGTCTGCTGTGAGATGTGACCAGGAATAAGCAAAACAGGCTCCAGCTTAAACATAAAGAAAACTTTATTACCTAAACTACAAGAAAAGAAGGAAAAACTATAGGAGGGGAAAAAAATGAAAACCTTAAAAAAAACACTTTCCTCCTCCCCAACCACCAAAATTTCCCAATCCGATACATTCCCCCCAAATCACCAACTGCCCAGCCTGGCACCACCCTTTAGAATACTCAAACTTCAGTCCATGAAGAGGAGAGGAGTCCTTCTTGTTCCATAGGCTTCGTCTGGAAACACGCTGAAACCTCTTGTGCTCCCATGTCACTCGGCACCGCCCGGAAAAGTTTTTTTGCCACTTGTGACATATTCCTTCCATGCCCAGTACTCTCACCACTGTGCATGGACCAGAGCTGCTTTTAGGGCTGTCTTTTAAGGATGCCTTGTCTCACTCCAAAAAGGCACAGTCTCTGCTTTGGGACATCTGTCCCCCCCATTTTTTTCCAACCCCCTGGGGCCAAGAGGTCCCCACGATGAACCCTCCTGGTTCTGAGGTACTGCTTCCCCCTAAGTGCAGTCTCTGCGTCACAGGAATAAAATTGAGTCTATGGCTACACAAGAAAAGTCCAGCCAAAAGGGCACTCCAATCATCTCTCCCCACTCAGTCAATCGTCTCCAGGTCCTTCAGGCCAGGTCCTTGTCTCATCTCATCTCTTATCTCCCTTCTTATTCAGCTCCGAGGAGGATCAGCATTTTTTTGCAAGGTCCCAATCATGTAAGCAAAAGGGTTAAAAGTTTCAGTCTCTGTCTGTCCTGGAGCTCCGGCACATCCCACACTCGCGGCCGCTCCGGCTGGGCACCTCCTCCCTCGCTGCATTTCCCCCCCCCTTTCTCTTCCTGGGCCGGCTGCTATCACATTTGTCGTCGCCAACTCTTCTCTCTCTCTCTCCTGGGGAGGGAATGGCTGCCCGATGGCTGTCTCTTGGGGCTCCTCCACCCTTCCATCCTCAAGGGCCTCCTCACCCCCCATCTCTGTCCAGGCCCGGACCTACCACATGGCAGCCCCTCCCCTGCCCAGCAGCAGCGGCTGGACGGGGGAAGAGAGATCCGACCTCCGTCCCTCGAAGTCCCAAGAGAGCCTCCCAGGGCCGAAGCTCTGCTTTTAACCCCTGTGTATTCTCGGTGGTGTGTCCAAACCCCACTGGCCACACCAGGTGCCAATATCAAAATCTGAGCACCATTGGTTTGACAACAACATCCCAGAATTCCCACTTCTTCCTGGTCAAACCACCACATGTGGCCAATAGCTAAGGTAGAAGAAGGGTAAACAACTGGAAAGTGTATAACAGATCAGCCATTTTCATTAATAAACTGTTGCCAAGTGTTACCAACTGAGACTGCTTGTGGTCTCTGCTTTATGTCATGACCGTCTCGACTGCGACATTTTGGTGACCCCAACGTGATAAGAACATAGTTGGTGGGGGCCCATACGGGGTCCTAGCAATTGGCAACCGTGACCCACTGGGATGTAGTGGGGGAGGCAGCGTTGGTGCAGCTGAGAGTGGCAGGTGGAAGCCACAGGGAGGTCCGGACCTGATTCCCTCCAATCAAGACACCTGGAAGTAGGTGAGCCACCAACTAGTAATAATGGGACAAAATTTATCTAAAGAGGAAGAAAGTGTTCTGTCTACATGGAAAGTTTTGTTAAGAAATAAGGGAATTAATACGTCAGACTATGAGCTTCGTAATTTATTGCTGTGGGCTAAATCACAGAATTTTGGCACTGATCCCGACACAGCATTTAGTGTTAAGGCATAGAAGAAAGTCGGGGACAGACTTTGGCAAGTTATTAGAGCAGGAGATAAAACAGCTGTTGATTTAGCAGTAACCTGGAACTCGCTCTTTGAGGCTTTAAAGGAATGGAAAGTAGAGAGAGAAACGGAGCAAAATGCGGACGAAGAGTCGGGGCTGATAACAGAACCTGACGGGGGGGCCGAGGCAGAGGGGGCCTCTGAGGTAGAAGGGGGGGTCTGATGGGGAACTTGGTGAAGAAAGTTCGGATGCCATGGGAGTTACCTGGCACGCTGCCAGAGCTTCTGGGCTGGGTGCCAAAGCTTCTGGGAAAGCTGCCAAGGCTTCTGGGAAAGCTGCCAAAACTTCTGGGCAACCTGCCCTAGCCTCTTCTTATCAGACCCCTAAGCCTCCTTATCTCACACCTGCGCAGCAGCTCGCGATGGTGCCTGTATATACTACATAGCCAGTAAGCTGAAATGTCTCTAGCAGAGAGAGAAACCCAGCCATCTGCCCCCCCGCTTCCCTCTGAGATGCTTGAACAACCTGCAAGGCTGTATCCTCCTTTACCTGACAGTGACAGCAACAGCGAATCAAGTGATGAGTCGCCTGCAGTAACACCTGTGTTGGGGCAAGGAGCTCTGGTCCCTTCATCTCCTAAGAGCTCTAGCCTTACTGTCCCATGGACTTTGCCTCCATGCCAAGTCACTGTGCTTCCTCGACACCCTCAGGAGTTTTGGGAATTTGTTAGGAGGAAAGCAGTTGAAGAAAAGAATTGGGACATCATAGAAAGGTTAGGTGCTCCAAGAGTACCTCAGGAGAACAGTGCTAATGCAAATGCTGCTTGTGATAACCCTATGGCTTTTCCAGTTTTCAAAGCAGCTCCTGGAACAGGACAGAACGACAGTCATCACGTCTTCGCCTGGAGGGTTGTGCAAGACCTCCAATCGAAAGTAGCTCAGTATGGTATTAATTCCTCAGAGGTAATGCAATTAATACATGTGATTAATGCAGATTTGCTTGCACCTTATGACATCACTCATCTTGCTACAATTCTATTCCAGCCAGTACAATATGGTGTATTTCAAGAAACTTGGAGGCGAGTGGCTGAGCGCACAGCTTTAACAAATATGCAGCTGCCTCAACACGACCCTCGTCATGCTGTGGGTGTTGATGCCCTACTGGGCTCTGGGCCTTTTGCTAATCCAGATTTACAGGCAAGGTGGGATCCTTTGATTTTGGCGCAAGCTCAGCAAATTGGCATGAGTGCTTTAACTAAAACAATGGAAATGGCAGCTCCAAAACAGAAATATGTCACTATACAACAAGGGACGAGAGAACCATTTTTGCAGTTTGCAGAAAAACTTGCTGCAGCTATTGAGAAACAGGTAGATGATGAAACTTTGCGAGAGAAATTGTGTGTACAATTGGCTAAAGAAAATGCAAACCCAGACTGCAGAAAGATTATTGACACTGCCTGGGGAACCCACCTTGTCTGAAATGGTTACTGCTTGCTCGAAAGTTGGTTCAGTTGAACATAAAATGGCAGCTCTTGCTGCAGTGTTAAGACCTTCAGCGAAGTGTTATAATTGTGGACAACAAGGGCACGTAAAGTCACAGTGTACTGTCCGGAAAACAACATTTAGGCCAAGTGCAAGCAGCGATGTTGTATGCAATCGTTGTGCTAAATCTGGGCACTATGCTAAGCAATGCAGGAGCAAATATCATGCAAATGGTCAGCTATTGCCGGGAAACCCAAAGAGGAGTGCGAAGTGGCGCGTGGGGAAACAAATACCCCAACAACCACAACAGCAAATGCGGGCCTTCCGAGCCCTGCAAAGCTACTCATTTGCGAACAACTCTCAGGGGCAACAAGCGGGTCCGCAGGGATTGATATACCCACCGCTGACACAGTAACCATTTTAACAAAAGAAATATGTAAAGTGCCTCTTGATGCCTAAGGTCCGATAGGACGGGGATTGAGTGCGTTTTTGATAGGGAGATCAAGTACTATACTTAGAGGTATTCATGTGCATCTAGGGCTTATTGATGCTGATTATTTAGGGCAGATTCATGCTATGGTATCCATTGATGACCCTCCTGTCATTATTCAGAAAGGAACTTGCCTTGCTCAACTTGTACCTTTTGTGAGTTCTGTTCCAAATACAGTGGACCGAAGTCGCGGCACAGGAAGCTTTGGATCGACAGGAGTACCTCAAGTGTTTTGGACTGAGAAAGTAACAGAGAGCCGTCCAGAAAAGACATGCACTCTCACCGCCAGTGGATGTCATCCAGGAACTATATCAGTAACAGGTTTGATTGACACTGGAGCAGATGTCACAATACTCTCACGACTTTGCTGGCCTCAATCGTGGCCTCTCACTCGTGCAAGTTTTGGACTCCTGGGGTTGGGTGGTGCTACAACAGGTGGCCTGTCAGCCATTGTAATTAGTGTGAAACATCCTGATGGCCAACAAGCTAACATCAGACCCTATGTTGCCAACGCTCCTCAAAGTTTGTGGGGATGAGATTGTTTATCTCAATGGGGTGTCAAAATTACTACGGATTTTTAATGGGGGCCACTGTGTTGCAGGGCAATGAACGTCCAGTTGTACCCCTGATGTGGTTGACAGATAAGCCTGTCCAGGTTCGCCAGTGGCCCCTGACTACTGAAAAGCTTACTGCCCTGAAAGAATTAGTTACAGAACAATTGCAAGCAGGACACATTGAGGAATCATTCAGTCCCTGGAACACCCCTGTTTTTGTAATAAAAACAAAATCAGGAAAATGGAGACTTTTACATGATTTACGGCAGATAAACGCTGTAATGGCAACAATGGGAGCTTTGCAACCAGGCCTTCCTACACCCACGATGATTCCACAGGAATGGCAAATAGTTGTCATTGATCTAAAAGATTGTTTCTTCACTATTCCATTGGCTGAGCAGGACAAAGAAAAATTCGCTTTTACTGTGCCTTCTATAAATCATGCTGAACCTGATAAAAGATATCAATGGAAGGTACTCCCACAAGGCATGAAAAATTCGCCAACTATTTGTCAATGGTTTGTGGCACAGGCCTTGTCAAAAGTGCGGGAGCAATTTAAAAATTGCTACTGCTATCATTGCATGGATGATATCTTGTTGGCATCTGACAACAAACAACAGTTGTCAGCTCTTAAACAATGTGCTGTGACAAATTTGAAAGCCTTTGGTCTGATCATTGCTCCAGAGAAAGTGCAGGAACACATGCCTTGGAAATACCTAGGTATGTTGGTGACCAACACTCAAGTCATGCCTCAACCTGTAAAGTTAGACATTGATGTTAAAACTGCTACTGACGTACAGAGATTGGTTGGTTTAATAGGTGTGTTCGTGTTGCAGTTGATACTTTTTCTCATGCAATGGTTGCTTCAGCATTCACAGGAGAAAAAACACGAGATTAATACAGCAGAACTTTCTAACATAACACATATAATATTCATTTGAATATTTGCAAAAAGCCAATCATAAAATACGCATTTTTTGCATTACAAAACAAACTGTAGGTCTTCTGATAAATAAAATTGGATCCTGAGAAATGAAAGAAAAAATGGGAAGAACCAAAAATTCCATTAGGAATTCCATTGGTTGACACAAGGAAAAGACCAATGGGGGGGGGTATACATTAAAAGGGGGTCTTAGATGTTTCAGGGAGTCTGTACCTCTCAAGTACCTCAGTCAATGGGGAAAGAGAAAGGGACATGCAATTGGGAAATTAGGATAAAAAGGAGGCTGCATCTACCAAAAATTTGAGAGACCCCAGGGGAAATGCCCCATAACCTCTCCCTTTATTCCAATAAAGTAACAGGACTCCTCTGTCTCAGTTTTGGACATAAACCTCTCATGTTTGTGGATTAATTTTCCTGACACCAGAAAACTTAATTAAAACCAAATGAGATTAGATGTTGAGCCAAAAAAGTTGATATATTTTATTTATAATAAGAGGAGACAAAAACAAAGAAGGAGGGAAAGAAATAGAAAAAGAGGTGTGCATGGGTGGGGGGACAGGGAGAGAGTGACAGGAGTTAGGTAGAAACATATCACCCGAGGGTCCTACTGACATCTCGTTGCTCCCCTCCATCTAGTTTTCTTGGTGATGAAGGTACCCCACCACCAAAAACTATAGAATCTAATGGATTAATATATGTTTGGGCCAGGTGGGAACACCCACATGCCTCCCCTGGGGAGGGCAAGTTTGATACCGTCCTGGCAACACTGTGGATTTGTTACATCATGTTGCAGTGCTCTGGTGCAGGGTCTGTTGACCCCTTTTGGGGAGGAGGGGGGAGACTTTTGTTAGAAACAATGCTCATTCTCTGAAATTTTTAGAAGTTTAATAAGGGATAAAAGAGACAATACCCAGTGCTGGGATGTCTGGCAATGTGCCAAAAACACAGGGTTAGCTTAAAACAATGTTCTTTATATTGAGACATGGAGGGTCAGAAAATTAACTTAGAATAGAAATTAATTTTTGGATTTAGATTAAGTGTGCATTTTTTGTTGCATCTGTAACTTGCTGTGCTTGCAAAGGCCTGCAGAGATGGACAAAAGAATGCAAGGCTCTGATAAGAACAGTTTTCCCAAACAAGGTGGAAGGAATGTGAGCTTCCAAGCTCGAGCGAGATAAGAGGGGCCCCTTGGACCTTGCCTTGGACCTTGAAACTAGAAGCAGACAAAAACTGAGTCTGCCAAGATACCGGGGACAGACGGAGCAAAACTGAGGCTGCCAAGATACTGGGGAGACAGACAGATGACCAGAGAGCTCTCTGCACAGGCTCAGAAGGACTGATAAGGACTAATTTTAATGTGAAGCAGGGCTAGTAGATGAATATGCATGGACCTATTGAACTTAATAATGCATATGCAACAGGTTAGGGGACAAAGGGGAATCTGGACTCTTGAGGAGTGCGCATGCACTTTGAGGAGAGATCCTGCATGTGTCCGGTTCTGAATAAAGATGCATACCTACTTGTCATGGTTTGATGCTGGCACAGGGCCAGTGCACCCATGAAAATATATTTTGTCAAATGGCTGCTGTGAGATGTGACCAGAAACAGAACAAAGCAGGCTCAAGCTTAGGAATAAAGGAAGAAAAAACTTTATTAACCTACATTTATAATAAAAGGAACACACCGAATTCAAAATGAAAACCTTCTGAAACATTCGTCCTCCCCCCTCCCAGTTTCCACCCAAGCACAGTGAGACAAAACCTTAGATTCTCAGTCAAGTTACCACTCCTCAGACAATCAATTCTCCGTTCATTAAGGGAGAGAGGTGTCCCTCTTGTACCATAGGCTTCCCAAGGAAACACAGTTGAAACCTCTTGTGTTTCCATGTCACACATGGCACCGCCTGGAGAAAATCTGCCATCGTGACATCTTCCTCCCATGTACAGTGGTCTCACCACTGTTCATGGACCAAAACTGCTTATAGGGTTCCACTTTTAAGGATGCTTTGCCAAGTACCAAAGAAGCAACAGTTTCTCACTTTCGGGACAAAGGTTCTCCCCATCTTCATTCCCCCTGGGGCCGAGGGTCTTGAGAACAGAGATTCTTCTTCTTCCCTGAAGACAGAGGGCACTACCACAGCCTCCCCATCTTTCTCTGTTCTCTTCACTCCTGCACTTGGCATCACTGCAGCAGGTCACTCTCTTGGATCAAGCTATTGCCTCCCCCTAAATGCAGTGTCTGTGTTACAGGAAATTGGTTCCGTCAATGGCTATGCAAGAAAAGTCCATCCAAAGGCCACTCCACCATCTCCTCCCACCTAGGATTCTTCTCCATCTTCTTCTGACATCCGTCACTTGCTCAGACCTTCACCACACTTGCCCATTTCCTTCTATTTCATGTCTGTCTCTCTTCTAGGAGGGTTAATGTTCCACAAAGTTTTCATTGTCCAAGAAAAGGGTTAAAATCTCGAGCTCTGCCCACCCAGAACTCCCACGAGGCCAGGCACCTTCCCGCTGCACCCCGCCCCCCTTCTTCTTGACCAGCCATGCTGCCAGCACATGGTATCAAATTTCAAGGTGTAGAGCTCTCTTTCTCTCTGGGGCTGCCCAGGACATCTCAGTGGTTCTTCACCCCTCCGTTCTGCAGGGGCCTTCACTCCCCTTCTCTGTCCAAGGCTCTGGCCTACTTCAGCCAAGGATGGTCAGGGGAGATCCAACCTCTTCAATTGACTGGAACCAAGAGAGAGTTCCCCTGGGAGTTCTCTGCTTTTTAACCCCCTGTCTTCTCAGAGATGTGTCCATGTCTTCAGTAACCACACCAGGTGCCAATATTCAAATCTGGCCACTGACTGATTTGACCACAACTTCCCAAAAAACTCACTTCCTTTTCAAGCCAGGACATTACTTTACAACTGTTACTAGTTTTGGAGATTTTCTGCAAATCATTGTGGCGAGCCAGCCAGAAGTCCTCAGTCCACACAGGACCAGCAGGGAGGCAGACCTCCTTGGCACGCCCTGGGGGACTTTCCCTGGAGGAGCTCCGGGTCCTGGCTTGCTCACTGCTGGGACAGACAATGACCTGCTGGTATGCAAATAAAGAGTATATATCAAGCTTAAAAGGGATCCTTGGCCAAAAGGGATGCTGGTAAGCCACTCAGAGACATCTGGCACACAGATTTGTCCCTGTGTGTGTAAAGGTTTGGGGCTTGCAAGCAGCCACCAGCCGCAAGTGTGGCTGATGGTGGCGGAAGGGTCCGCTAGTTGATAGAGCGACTGGTGGAGGGATTCATTGATCAATTATGCGACCACTAGTGAATCTGGGGGTGAGTCAAGTGAATCTGGACCTTATCACTGCTATTTTAGTTTTCCTTATTACTGTTATTGCGTGCTCGTGGTGTCCAGACATTGTGGTTGTTAGTGGGTTTTGTAATTGTGTGAGTGAGTGGCTTTGTGGGCTCAGTTATGTGAAAGAGGGAGTGAGTCAGCATACCCACGGTGCAAGGGGGGAAGCTCTATCCGTGACTAAGGCAGCTGAGTGGGGCCTGGGGTGGTGTGTGGGGTGTACCAGCTAGACGGCTGTGGGGGCAGATAATGGCTAGGGAGAAGCAGAGCAAACGGAAAAGTGTGAGTGAGAACATGTACTGTGTTTGAATGTGGTGACTTGTGCTGATTGTGTGGATTGTGCATGTTTTAACCATGGCTAGACAGACTGAGGGGATTCCTCTGCCCCAGTGGTTTGGGTTTGATCCCTGGGAGTTTGTGCATCCAGTAAATCACTAGATAGAGGAGATGAATGAGTTTATCTAGAGAAACTTTTTTGGACTTCAGCTAGTTATCTAGTATCTATAGATTAGGAGCACCCAGTGGTAGAGGGTTTAGAATTTCAAGAAGGGATAAATGGAACAGCTTGCCTTTGCGGGTGGTTCCCAGGAGCCTTTGGCACCTCAAGAGGCTGGCACCCTGCTTGGGTACTATTACAGTGGGGAGTTTGTGAGAGGCATTAGTATTGCTGTTCTGGTGAGCAGCAGGGCATATGCCCTGAGTGTGGATTGAGGTTTCCTGATCAAGCTGATTTTGATCCTAAGATCCTAAAGTTTGTGTGTGGAAAATCACATCTGGTACCTGTAACCTGGGGCTGCATGTGAGAGGAGGATTGGGAAAGAACTGTGAGGCTTTGTGAAGAAATGTGTTGGTGGAAACGAGATAGAACAAGGAGAAGGAGATAATGGGAACTAACCAGAGCAAGGAAGAGGTCCCCAGCCCTTTGGGGTGTATCTTAGCACACTGGAAAGAAATTACTGGCAGGAGGGGGGCAGAAAATAAGAAAAGTTTATTGAATTATTGCCAAATGTAGTGGCCTTGTTTTGCGGAGAAAAGAAGAAACCTCACAACTTTGTAAAAGTTGTAAAGCTTGGTATGTTTATGTTTACAGCGCTGGATGCATGCGGAGATTGCTCTCCTCAAAAAAGGCATGCGTACCTCTGAGAACTTCAGGTCTCTTTTTATCTCTCTCTCAAATACATATGCATACAGTTTCACAATAGGTTCATACATATTCATTCTTATGGGTTTCGTGTGACTTTTACCACTAGTTCCTTTTTATCAGAAAGAATTCCGAGGTCAGGTTGACTTGCCCTTAGAGCAGTCCCTGTCTCTCTGTATCATCTTCTGTCTCCTCCCCTTTATCTCTGTCCTTCGCTGAAGTAGCTTCACTGAGCTTAGGCCTTGCAGTCTGGCTAAATAACTATGGTTTCTAACCAGAACTCAACTCAAAAATGTACATTTCACCTAAATTAAAATGGATTTCTATCCTGGAAAATTTTCACTTTGCTTCAGCCTCTATATAAGTTAGAGGATAGAGGAAAGTGGCCACCTGCTGGAACTTTAGATTATAACACCTTATTACAGCTGATGCTGTTTTTAAGATCGGAAGGCAAGTGAGATGAGGTCTCTTACGCTGCTGTTTTTCTCCCTACGGAAGCATCCTGAATGGCAGAGAGGTTGTGGAATCAGAGCTCCTTGTGACCCACTAGTGTTAGCCCTTGAAAAGGAAAACAAAGCAAAGAGAGGGCAAATTAAGCGATGTTGCTCAGCATGCAGTATAGGACAGTGGTGTACAAAATCAGATAAAGTCTATCATGCTGTGGCTCAAGAACAAGATACAATAGATTTGTTGAAAGCTCCTCCTAGGAGACAGGAGGAGGAGGATGAGGTGAACTTTCCTAAAAAAGAACAGGGCACAAGCTTGGAAGGCACATCTGCTCAAACACACTCCCCTCCTGGCAGTCTGGTTTCGTCCAGAACCAGGAAGCAAGCAGTGTTACAGGCCCCTCTACAAGAGGCAGTGGGACCAGAAGGGGAGAGATTAATGATAAAGTACCATTCTTCACATTTGATCTAGAGGCATGGGAAAATATTACAAAAAATTATTGCAGTGATCTGATAATTACTGCCAAATGTTTATGATATGTCATCAAACAACACAACCCAGATTGGGGAGATATCCAGT
Source organism: Zonotrichia albicollis (assembly GCF_047830755.1). Taxonomy (NCBI): domain Eukaryota; kingdom Metazoa; phylum Chordata; class Aves; order Passeriformes; family Passerellidae; genus Zonotrichia; species Zonotrichia albicollis. The sequence goes on along the minus strand of NC_133859.1, from coordinate 17,353,796 downwards.
TACTACTGGATGCTTTTACTGCAACAGAAAAGCAGTTGATCTTAAAAATGGCAGGGACTTTGGCAGAGAAGCACTGTAAAAGCCGGCAACTAGATGTAAGAGAATTTTTCCCTCTCCAAGACCCAAAACAGGATTGAAATATATCAGCAGAATCAAAGAAATCAGCAAATTATCAAGGTTGGATAACTACGAGAGTGAGCTATTCTAAAGACCATAAATTGGTCTGCCCTATATTCTATTAAGCAGGGGCCTTCTGCGACTCTGTCCGAGTTTCTAGAGTGTCTAAGAGATGCTATGCGTCATTATACATCATTAGACCTGGGGTCTGAGATAGGGATGAATCAGCTAGTTAATTCATTTTTTGGGACAGTCTACTGGAGATATCAGGCGTAAACTTCAGAAAATCCAGGGGTCGGAAGGGGGGAACCTTGAGGTCTTGCTAGAAGAGGCATAGAGAGTATTCAGTAATCAGGAAGAAAGATACAAACAAACAATGAAAAAGCTAGTGGCAGTAGTACAGGAGGAAAAACAAGAGAAACGCAGACAGGGACCACCCAGACAAGGCCCACCCTGGTTGGGCAGAAACCAGTGTGCAATTTGCAGGAGGACCGGTAACTGGAAAAACTAATGCCCAAAGTGGAGATGAGGTGACCATCAGGAGAAGGGGTTACTGGTCGCTCATGTGCAGGATGACTGAAGAAGACCAGGGGACTCCACCCCAGCAGATCCACTAGTTATAACGAGACTGAGAGAAGAAGGAAAGAAGGTGACATTTTTGGTTGACACGAGAGCAACATATTCAGTTTTAAATAAAGTTTTGTGCCTGTGAGGAATGATTATATTGTGGTGCAGGGTGCAACTGGCCAATCTGAAAAGGCATATTTTTGCAAACCTCTAAAATATAGACTGGAGAAACAGTGGGGCATCCACAAGTTTTTATATATGCCCAATTTGCCAAAGGCACTTTTAGGGAAAGACTTATTGGAACAATTACAAGCAATCATCACATTCAAGAATGGAGAGGTTACTCTAGAGGTAAATGATCAAAAGTACATAGAGGTGTTAAGTTTAATACTGACAGCTATTGAACTTGAGGAAGAAATTAGTGAAGATTTATTGAGCCAAGTGTTTCTGGAATATGAGCATCCAATGTACCAGGGAGGGTGAAAAATGCCCCTCCCACAGTGATCAAACTGAAAGAAGGGAAGCTACCAGTTAAGATCAAACAGCACCCCCTTAAAAAAGAAGACAGGGAAGGGATCAGGCCAATAATTTGGAACTTTTTGCAGTTAGGCTTGCTAAAGGAATGCCAGTCTGATTTCAATACTCCCATTTTACCTGTTGGAAAGCCTGATGGGTCATATAGAGTAGTACAGGATTTAAGGGCTGTCAACAAGATAACAGAGGATTTATATCTTTTGGTGGCAAATTCGTATACTTTACTAACCCATTTAACACCTGAGTTAACTTGGTTTCCTGTTTTAGATCTGAAAGGTGCCTTCTTTTGCCTCCCTATCCATGAAGCCAGCCAGAAAATCTTTGCATTCAAAAGGGAAAGCCCTAAAAGTGGGCGCAAAACTCAGTTCACATGGACCATATTAGCTCAAAGTTTTAAAAATTCTCCCACTCTGTTTAGCGAACAACTTGCAAAAGACCTAGAGCCCTAGGAAGCTCCACCAGAAGAAGGAAGGCTATTTCAGTATGTAGATGATCTTTTAATATCCACTCAGATGAAGGAAGCACGTGTGACCTGGATGGTAAGCCTTTTAAATGTCCTAGGACTCCAAGAATATAGAGTATCAAGAAAAAAGGCCCAGATAGTGAAACAAAAGGTAATCTACCTGGGGATACAAGGTTAGTGCCGGACAACAGACTTTAGGGCAAGATTGTCAGAAAGCAATATGCCAAAACCTGAAATCTCAGACAGTAAAAAAACTCCGAGTCCTTCTAGGAATGGCAGGATGGTGCCGTCTGTAAGTCTATAACTATGGGCTGCTCATAAAACCCCTATATGCTCTTATTACTGATAAAAATAGAGATCTGCAGTAGACACAAGAGGCCACACTGGCTTTTCATCAGCTAAAGAGTGCCCTCATGTCAGCTCCAGCTTTGGGACTTCCAGATGTGAGTAAACCATTCTTTCTATTTTCCCATGAGAAACAGGGGATTGTCTTGAGAATACTGGCTCAGGACTTGGGTCTATATCAAAGGGCAGTTGCCTACTTTTCCAAGTAACTAGATGCAACAGCCAAAGGATGGCCAGGTTGCCTCAGAGCTGTGGCAGCAGTTGTACTAAATATCCAAGAAGCATGCAAGTTTACCCTGGGACAGAAAATGACTGTGCTAGTGTCTCATACAGTGTCCACAGTACTAGAAGTAAAGGGTGGACACTGGCTTTTACCACAAAGGTTTTTGAAGTACCAGGCCATCATAGTAGAACAAGATGATGTCAAAATAGTAGTAACTAATATTATCAATCCAGCTTCTTCTCTCAGTGGAAACCAGGGAGAAGCAGTACACCATGACTGCCTAGAGACTATTGAAGCTACTCACTCCAGCCGCCTAGACTTAAAGGACACTCCTTTAGATGATGCAGAGACCTGGTTTATTGACAGAAGCAGCTAAGTCGTCAGTAGAAAACAACATGCTTAGATAGGCAGTCACTACCTGCAGAAAGGTAATAGAAACTAGACCCTTGCCAACAGCAACCTCTACACCAAAGGTTGAGATAATTACCCTGACTCGTGCCTTAGAAATGGCAGAAAAGAAGAAAATAAACATATACACAGACTCAAGATATGCATTTGGGGTTGTGCATGGACATGGAGTCATTTGGAGAGAGAGAGGACTGCTGACCTCTCAAGGGAACAAACATTAAACATGCACAGTAGATAATCTGACTATTAGAAGCAGATCAGCTGCCTGAGAAGGTAGCAATTATGCACATTAAGGCACACCAGAAAGTGACCTCTGAATTGAAAGAAGAAAATGAGCTAGCAGACAGAGGCAAAAGAAATAGTAAAAAGTGAGATTCCCACGGAGGGAACTCTAATTCTAGATGGACAAATTTCCTTTGAAAATAAGCCAGAATATAATAAAGACAGAAAGTTAATCCAAGATCAGGAAGGGACATAGGACAAAGAAGGGTGTGTGGAGATTCTCAGTTCAGTCGAAGAGAATTTTCCCAAGCTTCAGGCCTGGGAAACTTAGAGAGGAAGAATGAAAACAATTATTATCTCTCTTTCTGTTCATGTTGTTTATAGATATGTACCTTCAGAGTGTGCTATTCATAGTTCACCAATAGTGTGAAAGGTTTTTATTTTGAGACCAATCAGATTTCACCTTAGCAATCCTGGTTATAAAAGGATGCTGCCTCTTAATAAACGATCTCTCTCTTTTTCGCCTTCTGAACTATGGAGTCATTTTGTCCATCCCTGACTCAACAGCATCAGGGGTGGGCTACTATTAACAAGAATCTAGTTATTCTTTCTCATTTGTTGTAGTCACTGGTGAAGGAGGAACACCAGAAAACCCACTAGGGAATTGATGCCCTGAACACCTATTTAGCTGAAAGAATTGTTGTCAGAAATCTATATACCACCATCACCCAGGTGACCCAGCAGTATGAACTTTGCCTCAAGACAAACCCTAAAAATATCCCCAAACCAAAACATAGCCAAATTGGGAGGGGCCATGGACATGGGCAGCAGTGGCAAATTCACTTTATAGAACTCCCAAGAAAAGGGGGGGTATTGCTATTTATTAGTATTGACAGATACATTTTCAGGGTGGCCAGAAGCCTTTCCCATCAGGACTGCCAAAGCTCAGGAGGTAACCAAGGTGCTATTACAAGAAATAATACCACACTTCAGAGTTCCAGCCACAATATCTTCAGACAGAAGGTCACATTTTATTTCTAAAATAGTGCAGCAGAGTAGCAGCCACCTAGACATAGATTAGGAGCTTCATATTCCATACCACCCCCAATCGAGTGGCCAGGTGGAGAAAATGAATAATTTGATTAAGCAGCAAATTGTAAAGCTGGGGCAGGAAGGAAATTTACCCTGGCCCCAAACTCTTCCACTGGCATTGTTGCAGATTTGGACTAAACCTAGAGCCAAAGAAAGGTTGAATCCCTTTGAAATGCCTTATGGAAGACCATATGGAGTGCAAAAGACAATGCCTACCCACATTAGAGAGGTGACATTGGGCCCATATGAGGCAGCTCTGGTATTTCCCGGGTCTCCCCAAGCCCGACTGCCGTGGGTGCCCAAGACATAAAAGTCCAATTCATCACAACCTGTCCGGGCCCCTCAAGCTGGCTCCAGAGCTGCAAGTGGTCTTAGCAAGCTCAGCTTTTAAGTGAGATCAGCTCTTGGTGATTATCAACTCATTAGTGATTTCAGCTCTTTAGCTTGCTAAGTGCCTTTGGCAGATGCTGGGAGAGAGAGGAGAAGTGCTGTGTGAGGTTCCACAGAGATGTCCTTTATTGGCAGCTTCTGCAACAGTTCCCAGTGACAGATTCTTCTGCTGAGCTGGGCAAAAGTAGGAGTTTATATAGGGTACAGGAGTTTTAGGAAACAGTCCAATTGTAAGGGTCAAGACGAAAGTGACCTATAGTCTTACAGAGAGATAAGCAAGGGTCTGAGGGTGGAAGAGGAGCTTCTTAGGTCTAGACATCATGACTAGACATTTCCTATCTGAGGCTGCTGAACGCTATAGAGGCATTGCAGGCCCTGTGCCTGCTACACATATACATGGTAGCTTTAAGTAAACAGCTCAGGGAAATTGAAAAACATGTGGCTGGGACTCGGAGCAGGAAGCTAGATGGACCAGTACCTAACATCCAGCCTGGAGATTATGTATATGTTTAATCTCTTACAGAAAAGACTTTGGAACCCCAGTGGGAAGGACCATTCCAGGTACTTCTTGCTACTTTCACCGCAATTAAGATCAGAGTGCTTAGATCCACCACTCTCAAGTGAAAAAAGCCCCAGAAGCAGAAGTCTCCTGAAAAGTGAGACTGAGTGACAATGAACTGAAACTTTAATTTACTCAAGCAAAACAAGTATATTGCAGTCAGGAATTTTGAGTAATTTAGCTTGTAGAGGTTAAGCCAAAACAATAATTTTGTTTACAGTTGCAATCTTAATCCAGGAAAGTGCCTCTAAGATAACAGAAAATGATGAATGACCTTAGTCCAAAGCCTTTCATCAGGTCACTGGCTATATGAGAAACTATTCTGTTATAAAGAATCCTATCACCTGTAGTCATGCATGGGGACTGGGTGAATGAAAAGCATGAATAGCAACATGAAAGGTTAAGGAAGTAAGATGGACACTTCAGGAAGTTATAAGAGAAGCCATCAAAAGAAGATGCTGAATGATCAATAGGACTATCCATGAGAAAGCAAGGGAAATTGATGTTTCACTTGCTATGGCAGAAGGAATAATTAATAATTATACAAACTAAAGTGTTAGATTAATTTCACACTAACGCGAAATATTACAGTAGTGTGCGTTTAGGGCCGGAGCACTATGAGACTCTCATTCAAATTTAGAATAGATGACATACCTACCTGTGGACATGACAGCCTGGGCAGAGAGTGAGAAAACTAGATAAGTTTTCCCAGAATCAGCCTGGGAGACTTTAGGGAGCTGGAGATAAACAATGATAGCTTATTATTAAAAACAACCTGCAGGTGTTGTTTTCCTAATATCTGTTTTCTTGTTATTCTCATAAGTTTGTTTATAAATGGGCATCTTGTTAATTAGCCAATCAGGTGAAATGTATTGATTGAATCACCAATCAGGTCCACCTGTATCAGAACAGTTTATAAAAGAAGTGATCCGAAGTAAAGATGCGTACTTTGTACCACTCAGCCTTCTGATTGTCTTTTTTTCGTTTCTTACTAAACAGTGACACCTACCACAACAACCACAACCAAATTAGCCACAAGCACCTGAGACCCAACCATGTCACCGAAATGTGAAACAAAAATTTATTAAATAGGCCCATATGTAGTAGGAAATACAGGCCAACAATAACTGTTGTTTAATCCAGAGTGGTCTTTCAAACATGTTGAATTACTAATGCAGATCAACATTTCAAAAATTCAACCAGCTTGCTCCTCTTTCTGGAGGACATCCTCTGAGGGCTGGACAACATGGTTACAAAGACAAGCTCATCTCGGGCAGAAAGAGATTTAACTGAAATGTTAGAGAGGGGATTAAGTGTGGAGGAATGGCTACATGACAAAGGGCACGTAGAGAGGCTCCGGGTAGCTGACCAAGAATTGGGAAAGTACCTGACCCAGCTAATCTGAGTCCCTGCACCTGCAAGGACACTGTGGCCTTGAAGCATAGCTGTATTACGATAACAAGATGCTGTAGTTGAGAGACATGAGAAAAAGAAGATGTAAGTCGTAAGGAATGAGGAAGTAAGAGAGGAGCTGATATCTATAGTATAACCAATAGATTGCTTAGCTTACAGAATATGTATGAGCTTATTACTTGTGCATAAATGTCTGATGCTCTCATCAATAAATGAAGCTTGCTGATCACTCATATTGAACATCTGAGTTCTCCCTCACCGCAACACTTAAGAGTTTTAAAGGGCATTGATTCAGAAGTATTAATAAACAAGCTGGCCACTGCAACAAGTGATTTAACAAAACTAAAACAGCCCTTACAGTAATCTCTATTAGCATTAAAAATTAGCCAGTGGCAGGTTTCAAAAATGTTACTGAAATAACAAAAAACTGGGGACCAAGACCACAAATTAATAATAGATGCACTTAGTATGGTTCAAGATAATGTGTATTTAGCTTTTAGCTGTGTACAAGCAGAGTTATGAATGCAAGCAACAGCAGCTTAAATGATATGAGAAGGAGATGAAGGCGATTTTCCAGTTGAGATTTGAAAGACTTTTTGGGACAGTGCAATTGATTTAGAAAAAAAATTCAATCTTAGTGGACTATAGTAAATTTTACCTATGACCCTGCTTCTAATGTATCCACTGCCTTTGTGCTTACTATACGTAATGCTACTGTTTATGTTATCCACCCCATCAATGCATTAAGACTAAACCATAGGAAAAGGGTGCTCTATGCTGTAGCAGGCCTAGAGCCTGCAAGGGCTCCCTGGCGGTCAGAAGCCTAAGATAGCAAATGCCGAATCATGGTGAATGGGCTAGAAGCCCCTCTTCTGTCTTTGGACCCCTGCTTATCTCTCTGTAAAACTATAGGTAACTTTCCTTTAACCCTTGCTATTGGACAATTCCTGAAACCCCTGTACCCTATATAAAGAGCTGCTTTTGCCCAGCTCGGGCAGAAGAGCTGTCACTGTGAACTTTCGCAGAAGTATCAATAAAGACGCTCCTGTGGAACCTCACACAGCGCTTCTCCTCTCTCTCCCTGCATCTACCTGCCTAGGCACCGAGCAAGCTGAAGGGCTGAAATACAATGAGGTGATAATCACTAAAGAGCTGATATCACTTAAGCTTGCTAAGGTTGCCTGCGGCTAAGAACTGCTTGGGAGCTTGGACAGTCTGTCTCGAACAGGACTGCGCTATCTGGACCCTGTGCAGCCTTGCTGGGGACACCCCAAACCCCAGAAAGGTCACAATACTATGCCTCAGAACATAGGAAGTGGCAAACAGTAAATTTAGAATCTTGTGTTACCTGGGAACAACTAAGGTTCATTTGTGAAAGTAATGCTATTGATGCTCAAGATGTGTGCCTTGACACTGAACAAGGTATTTACCACTTTGAGATTCATCCAGTCAGTTGTCAAAGAACTGTACTTGTATATCTTAGGGTTGTGTATGCTTAAGAACTGCTTATGCTTTTGTAGAAATTGATAACGAAAATGTAACTTTACTTAATAGAAATCATTCTAATTTTCATATTTGTGATTTTGTTAAGATCATCAGGTGTGATTTTTCATATTTGGCACCAGTGACATCCCACCAGCTGATCAAATCCAATTACACAATGTACCAAAAGTTATCACCTACTTCTATTGGAATAAACCTTACGTTGGTAAGACAACTAATTAAACACAATGACCTAATTGAAATTTTAAAGAAGATCCAGAAAAGTAAAGAGAAAACTTTAATTATTGTCCATCATGATACAAAATAAGCAGGGTTCTGCAAAGAGTAAAACAAGATGCAGATCATCACTAGTAAAATGTACTTTTTGGATGGTCGCCAACTGCAACTGGGATTTGTAATACGCTATGTCACCCCATTGTAGTTTTATTAATATTAGTCACTGTGAGTTTAAGGTTATCTTTTGTAGTACTTATTTAGATCTAGAGAATATTACAGTGAGTAGTGGTGTTAACCTCCTTGTTAAATGCATGTAGTAAAGCATTAAGGGATTACATACTATCGTAGAGTTTTGTGCTAACTAAAAGAATTTACAGATTTTCTAGAAAAGGGGGGAATGAGACATAGGGGTGCCGGTTTGCGGCTTTTTTTTCTTTCTCTGCCTCTGTCAAGGTTGGGATTGAAGGCACTTGAGACAGAATTTTGCGTTCGGGCTTTGATGTTTATTATTTCTTATCTATATTATAAGTCATGAGTTGTACAGCATTGTACTAACAAGCTACAATATTACTCACTCTCTTTCGTTACAAGGTCTTTTAAGGTAAACTATCTAATTAAGAAATGACACCTAAATTATTTTCACTTTTAACCCAATTGTTAGTATAGGGTTAAATGTTTCTGAAAATCATGGATAGCTAGGCTGAAAGAGAATGCTTGGTATTTGGGATAGTTTAGCAAGCTAGAATGTTTATAGTAATGGGGATCAGTGCTTGGGGTCTTTAAGATACTTATAGATAAGATTCATATGTTCTCGTACAAGCTTGAGCTAGGTTCTAATGAAGCAATATTGATAAGGTTAATGAAGCAATAATGATAAGGTTGTTATAGTGATTAGTGCTACAGCTGAAACTGTATAAATATGTGCACTTTAAACAATGGAGCTAGATTTGGGTTGCTAATACCCCTAGTTCCCGAGTGCCTCAATAAAGCACCTGCATACAATCTATCCGTAATTGTGTGTGTTCCTGAACGCTAACACAATAACTAATCACTCAAAGTCTGCAATGTGGACTTTTCAGTCCAATTACAAAATACTACCTAAACCCATGAAGAAGGTGAAAAATAACAACCAGCCACAGTGCTAAAAACTCCATCTTACCCCATATATATTGCAATACTCTAAAACCTTAAACTTCTAATCAAACTACACACCCGTAATCCCAGGGCTATCAATCAATTTTGGAAGCCTTTTCCATGGCCTCAGGTCAAATGCAGTGCTCTCCTGGGGGTCAGTCTGTCAGCACAGAAAGTCTAAAATTCTCAGCATCCAGGACTCCAACATAGGGGGTGAGAAAATTAACTTAAGAGTAGAAATTAATTTTTGGATTTAGATGAATTGTGCATTTTTTGTTTCATCTTTAACTTGCTGTGCTCGCAAAGGCCTGCAGAGATGGAGAAAAGAATGCAAGGCTCTGATAAGAACAGTTTTCCAAACAAGGTGGAAGGAATGTGAGCCTCCAAGCTGGAGGGAGATAAGAGGGGCCCCTTGGACCTTGAAATTAGAAGCAGAGCAAAACTGAGACTGCCAAGATACTGGGGAGGTGGATAGATGAACAGAGAGCTCTCTGCCCAGGCTCACAAGGACTGATAATGACTAATTTAATGCAATGTGGGGCTAATAGATGAATATGCATTGCCTATTGCAAAACAATGCATATGCAACAGGTTAGGGAACAAAGGGGGGTCTGGACTCTCAAGGAGTGTGCATGCACTTTGAGGAGAGATCCTGCATGCATTCGGCACTGAATAAAGATGCATACCCACTTTGCAACTTTTACAAGTTGTGCAGTTTTTCCACAAATCAAGATATTAGTACATTACATGAGTAACATGCATAATTATGAGAGATTATGCATTATGCAAACATTCCCGTGAGTTTAGATGTTCCAGGTGTGAAAAATGCCATTTTAGAAGTTTAATAGTAATAAAATAGGAATGAAGATAGTAATAAAAATAAGGACAATAAGAATTTGGACAATTAAAGTTAGGACAATAAAAAGCAAAGAATTACGGACGTCCGGGCGCTTTTGCTCTCTGCCACAAAAGCACGTTTTGCTATCAAAGGATTAACCCTTAAAAGCAATAGCCTACTGCATATATCTCATACATGATTCAAATATTCCTTTCAAACGAAGGGTGCCTCTGTTTAATGTCTGCCTCCCCCCTCATCTTGTAAATCAATAGTCTCGGTCCCCACAAAGTCTGGGTTTTCTTGATAAGGAGGCAATAATTCCTCTCTTGTTTTTTGGTGTCTTGTTGCTGTTATCGCTATGTGAAGAATTCCTTGATTATCTTATCCATTCCGTGAGCTAGTGTCATGGTTTAGGCCTGGCACAGAGCCAGTGCCCCCATGAGAATATCCTCTCCCTGGTGTCTGCTGTGAGATGTGACCAGGAATAAGCAAAGCAGGCTCCAGCTTAGAAATACAGAAAACTTTATTAACTAAACTACAAGAAAAGAAGAAAAACCTATAGGGGAATAAAAAAATGAAAACCTTACAAAAGCACCTTCCTCCTCCCCCCCATCAAAATTTCCCAATGCAATACATTCCCCCAAATCACCAACTCTCAGTCCGACGCCACCCTTTAGAATACTCAATCTTCAGTTCATCGAGAGGAATCTTTCTTGCACCATAGGCTTCCCCTGGAAACACGTTGAAACCTCGTGTGCTTCCATGTCACTCAGCACCGCCGGGAAAGTCCTTTTGCCATTGTGACATCTTCCTTCCATGCCCAGTGCTCTCACCACTGTGCATGGACCAGAGTTGCTCTTAGGGTTGTCTTTCAAGGATGCCTTGTCTCACTCCAAAAAAAAAAAGACAGAGTCTCTCCTTCGGGACATCTGTCCCCCCCAAATTTTCACCCCCTGGGGCCGAGGGGTACCCACACTGAACCCTCCCGGTTCTGAGGCACTGCCTCCCCCTAAATGCAGTCTCTGTGTCACAGGAATAAAAATGGTTCAGTCTATGGCCACGCAAGAAAAGTCCAGCGAAAAGGCCACTACATCATCTCTCCCCCACTCAAGAGTCTTCCGCACTTCCCTTGTGGCCCATTCCCCCTTATCTCTTATCTCTCTTCTCATTCAGCTCCAGGAGGATCAGCATTTTTCAAGGTCTCAATCATGCAAGAAAAGGGTTAAAAATTTCAGTCTGCCTGTCCCAGAGCTCTGGAACTCCCATGCTGCCCTGGCCGGGCACTCCCTTCCCCTTCTCCTCCTGGGCCAGCACCGCTATCGAATTCAGATGTTGGCTCTCCCTCTCTCTCTCCTGGTGTGGGGGCGGGGGGGGCTGCCTGATGTCTCTTGGTCTCTTCCACCCTTCCATCCTTGGGCTGGGCCTACCTCATGGCCACGTGGCTTTTCCCCTCCCCCCGCCCAGCCAGCAGCTGGGACAGGGGGAGAGATCCGAAGCCTTTCCTGATGGAAGTCCCAAAGAGAGCCTCTGAGGGCTGCAGGTCTGGTTTTTAAACCCTGTGTGTTCTCAGAGGTGTGTCACAACACCACTGGCCACATCAGGTGCCAATATCAAAATCTGAGCACCCATTAGTTTGACCACAGCATCCCAGAATTCCTACTTCCTGGTCAAACCAGCACAAAAAATTATCTTACATCACATAGTTTCAATATTATTCTATAGCCTAAAAACTATATTTACCACACTGCTTAAAAGAGATTAATACAGCATAACTTTCCAACATAACACATATAGTATTCATTTTAATATTTGCGAAGAGCCAATCATATATTATGCTTTCTTCACACCAGGAATCCTTTTGCTTGATTTTAACCTTTGACTTGTCTTCACGTCATCCTGTAGATTAAAACAATATATTTTATTTCTTCTTGTGGTTCCATCCTGTTGGTTTTACACTCCCCGATAATGAGGAGTCAGTAAATTGGGTTCTGGTTTTTGTCACTCTTATCATTCAGGTAAGATAATCCACAAATGTGAGGAACCACCTAATTATCTTACTACAGTCTCTGAGTTAGTTACATGAATAAAATAATTTTAACATCATATAGTCTCTATTTTAATAATATGCTACTGAAGAGATACGCAGAATAAATAGACTCCACAACCTGATGTAGTCATAAAGTGGGTATATATTATCAGCACCCGGCACAAGCGAGATAGCTCTCATGAAAACTTGTGCCCCGAGCTCTGGTCTGAGCCACATCTTTATTCACAAAGGTGTTCCATATACATTACATTGCACAACCTTTTCATGCATATTCAACCCCTGGCCCCGCCTGTCCTCGTCTTGCATGGTAATTAGATCAATGCCCTTCTGGGCATGCGTTGTTCACGGGGGTGGTCTCACAGGGGTCTTTCGGTGGTCTCTGAGGCTGAAGGCCATGGTCTTCCTCATGGTTGAACTTTTGAACTTTTCTTATTTGCGCATGCTCTTTGGTCCCTTGGTGCTTATCTGAGTGCGTCTGTCGATTTTGATCAGCTTGGAGACAGAGGAGACCCTTTATCTAGTTCCTTGCATTCCCTGGTCTTCCCCTGGTATTGTTCGTTATCACAAGAAGCTTCAGAAATTTCGATTTTCCCATGCCCTTTGTACCATGGCAGAGGTTTCTCAAGTAAAAGATTAAAATTCAACACATAATTTGACAAGCTAAAATTTAAATGCTTAATTCATATTGCAAACTTAAGTGAACCCCCGAAACCTCAATTTCACTACCGCCTAAGAAATATTTATCACACTACTATTTATATGTGTCATGGTTTGACGCTGGCACAATGCCAGTGCTCCCATGAAAATATATTCTCCTTGGTGTCTACTGTGAGATGTGACCAGAAATACAGCAAAGCAGCCTTGAGCTTAGGAATAAAGGAAAAAAAAAACTTTATTAACTTAGAGTATGTAAAAGAAACACACACAGAACTCAGAATGAAAATTTTCCAGAACATTCCTCCCCCTACCAAATTTCTAACACAGCAGTGAGACAAAACCTTAGATTCTCAATTCAGTTACCACCCCTCAGATCACCAACTCTCAGTCCATCACCACCCTTCAGATAATCAATTCTCAGTTCGTCAAGAAGAGAGGAATCCCTCTTGTACCATAGGCTTCCCCTGGAAACATAGTTGAAACCTCTTGTGTTTCCATGTCACACGTGGCACCACCTGGAGAACATTTGCCATTGTGACATCTTCCTTCCATGTACAGTGCTCTCACCACTGTGCATGGACTTGAGCTGCTCCTAGGGTTCCCCTTTTAAGGATGCTTTGCCCAGTTCCAAAAAAGCACAGTCTCTCACTTTCAGGACACCTGTCCCTCCCAAATTCACCCCCTGGGGCCGAGGGGTCTCGAGAACAGAGATCTTCTTCTTCACTGAAGACGGAGGGCACCAACCACCCTTGTCTCTGTTCACGCCACTCCTCCACATAACATCACTGCACTGTCTTGGCTCCAAGCCATTGCGTCCCCCTAAATGCAGTCTCTGTGTCACAGGAAAAAAATGGTACTGTCCATGGCTATTCAAGAGAAGTCCAGCCAAAGGCCACTCCATCATCTCCTCCCACCTAGTGTGGAAGTCCATCCGGAAATCCTTCAGTTTTTGCCTCAGAATTGTCAGAAAAAAGACCACTGAAGGGTTAAAAACTGTTGAGCCAGTTGGGAAAGAAAGTCTCATGCGTATTTAGTGCGTTTACAGATGGTGTCTGCAGAACATGCCATGCTGTACTTGAAGGGGGCATGCTGCCCTGTTCTGACCAATGGAACTGGACTTTCTTCCAAACTACAGGCCTGGCTGGACTGAGCTCTGGGGTGGCTCCCCCCACCTCCAAGAGAAGACCCCTCTTGCCTGTCTTCAACCACCCTGACGGACCAACAGAGATGCAAATCCCCTCATCAAAGAACCAAGAACCCCTCTGGCACCCTACCGGCACCCTCCTTCCAGAGACTGAGACTGTACCCCCTCCCAACTCAGGGAAGGGGGAGAACCTGCCCAGAGTAAATGTGCCTGTGAGCATTCGGCCATGAAAACAATGGAATAATCTATCCTTTTCCCCTCCATGGAAACCTAATTTCGGCCACCCTTCCCCCAACCAAGAACAGTATATCTGGGGTTCGGTTCGGCTGCCTCTCCAAGAATCTCCCCAAGACGTGTACCAGCGAGCATCGGCGGCGGGACCCCGAAGGCATCACGTCTTGGTAGCTATACCCCATTCCCTAACTTTCTTTCCTCCCTTTTTCCCTTGTCCTACCCTTCTCTTCCCCGGATCCTCTAACCTAATGCATATTTAGCTGTGGTTACCATCAATAAATTGCATCTTGTTGATTTGTTACTGCAAAACCCCTGTGCCTATGTTGGTTATTTTTGCACCCAAAAATCATTCGTCACCCGTTTATTTAGGGTGGACCTTCACACCTAGTATTCTTCTCAACTCTTCCGACATCTTTCACTTGCACAGACTTTCATCACACTTGCCCATTTCCTTCTATTTCATCTCTATCTCTCTTCTCATTCAGCTCCAGGAGGATCAGCATTTGTAAGGTTTCCATCATCCAAGAAAAGGGTTAAAATCTCGGGATCTGCCTACCTAGAACTCCCACAATGGCCCTGCTGGGCACCTTCTCGCCACCCCCTCCCCCTTCTCCTTCTTGGCCAGGCCGTGCTATCAAATTTCAAGGTGGCATAAGCACAGGCACAGGCTCTCTCTCTCTTCCGGGTTGGGGGGGGGGGGAGGAGCTGCCTGATGCCTCTCAGTGCTCTTCCACCCTTCCATTCTGCAGGGGCCTTCACCTCCCTTCTCTGTCCAAGGCCCCAGCCTACCTCACCCTGCCGCATAGCTTCCCCTCCCCCGCCCAGCCCACAGCTGGGCGAGGGAGGTCTGACCTCTTTCAGGGACAGAACCCAAGAGAGCTTTCCCCTGGGAGTTCTCTGCTTTTAACCCCCTGTGTTCTCAGAGGCATATCCATATCCTCAGTGGCCACACCAGGTGCCAATATTCAAATCTGAGCACCTATTGGTTTGACCACCAAACTCCCAGAAAACTCACTTCCTTTTCACACCAGGACAACAAGCTATATAGTGCATACATAAAGTGACAGATTATACTATACCAAAATTCAGTTAAAAGGAAATATAAACTGTACCATGTCAAAATCTTTGTGAATAATAATAATATGCAAATGATAATACATTGTGAAAAATGCATATTTTATGATTGGCATTTCGCAAATATTCAAATGAATATTATGTGTTATGTTAGAAAGTTATGCTGTATTAATTTTCTTATGTCGTGTGTTAAATATAGGTTTAGGGTATAACATAATGTTAAAATAAAAACTATGCTATGTAAGATACTTTATTTAAGAGAGGAATGAGGTATTCACACCAAGATAGCAGCCCCAGGACACCTAAATATTTCAGAGAAAAATAATTTATTGCTCTCTTATCAGAAGAAACTAACTTCTTCCTGCCTCATTCAGCCCTGAAGACGCCGTCAGGATTCAGTGGAAGAAGTTGACACTGGCCAGACAGAATCCTTTTTTTGAATGGAAGTTATGCATAATGTATGAGATGTATGAATATGCAACAGGCTATTGCTTTTAAGGGCTAATCCTCTGTTAACATGTTTCCTTTTTCAGGCTTATTTTGCCCAGAAAGAGGTACCTGGACTGTCTGTAAATCTTTGTTTTTATTGTCTCGTATTGTCCTAATCCTAATTGTCCAAATTTTACTTATTCTAATTCTATTACTATTTTTATAATCCTTTTATTACTATTAAACTTTTAAAATTCTAAAAAAAAGTGATTGGCATTTTTCACAATTGTGGTAGCAGAGGATGGTTACTAACACCTTGCTTCCAGTGCCTTAGTAGAGTCAGGGTGAGGAAGGCGTGCCCTGCCCGATTAGGCAGCTTTACTCTGTTTCCCCTGGTGTGACCGACAGATGCAGGTTATGATCAATGGACAAAAGGAGGCAATAAAACAAAGAAAAGGGAAAAAGTCCCCCTGAAACCGCAGTAATTAGCCCCCTAAAAGCAGTAGGGTGCATGAAGAACCCAAAAAGGATTGGTAAGTACGTTTCGGGGGGGCAGGTATGGGGGGATGAATGTGTGTGTGAATGAGAGGCGGGCTGGTTATCCCAGACCTGCTATGTGAGTGATGAGTCTCCCATGCTGCGTTTCCGTCTTTTCGCAAGAAAAATGGCCAGTAAAGAGATGAAGTGAGTGATAAAAGGAGTGAGAGAATCCCCCAGGTTAACTGGCACTGGGTCTCAGGGAGGGGTTGGATCCCTCAGAGGAAGGAAGCAGAGGAGTTTCCTAGCCCAATTCACTAGGAAACAGGACAAAAGGAAGGGGCCCCTAAACATTCTGCTGGATTGAGGGAGAAGAGTGCCCAAGGGCATCCAGGGTTGGACAACACGGCTGGATTGAGGGATAAAAAAGCCCAAGAGCATCTGGGGTTGGACAACACAGCTGGGTTGCAGGATATCCAAGAGTACCAGGATTGGCCAGTAACACCTAAAATTGTAATAGGTGATTTGAAAGTCAAAGGTAACTTATTGTTGTCTTGTTGTATGTGAGAGTGAGTCACACACAAAAAAAGCCTTTACTTCCCGGCCGGGTGGGAAGGGGGTGGCTGTGGAAAAAGGTGTCTGTGACCTGCAAAAAAACTATTGTCCCCCCGAGCATGTGGCGAGGGCAGTGGCTTAAGTGTGTGAGTAACACAGACAGCCTCACAGTGAACTGGCACCAGAGGCGACCAGAGTCAGGGCCCTTCCTGGATGCCCAGCAATACTGAAACCCGGAGTCCAACCCCAAGGCGAGGGGGGTGCCACAGGGACCCGCGATTCTCTGGTGACAGGGATCCACTTTGGGTCCTGAGGGTGTGAAAGAATGCGTGGAAATGAATGAGAAATAAAAGTGTGTGAAAGTAGATGAATGAAAGTATATGTAGACTGTTTATTTTAAGCTTCACTATATCTCCTTGGAGGGAGGTGTATTGTATTGAAAAGTAGTGTGAGAAAAAGGTTTTTTTTATTTTACGTCTGTGTGTAGTCGAAAAAAAGTGGTATTCAGGTTGCTAGTGAAAGTGAGAAACAGAGTCAGGGGATGAATAGATAAGATCTTTAAAAATGGGACAGAGAACCAGTAAGTTGGATACAGGAAAGAAAAAAAGGGGGAATAAAAGCATACTATCAGAGATACCTCAAAATAGCCCTTTGGGAGTTATGTTAGCTAACAGATATATAACTCCTTGCAAAAGGAGAAAATACAGGGTATGCAGTAGTTGATGGAAAAAACATGCAAACTATGGAAAAAGGAAAATTAACGTTAAATTAATAAGCTCAAACTTGTGAGTTATATACTTAAAAAATAGCACTAGAATAGTTAGCACAAAAGAAAGGAACTGTATATACTGATTCAAAGTATGCCTTTGGAGTAGTACATACCTCTGGAAAAATTTGGGAAGAAAGAGAATTACTTAATTCAAGACGAAAAGGATTAAAATATGAGGCACTTATTTTAGAGGTTTTAGAGGCATTAAAATTACCTAAAAGAGATACCTATAGTACATATTAAGGGACACCAAAAGGGAAAGACCCCAGAAATAACAGGAAATAATTTGGCAGATCAGGAAGCTAAGGATGCAGCAGAAAATGGAGCTGAAAGAGTTAATATTAACTCCAAATGAGGAAAAATTGGCAATTCCAAAGTTTAGGGAAGCAGAGAAAAAAAAATTAAACAAGATAGGAGGTGAACAAGATGAATCAGGGAAATGGAAACTTCCTGATGGAAGACAATTACTTAATAAAATGCTTACTAGGAAAATATTAGAAGACATGCATCAGAAAACCCACTGGGGTACTCAGGCTTTGTGTGATCATTTTTTTTAAGGAACTATGGGTGCATTGGGATTTTTGGAGTAGCAAAGCAAGTAACTGAAAGATGTATAACTTGCCAAAGGATAAATAAAAAGGTGATGAGAAAAACAACATTAGGAGGTGGTTAGTTAGCTCTTCGACCATTTCAAAGTATCCAAGTAGAAGTTTGGATTTGTCAGGCTCTGGATTTATTTGTAAAAAAACCGTTTAATCCAGAAGAAAAAGAATATACCGTATGCTGGGTGGGAGATCGTAAGAAAATAACATCTTTAAAATATCAAAAATCCCTGAGACAAAGCAATAAAAAAGGGTGAAATAAAAGGGCTGGAAACAAGAGATTACCTCCTCCGTTCCTGCTTGTTCCCCCACCCGTTCGCTGCTGCAGTCCCCCCAGCCCCCATCCCCGGCTCCGGTCTCGCTGCTCGCGGCTACACCACTCGATCCAGCCCCTGTGACAGCTCCGGCCCCGACGGTGAGTTCGTCTGCCCCGGTCCCAGCCCCGTGGCCTGTGGCCGCTCCGCCGGCCATGCCGAGGGGGGTGTCTGTCCTGCCACGTGGTCCGTGGTCACCGCGCCGACCGCACCGAGGGGGGGGTCCCATCTGTCTCGGCCGTCCCATCCCCGGCTGCCCTGCCCGTGCCGACGGCGCTGGGCGCCGTCACTGCTGCTGGGGTCTCCTACCTGCTTTGTCTCTGCCAGGAGCTGCCGGATTAGGCGCCATTAAACCACGTGCAGGCTATCCACTCTTCGGCTCGAACTCCACCGGAAGATCCCCCTCTGGCGGTTCCGGGAGCGGACCCCGCCTGATCCTTGGAGGACTAAGCCTCGGCGCGGATCCCTCCCCTTACTCCCCTTTCTCTGACACTAAGGGAAAACCGGCAGGTTCCCCCCCAGGAGATTAGAAAATGCCAATGGCACCTACTGATTGGGGTCCAAATGATGAGGAGGGGAGGAAACACATGAATAATTATCTTAATTTCATAATCAAGGGAATAAATGAGGCAGCATATTAAAGGCGAAATGCAGAAAAAAAAGAAAAAAGGCTTTTAAGAGAGAAAGAAGAAACTTCAACTGAATAGTTGACAGACGTAGGACATTAAAAGAGAAATTGCACTAATCAGGTAAAAGATCTAAAAAATCTTCCAAGAGATGGGCATAGAAGAAGAATAGAGAAGTCATAAGCTCTATATTTTAGAAAACATATACCATCTAGAGTCTGTGATAACTTAAAAAGTAAGTCCCCAAGAAGAAAAATTAGAATTTGTGGTAGATACAGGGGCAGAAAGAACCTGCCTGTTAAATATTCCAAAAGGTTATAGTGTGACCAAAGACGCTGTAAAGGTAACAGGAGCAAAAGGAGAGAGTTTCACAGTTCCTGTCATTAAAGATGTAGTAATTTAGGGAGAAACTAGAATTTAGATAGGGGATGTATGATTAGTCCCTGGGGCAGGTAGCAACATATTAGGAAGAAACTTACAAGTAAAACTAGGAATAGTAGTTATACCAGAAGAAGGGAAAATGACAGCTGGAGTTTTAAAACTTGGCCAAGAGGATGAAGAAAAATTAACAGGGAAGTTTGGGCTAAGAAAGGAAATAGGGGAGGATTAAATATTGACCCCATAAGGGTTACAATTGAGAGAGGATTGTCCCATACATGTACGTCAGTACCCCATATCTTTAGAAGGACGGGAAACTTTGAAGCCAGTAATAAAAGGACTTATAAAAGATGAGACATTGGAACCTTATGTGTCTCCTCATAATACTCTTATTCTCCCAGTAAAGAAGGCCAATAGAAACTATCTTTTATTATCTGGAGAAACTAAAGTTGAGGTTAAAAAGGCTATTATATAACTTTTGAATTTTCTTGGGGAAAAAAAAAAGGGAGGATTAAGGGTATCAAAGAGGGAAATTGGAAAACTACTCGGATTATTGGGACATTGCAGATTATGGATTGATGGGTACGCACAAGCAATAAAATTTTTATATGGAAAATTAACAAAGGAAAATGATGTTAAATTAGAAGAGTTGAAGTTAAAACTGACCTAAGTACCAGCTTTAAGCTTACCCTCATTAGAAAAACCCTTTTGATTTGTACATAAATGTAGAAAATGGAGTAGCTCATAAAATTTTAATTCAAGAGTGGGGAGGAGTAAAGAGACTAGTACCTGATTTATCAAAGATGTTAGACCCAGTAAGCCACAGCTGGCCAGTATGCAGTCAAGATATAACAACTACTGCAATCCTAGTAAAAGAAAGTTGTAAGCTTACTTTTGGAAGTAAACTAGTTGTGTGCACACCTCGTACAATCCAAGGTGTGTTGAATCAAAGAAAAGAGAAAAAGGGAAAAGAAAAGAAAGTAAGAAGAGGAGAGAAGTTGAAGAAGGGGGAGGAGTGGTTAGCAGATTCTGGGATGTTGGAATGTGGAGTGATGATGTATTGGTGCTGGAGGAGAACAGGAATGTGAATGCAGTTTCCAAATGAAGGGCCGGAAAGTGTCTTAACACATGGTTGTTAAAAGGTTATTCAGTGCCGAACTGGGGTCTGGAAAAGGTTTAGCAGAATGGGCTCTCCTTGAAGGGAAAAGAGGATATGTTGACAAAGGAAAAAAAAAAAGAATGTCAGAAGCACCTGGGGACGCCAAGTTTGAGGTTGTCAAGGCTGGGAGGTGTTTGACCACTCCTGTACGAGCAGCGGGGTCCCGAGTCCAGGCAGCGTAGGCCCTGGCAAGTGGGTCGAGGGAGAGAGAGAGAAAGAGAGAGAGAGAAAAGGAGGGGGATGAGGGCAAAAGGGACCCAAGGCCTGCCCCCAGGGTCCCCATGCCTGTCTGTAAGTTCTCTCCCACTCCCTCTAGGGCAGGATTTGCCCTGGCCAGGGGCCTGCAGTAAAGTGGCAGCAGTGGAGGAAGGATGAGGGACAGCATTGATGGCAAAGCTGTGAAAAAGAGGGGGGAGGGGGCCAGCACTAGAGATAAGATCAAGGAAGAGATAGCTACCTCTTCAAACCAAAATTGTTTATTTTTTTAAAAGCAAGATTTTTTTCTGTTAAAAAGAGGAGTCTTTTGTTCTGAGGAATGGGCCTGTAAGGCTAAAACAGTTAAATGTTGCCCAAAAAGTAAAAAGCAATAGATGTAATTCATCTTGCATTAAAATCAGCCTGGCCTTTCTTGTTGAACTAATTGTAGTTCACAGAAAGAAGAATTTGTCTCTGCAGCTATTAGCATAGCTGGATACAACAAGAAGAGGCGGTTGTGGAAAAAAGCATTTTGCTAAACCCAGAAAGGTAGGAAAAAAAAGCTAATGGTAAAAGTTAACACAGTATTGTCTTTCTTTTATCACTGTGCTATTAAGAAGTCCTTTCCAGGTACTACTGAAACAGCAATCTGAACCATGGAAAGAGGGTGAATTCATGCCAGCAGAATCAAAGGACTTGTGAAGGAACCTGAAGAATGGACTATCACATCTAAACCAGGTGATACCAAATTGACTTTCAAATGGGGACTGGGTGGTAATGGTTTGGGAAAACCCGAATGATCCAAGAAATGTACAAAGAATAACACCTAATTGGGAAATAAGGCAAAGCTTACATCACTGGTTTCAAGCACTTCCTGAATAAAATATCTTCTTGGGGAGGAATACTTCAGACAGAAGGATCAGGACTGTTTTGGTCAAAGAGTTCTTATATTCTGACCTTAGCCTGTGAATTGTACATGGGAGAGAGGGAATTGCCATTTCCATCAGTACCATACTGTAAACTTTATTTGATTCATCCCAGTACTGAACATGCTATCTGGGTTATAAGTAAATGCTTGAATTGTGGGAATAATTAGTATTGTAGTTCACAAAATTTATGCCCTTGTTGCAAGAAGTGTTAAAGTAGAAACTTTGTTTTGTGGATGGGATTTATTAGTGCCTGTTGAATGGGAGATACCTGAGGAACGGTGGGAAACCACAGTTAAGGGGTGTCAAAAAATCCCTGATTTGCCTGGAAATTAGCTAAGAGAAAGTGACAAGGAAATAGAGGGCAAGACCAGATTGGCCTCTATATTTGCCACCAAGAAGATCAAATACACCTGCTGTGGGTTGCAACCTCATAGGCATGGGAGGTGGGAGTATAAGCCATACTGGACCTCTGTTATTCCTGTTTCTGGCACTCATTTGTTGTCTTTTCCCTTTCGGGATACCGGCAAGATTGTGTCACAAATGCTACAGAAAGCATCACATGGAAAGAAACCAAAGTTCCTCTTTTATTACGCACACCTATGTCAACAGCCACTGTTATAACCCATCCAAATTAAGAACCTGTAGGCAAAATGGAGAAAATTATTCGATTGCAAGAAGCTTAGGAAAAAGTGGTAATAGACGGGGAATTGAATGTCCAAAAGGAGAGAGATGGATTTGTTTTACATTTAATCGTAAGATACAGTTCAGGATTCAGTAAAAAAACAACTAGTAAACAAAATAGTAGAACCAGCACAGCAATCTAACTCTGTATTGTCCCCAAATTATATGTTGAATCATATTATGAGACTCCAAGCAGTCATAAAGATGATGATAAATCAAGCTGCTCAGGCAGTGGAATTAATATCAAGTCAGCAAAGCCAAACAAAAACTGTAGTGTATCAGAATAGGTTGGCTTTGGACTATTTATTGGCTAAACTAGGGGGTATTTGTGGAAAGTTTAATATATCAGATTGCTGAAAATAAATGACAATGGGAATGTCATTCTGGAAAAAGAAAAAGATACTAGAAAAAAAAAATATAACCCAGGTACCAGTCCAAAATTAGAAAACAATGTTAAAACCTAGCCGATGGGGTAATGTATTAGAGATAGGATGATAGTAGAAATTAAGATTTTTCCTTTTATGTGTTACAACTGTTTTGATATTTCTTCCTTGTGTAATCCTCTGTTTTATTTTGCCAGCATAGTCCAGAAGATGAAAGTGGACAAGAAATATTGCTCAAGCCAAATGATTTACAAAGAATAAGAGGGGGGATTGTGAAAAATATGTATTTTATGATTGACTTTTCGCAAATATTCAAATGAATATTATGTGTTATGTTAGAAAGTTATGCTGTATTAATTTTCTTAAGTAGTGTGTTAAATATAGTTTTAGGTTATAGCATAATGTTAAAATAGAAACTATGCTATGTAAGATACTTTATTTAAGAGAGAAATGTGGTAGATAGGGACAGGCGGTCGGAAGATCTCGCGATGTAACGGAAAGGCAGGACCCCCTGTTCCCCTAAGATAAGAAAATTACCCTAGGAATGTAGCCTCCCTAAACCGGAGTGCCAGTAACTTTCCATTCCCTACCCAGTAACTTTCCACTCCTTACTAACCATAGATAGTAAAGATAGACCCCTTCTGACGTAGGGAACCCCTTAGACTATAAAACCCCACAAGATGAGATAATAAACGCCTTTTGACCATCCACCACATTGGTGTCTGCGTGCTCACTGGCCCGAGCGACACTGGAGAGTTTGGGTCGCTGTGCTGTTCCTCAGAACCAGGTCGCCTTGCCTTGAATCAGAAGGCAACAACTGGTGCCGAAAACCCGGGAGACAATCAGCGCCCGGGGAACGGGGATTCGCCTGGACAGAGGACGGCGGCTGTAGCGGCGGGACCGTCTGCAGCGGGGGGGATGCCTCCCGACCAGCGACGAGCATGGACGCAATCACGAAGGTCGTAACAGAAATGCATGCACAATGGGGTATAGAATGTAAACTCAGAGATTTAACTCTCGCATTGCCGAGACTGATTAAGCTTGGGGCTATAGAAAGCCCTGTGGATATCCTACATTCGGGGGTGTGGGATAATTGTACAAAAGCTCTGCCGGAGGACACTATGTCCTCAGGTTCAGGGAAAGCCCTAAAATCGTGGAGCAGAGTTATCCAGGCTCTGCAAAAAGCTCGACAAGAGCAAGAAACCTGGAAAGCCGCACGAACCTGTTTATTAGCCACGCCGCGGAGGGTCTTGATCCGGGCGGGCGCGCGGAGGCGCAGTCGCCGGAACCCCCTCAGCGAGCGGACTCACCATCGGAGGGGGGGGAACACGCGCGGGGGTTCTGGCAGGGGCTTGCGGAGGAGGCGCGGAACGCGGCCGGATTGTCGGACCCCATAGGGACTGGTAAAAACTCGCCCCCGCCATATGCGTTTGAAAATGGCGCCAAGCCGCATGGCAAAGGCGGAAGGGAGGAGGCAGGGGGCGGAAATGTAGTCAGCGTGCTTAACAACGCGTGTGCGGGCGAGCGGGGAGAAGGGGCGGCCCCCGTGGAGGAGTGTAAGGCCAATCAGAGCGCTCTATTCAAATTAGGTCTTTATAGGGCAAGGACTTCCCCCAGCAGGAGGCGGGGGGACCCCAGGGGGAGGGAACAGCCCGACCCCCGCAGGAAGGGGCGGGGTCGGAGCCCGAGAAAAAGGCAGAGCAGCCCGGAAGCATTCGTTCACTCGACTTCCGGCTCCGACTCTGACTCGGGCTGGGACGGGCTCGAGAGGGAATCGGAGGATTCCGATTCGAATTTTAGCTTTAACAGAGTGAGAGCAGCGGCATATAAGGTCTCTAGTCGCAGTGCTCCCGCATGGGTGAAGGGGTTATCAGAGAAAGACCGAACCCCACTTACTGATTGGCGGAAAATAAAGATCGCTTGTGCTGAATGGGCCCCGTCTGCCAATCTGGTGTTCCCGGTCCGTG
Source organism: Zonotrichia albicollis (assembly GCF_047830755.1). NCBI lineage: Eukaryota > Metazoa > Chordata > Aves > Passeriformes > Passerellidae > Zonotrichia > Zonotrichia albicollis. Next base: position 17,329,152 of record NC_133859.1, on the reverse strand, counting down.
TGGGGGGGCAGGCGAAAACCAACGAAGGACCTATTCCCCGGTTAATCCAAAGGATGTCCAGGCAATCATTAAAGCGATTGCAGACAAGGGAATTAATTCTGCCATGGTTACCACACTCATTGACAACGTTTTTGGAGGGGATGATATGTTACCCTTTGATATTAAGCAGACGTGTAGGATGATTTTCGATGGCACGGGGATGATCGTTTTTAAACAGGAGTGGGAGGATCAATGCACAAAGGAGCTAGCCCAGATAACGGGAGCTGACCATTCACTGCACGGCTCCAGCATACAGAGGTTAATGGGCAGAGACCCCACTATGATCACCCCCCAGGCGCAGGCAGAGGGCTTACGGGCCCATGAGGTTATGACAACCACCCGTGCTGCCCGGGAAGCCATCCGTGCTACTTCCAAAGTAGTAGCCAAACCTTCACCATGGTCAACTATAAAACAGAGTGAGAGTGAGAGCTTCACTCAGTTTGTGGACAGGCTTCAGGCTGCATTAGATTCCTCTTCATTACCCTCAGAGGCAAAGGGTCCCGTGCTGGCAGAGTGCCTGCGCCAGCAATGCAACTCAGCCACCGAGGACATTTTAAGGTCACTGCCACCTGGGTCCAATGTAGCTGCAATGATCCGACACGTTGCAAAGGAGGAGCACCTAGCTCCCATCCAAGCAGCAGTTCACACTGCAATAACCAGTGTGATGGCATGCCTTAAGTGTGGCCAGGCAGGCCACTTGGCAGTAAACTGCCCCCAGCCAAGGCACGATTCAGCAGCTGCTCCACTATGCCAAGGGGGATTTAGGGGACTGTGCTGGGCATGTGGAAGGAAGGGGCATTTAGCTAAGGAATGCAGATCCAGGCTTCAGGGAAACGGGAAAGGGAGGGGGCAGCCGAGCCGTATCCAGCCTCCTCCCACCTGGAATATGCAGCGGCCCAGCTACAGCAACCCCCAGTGGGGCAGGGGACCCTCATACCCCATGCCCCCACAGGGAGCAGTCAATTTTGCATCCCCACCTACGGTGCAATGGCAGAGTTATGCAGCACCCTCAGTACCTTCGCACACCCCACTGCCACAAGCCGCGCCGGTGGCACAGGACCAGCAGGAGACGCCCCAGAGCGGGATCCCTGGGTGGCCTTGGCCATGAGAATAGGAAAGGAACCCCTGATGGTGTGGGGGACATGCCGCCTTTATGGCAGTCAGGATCCCCACATCATAGGGTTTCAGTTCTGGGCGGACACGGGATCAGACTGCACGATTTTTCCCCAAGCGCATTGGCCCGGACATTGGCAATTCAAAGAAGTCCCTCCAGTGAACGGAGTAGGAGGGCTCTCCCGGGCATGGAAAAGCACCCAGCTGGTGGCTATAACACTTCATACGAAAAAGGGACCAGAAAAGACAGTCGCGATTTATCCCTACATCCTGCAAAATTCTCCACCCCTGTTAGGAAGGGACGTTCTTTCCATGCTAGGATTCCGGATTACAAATTTATCATGAGGGCCACTGCCGTACACCCTCCGCTGCCAATCAAATTGACTTCGAAATCATCAGACCCCGTATGGGTCGAACAGTGGCCCCTGACAGAGCCTCGAGCGGCAGCCTTGCTGGAACTGGTCGACCGCGAACTGCAAAAGGGTCACATAGAACCCTCCATCAGCCTATGGAATACCCCTGTATTCGTGATCCCCAAAAGGTCCGGAGAAGGCTATCGTCTCGTCCACGACCTGAGAGAGGTGAACAAGACGATCCGACCCATGGGTCCAGTCCAGACACTGCTACCCACGAAATCAGCCATTCCCGCAGGGCAGATGTGCACAGTGCTGGACATCAAGGACTGTTTCTTCTCAGTACCTCTGCACCCTGAGGACAGAGAACGATTCGCCTTTTCCGTGGTGTTCCGAAACGGCGAGCGGCCCAACCTCCACTTCCAAAGGCGGGTACTACCACAGGGCCTTGTCGACAGTCCCACTATATGCCAAATCACCGTGGACAAAGCACTGATGCCAGTCCAAAACTCCTATCCCAATGCAACCATCATTCAGTACATGGACGACATCCTAGTTGCAGGACCATCAGCAAGCCAAGTAGATCACCTGGTGTCCACAATCACGGAAACCTTCAGGCCAACGGCTTCGAGATCGCAAGTGCAAAGATCAAGAGAGGACCCTGCGTGACCTTCCTGGGAGTGGGGATCACAAGCTCCCACATGACACCCCCCGAGGTGAAGATCCGTTGAGACATCAAGACGCTCCACGACGTGCAGTGCCTGGTGGGATCGCTGCAGTGGCTTTGCAACATCGTCCTGATTCCTCCCGAGGTCATGGACCCTCTATATGACCTCCTGAAAGGAAAGCACCCCTGGGAACCCAAGGAGCTGACGCCGCAAGCAACGAGCTCCCTCGACTTCATCAAAAGCCAGATGTCCATGGGCACACTTGCCAGGTGGAACCCAGCCATGCCACTGGACCTATACGTCCACTTTACACCGAAGGGGGGAGTGGGAGCACTGGCTCAAGGACCTTCTGAAAAGGCCCAACCGATCCAATGGGTGGTCCTCGGAAGACCTGCTCGTGCATTCTCCCCGGGAATCGAATGCATCGCTAAGCTCATCATGAAAGGCAGGAAACTCGCCTTGAAACACCTAGGGACTGAACCGACAAGCTTCCACCTTCTGTTTCGCAAGCAACCGACCTCGGAGTCAGCCACAATATTGGAGTACCTAGCCCTTGCTCTCACCGGCTTCAGAGGAGAAATCTCCTATTCTGCCAGACCACCCTGGACTCAGCTGCTGACCATAGTCAACATGGACATACCGCCAAAGGTCAAGGACCGACCGCAGCCAGGACCAACGGTCTTCACAGACGCTTCCTCCACGACTTCAACCGCAGCAGCAGTGCGGCAGGCAGGAGAGCAATGGCATTGCATCAAAGCGTGTGACCCCACACTGTCAGTGCAACAACTGGAGGCAGCAGCAGTGGTCTTGGCGTGCGGACTCTTCCAAGAAGAACACCTCAACATTGTAACGGACTCTGTATTCATGGCAAGGCTTTGCCTAGCCATGGCAGGACCAGGAGTGTCGACATCAGCAGCAGCCCTAATGCTGGAAGAAGCACTGTCCTCGCGACAGGGCACCGTGTCAGTCATTCACATCAACAGTCACGACCCAGTCAAAGGTTACTTCCAGATCGGCAACGACAAAGCGGACGCCGCAGCAAAAGGCGTACGGACGTTGCAGGAAGCTCATCAACTACACGAGTCGCTCCACATCGGAGCCAAAGCACTGGCGAAGAAATGCGGAATCTCGACAGCAGACGCGAAACATGTGGTAGCCACTTGCCCTCATTGCCAGAAGTCACCCCTATGGACCTGTGGGGTCAACCCGAGAGGTCTCAAGCCTTCAGAGATCTGGCAGTCGGACTTCACCTGGTGTCAACTGCTGAAGCCCCGAGCATGGCTTGCAGTGACAGCGGACACTTAGAGCGGAACGATCATAGCAACACAGCACCCCAAAACAAACTCCAAGGCCAAAATTCAGCACTGGCTGACAGACATGGCTTGGCTTGGTATCCCAAAGCAGATCAAAACGGACAATGGGTCCAATTTCACCTCCAAACCAGTGCAAGAATTTGCCTCAAAATGGGGCATCACATTAGTGCAAGGTATCCCGTATAACAGTACCGGGCAGGCCATAGTTGAGAGATCAAATCAGACCCTGAAAACCAAGCTAGAAGTGTTGGCAAAAGCAGAGGGCTTTGCCAATTCTATTCCCCCAGGAGATCAGGCGCGTATACTGGCAACCGCTTTGCTAGCACTGAATCAATTCCCTAGGGGAGATGAAACAAAGAGTCCCGTTCAAAAACTCTGGGCCAACCGAACGCTAGAGGAGGGACCACAGGTGGTAATTAGAAACGAGCTAGGCGAATGGGAACGGGGCTGGAGGTTGATGCTCACGGGGAGAGGGTATGCGGCAGTCAAAAAGGACGGCAAAATCAGGTGGTGTCCACTTAAGTCAATTAGGCCCGACCTTCATAAAGAGCAGAATGAGACTGACGAAAATTGCGAGTTTCTGTTTACAGGACATGCTCGTGGGACGTCCTCGTGACACGTACATCCCCATTCCAGAGGAAAGAGACAGACCACCAAGCCGCCAGGCAGCGCCCGATAGACCCGCACGGGTGAGACCCAAGCATCAACGGTGTTTCTGTGTGATTTTGCTGTTGGGGCTTCTCACCAGAGGGCAAGCCAGCCCAGACCACTACCCCCATCGGCCATTCAGGTGGGTCATGCGACACCTTAGTAGTGACAAGGTGCTCGGGAAATCACCACACTGAACACCCCATCCTTTGTGCTCCGCATCACCGATCTGTTCCCAGGACAACCAAAGGTAGACCCCAATTCCTCACACACCACACACATGTACCTATCCTACTGGTGCCCAGCCTCAAACCCAGGAAAAAGCTACTGCAATCACCCAGGGTGGGGATATTGTGGGCACTGGGGTTGCGAAACCATTGTTACAGATGTCAGACCGTTGGGGCCTGGGTGGGACCCACAAGAGCCCGAAAAATTCTTACAGTTCACCTGGGGACCCAGCGGCTGCAAAACAGCAGTCTTCCTCCAGGGAGGCTTTAATCGAAATCGCCATAAAGTCCCAAAAATTCGGAGATGCACTAGCTATAACATGACGGTCTTGCAGCCAGATCACCCTAGTTGGGCCATAGGCAAAACGTGGACAGTAGTCCTTCAAGGGTCAAAAGAGAGGGTGAATGTGTGAATTATCTGGCTCCAACCATCGACACCTCGAGTGATCGGACCCAACAAAGTGATTAAAAGCGTGCCAAAAGGGAGTAATGCAACCTACCCCAAAACCTTACCCACGAGGGTCAGCAATGTCCCGACCGGCCATGTGGAAGCCTTTCAGATAGGCTGTTCAGCCGGGTCGGACTCAGACCCAATCCTTTGTATGTTAGAAGCTACCTTTGTATCCCTGAACGAATCCAACCCTAACCTAACCGAATCCTGCTGGCCTTGTTACGATGTCAAACCCCCCTTTTTACGAAGGAGTCACCTTAAACACTCCCTTCAGTTACTCCACAGCCGATGCCCCTCACCAGTGCAGATGGGATACCCCCCGCAAAGGAATCACCCTGAGTCAAGTCACAGGCCAGGGCAGATGCTTTGGCAATGCAACCCTAGCTAGGCGGAGAGGCAACATCTGCACCAAAGTAGTCAAGCCCAACAGGAAAAACAATAAGTGGGTAGTCCCATCCGCACCTGGGATGTGGGTTTGCCACCGATCTGGAGTGAGTCCCTGTGTGTTCCTTGCCAAATGCGATGACTCTAATGACTTTTGTGTCCAAGTTCTGATTGTTCCTAGGGTCCTGTACCACTCAGACGAAGAAGTGTATCACCTTTTTGAGGAACCCAGCTGGCTCCACAAAAGAGAAATAATAACAGGTGTAACTATCGCAATGCTGCTCGGCCTAGGAGCAGCAGGAACGGCAACGGGTGTCTCAGCCCTAGCGACTCAGCACCAAGGACTGTCCCAGCTGCAAACGACCATCGATGAGGACCTGCAAAGGATCGAGAAATCCATCTCCTTTCTAGAGAAGTCAGTCTCCTCACTCTCGGAAGTGGTCTTGCAGAACAGGCGAGGTCTGGACCTCCTGTTCATGCAGCAAGGAGGCCTGTGTGCCGCCTTGAAAGAGGAGTGCTGCTTCTATGCAGACCACACAGGAGTCGTAAGAGACTCCATGGCGGAACTCCGAAACAGACTGGCTCATAGGCAGAAAGACAGGGAAGCCCAACAGGGCTGGTTCGAGTCCTGGTTCAATCAATCACCATGGCTAACCACTGTAATTTCTACCCTAATAGGTCCATTGGCATTGCTGCTTTTGGCAGTTTTCTCCGGACCATGCCTGCTGAACAAGCTAGTCTCATTCGTTCAGGCCGGCCTAGAACGGACCAACATCCTGTTCATAGGCCGGTGACAATTGCTGTGAATTCAACCAGGGAACACTGCAAGTCACGAGTCCTAAACTTGTCTGGCAAAAACTTAGTCAGGTTTACCAAACCCCTTTCCTTTGTCGTACTACAACCTTATACCTCATTTCAGTGCCTATGTATATGACTACCTCATTCATTTGTGAAAAAGGGGGGGTGGAGATGTGGTAGATAGGGACAGGGGGTCGGAAGATCTCGCGATGTAACGGAAAGGCAGGACCCCCTGTTCCCCTAAGATAAGAAAATTACCCTAGGAATGTAGCCTCCCTAAACTGGAGTGCCAGTAACTTTCCATTCCCTACCCAGTAACTTTCCACTCCTTACTAACCATAGATAGTAAAGACAGACCCCTTCTGATGTAGGGAACCCCTTAGACTATAAAACCCCATGAGATAAGATAATGAACGCCTTTTAACCATCCACCACATTGGTGTCTGCGTGCTCACTGGCCTGTCCTGGGTTGACTATATGATGCTTTTATCCCCAATCGTCTCATTCTGTTTATGTTGAATAATAATAAGTTTTGTACCTTTAAGAGTGTTACAGAGAGTGAAGGGGGAGAGAGAAGAAGCGCGCAGTTTGTTTTCAGACACTGCACTCACTCCTCCACATTCCTGCTCCTGACTGTGTTGTCTGCGGACAGACAGCGGGACAGAGAGCTCTTCTTTTGCTTTTTAGTTAGTGTTAGCTAGCTGAGGCAAAGAAGTTCCCTGGACTGTTTTTTTTCCCTTTTCTTTGGACCTCTTGGAACTGCTCTGGACTGAACACCCAGGAGAGCACCGGCAGCTGCAGCTGTGGCCCACCGGGCTGGCCCTGGCCTGCGACAATTCCAGCACTGAGAGACTGATCAGAGACTGAGTGAGCTGCTGCTTGAACCCGGGGTTTTCTCAGTTTGTCATCTCTTTTAGAGTGGCAAGGGGTCTCGTTGTTTTGATACTGTTTTGGTCTTATTGTTTAATAAACAGGGGGTTTTTTCCACCTTTCTCCAAGGAGGTATTTTTCTTTCCTCCCGGACCAGTTGAGGGGGGAGGGGCCGATTGGATCTGCTTTTCCCACCGGAGCTCCTTTGGGGGGATTCTTCCCCAAACTTGCTCTAAACCTGGACAAATACATGAATTGGCGCCCAACGCGCGGCTGGAAAATGTGGAAAAAAGCCCTATTAATTGTGTGTCTGTTGTTGCTAAAGCAGTTAGTAGACATGATGCTTGGACCCCTGATGTCTCTGGTTGTGAAAGCCTCTGTATGGCTCTGGGCTCTAGACCTTTTTGAGGTTTCAATACTTTTCTGGTCATTAGGATTATTGTCCTTAACAAGTAATTTTTACGGTAGAGGGGTACGGATTGGAATAGCTGTTGTGCTGGCCCTGGTGATAATGATTTATAAAGCATTCAAAAAGATACTGACCTCTGTTTACAGCATGTATGGTTTATGGTTTCTTCATCCTACCCTGCATCCCAATTCCAGTGGTATGTTTTGGGAATTTATTAGTAACTACACTCAGTCTGTTAGAGGAGGAGCTAAGAATGAGACTTTCCAGCCTTCCCTTTCCCTCTTCTCCTTTGGATCGGTTATGTCACTTTTTGAGAATGTTCAGTTTCCCCTGAATGTTAAAGAGACCATCTTTCTGGTATTTAATTTGGTAAGTCTCCTCTATATGGTCTGCAGCTTCTCTAGATTGAGGGCTGAGATTTCTAGACGGGCTGATGAGACCCCTGACTCAGGAGTAAACCCTGGTGTGGAAAATCCTAAGTGGTGTGGGAAATGGGAGGATATGGGCCAAATCCTGAAGGAATTCTCTGACCCTATAGTGTGGGATTTTCCCCATGAACAAATTCAGAACCCAGCTGAGGTGGGGAAATATCTGAAAGAGAAGTACCAGGATGAGCCTAAGGAGAGGAAGGTCATTGCAGTGAGCTGGGCCCTGGCATATGCTTATCGCACACTGCTAGATACTCTAGGGCAGCAGACAGAGGCAGGGGGGCAGGGAGATAAATCAGCAACTATCCTGGTGACTCAGGCTGCAGCTAACACTCCAGGCTCGAAGCCAGCAGCCAAACCCATGGCTGTTGCTACCAGCACTAGAAGTGGGAAATGCACAGACAAGACCAATCGACCAGTGGATGATGATGATGATGATGATGAAGGAGAAGGAACCTCAGTGCCCCCTGACGTAAAGTCAGGAGTCAAAGCAGCAGATGCAAGATCAGATGCCAATACTGAGTCCTTCTCCCTGAAGGACCTTCGTGGCCTACGGAAGGATTACACTCGAAGGTCTGATGAATCCATAATTAGTTGGCTGGTCCGTCTCTGGGATGCTGCAGGCGAGGCTACCGTTTTGGATGGCACTGAAGCCAGGCATTTGGGATCCCTGTCACAGGATACTGTCATAGACCAAGGAATGATGAGGGGGGCTAACTCTCAGAGCCTCTGGGAACGGGTCCTAAGAAGTGTAGCAGAAAGATACCTGTGTGCAGACGATCTCTATATGCAGCAGACTCAGTGGAAGACAATGGAGCAAGGGATCCAACGCCTGAGAGAAATGGCCGTGGTTGAGATTATCTTCTCAGATGATGTAACAACTAGGAACCCAGACTTAGTACCATGCACGTCTGTGATGTGGCGAAAACTCGTACGACTCGGGCCACAAGAATATGCCTCTGCCTTAGCCATCATGAAGAGGGATGAGAGGGGTGAGACTGTGCTTGACATGGCAAGGAAGCTCCGAGCATATGCAGATGCTGTACATGGCCCAACACATGCCAGAATCGCAGCGGTGGAAACACGTCTTCAAAAATTAGAGGACAAGATAGAGGAGGGTCACAAGAAACTGAGGGAGGAGATTAAAGAGAGCTTTCTCCAAATCTCGGCAGTGCAGATCAGAGGTTCTGGTACCCAACGCAGACGTTCCCCAGACGGCGAGAGAAGGTACATCCCACGAGCTGAGCTGTGGTTCTATTTGCGTGATTGCGGAGAAGACATGAGGAGATGGCATAGACAACCTACCTCTGCTCTGGCACAACGGGTGAGACAACTGAAGATTCAGAGAGGAAGTTCCAAAAGGGAAGCAGCTCCAGTGGCCAGTAACCGAACTGTCACATATGATGATAATGACAATATTTTTGATCCCCTTGAAGGAACCTCCAAGACATATGCCCAGGGAAAGAAGGATAACCAGGCTTAGAGGGGCCCTGCCTCTAGCCAGGTAGAGGCTGGGGAAAACCGTGTTTTTTGGACTGTGTGGATTCGTTGGCCTGGCACATCTGAACCACAAGAATACAAAGCTTTGGTTGATACTGGTGCGCAGTGCACGTTAATCCCATCAAGACACGTGGGGACAGAGTCTGTTCCTATTGCTGGTGTGACAGGGGGATCCCAGGATTTCACTTTGGTGGAAGCTGATGTGAGCCTAACGGGAAATGAGTGGAAGAAGCATCCTATTGTGACTGGCCCAGAGGCCCCATGTATTTTGGGCATAGACTACCTTCGAAGTGGGTACTTCAAAGACCCAAAAGGACTCAGATGGGCATTTGGAATAGCTGCTGTAGAGACAGAGGGCATCCAGCAATTGAACACCTTGCCTGGGTTGTCTGAGAATCCATCTGCAGTAGGATGCCTGACGGAAGAAGAGCAACGAGTGCCAATTGCCACTTCCATAGTGCATCGACGGCAGTATAGAACCACTCGGGATGCTGTGATCCCCATCCATAAGATGATCCATGAGCTGGAGAGCCAAGGGGTGGTCAGCAAGACCCACTCACCCTTCAACAGCCCCATTTGGCCTGTGCGAAAATCTGAAGGAGAATGGAGATTGACTGTGGACTATCGTGCATTGAATGAAGTGACTCCACCACTGAGTGCTGCCGTGCCAGACATATTAGAGCTCCAGTATGAGCTTGAGTCCAAAGCAGCAAGGTGGTACGCCACTATAGACATAGCCAATGCATTTTTCTCCATTCCTCTGGCAGCAGAATGCAGGCCTCAGTTTGCCTTCACATGGAGGGGAGTGCAGTACACCTGGAACCGATTGCCCCAGGGGTGGAAGCACAGCCCCACCATCTGCCATGGACTGATCCAGACTGCACTGGAAAAGGGTGGGGCTCCAGAACATCTGCAGTATATTGATGACATCATTGTGTGGGGGAACACAGCTGCGGAAGTGTTTGAGAAAGGGAAGGAAATCATCCAGATCCTCCTGGGAGCTGGTTTCGCCATTAAAAAGAGCAAAGTAAAGGGACCAGCTGGTGAGATTCAATTCCTGGGAGTGAAGTGGCAAGATGGACGGCGTCAGATTCCTACAGATGTCATCAACAAGATCACAGCAATGTCTCCACCCACCAATAAGAAAGAGACACAAGCTTTCTTGGGTGCAATAGGTTTTTGGAGGATGCATATTCCTGAGTACAGTCAGATCGTGAGCCCTCTCTACCTGGTCACCCGCAAGAAGAACAATTTCCAGTGGGGCCCTGAGCAGCAACAGGCCTTTGTCCAGATCAAGCAGGAGATTGCTCATGCAGTAGCCCTTGGCCCAGTCAGGACAGGACCAGAGGTGAAGAATGTACTCTACTCTGCAGCCGGGAACCATGGCTTGTCCTGGAGCCTTTGGCAGAAGGTGCCTGAGGAGACTCGGGGTCGACCACTGGGATTTTGGAGTCGAAGCAACAGAGGGTCTGAAGCCAACTATACTCCAACAGAGAAAGAAATCCTGGCTGCCTATGAAGGAGTCCAGGCTGCTTCGGAGGTAATAGGCACTGAAGCACAACTCCTCCTGGCACCCCGACTACCGGTGCTGGGGTGGATGTTCAAAGGCAAGGTTCCTTCCACTCACCATGCCACCAGTGCTACATGGAGCAAGTGGATTGCTCTCATCACTCAGCGCGCCCATATAGGTAAACTGAATCGCCCTGGGATTTTGGAGGTCATTACAAATTGGCCCAAAGGTGAGAATTTTGGTGTCACAGATGAAGAGGAACAAGAACCAGTGACACGTGCTGAAGAGGCTCCTCCCTATAACCAACTGCCCCCAGAGGAAACACGCTACGCTCTTTTCACTGACGGTTCCTGTCGCATCGTAGGGATGAACCGGAAGTGGAAAGCAGCCGTATGGAGCCCCACACGACAGGTTGCACAAGCTACCGAAGGAGAAGGTGGATCAAGCCAATTTGCTGAACTCAAGGCTGTTCAACTGGCCCTAGACATTGCTGAGAGAGAGAAGTGGCCAAAGCTCTACCTCTACACTGATTCATGGATGGTAGCCAATGCTCTGTGGGGATGGCTGGAGAGGTGGAAAAAGGCTAACTGGCAACGTAGAGGGAAACCAATTTGGGCTGCTGATGAGTGGAAAGACATTGCTACCAGGGTAGGGAGGCTACCTGTGAAAGTCCGCCATGTAGATGCCCATGTACCCAAGAGTAGGGCCACCGAGGAGCACCAAAACAATGAGCAGGTAGACCAAGCTGCAAAGATAGGGGTGTCCAAAATAGACCTAGATTGGGAATATAAGGGAGAGTTATTCCTAGCTCGATGGGCCCATGATGCCTCAGGCCACCAGGGCAGAGATGCCACCTATAAGTGGGCACGAGACCGAGGGGTGGATCTAACCATGGACAGTATTTCTCGGGTTATCCATGACTGTGAGACGTGTGCTGCCATCAAGCAGGCCAAGCGACTGAAGCCCCTCTGGTACGGTGGGCGGTGGTCCAAGTACAAGTATGGGGAGGCCTGGCAGATTGACTACATCACACTGCCCCAGACACGCCAGGGCAAGCGCTACGTGCTGACCATGGTGGAGGCCACCACTGGATGGTTGGAAACCTACCCTGTGTCTCATGCTACAGCCCGGAACACCATCCTGGGCCTGGAAAAGCAAGTTCTGTGGAGACATGGCACCCCTGAGAGGATCGAGTCAGACAATGGGACTCATTTCAAGAACAGCCTTATCAACACCTGGGCTAGGGAACATGGCATTGAGTGGGTGTACCATATCCCCTACCATGCACCAGCTGCAGGGAAAGTGGAGAGGTACAATGGACTACTAAAAACCCAGTTGAAAGCTTTGGGTAGGGGATCTTTCAAGAATTGGGAGCAGCATCTGGCAAAGGCCACCTGGTTAGTTAACACCCGAGGTTCCACCAACCGAGCAGGTCCTGCCCAGTCTGAGTCCTTGAATGTAATAGAAGGGGACAAAGTCCCAGTGGTACATATCAGAGGTTTGTTAGGGAAGACTGTGTGGATCAATTCTGCCTCGAGTACAGACAAACCCATTCGTCGGGTTGTCTTTGCTCAGGGACCAGGTTGCACGTGGTGGATAATGCAAAAAGATGGAAGAACACGATGTGTACCTCAGGGAGACCTGATTGTTGGATAAAACCTGTATAAATATCACTGTTTCCTGAATGTTATTACCATTGTCTGTGTATAGTTGTATAATGGATGTATCATGTATGTACTTGTAGAGTTAGAATTTATATTAGTTTTAGTAGTAAGCAGACGATATGGGGATAAGGGGTGGAATGTCCTGGGTTGACTATATGATGCTTTTATCCCCAATCGTCTCATTCTGTTTATGTTGAATAATAATAAGTTTTGTACCTTTAAGAGTGTTACAGAGAGTGAAGGGGGAGAGAGAAGAAGCGCGCAGTTTGTTTTCAGACACTGCACTCACTCCTCCACATTCCTGCTCCTGACTGTGTTGTCTGCGGACAGACAGCGGGACAGAGAGCTCTTCTTTTGCTTTTTAGTTAGTGTTAGCTAGCTGAGGCAAAGAAGTTCCCTGGACTGTTTTTTTTCCCTTTTCTTTGGACCTCTTGGAACTGCTCTGGACTGAACACCCAGGAGAGCACCGGCAGCTGCAGCTGTGGCCCACCGGGCCGGCCCTGGCCTGCGACAATTCCAGCACTGAGAGACTGATCAGAGACTGAGTGAGCTGCTGCTTGAACCCGGGGTTTTCTCAGTTTGTCATCTCTTTTAGAGTGGCAAGGGGTCTCATTGTTTTGATACTGTTTTGGTCTTATTGTTTAATAAACAGGGGTTTTTTTCCACCTTTCTCCAAGGAGGTATTTTTCTTTCCTCCTGGACCAGTTGAGGGGGGAGGGGCCGATTGGATCTGCTTTTCCCACCGGAGCTCCTTTGGGGGGATTCTTCCCCAAACTTGCTCTAAACCTGGACATGGCCCGAGCGACCCTGGAAAGTTTTGGGTCGCTGTGCTGTTCCTCAGAACCAGGTCGCCTTGCCTTGTATCAGAAGGCAACAGAGAAATGAGGTACTCGCATTGAGATACCAGCAACAGGACACCTAAATCTTTCAGAGAAAGAGAATTTATGGCTCCCTTAAAGAAGAAAGTAACTTCTTTCCGCCTCGCTCAGCCCTGAAGATGCTGTTAGGGTTGTTTTGCGGAGAAAAGAAGAAACCTCACAACTTGTAAAAGTTGTAAAGCCCGGTATGCTTTATTACGACGCGCGCCGGACGCAAGACTCCCCAAAAGGGCATGCGTACCCCTGAAGATTTCAGACCTCCTTTTATCCCTCTTCCAAATGCATATGCATACAGTTTCACAATAAGTTCATACATATTCATCTTGCATGACACTTAGCACTAATTCTTCTTTATCGGAGGAATTCCTAGGTCGGGGGCAGATTGACCTCGTGGTTTTTCTGTTTTTCTTTCTCTGTCTCCTTGCTGTCTCTGGAACGCGGCCTCTCCTTCAGCTTTAGCTCCACCTCTCCCAGACACTTCACCTAGTTCAGGATGGATCCTTACTCTGTCTCATTCCCCCCTTTCCTAGGAAATAAGTAAATTCTTTTACTTAAGGAAAATTTCCAGGACAATAAGTGTCTTTTAATGCTTCACAATGTACGTTTGATAAAGAGGTTAGTACGGCCATTCGTTGTAGTATTCTCCAGTTCCAAATTAACAATGTAGTAGATAATCCTAAGCTTATCTCAACTAATATTAATAAAACTACAATAGGGTGGCACAACTTATTAAAGATTCCATTTGCAGTTGGTGATCACCCAAAGATCACATCTCACCAGTGATTATCCGTATTTTATTCTTTGTAGAACTCTGGTTATTTCCTTTGTATCATGTTGGACAGTAATTAAGGTTTTCTTTCCACTTTCTTGGATTTCTTTCAAGACTTCTAATAGGTCTTGGTGCTTAATTAATTGTTTTACCAATGTAAGGTTCGCCCTGATAGGGGTAGGTGGTAGTCTGTGATACATTGTGTAATTGGCTGTAATCAGCTGGTGGGATGTTACTGGTACCAAATACGAAAAATCACACCCAATAATCTTAACAAAATTACAAATACAAATACAGAGATTAGAATGGTTTCTACTAGACAGAATAACATCATTGCTATCAATTTGTACAGCAGCATAAGCAGTTCTCAAACATACACCCTTTTCCAGTATATACGAGCACAGTTTTCTGGTCAGTGACTGGATGAATTTCAAAGTGACAAATACTCTGTTCAGTGTCCAAACACATCCTGGGCATTAGCAGTATTGCTTTCACAAATGAATCCCATTTGTTCTCTAGTAATGCAGGATTCCAAGTTTACTATCTGCCACTTTTCATTCATCTTTTCGTGCCCACACTCTATGTTCTGAAGGATAGAGTGTTGTTTCTTCATGGTTTAATCTTAGGGCAATGATGGGATGGATAACATAAACAGTGGCATTACATATGGTAAGCACAAAGGCAGTGGCCACATTAGAAATAGGATCATAGGTGAAATTCACCATAGTCCATCAGGATTAAAACTTCCTTTCAAAATCAATTGCATTATCCCATTCAATTTCTGAATTTCAGCTGGAAAATTACCTTCACCCCTTTCCTATATGATCAGAGCTGCTGTTGCTTGTATCCATAACTGTGCTTGTATACAACTGAAAGCTAAAGACACATTATCTTGAACTATACTAAGTGCTTCTACTATCAGTTTGTGGTCTTGGTCCCCGGCCTCTTCATACTTCTTTACTTTGGCAGTACTTTTGAAATCTGTCACTGGCTAGTTCCTAATGCCAGTAGAGATTACTATAAAGGCTGCTTCAATTTTGTTAGGCTACCTGCTGCAGCAGCCAGTTTATTCATCAGTATTTCTGAATCAATTCCATTTAAAACTCCTAATCTTGTCCCTAATATGCCAGTTAGATGTTTGTTATGGGGAACAGGAACTGCTTTCTGTCTATGATCATCCCTCCCTGCCAGAGGGATGTGCTGGGCTCATACTACAAATTCAGACACACTTCACAAGTGTATCTGACAGAGGTTTAGGTCATACTTAAGACGGATGTTTGTTCTGAAATGTAGAGACTTCAGGGAATCTAACCTCTCTCTCTCCCTCCAAAGCACCTGATTTCTCAGATGTGTGGCAAGCAGGAATGTCTCTCCGGGTCACCCACCTTGCCCCTAGCTAAGATCAAGCTGTGGACTGTGTTCAGGGCAGAAGATAATGGAGGGGAAATCTTACATCCTGGTGTTCATATACACCAGGGGAGGTTCACACACTAATTACATCTGGTCTCTCATAAGCCATCCTATTGTTGACTAAGCACTTTACTTTGATTTCTTCTCTTCAGATTCCTTGAAGTGTTTACAGCTCCTGTTCTTGCTATTCTTACTCCTCACATACTTGATTCTCGTGGATTACTACAGTAGATATGTTTAATATAAACCTTCTTTATCTCAGAAGGTTTTCCTATGGATCCAGTATACTGATTAAATGCCAGGGACCAAGGCCATTCAGCATTGCTTTGGGTAGAGGTACTCTCTAGTTCTAAAACTTCAGTTATAATTCCATACAAAACAATTCTGTACACTAAAGTATGAGCTACTCCCGACCGCAATATACTCATTTTGCCCGAGTAAGTTTTAGTCTCAGTTCATTGTCTCCTGGTGTCACTCCTGAAGGGGCTTCTGGGCCTTCTTCACCCAAGAGTGATGAATCCAGCATTCTGCTCTTTGATTTTGATTGCAGTGAAGGTGGTGAGAGGTACTTGCAGTGGTCTTTCCCACTGTGGTTCCGAAGTCTTCTCTGTAAGAGACTTAACATATACATCAACCCCAGGCTATCCAACTCCCTGCTCCGAGTTCCAGCCACAAGTTTCTCAATTACTCTGAGCTGTTTGCTTAATGCCACCATGTAAGTGGACATTCTGGACATTCCCCTTGTATTCTATGGTCTTCTATAAGGCATTCCAAAAGGATTCAGCATTCCTTTAGCTCAAAAGGTTTAGTTTGAATTTGCAATAGTGCTAGTGGAAGAGCTTCTTGCCCCAGTCTTATGATTTGCTGCTTAATCAAATGATTCATTCTCTCCCCCTGGCCGCTTGATTGGGGGCAGTATGGGGTGTGAAGTTCTTAATCTATGCCCAGATGGCTACTAATCTGTTGCACTATTTTGGAAATGAAAGGTGATTCTTTATCTGAGGATATTGTGGCTGGAACTCTGAAGCGTGGTAATATCTCTTGTAAAAATGATCTGGTCACCTCTTGAGCTTTGACAGTTCTGGTGGGGAATGTTTCTGGCCACCCTGAAAATGTATCTATTAATACCAGTAAATACTGATACCCCCCTTTCCTTGGGAGTTCTGAAAAGTTGATTTGCCACTGCTGTACAGGCCCATGGCCTCTCCCAGTCTGACCGAGTTTTGGCCCGGGGGTATTTTGAGGTTAGTCTGGAGGCAAGGATCACATTATCAGCTCACCTGAGTGATAGTGGCATATAGATTCCTGACAATGATACAACAGTCCTTTCAATCAGATGTGTGTTCTAGAAAGCCTATGGGAATTACTACTTCAAGGTCAACACTTCATCCCGTGCACTCTGTATCACTCGCAGCCTTGGTCATTTTGAGAAAGGAGCCACACTCTATAAAAGGCTTTAAGTAATTAAGCCCTAGTGTGTTTTCTAGTGCCCTTCCTTCACTAGCAACCACGAAAATGGGAAGGGATTACCAGCTCTCTTTCAATGGTAGCCCACCCCTTGCAGTTGTACGTCTCTTTTGATTAGTATTATTGTATTATGGCTTACCTTCGAGGAAAATCTGTACCTCACCCTTTGCTGCTTTCTTTGCCTCTCCATCCGCCAGCTCATTTCTTTCCTCCAATTTTAAGCTCACTCTCTGGTGTGCCTTAATATGCTTTTTCAGGTAGCTGAACTGCTTCCAGCAGCTGGATTGTCTCTTCTTTCCTTGTGAGGTCTGCAGTCCCCTCTCCTTCCAGAGGGCTCCATGTG
This sequence comes from Zonotrichia albicollis, assembly GCF_047830755.1. Lineage (NCBI taxonomy): Eukaryota > Metazoa > Chordata > Aves > Passeriformes > Passerellidae > Zonotrichia > Zonotrichia albicollis. The sequence continues at coordinate 17,311,910 of NC_133859.1, read as the reverse complement.
CATGCACAACTCTGAATGCCTTTTGCTGTTTCTAAGGCATGGGTCCATGCATTTATCTCAGCATCCTGTGCAGAGGTACCTGTTGGTAAGGGTCCAGACTCTATTACCTCTCTGCAGGTAGTCACTGTGAACTTTGCAATGTCGCTTTCTTGTCAGTGAATCAGGTCTCTGCATCGTCCGGAGGAGTGTCCTTTAGATCTGGGCGGCTGGAGTAGGTAGCTTCAATGGTCTCTAGGCAATCATGGTGTACTGCTTCTCCTTGATTCCACTGAGGAAAGAAGCTGGGTTGACAATATTAGTTACCACTATCTCTCCATCATCTTGCTCTACCATGATGGCCTGGTATTTCAGAAACCTCTCTGGTGAAAAGCCAGTGGCCACCCTTTACTTCCAGTACTGCAGACACTGTGTGGGACACTAGCACAGTCATTTTTGTCCCAGGGTAAACTTGCGTGCCTCTTGAATGTTCAGCACAACTGCTGCTACAGCTCTGAGGCAACCTGGCCATCCTTCAGCTGTTGCATCTAGTTGCTTAGAGAGGTAAGCAACTCCCCTCCGGTATGGACCCAAGTCTCGAGCCAATATTCCCAGAGCAATTCCTTGCATGGAAAAATAGAGAGAGAATGCTTTACTTACATCTGGAAGTTTCAAAGCTGGAGCCGACATGAGGGGACTCTCTAGCTGGCGAAAGGCCCGTGTGGTGTCTCTTGTCCACTGGAGATCTCAGTTCCCATTGGCAATAAGAGCATAGAGGGGTCTGGAGATTACCTTCTGTTTCACTACCTGTGCCTTTTTCTTTGAGACTCTGCGTCCTTGGAGTCCTAGGAAATTCAAAAGGCTTACCGTCCAGGCTTCTCTCGCTTCCCTCGTCTGAGTGGCTACTAGAAGATCATCTATGTACTGCAACAGCCTCCTTTCCTCTTGTGGACCTTCCTGGGACTCTGGGTCTTTGCAAGCTGTTCTCCACTCGGAGTGGAGAATTTTGAAGCCTCCAGGCACATGGACTATGTGAGCTTGTGTCTGAATGTAAAAATGTTCTGACTGGCTTCGTGGATAGGGAGGCAAAAGAAGGCATCTCTTAGGCCTAAAACAGTGAACCAGGTTAGCTCAGGTGTTAAACAAGGTTAGTAAGGTCTATGGATTTGCTACCACAGGGTACAAATTCTGTGTTATCTTATTGACAGCCCTTAATCCAGTACTACCAGTTATTGGACTGATTCCTTCCTTACCTTCCTTTTGAGGGTACTACTCAGTTCTCACTGGTTGTGTTCTTTCGTTAAGCTTGATGGGGGAGCATCCCATGGGGGAGCATCTTTCACTCTCCCTGGTGCAGCAGAGGCCCATACCCTTGAAAACACTTATTTACTTATTCTAATATCTCCTTACTAATGTCTTCCTTAATTTCAGTGTCTGTTAATATTAAGCCTAACATCTTTATATTATTTGCCTCCCGAGTAACCTTTCTCACTTGAGAATGTTTAGCAAATTGAGCGAATTGTACAAAAGCTTTTAGGTACACATAGTACACATGTTACTTTAAAGGTTTGCAAAAGTATGCCTTCTCAGACTGGCCAGTTGTTCATTCTCCACACTACAACATAAACATTCTCCACAGGTACTAAAGCTTTATTTAAAACTGAACACATAACCCTTGTGCCGAAAAAAATTCTTCCCTTTTGGGAAGGTCACCTTTTCCCCTCCTCCCTTACCTTGGGAGGAAGCCTTTAACAAATCCTATGTACTCATTTTGCGAACTGTGATTGCTTTGCATTTCAGCATGATAATCCTTGCCTGATTTCATACGTTGCTATTTTATGGCTGCATGCTGAACAACATGTTTGATTTGCTTTCTCTTTGCCTTGTTTTCCTTTTCAAGGGCCAAGACCAGAGAGCGGTCTGATCTCACAGTCTCTTTGTCATTCTGGGTGATTTCTTAAAACAAAAGATATTTCAGCATACAAAAACTATCCCATTTATCTTCCTATTATAAAACAGTACTAACAGCAATGAAGCACTATAAATCGTTTTATTTTCTGAGCTGCTCTTACTGGCAACCTCCTCCCAGCAAGCCCCTCCCAAAAGGGGCTAATTTAGGAACCTGTTTGCTCTGGTCAGTTCTCATTATTTATTTCCTCTTTGCCCTATTTTGCTTCCATTTGAACCTTTTTACAGATCTTCACAGTAGTTTCTCAGTTTTCCTCCTATACACACAGCTCCAGGTGGCAGGTATCAGATGTGATTCCCACACACAAGCTCTAAGACCTTAGGTTCTGAATCCGCTTGACCAGAAACCTTTAATTTACACTCGGGGCGTGTACCCTGACACTTATTGGAACAGCAAAATAGCAATACCAGTGTTTCTCATAAACACCGCACTGCAATAATACCTGCACATCCAGCTTTTGCCCACAGGCCATTCCCGTGTTCCCTGGGGAGACAGGGCAGCCAGAGCTGTCCCTGTGCCCAGGGCGCAGCCACTGTCACCTCACACAGCCTGCTAGCCTCTTGATGTACCAAAGGCTCCCCGAAATTGCTCACAAAGGCAGGCTATTCTGTTTGTTACAGAGAACTTTAAATCCCTACAGCAGATTGTTTTCAGTAAAGACTTACTGCAGTACCAACTGAAGTCTCATAAATCTCATAAGTCTCATTAACTAATTCATCTCATTCACCTCTTCTATATAAACTCTGTTTTACAAAATATCAGTCTTTTCTAGTTCTCTTCTTGCACAATCTAATTAAGCACTGTGTCTACTTACACTTGTTTTGCTGCTTTGCAAAAAGGCTGTGCTAGTCACAGCCGAAACTCTGATATGCCCACAGACACACGCACTCTTCCCCCCCCCCCCTTTATCTCAAATTCACTAGAGCCAAGGCTTGAATTACTATGAGGGGGAGAATTCTTGGAATTCCTTTAACTCACTTTATCGAAGTTAAACATAAATCACCGTACTGTAGTTCTCCTATGTAAAATGCTACTCTTGTTGCAGCAAAACCTTAAAATCTCCACAAACACCACTATACAATCTGAGAATCAAATTACCACAATGCAGCGGAAGAAAATCACCACACAAAATTACTGGGAAAGGGCTTATTTCTCAAAGTGCTCACTTTTCTCAACACAACACAGCACACCATAATTCGGCATTTACTCAAATCAATTTTTCCTGGACACAATCAAAATAACAGCGCACAGTCTAGAGATCAAGTCCAAACATCCAAGGCAAAGGAACTCTCTGAGCGCATACTCACGGTTAAAATGTACCAAATCTACACAAATCACTACATTCAAACACGATAAATACCGTCACTGACATTCCTCCACTCGCTTCTCCGCAGGGCACTTCTCTCTCTGCCCCCGCAGCCTGCTGCAGCCGGTGCTTCTGGCCTCACTTGGCTGCTTCAAACACGGGGAGTACTGACCCCCCGCCCTGTAGGGCACTGTAGATTTACTCTTTTTTATACACCATACACTTATCACCTGCACGATCACAAACACAGTGCACTGGCCACACACATTAACCATACAGCAACACAGTGTCCAGACATCACACACACACACAAACAAAACACACGGGCTCACCAGTTCTGCTCTATCAGAACTATGAATCCTCAATACACACATACACGGGTTCACCCGGCTTACCCCCAAAGCCGCTAGCGGTCTGCTCTATCAGAACGACGAACCCGGCCTCTAATACAGCTGCTCTATCAGCTGAACCCCATCTCTAATACAGCTGCTCTATCAGCTGAACCCATGAACCCAGACGTCTCTGGGTGATTTACTCCCATTCTCTCCTTCCTCCCCCCCTGGGGCCCCATAGTACATACCGTGTTCTCCTCCGCAGGCCAGCGGGTCGTTGTCTGTCCTCGCAGGTGGCAAGTTGAGACAAGCGGAGCCCCACCAGGAAAAAATCCTGGGGCGCGCCATGGAGGTCCGTCTATCCCCCCCGCCCCAGCGGGGACAGAGAACTCCTGCCTTGGCTCGCCAAAATGTTTTGCGGAGAAAAGAAGAAACCTCACAACTTGTAAAAGTTGTAAAGCCCGGTATGCTTTATTACGACGCGCGCCGGACGCAAGACTCCCCAAAAGGGCATGCGTACCCCTGAAGATTTCAGACCTCCTTTTATCCCTCTTCCAAATGCATATGCATACAGTTTCACAATAAGTTCATACATATTCATCTTGCATGACACTTAGCACTAATTCTTCTTTATCGGAGGAATTCCTAGGTCGGGGGCAGATTGACCTCGTGGTTTTTCTGTTTTTCTTTCTCTGTCTCCTTGCTGTCTCTGGAACGCGGCCTCTCCTTCAGCTTTAGCTCCACAGACCCTTCACCTCTTCCAGACACTTCACCTAGTTCAGGATGGATCCTTACTCTGTCTCAGGGTTAAGAAGAAGAAGTTGACACTGACCAGACAGAATCCTTTGTTTGAATGGAATATATGCATCATGTATGAGATGTATGAATATGCAACAGGCTATTGCTTTTAAGGGCTAATCCTCTGTTAACATGTTTCCTTTTCTGGGGTATTTTGCCCAGGAAGAGGTACCCGGACTGTCTGTAACTCTTTGCTTTTATTGTCTCGTATTGTCCTAAATCCTAATTGTCCAAATTTTATTTACTCTTGTTATTTTACTATTTTTTTAACCATTTTATTACAATAAACTTTTAAAATTCTAAAAACATGTGATTGGCGCTTTTCACATATATAAATGAGAAAGCCAATACTATATTGTCATTTATAATGCCTTTGATGGGCCATGACACCCGTTCTGCTTTCACTTATGGGATGGTGGATTTTCCCAGTGTGAAGGAACCCTTGCAGCTGGCCTAGTCTGCACAATGGAGGATGGGCATTCACTGCCTTTGGACCAGAGGTTTTTTCTCCACACACCCAAAATCTCTCCTCCCTTCACCCTTTGGTGTGAGCGTCTCTTGGGCTTTTAGGGCTCCGCCTTTTTATTTTGATTTTTTTTCTTTTAAAGAATATTCCCCAATGCATGTTGCTAGGAGACCATAATGACTGGATACTTAAGAGAGACAAAAGAAGTGGCATCAGCTCAGTGGAGGGCTCCAGCTGGCTACTCTCTCTTTATCTGGGGTTTCTCATGGAGGGCAGAGATACCATGAGATTTGGACTGAGAAAATGGGATTGGATGCAGCCCCTAGCTCTCTTGCTCTCTCAGCATTCGGAGAGAAGAGAGGCTGTGGTTGCACTGGGGAGAATTTGTCACCACTGCAGGGTTCTGTCTTCTGTTGTTTTCTTCTACCGTGAGTGGAGTTCTGCTCGTAAGAGCATCCGTTGCACTGGGACCTTTTTAACATCATATCTCACCCAAAAAAGGGACTTCCACAATCTGCTCTGGTGCCCCAGGGGTAAACCCAATGATCCCGAGCGCTCTTCTTCCCCTAGGGAGCCTTCCCCTGCCCTGCTCGGAGCTGTGCTGGTGCTGCTGCTGCTCCGCCCCCGCTGTTTTTTTTTTTAATTTTATCACTGCTCTGAGTTTTCACTGCACTGTAGCTCGGCATACCCTGCCCTGCCGTGATATCCTGCAGATCTGTGGGATCTCAGCACCTCAGGACTGAGGTGCCGAGTCACCGAGACCACCCTTGGGGGGCTCGGGAGTCCTGGAATGTTGCCAGAAGTGTCTGGTGGCTGGACTTTGATCCTACACAGGAGACGACACTTGTATGAGGATAGGAGGATTTCACCGGAGTGAATGGTGAAGGGATTAGTTAGTTAGAGAGTGAGACACAGGGTTTAGGATTTCTGTACAGGGGGGTTTAGAGAAGTAAGATGGAGGAATTGGGGCGTGTCCTGTCCTTCTTCTTCTTCTTCTTCTCCTCCATCTTCTGTGGTGATGGTGGCACTTTGGGATTGGTCATTACTAAAAGTGCACTGGTCAATAAGGGTGAAAGGTATTGGGGAAAAATGATAAATATTGTATACGTAACTTTGAGTATAAAGATAGGTGACCGCCCCGGAGGGCAGGGAGTGTGCTCATGGCTGGCTGCTGAGCAGACCTCTGTCGGGCCGAGAGAAAATCTTTTAGATAAGCAATTAATAAACATCGAGACCGAGAAAAGATTTGAAGCCTCTTCTCATCCTTTGAAGCGCAGGCTGCCCCAAGGCCACCCCGGGCCTTTCCAGGCCATCCAAACAGCCGAAAATCGGACACAGATCCAGCTGTAATATGTTAGAAATAATTAATGCTATTAAAGAAATGTATTTTCTAAAGATTGTAAAATCCAAACGTTTCTCTGACCACATATGGCCCGAGAGGAGATGCCTATTCAGATTCTAAGGATTCCTGGACATGGCTAAGATAACGATAGACAGTTTAGCTTAAGAATAGACGCTTCCAGGACGATGATCACTGGTATCTTGAGTCGTCAGAAACCGCCTAAGAGTGATCATCGTCCGGCAGATTACATCAATCAAGATAGCCAGTGATGCCAGAGTTATACATTTGAATACATGGCTTCCCCAGAGCCCATCAACGCTGACTATACATCTGGAGATGATCTTTGTCCAGCTCTGCACACTGAAAGAAACAGCGATGAATGTGAAGAGTTACAAATTAAATTGGGACTCCTTCGCCTCGGGCACAATAAACTGTATAAAACCTCGTTGCTAGAAGCGACTTGCATGAACAGGGAGGGTTCCGATGCGATAGAGGTCGGATCCAGGTTCACCCAGTGCCGTTCCCGGGCACGACGCTGTCTCTTTGGCTGTGGTGGTTTCAAAGACCGTATTTTGGTCGTACAGAAAGACAAATCTTTTCACCTTTTTTGGTAATTTGGCACACGATTGATCATTTATAACAATTCTGGTGACAACCTGACGTGATTTGAATTTGGGGTTCGGGGACCCCTTCCCAGCCAGAAGGCGCCCCGCTGATTTCAGCAGTCTAACAGGATTGGGAGTTCGCAAAACCAATCAAAAATCACCGAACCGAAACCAGAGCTCCAGCCAAAGAGGGATAAAACAGGCCCAGCTCTTGGAAACTCCGTACAATCTGGAGGAGATCCCAGAGACCGAGGTGCTTTTTCCACTCGGAAATCGACGTGCATGAAGAATCCACGCGGGAAAGGAACCATGAGTATCGTGTGGTTGAGTGGAGTGTGACCGAGCGTGTGTGTGAGACGTGATTCTATCACGAAGCTAGTGTGGACCCCAGAATCGCATTTCCACTATCCCACGAGGGACGTGGTTGGTCAAGGGGGAAGCAGACGCTTTTTCTTAATGTGTGTGGGACCCGGCACTCGTAGGGAGTTTGAGGGGGAATCAGTCACAGTTTGGTCAGAAAGGGGAAAAAAGACGGTCCTGGAAGATTCTAGGAGCCTGTCTGCCTTCTGATCCAGAGAAACAGGTAAGAAAACCAGAGACCAGTCAAAAAATCCACTGAACGGTTCTCCGCGTGGCTGAGTAAGAGTGGAGGCATTTCGCAAACTCAGGAAATCGACATTGGACAGATATTCGGGACTCACATCGAGTGTCCCATCTGAAGCAGAAGAGGCGAGAAAATTCGCAGGCAGGATTTTTGGAAAAATGGGTTTGGGAAAAAGCAGGTTCCAGAAAAGGCCCCAGGAAAAATCTCCCCAGGGTCCTGGGAAGGTTCTGCCAGAAATTCCAAGGGAAAGTCCGTTGGGATGGATGTTAGACCATTGGGACAACAGCCCCAGGAGAGCAGGGAGGTCCAAGGAAAAAATGATACATTTTTGCATGGAAAAGTGGGGAGGGAAAGAGATCGCAAAATACGTGGTTTGGCCAGCGTTCGGCACTTTTGAGGCATGGACATGTGAGTCCCTGTACGACCACGTATTCTATCGCCACCCACAGGATTTCGAGGAAATTGAGTATGCCGAAATGTGGAGATACACTTGTACGAGTTTATACCTGATACGAGCTCTCAGACGTATGGCAAACTGAGGCAAGGAATGGGAACCACTGGACAACCTTCCACGCCCCTACCTTGTCCCTCCACCCCAGCCCAGACCAGCCCAGGCACCAATGGTACCCGCGTTGCCTCCCGAGGCGGCGATCCCGCAGGGACAGGTCTCGGTGCCGCCACTCCCACCAGAGCCGGCTGTGGCGCCTCTGCTCCCATGTGAGCAGCCGCTGCTGCCAACCCTCCCCAGGACAGAAGAAAACCAGGTAATTTTCCCCAAGAAAGCCAGCTCTCCTCTGGCCCATCGAACAAGGCAGCAGACAAGGAGGGCAACCACTGGAGACAGTGATGACGAGGAGGAGAAGCCCAGCATCTCTCCTTTACAGGAGGTGCCGATGGCTCTGGGAGTTATCAGCTTCGTACACGTGCCGATTGATACAGGAGATGTGAGGGTGTTCAAGAAAGAGATGGGGAAATTGATGAACGATCCTTTGGGGGTGGCAGAAAGACTAGACGAATTTCTAGGGACCAGCACCTACACTTATGAGGATCTCAATGCGATCCTGAGGCTGCTGTTCAACAATGAGGAGAGGGAGATGATCAGACAAGCCGTGATCAAGGAGTGGGAACATAGAAATCCCAATGGGGAGAATGAGGACCAGAGGTGGCCAAACCAAAGACCGTCCTGGAGTGCCTAGACAGAGGAAGGGAGGCAGAAAATGATAAATCTGAGAAACATGATAATCCAAGGTATCAGAGAAGTGGTGCCAAAGGGGCAGAACATGAGTAATTTACTCAGGGAATGCCAGGGAAAGGACGAAACCCCCACGGAGTGGCTGGAGAGACTCCGAAAGAGCCTGAGAATGTATTCTGGGACAGATTCTGATTCTCCGGTTGGGGGGGGTTTGTTGAAAACTCAGTATGTGGCAAAATCGTGGGAAGACATACGGAAAAAGTTAGAAAAGATAGATGGATGGCAGGACAAGGAACTGCAGGATTTGCTCTGTGTGGGGGCCTGAATATGTGGGGGCCTGAATATATGTATTGTTATAACAGCAATAAGAATATAACAACTGAAATGTAATGAGAGTCCTATGTATATTGGATAAGTGGGTCCTAGCTATTCTAAATGAGTCACAGCTGCGAAGTCCTTAGTTGGGCAGCAGCTGTGGCTAGTAAAGATAGCTGGGATAAAAGGGGTGGGTCAAGAGCCCAGGAGGAGCCCCTGAGAAGACAGGAAGGACTGTGCTGCAGAGAATGAAGAAGAGCCCCAGCAGAGAGGCAAGAACAATACTGCAGTGAAGATTACAACAGCTCTGGGAAGCCCAGAAGGTCTACATGAGGAGAGACGAAGAAAAGTAGAAGATTCAAGCAAAGGTATTGGTAGCTGCAGGGAGGGAAGCACAGAAACAGGAACAGGTCAGAGAATTGGTGAAAGCGGTGCCGGCAAAGAAACAAAACCCTTCCTAAGAAAAAGGTTCGAGCAACCAGAAGGACTTCGAGTGCTATTACTGCAAGCAAAAGGGACACATCCAAAGGAATTGTCCCAGCAAAGTCAAGGACTAAACGATGTTTCAGGAAGATTAGGGGTGTCAGGGGCTTTCCAGTTTGGGGTCCGGAACACTGAGGGAGCCCTTGATAAAATTAAGAGTAGGACCCCACAGGCAAGAAATTTGGTTTTTAGTGGATTCTGGGGTAGAACGAACCGCAGTGCAACAGTTACCGCAAGGGTACTCTCTGAGCGATGACACAATGATGGTAATCGGGGCAAAAGGGGAAAATTTCATGGTTCCAATCATAAAAGATGTCGAGATAGAGACAGAAAACAAAAGATGCATAGGAAATACGCTATTAATAAAGGATGTGGACTTTAATTTGCTAGGGCGGGACTTGATGGTAGCCCTAGAAATCAGTTTGACAGTGGAAAATTCCCGGCTCAGGGTGAGAATGTATAAACTCACCATCTAGGATGAGGAGAAAATAGATACAAAGGTTTGGCATTTCCAAGGGGAGGCCAGGAGGCTGGACATAGAGCCGATCCATGTTAAAATTGAAAGACCGGGGGACCCCATTCGGGTCAAACAGTACCCCATCTCCATGGAAGGGAGGAAGGGACTGAAACCAGTGACTGATGAATTGATAAAGAAAGGAACAATGGAGCCATGCATGTCCTGGCACAACACCCCAATTTAGGCTGTGAAAAAGACGGACAGTAGCTATAGGCTAGTGCAAGATTTAAGGGCTGTGATTCAGAGAGCTAAAACTTTGTTCCCCACAGTCTCGAATCCTTACACCTTGCTGAATAACATCTCTCCCAAGGACATGTGGTACAGTGTGATTGATTTGAAGGATGCTTTCTGGACCTGTCCTTTATCTGAGGACAGCAGAGATTATTTTGCGTTTCAGTGGGAAGACCCAGAGACGAACAGAAAGCAGAAGCTCAGATGGACATCGTTGCCTCAGGGCTTCGTTGATTCCCCGAAACTTTTCGGGCAAGCACTCGAACATGTGCTGAGTCACTTTGTACCAGTGGAGGGGGAAAATTGCTACAATATATAGATGTATTGTTGGTTGCAGGTCCAAGGGAGGAGGTTGTGAGGGTGAGCACCATTGAACTTATGAACTTTTTAGGGGAAAAGGGGTTGAAGGTGTCAAAGTCGAAGTTGCAATTCACAGAGCCCAAGGTCAGGTACTTGGGACATTGGTTAACCAAGGGGAAAAAGAAACTGGATCCAGAGAGGGTTGCAGGGATTATTGCCTTACCACCCTCGCAAACAAAGAGGGAAGTCAGACAACTTTTAGGATTGTTGGGATATTGCCAGCAATGGATTGAAGGTTTACAGCAAGAAGGTGAAGTTTCTATACGAGAAACTCACCACAGACAGTCAAATGGACAGAAAAATACAAGGAAGAATTCAGGGGAGTCAAGGAAGCACTCATGGCGGTACCAGTGCTGAGCGTCCTGGATGTGAAATGACCGTTCCAGTTGTTTGTGGACGTGAGCAATCACACAACATATGGGGTGCTGACACAGGACTGGGCAGGGGTCAGGAAACCAGTAGGTTACTTGTCAAGGCTTTTGGACCTGGTCAGCAGGGGCTGGCCTACCTGCTTGCAAGCGATTGTTGCTGTAGCATTGTTGGTGGAGGAAGCTAAGAAAGTAACCTTTGGAGCACCTTTGGTAGTATTTGCACCACACAATGTGTGGGGCATACTACAACAGAAAGCAAATAAGTGGCTCACTGATGCTAGATTGCTGAAGTATGAGGCCATTTTGATTCACTCACAGGATTTGGAATTGCGGACAACAACCGCACAAAGCCCTGCACAGTTTTTGTTTGGAGAAGCTTCAGAGGAACTCGTTCACGATTGTGTGGAAGTGGTTGAGTTGCAGACAAAGATCAGGGAGGATTTGGAGGAAGAGGAAAAAGATGAAGGAGAAAAATGGTTTGTAGATGGATCAAGCAGGGTGATTGACAGGAAAAGAAAGTCAGGGTATGCAGTCGTGGACGGGCGGGCAGGAAAAGTAATTGAAGCAGGTCCCCTGAACACGGGTTGGTTGGCACAGGCTTGCGAACTGTACGCAGTTCTGAGAGCCTTGAAAGGACTGAAGGGAAAGAAGGGAACAATTTTTACAGAATCTAGGTATGCCTTTGGAGTGGTTCACACCTTTGGGAAGATCTGGGAAGAAAGGGGGTTGATCAACACATGGGGAAAGGGACTGATGCACGAAGAACTGATCCAGCAAATTTTGGAAGCAATAAGGGGGCCGGAGGAAATTTTGGTTGTCCATGTGAAGGGACTCCAGGCAAGGATGCAGTTCCAAACCCGGGGAAACAATTTGGCAGACCAGGAAGCCAAGACCGCGGCACTGATGATGGTAAGTACCCCGGAGATTGAAGGGATCAAGGTCCCAGATGACCCTCCTCAACCCTCCCAAAAGGAAATTGAAAGTTTTGAGAAGATTGCGGGATAACTGGAGCAAGGTAGGTGGAAACTACCAGATGGGAGAGAACTAGTATCTAAAGGTTTTAGTAGAAGGATTTTGAGGAAACTGCACCAGCAAAAAATGTGGGGGGCGCAGGCCCTAGCGGAACAACTTTTGAAATTTTTTGGGTGCAGGGGAATTTACTAATTGACCAAACAAGAAGTACAAGGATACCTGATTTACCAGAAAATTAACAAGACTAAGGCAAGACAGGCCATCCTGGGGAGTCGTCCCATTGCGTACCGACCATTTGAAAGGATTCAAGTCAATTTCACTGAATTGCCCAAGATGGGGAGGTTCAAATTTGTGCTTGTGATCGTGGACAAATTGACCCACTGGGTGGAAGCTTTCCTCAGTCCACGGGCAATGACTCAGACAGTGTCCAGGAAACTGCTGGAGGAAATTGTGCCCTGATGTGGGGTGGTGAATTACATTGATTCGGACCAAGGAACTCATTTTACGTCAAAAATTATTAGCAGATGGTGGAGGCACTAGGCATTCGGTGGGAATACCACACTCCGTGGCATCCCCAGAGCTCAGGACAGGTGGAAAGGATGAATCAGACCTTGAAGGCGCAGTTGTCAAAATTGATTTTAGAAACTCAGATGTTTTGGCTGAAATGCCTACCTTTAGCCTTGCTTAATATCAGGACAATGCCTCATTCGGAGATGAGGGTCTCACCATTCAAGATGCTATATGGAATGCCATATAAGCATGGGATGCCGGTGGGACATCCCAGGCTTGAGGACAGCCAGATTCAACCATATTTGGTTGTGATAAACAAAAACTTGCGGGAACCGAGAAAGCAAGAGATAATATCTCAGAGCGCTCCTCTGGGATTTGCTATCCACAAAATTCAACTGGGTGACAGTGCTTGTGAAAGTGTAGAAAGATGTACCCCTCTCCCCTCACTGGGAAGGCCCCTTTCTTGTCCTTCTGACAAAAGACACGGCCATTCAAACTGCGAAGAAAGGCTGGACAGACACATCTAGGCTGAAGAAAGTCGAACACCAGGAGGAAGCACCCAAGTGGAGGGTCACTTCTTCCCCAGGCGCCTTGAAAATCAAACTCCAACTTCCTCGTAAATGACCAATGGCGAACGGATAGATTGTATACTGTCTGACTGTGTATGCTATCCGTTTGTACATTTCAAGTATGAATATTGTCAGGAACTTTTGTTGTACATTGCAGAAGGGGGCAGACGCCGAAGGGATTGTGCACACAGTGTCTGGAAGAGGAGCTTGAGCTGACTGGCCGTATTCTAACCCTAGCCACAAATTTAGGAATCATTGAATTGGACTCGCATGAGTGCTTTCACATTTTTCAGAACGGGGTTTGTGGAAAGCTCAGGTCTAAGGCAGAGGTTCTGGATGTTGAGTGCCGGAAATCAATCAAAGTACCGTGCAGCTCCGATGCTGTCAAGGTTTCACGGTGGGGCGCCTTTAAAAGGAGATATGCGGCAAGGTCAGAGAATGTATTCCCTGAAGAATATTCCTGCTGCCGCGAAGATGGTCTTCCTCGCCGCTGGTGGCACCCCAGGGGGTGGAGGCAAAGGCAGAGGAGTATGCCTGGTGGGAATCCTGATTGGCCTGAGTCTAGCTGTGTGCAGGACTCAGAGTCTGCACACTGAGGTCCTGATGAGAGGCGGAAACGAAAGCTCCGCGGACGAGTACAATAAATGCACTCAGGTGGTCCCGATTGAACAAAGGGACAGTGAAACCTCAGCATACCAAGCCCCAGAGGAGTGCATCAGGGAGACTGGCAGGTACTGTTGGGTGAACGGCACAAGGGTCAAATTATGTAAATTGGACAAAGGGATCTGGTGTATCGATTCAGAGGCAGGGACACGGAAAGGGTAGTCAGGCAAGCACTAACATCAGATATGGAGAAGGAATGCGGAAATAATGTCAATCCCTGTTTGCAATCAGTGTAATCGAACAATGTGGGTTGGGGGAAAAACAGAAACCATTTTTGTGGCATATCACCAGGCAAATCCATTGTGTTATGACAATGCGAGACTGGGGATGTGTGTGATGAATGGGAAAATGTACTGGGTGGGAAGAAATGTCAAATTTGACAGCAAATTTACCCTAAGCAGGGAACCAATCATATTGGATTTAGCACAGGTGAACGATGAGAGAGTGTGTCTGCAATATGATAGGGTTGTCTGCTTTGCAAAAAACAAAGATGGTGCGAATCCTGAGGGAAAGATGAGGGAAATTACTCAGGAATTAAAAAGGAGGGAGTCAGAATTGAGGAAGAAAATAATGGAGCAAGAAAGATTGAAAACCCTTGGAGAGCAGTATGAACTGATTGAAAAACAATACACTGACGGGAACTACCTTCCCCAGATCAAAACTTATTTATTGATTTAATGCAAGAAATTGCAACTGAACTGGGATTGTCAAATTGCTGGATTTGCAGGGAGCTGAAGTCAGCAGAAAAGTGGCCATGGAAAGGGGAAGGTTTAGCTCCAGAACAGCTTCTGAAATGGGACAATCCGAGGGTCTCAAAATTGGCACAGAGGCCTGAGGGGTGGATTTTGGACCAAAGGGTTATCAGAACCATTTGCATCAGTCCGGAAGGAAAGGAATATACCAAAATGGTGGGATACACTCCGTGTATAACTACCCTGACGGTAAATTCTAACAATAAGGGCAAGGTCTGGCAGCCAGAAACCCCTACGGGGTATTGGAGCTGGAAAAATGAGACAAATTGCGAATGGAACAAAAAGATAGGACTTTGCTGGGTCAAGAGTCCTCGAGCCAACCCTTACCAATTCTTGGAGGGCCTGAGAGAATACTGGGGAGACCCAGGGAAAATGAACATTAGATGGAAAGCCCCGGATGGAATCTATTGGATCTGCGGGAAAAAAAGCATACAGTGAGTTGCCCCCGAGATGGAAGGGATCATGTACTTTGGGCATGATCCGGACCGTCTTCTTCACTCTCCCCCGAACAAAAACTAACTTGCTAGGGGCTCCTTTGTACAAGACCCTGAGGAGGGAGACAAGAAGTCTGAAAAAGATGATACCTTTCATAAGTGGTAGGCAAACTTGGGGGGAGGAAGAGTGGCTGGCTGTGAGAATAATTTATTATTATGGGCCAGCCATGTGGGCACAAGATGGAAGCTACGGTTATAGGACTCCGATTTATCTACTGAACCAGCTGATCAGGCTGCAGGCAGCGGTAGAAATTGTATCAAATCACACCTCAGAGGCCCTGGATTTACTAAGTTGGCGGCACACCCAGGTATGGGCTTTTGTGTACCAAAATCAGATAGCTTCAGACTATTTGCTGGCTGAAGAAGGGGGAGTGTGTGGAAAGTTCAACGAATGGGAATGTTGTATTGAAATTGACAATTATGGGGAAACCATAAGAGGATTGGCAGGCGAAATTAGGAAGGTGGCCCATGTCTCACTTCAAAAACGGAATTCGATTTTACAATCATCTTGGTGAGACAGATTATTCGATGGGGCCTGGTGGAACAAAATAATATTCTTTGTGCTTTGTTCAGTAGCAGGAATCCTATTTCTTCCATGTCTAATTCCTTGTTTTATTAGACTGATTCATTCTGTGGTAGAGGGGATGCAGATAGCAATAGTAGCCGTGGACCTGGAGTTGGTTTCCGGAAACAACACATCCAAGATCATGAGTGAAATAAACAGGGCCAGGAGACTTCTTCTCCTTTTTAATGCCTTTATTAAAAGTGATCAGCTCAGGATTGGGCAGCTCGGCGGGGCTGCAGTCTCCCGTTGTCTCTTCCAGGGCGACTCAGAGGAGGAGGACATGCGCAGCTTTGTCCACCAGGGGCAGAGCTGGGGAATCAGGTCCTCGTGGGAGCCTTTTAGGGCGTGATGATCCCTTCGTTGTTACTTTTCTCGGCTCCATCCTGCCCAGTCCTGGCATCGGGACGACTCCCATGGTCAGGGCGAGAGGGACTCCGAAGGTGTTCCGCATCTCTGCAGGCTCAGCACTCAGCTCCTCACATCTAGACATCACTCTAGTCTCTCAGTTCTTATTTGGCTCGTTGTTTTTGGGGTTTTCTCAGTACATTTGGAGCCGTAGTCCCCCACAGCATGCTGGTCCTGGAGTCACTTTGCATAACCCCCCCACCCTCTCAGGTCTCTTCACTATTCTGGGGAAAAGTACAACTTAGCCTCGGGCAAGGCTCTGCTAATACAAAAGGAGCAATTAGCCACAACGACCTGTGATTACAATAACAAAACACGCAGAACTTTGGCAGCGACAGTGATCTGACTGCCTTTTTGTAACCTTTTCTCACAAAAAAAAAATAACAGAATTTTTGTTCATAACAATGAGCTTGGGAGAGAGAATGTATGCAAGCAATGCTGCCGAAGTATTGGCAAAATTTGAAAAATGAGTCTGAACGAATGTGAACAATACAGATTATCAGGGTATTCCACAAGGAGACCATGGAATTAGGATCTAATAAAGTTTTGTTCTCTTTGTGAAAGACCCTTAGAGGTGGCAGGTAGAAGTAGAAAATAAATAGATTTTAGCAAATTGGGATATAGAGGGAGCATGAATTAATGTGGTGATATTAAAGGAGAGGGATTGTAACATATGTTAGAAATAATTCATGCTATTAAAGAAATGTATTTTATGAAGATTGTAAAATCCGAATGTGTCTCTGACCACATACGGCCTAAGAGCAGATGTCTATTCAGATTCTAAGGATTCCTGGACATGGCTAAGATAACGATCGATCGACACTTTACCTTAGGAATAGACACTTCCAGGACAATGATCACCGGTATCTTGAGTCATCAGAAACCGCCTAAGAGTGATCATCGTCCGGCAGATTACATCAATCAAGATAGCCAGTGATGCCAGAGTTGAATATATTTGAATATATGTCTTCTCCGGAGCCCATCAATGCTGACTATCCACGTGGAGATGATCTTCGTCCAGCTCTGCACACTGAAAGAAACAGCGATGAATGTGAAGAGTTACAAATTAAATTGGGACTCCTTCGCCTCGGGCACAATAAACTGTATAAAACCTCGTTGCTAGAAGCGACTTGCATGAACAGGGAGGGTTCCAATGTGATAGAGGTCGGATCCAGGTTCACCCAGTGCCGTTCCCGGGCACGACGCTGTCTCTTTGGCTGTGGTGGCTTCGAAGTCCCTATTGAAATAAACAGGGCCAGGAGACTTCTTCTCCTTTTTAATGCCTTTATTAAAAGTGATCAGCTCAGGATTGGGCGGCTCGGCAGGGCTGCAGTCCCCGTCGCGTCTCCCAGGGCGACTCAGAGGAAGAGGACATGTGCAGCTCTGTCCGCTAGGGGCAGAGCCGGGGGATCCAGTCCTCGTGGGAGCCATTAGGGCGTGATGTCCCTGTCAGATCTTACTTTCTCAGTGCGGTCCCCCTCAGTCTCGGCGCTGGGGACGACTCCCATGGTCAGGGTGAGAGGGACTCCGCATCTCTGCAGGCTCAGCACTTGGCTCCTCACGTCTGGACATCACTTTAGTCTCTCAATTCTTAGGTGGCTCATTGTTTTTAGGGTTTTCTCGTTGCATTTTGGAGTCGAGGTCTCAAAGCATGCTGGTCTTTGGAGTCACTTTGCATAACCCCCCCCACCCTCTCAGGTGTCTTCCCTATGTTGGAAGAGAGCACTGCCTCGGGGAAGGGCCATCACCCCACCCAGCCAGGGCTTTTACTAATACAAAAGAGGAGATAAGCTACAACGACCCGTGATTACAATAACAAAGCACGAAGAATCCTGGCAGAAACAGAGATCTGGCTGCGTCCCTGTAACTCTTTCTCACAAAAAAAATATTAACCGAATTTTTGTTCATAACACATATTTTGGTCATGCAGAAAGATAAATAAATCTTTTCACATTTTTTTAATAATTTGGCTCACGATTGATCATTTATAACACAGCCCTGCCTCCTCGCAGTTCCAGCTACAGCTGTGGAGTTTCTGCCACCTCTTTCATGCTACCCTGGGAAAGCCCGCCCTGCCGTTCCAGCTGCTGCTCCAAAGTTCCTGTTGCAGCCCATTGTCCCCATTCAGCCCATATGTTATTGACCTCGTTGTCTTCGAGTTTGCACCGGAGTGACCCCTGCAGCCGCGGGGGAATCATCACACTTGCCTTACCCACTGAGGTCCTGTCAGTGGCCCTTCCGGCTGTGATCATAACTACACCAAATGGGAAATTGCTCAAAGAGAGGGAAGAGCCTGCTTATTGGGTTTTTCTGGCTTATTCTTTCTTTTGTTTATTATTGCTACCACTGTTTGTTGTTCATCTGCCTTATTATACATATTAGTAAAGAACTGGTATTCCTTGTCTCATATCTTTGCCTGATAGCCCCTTAATGTCAAAATTTTAAGAATTCAGAGAGAAGGGGGTCATATTTACCATTCCAAGGGAGGCTCCTGCCTTCCTTAGCAGACACCTGTCTTTCAGAGCAAAGACAAGGTCTGTTCGAGCCTGGTAGCTGATAGCCCCAGGGCTGTGGTCTCCACCCTGAAGGTGATAAGCTTGATTCCTCTGTAAATTCATTCTTTTCCCAGCCCAGACTTGAGTCACTTTATCTTATCTGCATCAGTGTGCAGTGCAGGGCCCCATTCAGGGTGTGGTGGTCTTCAGCTTCTGTTTTTATACAGTTTCGCTATAATAGACAGAAGTCCTTCATGAAGCTGTTTAAGCCATACATTTTAACATTTCAGTCTCCAACAGATGTCTAATTTGGGACTAGGAGTGATACCAAAAGGGTTAGTTCAATTTCTACCATGTCTGTGAAATTTTAGCAGAGAATCAAGGCACACTGAATCTGCTTTCCCAGCAAGGAGGGTGGGAAGATAAGGGGAGGCATCTGGCTCAGGAATGCAGGCACTGGCAAAACAAAGACTGAATCTGGGAACTTGGGAAGGGTTTTATGGTAATGGGTGTGATAGATGAGTAATGCCATGGTTGACTGTAATAAATGTTATGAAATAATTCGTACTTAAAGAGAGAATGTATTTTATAAGATTGTAAAATCCAAACATGTCTCTGACCTCAAGAAGCCCAGAGACAGATGTCTACTTCGGATTGTCAAAATTCCTGAAGGCAGCAGGAGAACAATACCCCCATTTACCCAGGAATAGATGTGGCCAGCACAATGATCGTTGTCCTCCTGAGTAATCAGGAGACACCCAAGGGTGATCATCACTTGATGAACTCCCAGAAAGTTACATCTGAATACGTGACTTCCCCTGACACGATCAGTGCCTGCCACTACTCAGGAAACAGCGATTGTCCAGCCCTGCACAGTGAAAGAAACTTTCATGCATATGCAGGGTTACAAAAAAAATCGCAGAATCACAGAATCACAGAAATTCTAGGTTGGAAGAGACCTTTAAGATCATCCAGTCCAATCCATGTTCTAACACCTCAACTAGATCATGGCACCAAGTGCCACATCCAGTCTTGTTTTAAACACATCGAGGGATGGTGACTCTACCACCTCCCTGGGTAGATGATTCCAGTATTTGACCACTCTTTCTGTAAAATACTTCCTCCTTAATTCTAGCCTGTATCTCCCTTGGCGCAGCTCGAGACTGTGTCCTCTTGTTCTGTCTGTTGTTGCCCGGAGAAAGAGACCGACCCCCAGCTCACCACAGCCACCCTTCAGGAAGTTGAAGAGAGTGATAAGGTCACCCCTGAGTCTCCTTTTCTCCAGGCTGAACAACCCCAGCTCCTTCAGTCGTTTTTCATATGGCTTGTGCTCCAAGCCCATCATCAGCCTCGTTGCTCTCCTTTGGACACGCTCAAGCATCTCAACGTCCCTCCTAAAGTGAGGGGCCCAGAACTGGGTGCAATACTCCAGGTAAGGCCTCACCAGTGCTGAGTACAGCAGAAGAATGACCTCCCTGCTCCTGCTGGCCACACCGTTCCTGATACTGGCCAGGATGCCATTGGCCTTCTTGGCCACCTGGGCACACTGCTGGCTCATGTTCAGCCGACTGTCAACCAGCACCCCCAGGTCCCTTTCCACCTGAGCACTGTCCAGCCACACCGTTCCTAGCTTATATCATTGCAGGGGGTTATTGTGGCCAAAGTGCAGGACTCGGCACTCGGACTTATTGAACTTCATCCCATTAGATTCTGCCCATCCATCCAACCGTTCCAAGTCCCTCTGCAAAGCCCTCTGTCCCTCTAACAGATCAACACACGTTCCCAGCTTAGTGTCATCTGCAAATTTGCTAATAAAGGACTCTAAACCCTCATCCATGTCATCAATAAAAATATTAAACAGAACTGGCCCCAGCACAGATCCCTGAGAGACACCACTGGTGACTGGCCGCCAGCTGGATGCAGCACCATTCACCACCACTCTCTGGGCCCGGCCATGCAGCCAGTTCCTAACCCAGCAAAGAGTGCTCCTGTCCAAGCCACGGGCTGCCAGCTTGCCTAGGAGAATGCTGTGGGAGACAGTGTCAAAGGCCTTGCTGAAATCCAAGTAAACAACATCTACAGCCTTCCCTGCATCCACTAGGCGGGTTACCTGGTCATAAAAGGTGACCAGGTTGGTCAAACATGACCTACCCCTCCTAAACCCATGCTGGCTGGGTCTGATACCCTGGCCATCTTGTAAATTTTGCGTGATGGCGCTTAATATAAACTGTTCCATTATTTTGCCAGGTACTGAGGTCAGGCTGACTGGTCTATAATTACCAGGATCTTCCTTTGCATCTTTTTTGTGAATGGGTATCACATTGGCCAGCTTCCAGTCATCCGGAACCTCACCAGTGAGCCATGACTGTTGGTAAATGATGGAGAGTGGCTTTGCAAGCTCGTTTGCCAGCTCTCTCATTACCCTGGGGTGGATCCCGTCTGGTCCCATAGATTTATGAATATCCAAGCATTTCAGTAGTTCTATGACTGCCTCCTCTTGGATAATGGGGGGACCATTCTGCTCCCTGTCACCATCAACCAGCCCAAGCGGGCAGGTGTCTTGAGGGCAAGTCATCTTCCCACTAAAAACTGAGGCAAAATAGGCATTAAGCACTTCTGCCTTTTCCTCATCTTCAGATACTAAGTTCACTCCTTTGTCCAATAAAGAACAAAGGCTGGTCTTACCTTTCCTTCTACCATTAATGTATTTGTAAAAACATTTTTTATTATCCTTTACAGAAGTTGCCATTCTAAGTTCAAACTGAGCTTTGGCCTCCCTAATTTTTTTTTCTGCATGCTCTAGCAGCCTTCTTGAATACTTCCTTAGAGAACTGACCCTTCTTCCAATGCTGATACGTCCTCTTTTTATTCTTAAGTTCCTCCAAAATCTCCTTGCCCAGCCAGGCTGGACATTTACCCCGTTGACGGATCTTTCGGCACACAGGGATGGTCTGTTCCTGTGCCCTCATGATCTCTGTTTTGAGGTATGCCCACCCTTCCTGAATTCCTTTGTTTTTTAGGACTGCTTCCCAAGGGACACTCTGAATAAGTCTCCTAAACAGGCCAAAGTCTGCCCTCCAGAAGTCCAATGCAAGAGTTTTACTGGTGCTCTTCCTGACTTCACCAAATATTGAGAACTCTATTATTTCGTGATCACTCTGCCCCAAGCGACCTCCAACCACCACATCTCCCACCAGCCCATCTCTGTTTGCAAACAGCAGATCTAACATAGTCCCTCCCCTGGTGGGTTCACCCACCAGCTGCAACAAAAAGTTGTCCTCCATACATTCTAAGAATTCCCTGAACTGCCTCTTTATTGCTGTATTAAGTTCCCAGCAGATGTCTGGTAGGTTGAAGTCACCCACAAGAACAAGGGCTGATGATCTTGAAACATTACCTAGCTGCTTATAGAATAAGTGATCTACCTCTTCTTCCTGGTTGGGTGGACGATAACAGACTCCCAGTATGGTGTCAGCCTTGTTGGCCTTCCCCTTTATTCTTACCCATAGACATTCAACTCCATCTTCCTTAGTTTCAATTTCGATGGCATCAAAAGTTTGCTTAATATAAAGGGCCACCCCTCCACCTCTTCTTCCTTTCCTGTCTCTCCTGAAGAGCTTGTATCCATCCAGTGCAGTACTCCAGTTATGTGAGTCGTCCCACCATGTTTCCGTGATGGCAACTACATCACAGCTCTGCAGTTGCACCATGGCCTCCAGCTCTTCTTGTTTGTTGCCCAAGCTGCGTGCATTGGTATACATGCACCTCATCTGGGCTACTGACTTCACCCCTAACTCAGCCTTGCAAATCTTGGGCCTGTTTCCATATAGCTCAGCTGGTTCCCCTTCCCCCTTCAAACTTAGTTTAAAGCTCTCTCAATGAGGTCTGCCAGTTCATGAGCTAAAAACCTTTTGCCCTTAACAGAGAGATGTACCCCATCTGGTTCCAGCAGAGAAGATGCTGTAAAAGTTTCCCCATGATCAAAGAATCCAAAATTTTGCCGATGACACCAACCCTTAAGCCACTTGTTGATGGTGCGGATTCTTCTGTTTCTTTCATAATTTTCCTTCGCCACCAAAGGGACTGAGCAGAACACTACCTGTGCTCCTGCCCTATCAACTACCTGACCCAGTACCCTGAAGTCCTTTCTAATTGCCTTGACACTCCTCTTCTCAATCTCATCACTGCCAGCCTGCAGTATCAGCAGTGGGTAATAATCAGAGGGCTGAATCAGCCCAGGAAGTCTCTCAATGATATTTTGTACACAGGCCCCAGGGAGGCAACAGACTTCCCTGTGGGATGGGTCTGGTAGACATATGGGGCCCTCAGTTCCCTTCAGGAGGGAATCACCTACTACGATTACCCTTCTTTTCTTCTTGATGCTAGAGGTAGTGATCCGTCTTGCAGATGAATCATAATTGGGGGGGTTCACTGGGCAGGCAATTCTCTCCTAAATCATCTAGTTGGGTCTCTCTATCCAGGATCTCATACCTATTCTGAAGTGGTACTTGGCTGGATGATGGGGAGGGAGAGGACTTTTTGATATTACTGTTGCCCGATTGATAAAGGCCACAAAACTCGGATAAGTTTTGTGCGGTGCTTTATTGAAGGGCCCGGGGGCCTGCCGACTAGCGTCCCCAAATCAGAGCCCCAGATTTCACGTATGGGTGTTTTCCTTTTATATACATGCAATTCATAACAAAGTCTCCAAGAAACAGTGCCCCTTTGCCAAGCGACGGACCCCTGTAATACATTCCCTAGTTCACAAGCAAAATCATAAATCTTCTGCTTGTCCTATTGTATGCTGCCCCCAAACCGGTTAGTCTTCTTTACTCTCCTACCCTGGTTTAATGTTTATCTAAGTTCCTAAGACTACCTGCTAAGTTACCCACACATAATATCAACGGCTACAAAACTATTTTTAACAAACCAATTCACACACACAACTCATAACTAAACTATAATAAAACATTTTGCTAAATTTCATTTCTTTTTCCAACATTTCCCCCCTTTTGAGCATCCTTCAGTCCTGCTGCAAGGATGCTCAGTCAACAGTATTGACAGTAACATCCTCATAACGAGGTGGGGGATGTTCTTCATTCTGCCGCCCGCGGGTCATCGCCTTCAGCAACCGGAGAGATCGCTTCTTTTCCTTTTTGATCACACCTAAAAGGCATCTATATACAATCCATATAGTCACCAAAAATACTAAAAACATTAGTACATACTCTATAGCAGAAGTAATCCAGCCAGACAGGTGAAGCCCCAAAGAATCAAATACTGCTCCTATCCAATTATGCTGTGCTTCCTTTTCAATTTCCTTGGTTTTTGTTTCCACTTCTGCCAATTGAGAAATATCTTTCTCCACTTCAAGTGTAACATTTGGAATGTGTACACAGTAATGATCTATTCTCCTACTCAGGTAACCACAAACTCCATGTTCTTTTAACAGTAGCAAATCGAATGCCATTCTGTTTTGTAAGGTCATTCTTGATGTAGCTTGCAATTGCAAATTTAGATCTTTAAATCCCTTCTTAGTAGCTGCTGCCAATCTTTCTGTCTGTCCTAACAAGTTGTTGAGCATTTCCCTATTTCGATATGTCGCTATCGGAGGGAATAATGACTCTAATATCCACCCAAATTGTACCCCTGCGCCAGGTTCATGCCACTGCTCCTCTAGGGATTCTTCCCTCTTTTTGAGTCCTTTCCTTTGGATCAATCTATTCTGTTTCCAGTATGGACACAATGTGGGAACCCCTAGGGTGATTTGTGTTACTGATCCATCTAGAGGTAAATGTGTGGTCCAATGTCCGTGTCCCAACTCCCAGACTAGATTTCCAGGACTGTGCACAGTAGTATATCTGCAATCTATAGGTCCATCCATGGACTCTCTGCTAACCGTGTGATTATACCCCCTACACTCGCATCCCCATTTTAATGCCATTTTCACCGGTACCAATCCAATTCGGTCTTCCGGTGTATCACATGTAAAAACCTCAGTACAATTCCAATCCTCTTTCTGCGGTCTGAACTCTCAGGAAGATGTAGATGTGATGATGGCTCTATAATGTGACTGATTCTTTACCCCTGACCATTGGATGCACCATTGTACTTCCCCAAGGTAATTATAGTGTTCCAAAACACTGGGTCCCCACAATGTCTTCCAACATTTCCAGGTGTCAAAATTCTGTGTGATATTCTGACAACTCATCTCATTTTGGTGGGATTTTGTTTTTATTCATACTGTATTGCATGGCTCATCTATTGGAGTTGCAATCAAACACCTCCTGGTATTTTGAATCCAACCATAATGATTGGGTTTCATTTCACATTCCTCTTTAGTCATAGCCCGAATGGTCATACACAAATCCCTCCATACCTCTACTGGTTTGGGAACTGACTGGCAAGACCAGGAAACATTCTTGAATGATTCAGGCATTTTGGTTACCGGTATTATTCCCCAGGGAATTGGTTCACCTGCAGCCTGTGGTAATGGCAGACAAGATGTTATTTTAGTCACGTTCTGCATGATCCCAAAATATCTAATTAATCCTACCACTAGGTTTTCCTGCTTAGCATTTTGTTCTATTGTATCATTAGCCTCCCGTCTACTCCTTCTACCGTGTCTCTGTGAGGATGACATCATTCTGTCATGCCTCCACCATGCATTTCCTATTCTAGGATTAGTGACATTCAACCACCCACAACCTTTGCCTCCCTTCTCCCACCAGCTGGTCCCATCCTCTATTCTGTCCCAGGTCAGTTCCCTATTTTGCTTCCACCCAGCATGATCCCCTGTCCATGGCAAAACCCTCATACTCACTCTTTTGTAATCAAAACTATCCCGTATTTTGACCAAGCATGTATATTCTCCCGTATCGTTTGTGGTTACCTTAGTAAGATTCAGTACCGTGTTTCCTTGTTGTTTATCCTGATCCCAACCGACTCCTATCTTGCCTCAGCTTCTTTCAGCCCCCCGTTGCATATTGCAATAACTTCACCGGCCTCAACTTTCTGGCTGTGAAATATAACACAAGTTAATTGAACATCCATCCCTTCCATGGCTGTAACCTT
The DNA here is from genome assembly GCF_047830755.1 of Zonotrichia albicollis. Classification (NCBI taxonomy): domain Eukaryota; kingdom Metazoa; phylum Chordata; class Aves; order Passeriformes; family Passerellidae; genus Zonotrichia; species Zonotrichia albicollis. Next base: position 17,286,544 of record NC_133859.1, on the reverse strand, counting down.
TGTTTCTTTAACCTGTACTAAAATAGACCCTTGAACGGGTACCAGTCTCATGATTACTAGCAGCAATATAATTAAGAAGGCGGCTTTGCGCGGAAGATCATCCGGGTTGGAGACACTATCTGGGTTTCCCATTGGAACGGTGCCTTCTTTACCCTGGTGTAATGGATCCAAGCATCCATCCCCTGGACCTTCACCGCCGTGTAGGTCGTCATCATCACCTGGTGGGGGCCGCTCCATGATTCCCGTAGCGGACCCGTAATCCACTTCTTGACGTACACCTGCTCCCCAGGCTGAATGTCATGGACAGAGTTCTCCAGCGTGAGCAGTTTATTCCACTGTAACGTATTTCTTAAAGAATTCAAAATCTTATTAAGTGACATAACATACTCTGCAATTGCCTGATCCCCACTCACATGTACCTCCCCTTTTAATACAGTTGCATGATATGGTTTGCCATATAGTATCTCATATGGACTTACGCTTACCTTTTCCCTTGGTTTAATTCGAATCCTGAGTAGGGCCAAAGGCAAAGCCTGAGGCCAGTGCAGTTTAGCTTCCTGACAAATCTTTTTGATTTGTCCTTTCAGAGTTTGATTCATCCTTTCCACCTGCCCACTAGACTGAGGTCTCCAGGGAGTATGCAAATTCCAGGTTATATCTAACATCCGTGCTAATTCCTGCACTACCCCGGCTATAAAATGCGGACCCCTATCTGACGACAATCCTAAGGGTACTCCAAATCTTGGTATTATTTCTTTTAACAAGGTTTTTATCACCTCCTTAGCCTGATTAGTTCCACACGGAAAAGCTTCTGGCCACCCTGAAAATGTACATACGTACACTAACACGTATCTGTATCCCTGTGCCCTAGGCAATTCAGAAAAATCAACTTGCCAGTAATCTCCCGGTTGTGGCCCGATTTGCAACTTTCCCATTTATATTTGTCTCCTAACTACTGGATTATTTTTCAAACATACCGGGCACAATGCATTAACTCTTTTTGCCATTGTTAACATCTGATTAGAGATTATCTCATTCTTCAAAAATTTTACCAATGCTTCTGCCCCCCAATGGCATTTATTATGTTCTGATTCCAAAATAAATTTCATTATGCGAGTAGGTACCACTATTTGTCCCATTGGTGTAACATACCACCCGAGTTGATTCCTCTGTGCCCCTAGCAAGTTTATTAGTTTTCCATCTTCTATTGAATATTTGGGCTCCTGATTCAGGTATGGGGTAGCCAGATTTGTTCTTACCGGTACCAATGCCATTTGAGTCCATACTTCCCGTGCCACTTGCCGTGCTGTAACATCAGCAAATCGATTTCCTCTGTAAACTTCTCCTTCCGCATTCTGATGTCCTTTAACATGCATTACTGCAACTGCTTTGGGACTATGTACCGCATCCAGTAGCTGTAGCACTTCCTCCCGGTGCTTGATGTTGGTTCCCTGTGAATTCAAAAGCCCCCTTTCTTTCCATAACGCCCCATGTACATGGACCACACCAAAGGCATATTTAGAATCTGTCCAGATATTAACCCTTTTGTCCTTGCTCAAGTACAGGGCTCTGGTGAGTCCAATCACCTCTGCCTTCTGGGCCGAAGTTCCAGGTAACAAAGCCTTTGCTTCTATTACCTGATCCAACGTTACCACTGCATACCCAGCATAGCGAGTCCCATTCTCGACAAAACTGGATCCATCAGTGTATAGTTCCCATTCAGGGTCTTCCAATGGTTCATCCTTTAGGTTGGGTCTGCTGGCATACACTTGTTCAGTTACCTCCACACAATCGTGCACCAGTCCCCCAGCCTCCTTGTCACTGCGTAAAAACTCTGCTGGATTAACATGGTTAGTAGTCTTTATTTCAATATCATCCTGCTCTCTCAGGATAGCCTGGTATTGCAACATTCGACTTGATGATAGCCAGTGACCCCCCTTTTGCTCCAAAACAGCCATGACCATATGGGGAACAAACACTTTCATTTTTGCCCCCAAAGTCAATTTCCGGGCCTCTTGAATAAGGATTATTGTTGCCGCCACGGCTCGTAAACACGAGGGCCACCCGGAACTTAGCGAATCCAGTTGTTTAGAGAAGTATCCTACTGGCCTCTTCCATGATCCCACCTTCTGGGTGAGGACCCCCAATGCCAGTTTTTGCCTCTCATTCACATACAACTGGAATTCCTTGGTCAGGTCAGGGAGTCCTAGGGCTGGGGCCTCTTGTAGTGCCTGTTTCAATTCCTGGAAGGCCTTCTTTTGTTGTGTTGTCCATTCCAACCGATGCTGCTTCAAGGCCTCATACAGTGGCTTGGCTAGGAGACCGAAATTCATGATCCACAGTCGACACCATCCCACCATTCCTAGAAAAGATCTCAATTCCTGATGGTTACGAGGCAAAGGAATAGCACATATTGCCTCTATTCGGTTCACTCCCAAACGTCTCTGCCCTTGTGTGATCTCACAACCGAGATAAATAAGGCTATTTTTGATCAATTGAGCCTTTTCCTTAGAGACCCTATACCCTGCTTGGCCAAGCATATTGAGTAATTTAATTGTTAATTCCACACACATGTCCCTTTCCTTAGTGGCCAGAAAAATGTCGTCCACGTACTGCAGGACTACATACAAGGATGGAGATATTGTTACCTGGGTTGTCTTCCATTTCTCCAGCTCCTTGACCAGCTGATTTCCAAAAATAGTAGGGCTGAGCTTAAATCCTTGTGGGAGTCTTGTCCACGTAAGCTGCCTCTTTCTCCCAAAATCAGGACTCTCCCACTCGAAGGCAAAATATTTCCTACTCTCTACTGCCAGTGGGATGCAGAAGAAGGCATCTTCAAGATCAATCACAGAGAACCATTTAAACTCCTCCGATACAGATGTTAACAACGTGTAAGGATTAGCAACAACTGGATGTATGTCTTTCACTAGTTCATTAATAGCTCTCAAGTCCTGTACCAAATGATATTTACCATTAGGCTTTTTCACTGGAAAAATTGGAGTATTATACTCCGATTCACATTCCTGTAATAGTCCTTGAACCAAAAATTGTTTAATTAACGGGGCTACTCCCCTCCTTGCCTCAAGCTTCAAGGGGTATTTCTTTACCCTCACTGGTCGGGCCCCTTCCTTTAGTTCCACCTTTACTGGCTGGGCAGCTTTAGATTTTCCGGGGACCCCTGACTCCCACACCCAGGGTACTACAGCCTGCTCAATTTCTTCTGGAATAGGAGAGGCATCCACTTCCTTAATCACAAAAATGCCCGCTATTTTTTCCTCAGGTATCTCCAATTTCACCCTTCCCCCTTCAAATATTATTTTCACATTAAGTCGGGACAATAGGTCTCTGCCAAGAAGGGGTGTGGGGCAATTTGGCATATACAAAAATTGATGATCTAATTCCTTCCCCCCAAACCTAAGATTTAAAGGTTGTAAAAATGGTTGTTCCTCTAGCTTCCCCGTTGCCCCCACCACCTGTACCGTTGTGTCACTCAAAGGTCCCAATAGTCTATTAAGTACAGAATATGTAGCTCCAGTGTCTACCATAAATTCCTGACCTTTCCCATTTATCTCTAAAACTACCCTCAGACCCCTGTCTAGTCAGCTCCGATTTTGATAGTTTCCCAAAACTAGTGCTTGAGTGGCCTCTGCTGGTCCTCCCGTAAATCCTCCCACAGGAGTATTCCCTATTAATCCCATGTTACCCCCTCTAACTGGGCATTCATTTTTCCAGTGCCCCAATTGTCGGCAAAATGCACACTGGTTTGGATCCAACCTCCCCGTGTTAGGTGCAAACCCAAATCCTCCCCGACCTCTCATCATCCCCCTCTGTCCACGATTAGCTCCTCCCCGACCTCATCCCCTAATGAATTTTCCTCCTGCCCCTGTCTGTTGCATTACAGCCAGAATACTAGCTTGTTGTCTTTTTGCAGTTTCTTTTTCCCTGTTGTTGTTACCTTCCACGCTACCTCCAACATTTTATCCAAATTCCGAGTGTCCTCCCCTTCCAGCTTTTGTAACTTTTTCCTAATATCCTCTTGTGATTGCCCCAAAAACAATAATGCCAATTGAAGTTTCCCTGATTGATCTTCTACCTCTAAATTAGTAAACTTCCGAGCCATATCTTTTAATCGTTCCAAAAAGGCAGACGGAGATTCGTTCTTGTCCTGCTTAACCGAATACAACTTAGACCAATTCATAGTCTTAGGTATTCCTGTTCTAATTCCTTCCACCAACAATTCCTGATATCATTTTACAGCCCTTATTCCTCCCGTAGAGTTTGGATCCCACCTGGGTTCCTCACTTGGTACCAACTCATCAACGGTTTCATTTAGTTGTCGCAACCGAATCGCCTCACGAGCCTTTTCTCTCATGGCTTTAATAACCATTTCCTTTTCCGTGGAATCCATTATAGTATCTAATAATACCTGTAAATCATTCCAGTCCGGATTCTGAGTTTTTATCACCATTTAAACCACCCTTGCTACTCTTTCAGGATCCTCCCGATAACTCCCAGCCAATTGTTTCCATATTACCAAGTCCCCTGGAGAGAAAGGCACCTTTATAAGTATCCTTTCTCCCTGTGGTCCCACAGCTTCCCTTAACGGCGCAATTAACTGTGGCCCCTTCCGCCCCTTCCTTCCTTGGCGAGTCCGCTCTGCTAACGGAGTTCTTTTAACACTCTCATTCTTTTCACCATCACTATCACTCTCACTAGATCCCATTTTTATAGTTATGTCAGCAGGGGGAGCAAGAGGTACATTAGGAACAACTGGAACCCTCGGAGGTGCTACACAATAGGACAAATCTTCCTCAGTCGGGGGATACAAATCACGCTCCTTTCTTTCTTTACATCCAACACACCCTCTCTCATCATTTAACTCTAAAACCAAAATACCACACTCCTTTTGCCATTCTTCTTTCCGATATAAAATGAAAAACAAATCTAAATATGGTATTTCATCCCATTTCTCATTCCTTCTTAAAAATTGCATCAAAGATTCCATTATCCCCAATTCCAGTGTACCATTCACCGGCCATCCCGCTTCCCCAATCTCATATTCAGGCCACCAACGATTACAATAATCTATCATTTTGCTCTTATCTAATTCTTGAGAATATCCTTCACCTTTCCATTGTTTCAATATACATCCTAATGGCGTATTTCCAGGTATTTTACCATTAGCCTGCACTAAGGTTTTAAAAGTTTTAAAAGACATCATATTACAGCCTTTAATTCCACCTTTAGTTCCAATAAACCAATATACCTTCTCGCCGTCCTTCCCCAAGAAAAAACAATAGGAGGCGAGTTCCGGACCTGCGTACTTAGACGTCTTATGGCCGGAGCCTAGGCTTTTTTTCCATTAACCACCAAATCCAAATCCAATTGTCACCTTTTTTCAATATAAAGCACCTTCGGGCTTACCTTATGCAGTCGTCCGACAGGCGCGGGGGTTGGGCACGACCGATGACTCCTCCGAGAAATGCTCAGCACCGGCTTGGAGTAGATCGAGACGCGAGCCGCCCCGGCTACCTTCGGAGTCCTGCCGCGGTCACCAGAAAACTGTTGCCCGATTGATAAAGGCCACAAAACTCGGATAAGTTTTGTGCGGTGCTTTATTGAAGGGCCCGGGGGCCTGCGGACTAGCGTCCCCAAATCAGAGCCCCAAATTTCACGTATGGGTGTTTTCCTTTTATATACATGCAATTCATAACAAAGTCTCCAAGAAACAGTGCCCCTTTGCCAAGCGACGGACCCTTGTAATACATTCCCTAGTTCACAAGCAAAATCATAAATCTTCTGCTTGTCCTATTGTATGGTGCCCCCAAACCGGTTGGTCTTCTTTACTCTCCTACCCTGGTTTAATGTTTATCTAAGTTCCTAAGACTACCTGCTAAGTTACCCACACATAATATCAACGGCTACAAAACTATTTTTAACAAACCAATTCACACACACAACTCATAACTAAACTATAATAAAACATTTTGCTAAATTTCATTTCTTTTTCCAACATTACCTCCCCGAATGGGGACTCGTTTCCACTCCTCTTCATCTACCAGGTGCTCTTCTGTTACCTGAGAGCAGGAGGCATATAAGTCCTCAGTCTCTTGGTCAGAAGCCTCCCTCAAAGATGGTAGGGCTGAACTCCACCAGTCTATTTCCCTTTCACTTTCCCTGATACTCCTTAACCTTTCGACTTCCTCCCTATGCTCAGCCACCAGTGAAAGGAGGTCATTCACTTGTTCACAGCGCAGGCAGGACTCCTCCACAACACTCCCTGATGCCACCGATAAGCTCAAACACTCTGGACGTGGATGGGTCTGTACAGACACATCCTTTTTGGAGGGCCCGACTTGGTCACTTATACCAGCCACAGCTTTTGACCGTGTAGAAACCATTACTGACAAACACCTCAAAAATAACCAGGCAGCAGAAAGACCTCAAACAATACAGAGCACTCCTTACTAGCAAGAAAGCTGACAACCCTGCCTGCTTGACCTGCCTGCGCATACTGCCTTGTATACTCCCCAGAGACTCACCACACCCCTGTTTCCCCGCTCCTGTTCACCGCGCTCCGGGCTCCGGGTCACTGCGCTCCCCAGACACATCTTATAATCAGCCACTCAGCAGCAACTGAGGAAGCTCCACCCTCTGCTCCTCTCTGACTCACAATGCAATTGGCACACTTGCTCAACTATCTATTATATGCTTCAGCCACTCAGCAGCAACAAGCAGCAGCAAATCGGGGTGCCTCTGCCTCAGGCATAAAAAACTGTATAAAATAGCCTCACTGGAAACAGCATTCGTGAACAGAGGGGGATCCGATGCAATAGAGGTCGGATCTAGGTTCACCCAGCGCCAATCCCGGGCTCGACACTGTCTCTTTGGCTGTGGATTTTTGAGGACCGTATTTTGGTTGCGAAAAATAAAATCTTTTGCATTTTGATAATTTGGCATTTCGATTGATCATTTATAACATTGACTCTCACAATTAAAAGGCAAATGTCATGTATCTATGTTAAGAGAAGTTTTATAGATTTATAGCTATGTTTTACCCCCCTTGCATTGTTATCAGGAGATGGCCTGGGTTTGGGACATTTGGGAGGGTCGGCTTGTTACTACGGCAACAGCTGACCTCCAATCAAGATTTAAGGAAGTAAACTGTACCCCTGGACAGTGAAGAAGAAGCCGATGGACAGAACTTTGGAAGGGGCTAAACAGTTCAAAGGCAAAACCTCCATTGTGTGGATGAGTACATGGTGGGAAAAATCCTTTGCTCCTGGTGCTGTAATATTTTCTTTATTCAGTCTTCTGTTGTATGTTTGTTAAGGTCTTAATAAACCTTTAAAATTTTTTGAGAGTATCATTTTTCACATGGACAAATTCTAATATCATGTAGTTACTGTATATAAGCAACACACTTGTAAAATCATGTGTGCACACAAGGTTAGGAGTCATCCCCCTTGCCACCTCAGGCCTGTAATAAATGATGCCCTTCTTAACACTAAATTGGTGTAAGAAGTCTTATTTGGGTGGTTTTGAGATTTGGTTACAGTTATTGCCAAACCAGCCAGGAGATCAACCTTTGATCCTTAGTGGATCTGTGGTAGACTGGCCTCCAGCCAGCACCAAGGAATTCTTGGGAGAGACCTTCCACTACGGACCATCAAGAGGCTCAGGTCAAGATCCCTGGGGTAAGTAAAGGTGTCATTTTAACAATGTAAATCTTATAAAATAAAGGGGTTAGAGTTCCCCTGTCTGGGGTTTGAGTCCTGAAGAAGTGCTGGGGGTTCATGTCCCTGGGAAGGGAAGAATTAGGAAGTTCAAGTCCCCTCTGGATTGTTACCTTAAATTTTAGCTTTCATATTTTTCAAATTCTTTACTGCCTTAGTGTGTGACTCTGAACTTCATATAAAGTGCTAGCAAGTTCTCTTCACAGTTGAGTTAGACAAAGCAATCCTTTTCCAGCCCGAGAACCAAGGACACCATTGCAGCTTTGAGCCCAAGAAGTATAAACAACAGCAAATTGAAGAGAGCAATCTGGGAGGATGGGACTTCATAACCTGAAGCTGTAATTGGACAATGAACCCCAATATGTAAATGGACCAAAACTTATAAAAGTGTGAAAACTCATGACACGCCGTCCATCTTGGGTGCAGCCACGTCTGGGCTATTGTACTGCCCAAGGTGTGTCTTTTGAAGGCCTTTTAATAAATACCTACTTTATTCCTTTAACACTGTCTAGCCTCTGTTCCAGGTAGCCTCTCAAGGCATCAGGATCAGGAAACTTAAAGCAGTTTCAAAAGAAAAGTGTTTTGTTAATTAGCCAATCAGGTGAAACGTATTGATTAACTGACCAATCAGGTCTATCTGTATTGGAACAATGTAAAAAAAGGAGAGTCCAAAGTAAAACTGCTGTGCTGTGCAAACCAGCCTTCTGGTGAATCTGTCGTTTCTTACTCAACAGCGACACTGGGAGCATGGAACTAAACCGCCATGTGATAGTCTACTAAATGGATGCTCTGCCTTTTATACCTCTAGCCCCTCCCAAGGTCTTGTCTGTCAACTCCTTCTTCGCCGTCCAGTGGTGGAGATCAATTTCTTACATCTTGATTGGATGTTGCGTGTTACCATAGTAACAAGCTGACCTGTGGAGAGCTTTGTTCAAACATGGCTCATAGAAAGAGGCCATGAAAATATACAGCTGATGGAAAAGTAAAAGGCAGCTGTAAGCAGTTAATTCTCAAGCCTGTTTCTCAGGCACTTTTCTGTAAACAGCACAGTTCTCAGGCTTGTTTTCTAAAAACAAGTAAATACCTTGTCCTTGGAAAGCAAAGTGACAAACATGGAGGCCTTGAGAACCGTTCATAACAGGATGAGAAAAAATAAGTCTTGGTCTCAATAACAAACCACAGGTATTGAAAAAAAAAGGAGGGGTTGGTGTGTAATCTGTCACCAATGATGAGCTCGGGTTTTGCAATATGTATGAACTTAATTAACACGGTTATAAAATGTGCATGCCGGATCAATAAATTGGAGTTCAATGTTGATCAAAGGATGGGTCGTCTCCCTTCGCTTTCTACACTGACCCTCCTCAAATGCCCCAACTACCAAGGCCATACTGTGACAACAATACAAGGGGGAGGGAAAGAGGACTATGGGAGGACATATTACAGTAACATAACTATATATCTACTGTTACCGGGCTTGCAAGGGTTTTTCAGGGGTGAAGAGAGAGGCGAGAATCTTGACCTCATGTTCAGAAGGCTTGATTTATTATTTTATGACATATATTACATTAAGACTATACTAAAAAGAATAGAGAGAAGAATTCTCAGAAGCTTGCTAAGCTAAGAATAGAAAATGAATGAATCAACAGAGGAGCTCTCTCTGATTCTGTCTCAGAGAGAGCTCGACCCCCGACTGGCCCCCAATTGTACACATCCAACATGGGCCAATCACAGGTGCATCTGCTGCACTCCACAGCAGCAGACAACCATTGTCTACACTCCTCCTCTGGGGCCCCAGCCCCCCAGAAGGAAAAATCCCAAAGAAAGGATTTTCATGAAAAGATGTTGGTGACATATCTACAAAACTTCTCTTAATGTATACATAATATTTACCCCTTAATTGTGAGAGCCAACCAACACATTACCCATCTATAACAATTGTAAAAGAGTGGGCAAACCGAAAATTGACTTTTTAATAGATACTGGAGCTACTGATTTAGCATTAAGTACAAACCAAGGAAAATTAAGGCAAGAAATGGTAAATGTTATTGGTGCATTAGGGAAAACAGAAAAAAGACTATTCTTTAATCCCATTAATTTTAAATTTGGCAAACGATGGATAACACACCAATTTTTGCATATGTCAGAGTGTCCAATTCTTCTTTTGGGAAGAGACCTGTTAAGGAAATTGGAGGCTCAGATTATATTTTAAGATGGAGAAATACAATTATTAGTACCTGAGACTAAAGCCATCAAGAGCAGAACTTTTATATTGCCAGGAATACCAGAACCAGACAATTCTAAAGGAATACTGGAAGCCATAGAAAATGCAATAACACCTTTGGTTTGGGCCAGAGGAACTCCAGGTCGTTCTGGACGAGCGCAGCCTGTAAGCATTACCCTAAAACCTGGATCAAAACTGGTAAGGCAGAAACAATGTCCTTTAAAACTACATGCTAGAAGAGGAATTGAGAGTCTAATAGAAAATTTCAGGGAATTTGGATTGTTGATTGTCTAGGTTTGAAAAGACAGGTGTCTGCTAAAGAAGGCAGGAGCCTCCCCTGAACTGGAAAATGTAAACCCCTTCCCTCTGAATTGTTATAATTTTGAAATTAAGGGGGGGTCTCAGGCAAAGGTATGGGAGCAGGAATATCAGTTATTTATTAGGAAAAAATTTAAATCAATAAAAAATTTAAACAATGCAGTAATACAAAACAACACTGTCAGAGTCAGAATACAATTTGACACCCTGTTGGTCAGGGTGTTGGCAGCAGGCTGATTAAAATGGTGGCTGCAGTCCTCCTGGAGTGACAGATGTGGTTCTGTTGAAGCAGTGATCCTGTTGAAGGGTGTTGTCTTTCTCTGAAGATCCAGTGCTGGTGTAGATGGGCCTGGTGTTCCTTGGAATCCAGAGGGAAAGGGCTGCTCCTCTGGACATCCAGTGGAAAAGGCTGCTGTGGTCTTCCAAATTCTCAGATTATATCCCAGTATGAATGCTTGGGTCCTCCCTCTGGGTGGAGCTTCTCACAATGGGATGATGTTGTTTTATCAGTCATGCAGTGGGACTCAATGGCCATTAACAGAAGATATCTCCCCAGAGGGAGGATGGGTTGTGGAAGAGATAAAGAAAACTGCCCTATTATCAAAAGAGAACTGTTCCATCAGATAGGAATAGAATATACACACCCATTTCCAACCTAAGACATTGATATAATGTAAATCAGAATATAACACTCCCATTTTGCTAGTTAAAAAGCCTGGGATGAACAAGTACAGGTTAGTACAGGAACAAGCAATTGATCAAAGAGTTCAGAATATTCTCCCTGTTGTAGCAAATCCTTATACTTTGTTAACAGCCCTTACGGAATATTACCAAAGCTTTGCAATGATAGATTTGAAGGATGCCTTCTTTTGCATACTGTTATGAACTGGTTTAAATACAGAAGAGCAAAGGAAACTGTCTGTGAATAAAACAGATTGAACCCAGAAATGTTTGAAATATACCCTAAAACTTGATTAAAACTAAATGATATTAGATGTTGATATTGTCCGGTTTTCGGCTGTTTGGATGGCCTGGAAAGGACCGGGGTGGCCTTGGGGCAGCCCGCGTTTCAAAGGAACAGAAGAGGCGTCAGTTCTTTTCTCGGTCTCTGTGTTTATTAATTGTTTATCTAAAAGATTTTCTTTCGGCCCGACAGAGGTCTGCTCAGCAGCCAGGCATGAGCACACTCCCCCCCCCCCTCCGGGCGGTCACCTATCTTTATACTCAAAGTTGCGTATACAATATTTATCATTTTTCCCCAATACCCTTCACCCTTATTGCCCAGTGCACTTTTAGTAACAACCAATCTCAAAGTGCCACCATCACCACAGAAGATGGAGGAGAAGAAGGAGAAGAAGAAGGACAGGACACGCCCCAATTCCTCCATCTTACTTCTCTAAACCCCCCTGTACAGAAATCCTAAACCCTGTGTCTCACTCTCTAATTAACTAATCCCTTCACCATTCACCCCGGTGAAATCCTCCTGTCCTCATACAGGTGTCGTCTCCTGTGTAGGATCAAAGTCCAGCCACCAGACACTTCTGGCAACATTCCAGGACTCCCGAGCCCCCCCAAGGGTGGTCTCGGTGACTCGGCACCTCAGTCCTGAGGTGCTGAGATCCCACAGATACCAAAAGATATTGATATATTTATTTTAATAGGAAAGGAAAGGAAAGGAAAGGAAAGGAAAGGAAAGGAAAGGAAAGGAAAGGAAAGGAAAGGAAAGGAAAGGAAAGGAAAGGAAAGGAAAGGAAAGGAAAGGAGGAAGGAAGGAAGGAAGGAAGGAAGGAAGGAAGGAAGGAAGGAAGGAAGGAAGGAAGGAAGGAAGGAAGGAAGGAAGGAAGGAAGGAAGGAAGGAAGGAAGGGTAGATTAGGTAGAAATATATCACACTTCTGTGGATCACAACATCGTCTCATTGTTTCCCTCCATCTGGTGTTCTTGGTGATGAGGGTCTCCCACTCCTAAAAGTATAGAATCCAGTGAATTATTATACATTTGTGCCAGGTGAGAATGCCCGGGTGCCTCCCCTCAGGAGGACAGGTTTGACACTGTCCCTTGCAACACTGTGGATCTGATGCATCATTTTGCATCACATGCAGTGCTCTGGTGCAGGGTCTGGTGATCCCTTTGGAGCAGGGGGAGCTTTGATGGACCATGACACCCCTTCTGCTGTCCTTTACATGGATGTTCCGTAGATGTGGCTTTCCCAGGGTGGGGGGGCCACAGCTGAGGTGGTCTTCACAGCGGAAGATGGGCAATTTACTGCCTCAGACCAGAGGCTTTTTTTACCACACACCCAAAACCTCTCCTCCTCCTCCCCCCTTTGGTGTAGGGGTCTGTTTGAACCTGACAGAAGGTAAGCCTGGGGCTGTGGTCTCCACCCTGAAGTGCTAGACTTGATCCTCCTGTGACTGTATTCTTCTCCCCCAGCCCAAACCTGAGTCACTTTATCTTATCTCTATCAACTTGCAGTCCAGGCCCTCAGTCAGGAGGCTCATGCAGGGTGTGGTGGTCTTCCATGCAGTTTTTGTTATACCGTTTTACTATAATAGGCAAAAGTCTCTAATGAAGATGTTTAAGCCATAAAGTATAACATTTCAGTCTCTGACACATACTTCTCAACAATCACAGTCAGAACATTTTTGCCTTTGAATGGGAAAATGCCCTAGCTGGCTGGAAGACTCAGCTTACCTGTGCTATATCACCACAAGGATTTTTTTACAAGTCCAACAATTTTGGGAATCAATTGGCAAAAGAATTAGAGAATTGGAAGAGGGACAATCCCGAAGAGCTGGTCCTGCAGTGTGTTGATGACCTCTTACTAGCAACTGAAACCAATGAAAAGTGCATGGAATAGACTATCAGCCTTCTAGATGCCCCAGGCCAAGAAGGCTACAAAGTATCTCGGGAAAAAGCTCAAATCATGAAGCAGCAGCTTACCTACCTAGGGTTTGAAATAATTCCAGGAGAGCAGAAATTGGGAATGGACAGAAAAGAGGCCATCTGGCAGGTTTCCCAAGCTGCGACTGCTGGAAATTTAAGAGCATTCTTGTGAGGGATGTTGTAGATTGTGGGTCTTGAATTATGGACTTATAGTCCTGATGTCTGCCCCTGCCATAGGACTTCCAGATTTAACAAAACTCTTTGAACTTTTTGTGCACGACCAACAGTACATTGCTCTTGGAGTTCTAGCTCAGAAGGTAGGAGACTTTGAGAGTCCTGTGGGGCACTTTCCAAAACAACTTTACAGTGTTAGCCAGGGACAGCCTGGATGGCCTGGATGTCTGCGAGCTGTAGCAAGAACTGTTCTCATCCAAGAGGCCAGGAAATTTACATTAGGAAAAAAGATAATAGTGTACACTCCACACACTGTAACCACTGTATTGCGCCAAAAAGGGGAGGCATTGGCTTTCCCTGAGCTGTATGCTGAAATTTCAGACTGTTCTAATGGAACAAGAAGATGCAGAGTTGAAAGTAACCACAGCAGTAAGTCCGGCCCAGTTTCTGAATACCCTGATGCAAGAAGAGCAGTTAACTCATGATTGCTTACAGATGATTGAACAAGTTTATGCAAGCTGACCAAGACCTACATGATGCACCCACTGAAGATCCAGAGATAGAGTTCTTTATAGACAGAATTAGCTTAATGCAAGATGGAAAACAAAGAGCCATCTATGCCATAGTCACTATGATCATGCTAATAGAAGCTGCATCGCTACCCACAGACACCTCAGCACAAAGGGCAGAGCTCAGAGAGCTTCAAAATGCCATGGAATTAACAGCAGGAAAATGAGTGTCACATATGTGTCACAATCCGCTTAACTACGGTGGAGTAAAGAGAGCTCTTTGTAAACTGCAAAAAGAACTTCAGGTTCAAATATTCCCTGAAATTAGATCAGAACTCAAACAGAGTTATATGTTGATATTGCGAAAAACACCAATCACTTGTTTTTAAAATTTTAAAAGTTTAATAGTAATAAAATGGTTATAAAAACAGTAATAAAATTAGAGTAATAAAAAATTGGACAATTAAGATTTAGGACAATACGAGACAATAAAAACAAAGAGTTACGGACGGTGGTCCAGGTACCTTTTTCTGGGCAAAATAAGCCTGAAAAAGGACACACTGTTAACAGAGGATTCACCCTTAAAAGCAGTAGCTTGTTGCATATTCAAACATTTCGGACATGATGCATAACTTCCATTCAAACACAGGAGTCTGTCTGGTCAGTGTCAACTTCTTCATCTTAATCCTAACGGCATCTTCAGGGCTGAGCAAGGCAGGAAGAAGTTAGTTTCTTCTGAAAAGAGAGCAATAAATTATTTTTCTCTGAAAAATTTAGGTGTCCTGTGGCTGCTATCTTGGTGTGAATACCTCATTCCTCTCTTTAAAAAAAAATCTTACATTGCATATTTTCTATTTTAACATTATGTTATACCCTAAACCTATATTTAACACACTACTTAAGAAAATTAATAGAGCATAACTTTCTAACATAACACATATAATATTTGTTATGAACAAAAATTCGGTTGATATTTTTTTTGTGAGAAAGAGTTACAGGGACGCAGCCAGATCTGTCTCTGCCAGGGTTCTTAGTGCTTTGTTATTGTAATACCGGGTCGTTAAGGCTTATCTCCTCTTTTGTATTAGTAAAAGGCCTGGCTGGGTGGGGTAGATGACCCTTCCCCGAGGCAGTGCGCTCTTCCAACATAGGGAAGACACCTGAGAGGGTGGGGGGGGTTATGCAAAGTGACTCCAAGACCAGAATGCTTTGTGAGACCACGACTCGAAACCCACAGAGAAAACCCCAAAAACAAGGAGCCAAATAAGAATTGAGAGACTAAAGTTGTGTCTGGACATGAAGAGCCAAGTGCTGAGCCTGCAGAGATGCGGAGTCCCTCTCGCCCTGAGCAGAGAGTCGTCCCAACGCCAGGACCAACCCCATGAGAAGTTCAAAGAACTAACATCTGACGGGGACATCACGCCCTAAAGGCTCCCACGAAGACTGGATCCCCCGGCTCTGCCCCTAGTGGACAGAGCTGCGCATATCCTCCTCCTCTGAGTCGCCCTGGGAGACGGGACGGGGACTGCAGCCCTGCCGAGCCGCCCAGTCCTGAGCTGATCACTTTTAATAAAGGCATTAAAAAGGAGAAGAAGTCTCCTGGCCCTGTTTATTTCAATATTCATTTGAATATTTGCGAAAAGCCAATCATAAAATACCCATTTTTCACAATACCAAAAAAAAAAGATATTTTCATTTTATTAACTTTATAAGAGGCAAAGAGAAAGAAATGAAAGTTGGGAAAAGCTAAGATTAATGTATGGGATGGTTTATCACCACACTGCTACTTTTCCTCTGAGACGATGTTGGGGGTTTAGTCTTCTTTTCTGTTCATTTCTTATCACCTAGGTAATTTCTTCCCATTGAGTTGCTGATGAGAGCTGATTGCTCGGTGCTTGGGATAAACAGGGAACTCTGTTTTCTTGGGAGTTTTCCCTGGGGGGGAAGGAGCTGGGCGCAGCTGCTGGCCCTCTCAGTTTTTTTCTTCTTCTTCTTCGGACCGAAGCAGCTGCTCTTGGGCAAAGGGAGTTTTCCACTGCTGCTGCTCGAGCCCGGACCAAAGTCCTATTTTATTTCCTAGATAGGAGGCACCAGGTCATCCAGGTGACTCCCCAGGTGGAAATAGAGGGGGTGGCCTTCTCCTGGGGGGGATTTTGAGCTGAAGGGAAGGGGGGTGGAGGAAGGAGGCAACAGCCAATGGGATACAAGTGAGGAGGGGCGAGGGGAGGGGCAAACCAGGAAGAGACCACCAACACTGACACTTAGGGGGGAAAGGGGAAGACCATGTGATGATAGGATACAAATAATGTGAACAGTGCAAATTACCAAACACCCAGTGCAACTAATGAAATAACTATTTAGTGAAATACAACACCCATCTTCTCGGGTGCCTGGGATCCTGAGCTCGGGTCTCCCTGCCCTGCTGGGAGCCCCTCACCCCCTGCCTGCCAAGACATCTTGCCAGCCCAGCTTGCTGCTTTCCGTGAGTCTTGCTATGGGTACCGGAGCCAGCTGCCCCAGGGGGTTGTGAAGCAATGCCTCTCTTCCATCCCTTCCACTCTTCGGACAAAACCACCATTACCACGTGCTCCCCGAGCCTGTGCCGGAGCACCCCCTGCGGCCACGTGGGGATCACCGCACCTGCCCTGCCCACTGGGAGCCTGCCAGAGCCCCTGCTGGCTGTGACCATAACTACACCAAAGGGGAAAGTGCCGCAGCCGAAAGGCTGTCACTGGGTTCTGGGTTCTGTTCATTGTTAATGCCATAGTCCATTGTTTGTTTGCTTTATTATACATACTAGTAAAAAACTGTTATTCCTATTCCCATATAGTTGCCTGAGAGCCCCTTGATTTCGAGATTCTCATCATTTGGTGGGAAAGGGTTTACATTCTCCATTCCAAGGGAGGGGTTGTTTTCTGCCTTCCCTAGCAGACACCTGTCTTGTAAACCAAGACAGATTTAGTGGGCAAAGTAGTTTTTGTCTTTTATTTTTCTCTGCTTCTTGAAGTAGCTTATCTGTTTTCCGGTCTTGGAGTTCAACAGCTTAACTGGAATGCAGTCCTACTTGTTTTCTGGAATGCAGATGCGGCATGGTTCCTTCAGCTGACTCCCATCCACTCCTGTTGCCCACACCAGAAGATGCAGGAATGGGAGGGTGGGGGTTTCACAACTCACACATGTATCACAGTAGTTTGCTGTTTTCTCCAGTGTGCTGGTTTGAAAGTAAACCAGTGGAAGAAATTAACTCCACACAAATACCTTGTGAGAGACTTCCAGTCAGAGTTGTGGCTGTCGTTGCATTAATCAAAGGGACAGGACCATGATCAGACTAAGAATGATTTATTGCTTAGATAACATCAGTCTCAAAGGCCATGAGATTTATAAGACAGCAAGCAGTCGGCCATAGCCTAAGATGGACCCAGGTCCTTCGTTACAAGGCAATATATAACTTTCTGACCTTTCTGACCCAATAGGCTGATGCCACAGAGTTTATTTTGCCACTCTGACCCATCAACTCTACTTCCTTCTACTGCAATGCAGATACTTCTGTCCAATGTGCTGCCACTAGACATACACACGTATACCTCCATTATAACATCCAAACTTTTAGCTTACTCTATACAATTATATTACTGCATTACTACACTATAAAACCATTAATCATCTTATACAATACAGTTTCTTACTTAAAGGATATTCTTACTTATAACTATAGAAGCATAAGTCTATGACCTCTCTATTCAATGTCAGTGTACCTTGCTCTAATGTTGCTATAGGATATGAAAGAACACAAGCTCACACCGCTGTTCTCAAGGTGAAGAAAAAAGGGAAGTTTAGTTTCTGACTCCAACATTTATAGTTTTCCAAAAGTGACAGCGGATTGGAGGGTGACAGTGCCACCTCTCCAATGACACTGGTCAAATCAACAGTCCATCAACTCTCTCCTCCTCCATAAAGCAACGCAAAACAATGAGTTATTTACAGAAAGTGTGAGAGAAAGCTCACTACAAGAATGTCAACATCAGAAGGCTTAGAAAATCTTAAAAAACAAGGGTGACACTCTAACATTAATCTAGGCTTCTTCTAAGGCTACAAATCAAACCCTCTTGTGTCTGTGAAGATTTCTATCTTTCAGATTCCTTCACAGAGTTACAATTTAATAGAAATATTACAATAAACAATGCAGAAAAACTGGCTTAAAACCACAAAGTCAGAGTACTGTCTGATACCCTGCTGGTGAGGGGGGTGGTAGCAGTCCAATTAAGCAGTTGTTGCAGTGCTTTTGAAGTGATGATTGCGGTCTTGCCAAAAGCAGTGGTATTGTGGAAGGTCTGGTCCCCCTCCAGATCTCCAGTGGTGGTGGTCTCCCAAGTCCCAGGTTATATACAGACAGGAATATTCTGTACCTCCCTCAGGGTGGGGAGTTTCACAATGGAATGATGTCATCCTATGAGTCATAGGATATTTTTGGGAGTCCTTGATGGCCTATTGGCAGACATGATCCCTCTTAGGCTGGGTGTAGTTATCACATGAAAACAAAAAAACTCTACACCCAGCGCATAGGTGGGGTATGCACTGGACAGCTGTTGCATATGACCCACTATTAACAGTTCATCAGGAATAACGTAGATGGGTGTGGAATACATAGTTTGGTTACACCCATGTCGACACTCTTTCTCCTATAACCATGACACCCAGGCTAGTGGCATCTCAGCTCCCGGAGGCTTCAGGTTGTTTTTGAAGCTGTAAAAGGTTTAGCAGGCCACAGTGAGGAAGAGGGGAGGTGAAGGCCAGAGGTTTTTGTCCCTCTTTCTTCCTTCTCTGTCGGGTTTTCGGCTGTTTGAAGGGCCTGGAAAGGCCCGGAGTGGCCTTGGGACAGCCCGCGTATCGAAGGACGAGAAGAGGCTTCAGTTCTTCTTTCGGTTTTTATGTTTATTAATTGTTTATCTAAAAGATGTTCTTTCAGCCCGACAGAGATCTGCTCAGCAGTCAGCCATGAGCACACTGTGCCGCCCTCCGGGCAGGCACCTATCTTTATACCCATTGTTACGTGTACAATATTTATCATTTTTCCCCAATACCATTTATTCTTATTACTCGGTGCACTTTCAGTAATAACCAATCCAAAGGTGCCACCATCACCAAAGAAGATGGAGGAGAAGAAGAAGAAGAAGAAGGACAGGACACACCCCAATTCCTCCATCTTACTTCTCTAAACCCCCCTGTACATAAATCCTAAACCCTGTGTCTCACCCTCTAATTAACTAATCTTTTCGCCATTCACCCTGGTGAAGTCTTCTTATCTTCATACAGGTGTCGTCTCCCGTGTAGGGTCAAAGTCCTGCCACCAGACACTTCTGGCAACATTCCAGGACTCCCGGGCCCCCCAAGGGTGGTCTCGGTGGCTCGGCATCTCAGGACTCAGATCCTGAGATCCCACACTTCTCCTGATTTCACAGTTTTTGCCCTCCTTTTTATGGATCTCAAGGTGGCTGATCATGGTCCATCCCACATGTAGTGGTCAAGTGTTCAAAGAGATTATAATAAGCAGACACAATGACAAAGCAATTTTTGAGTAATTTTCCTTATTTTCAGTTCCTTACAATATGGGCTGACTTGAAATATGCTTTTAGCATTGTTCATGCCCATGGAGTTATTTGGAAAGAGGCAGGGCAGGGATCTCTGATTAAATACAAACAAAAAATACACTCCCTCCTCGATGCTATCCAACTGCCTAAAGAAGTGGCTGTACTACATTGCAAAACACACCACTGTGGGGATTCTCAAATTCATTTAGGAAATAAACTTGCAGATAAAGATGCACAAGAGGTTGCTCAAAAGGCATCTTACTGTTAATACCTGAGAACGTGATTTCACTTTCAGAAGTAAGCCCTGCATATAGTCAGGCAGATTTAAATTTAGCTACTTACCTAAAAGCCCAGAATAAAGAGGGTGGATGGCTAGTAACTCCCAACAATCAGGTCATAGTCCCACCACAGCTGATGTTACAAACTCTAATAGAGAAACACCAGCAAACACACTGTGGAATCAATGCTATGGTGATGAGTCACAGGGGTAGCTTCTGTGAGAAGCTGCTAGAAGCTCCCACCATGTCCGAAAGACCCAATCTCTGATGGCTCTGAAGATGGACATGCTGCTGGCCCAATTAGAGAAGATTGGTAACACGTTTATGATGACATATTTAAGAAGAAAAGCAAAACAGCGCATGTGCAGTTTTACCCTGGGGTGGCTGCTGCAGCCGCCACCATGCCAGAGCAGCTCATGGCAATGCGTCTCCATGGCTGCTGCCATCTCGGTGTGGCCCGTGGTGAGCCTTGCCTGCCTGGATGCCCCTAGCCTACTGCACTGAAGGGGCAAGGGGCGGCGGCTTTCCCGGTGCCTCACATGAAGAGAATCATTAAACAGTGCTAGCACCACGGCAGCTGCCACTGCCTGCACGATGGCAGCGGGACTGCCTGGCCAGTGGCAGAGGCATAATGAGCGATTCCCCAACGCGGAACCTAGATGAAATCAACTACTTGGTGCTGCGGGATCTTGCAAGAATCTTTGAATTAATGGAACTTGTTGACAATGGTACCTACAAGCAGCAGTTTTTCTTCCAGTCAGAGAAGAGGAAGAAGTGAGGATGATGCCTTAAGTTTAGCTTTCATATTTTCCAGATTCTGTACTTCATTAGTATATAACTCTGAATTTCATATAAAATGTTCGTGTCCTGGTTTGAAAAGGAAGTGAGTTTTTTGGGATGCTGTGGTCAAACCAATAGGTGCTGAGATTTGAAAATTGGCACCTGGTGTGGACACTGAAGACATGGATACACCTCTGAGAACACAGGGGTTTAAAAGCAGAGAACTCCCAGGGGGAAGCTCTCTTGGGTTCTGTCCCTGAAAGAAGTCAGACCTCTCCCACCCAGCTGTGGGCTGGGCGGGGGAGGGGAAGCTATGCGGCAGGGTGAGGTAGGCTGGGGCCATGGACAGGGAAGGGAGGTGAAGGCCTCTGCAGCATGGAAGGGTGAAGGAGCACTGAGAGGCATCGGGCAGCCACCCCCCCCCCCAGGAGAGAGAGAGAGAGCCTGTGCTTGTGCTTGTGCCACCTTGAAATTTGATAGCACAGCCGACCAAGAAGGAGAAGGAGGGGGTGCAGAGAGAAGGTGCCCAGCAGGGCCGTCAGTGGGAGTTCTGGGCAGGCAGAGTCTGAGATTTTAACCCTTTTCTTGGATGATGGAAACCTTACAAATGCTGATCCTCCTGCAGCTGAATGAGAAGAGAGATAGAGACGAAATAGGAGGAAATGGGCCAGTGTGATGCAAGTTTGTGCAAGTGAAAGATGTCCAAGAGAAGTTGAGAAGAATACTAGGTGGGAGGAGATGATGGAGTGGCCTTTGGCTGGACTTCTCTTGAATAGCCATGGACAGAACCATTTTTTTCCTGTGACACAGGGACTGCATTTAGAGGGAGTCAATGGCTTGGAGCCAAGAGAGTGCAGTGATGTTATGTGAAGGAGTGTGTGAACAGAGACAACGGATGAGGAGGTTGGTGGTATCCTCCGTCTTCAGGGAAGAAGAACACCTCTGTTTGCGAGGCCCCTCGGCCCCAGGGGATGAATTTTGGGGGGGACAGGTGTCCTAAAAGTGAGAGACTGTGCTTTTTTGGAACTGGGCAAAGCATCCTTAAAAGGGGAACCCTAGGAGCAGCTCTTGTCCACACACAGTGGTGAGAGCACTGCACATGGAAGGACGATGTCACGATGGCAAATGTTCTCCAGGTGGCACCACGTGTGACATGGAAACAGAAGAGGTTTCAACTATGTTTCCAGGGGAAGCCTATGGTACAAGAGGGATTCCTCTCTTCTTGATGAACTGAGAAGTGATTATCTGAAGGGTGGTGATGGACTGAGAGTTGGTGATCTGAGGGGTGGTAACTGAATTGAGAATCCAAGGTTTTGTACAACTGTGATGTATTGGAAATTTGGTAGGGGGAGGAGGAATGTTTTTGGAAGGTCTTCATTCTGAGTTCTGTGTGTGTTTCTTTTTATATATAGTTGTAGGTTAATAAAGTTTTTCTTCTTTATTCCTAAGTTGGAGCCTGCTTTGCTCTATTGCTGGTCACATTGTTATGAACAAAAAATCGGTTAATATTTTTTTTGTGAGAAAGAGTTACAGAGACGCAGCCAGATCGGTCTCTGCCAGGATTCTTAGTGCTTTGTTATTGTAATACCGGGTCGTTAAGGCTTATCTCCTCTTTTGTATTAGTAAAAGGCCTGGCTGGGTGGGGTGATCTGGAAGGGGCTAGCAGCAGGCCTGTTAGCTAAAGGAGCAAGAAGTAAGAAGAAGAAGAAGCTGATAAGGAGCTTTCTCCAAGGGCGTAACCAAGGAGATCGAGAGAAGGAAGATAAGAGCATTCTGCAGCTGGATGAAGCGATTTTAGAAAGTTAGGTGGAGTCAGAGTAACTTTTCACCAATGGCATGATATTGAATTATTGTGGCCAATAGCCAAGGTAGAAGAAGGGTAAACAACTGGAAAGTGTATAAAAGATCAGCCATTTTCATTAATAAACTGTTGCCAAGTGTTACCAACTGAGACTGCTTGTGGTCTCTGCTTTATGTCGTGACCGCCTCGACTGCGACAGGGTGATGACCCTTCCCCCGATGCTGTGCTCTCTTACAGCATAGGGAAGACACCTGAGAGGGTGGGGAGGGGTTATGCAAGTGATGACCCTTCCCCCGAGGCTGTGCTCACTTACAGCATAGGGAAGACACCTGAGAGGGTGGGGGGGGTTATGCAAAGTGACTCCAAAGTCCAGAATGCTTTGTGGGACCCCGACTCGAAATGCAACGAGAAAACCCCAAAAACAACGAGCCAAATAAGAATGGAGAGACTAAAGTGATGTCTGGACATGAGGAGCCGAGTGCTGAGCCTGCAGAGATGCTGAACACCTTCAGAGCCCCTCTCGCCCTGAGCAGAGAGTCGTCCCAACGCCGGGACTAGCCATCTGGGAAGCTCACAGGATCAACACCTGACGGGGACACCAAGCCCTAAAAGGCTCCCACGAGGACTGGATCCCCCGGCTCTGCCCCTAGTGGACAGAGCTGCGCATATCCTCCTCCTCTGCGTCGCCCTGGGAGACGGGATGGGGACTGCAGCCCTGCCGAGCCGCCCAATCCTGAGCTGATCACTTTTAATAGAGGCATTAAAAAGGAGAAGAAGTCTCCTGGCCCCTGTTTATTTTAACATCTCACAGCAGATACCAGTGAGAATATATTTTCATGGGAGCACTGGCATTGTGCCAGTGTCAAACCATGACCGTTAGCAAGTTCTCTTCACAGCTGAGTTAGACAAAGCAATCCTTTTCCAGCCCGAGAACCAAGGACACCATTGCAGCTTCGAGCCCAAGAAGTATAAACAACAGCAAATTGAAGAGAGCAATCTGGGAGGATGAGACTTCATAACCTGAAGCTGTAATTGGACAATGAACCCCAATATGTAAATAGACCAAAACTTATAAAAGTGTTAAAACTCGTGACGAGGAGTCCATCTTGGGTGGAGCCACAGCCAGGCTCTTGTACTGCCCAAGGTGTATTCTGTGAAAGCCTTTTAATAAATACCTACTTTATTCCTTTAACACTGTCTAGCCTCTGTTCCAGGTAGCCTCTCAAGGCATCAAGGACATGTGAGGGAAAACAACATGGCAACAGCAAGGTCAGTGGAAAAGAAAGAGGGGGAGGAGGTGCTTCAAGCGTCGGAGCCAAGAATCCTCTGCAAGCCATGGTGAGGGCTATAGCAAAACATACTGTCTCCTTGTAATGCATGAAGTCCATGGGGGATGCTCACAGCCTGTGGGAAAAGTGCTCACACCAGAGCAAATGGATGTTAGAGAAAACTGTGGTCTAGTGAGAGACCCAAATAAACAGAGGAACCCTGCTTCCAGAGAAAGAGAGTGAGAGCCCTTACTTCCAAACTAGAGCAGCCTATCCTTAAAAAAACCACCCCATGCATGAGTGACCCACTCCACAACAGTTTTGGGATGACTGTCTGTGGGAAGGCACCTCACGGCATAGGAGAAAATGAAGATGACTTCTCTCCCTGAGTGAACAGAAAAAGGTCTTGAGTGATAAACTGACCAAAACCTCCACACCCTGTCCCCCTGAGCTCAGTGGGAAGGAGGGAGGGGCTGGGGAAAAAAAGGTGTTTTAAAAGCTTATTTTACTTTTCATTATCCTCCTCTGACTCTGTTAATAATAAATTTACTTTATACCTTTAAATTTGAACCTGTTTTGCCCTTAGAGTGTTTTTTTCTCCCAATCTTTAACTCATGAGCCCTTCATTAATATTTTTCCTTCTCTGCTCAACTGTAGCAGGAGAAAATAAACAAGCAGCTTTTGTGGGTGCCTGGCATTTGGCCAATGTCAAAACAGGCTCCAAACCCCAGGGGGTCCAAAGCCCTTATCCTGTCTTGGTTCTTCCTGGGAGCCAAGGTTGAAAATGAAACCAGCTCTTTGAGACACATTTTCATAAACCAAGTTTAGTTCCTATCTAAGGAAGGGGGGAAATAGCTCACCACTTATGTCTCTTGTTGGGAATTTTTGTCAGTTATGCTAATTTGCTAAACATAAAACTGTATTCATCCCGTGGGTGGGTATTTTTTCCATATCTGCCCCTGGAGTCCTCAAATAAAGACCAGCCTTTGTATTACCTCCTATAATAATATTGTCTCAAAAGTGTGTTGTTTTATTTCTAGGTCTCTAAGGCATCACCTCCAGCGATCACTAAAAGAGGAAACACTTCTGAAGATTACTGGCAAATTAATTTTTCTGAGCTACCATGCCAACAAGGATATAGTTATTTCCTGGTATTGGTAGATACCTTTTTCCAGATGGCCAGAAGCTTTTCCCTGCTGCACCAACAAGGCTAGGGAAGCCACCAAGGTACTCCTCAAAGAGATCATACCCAGGTTTAGGAGTGCCTATAGGGATTTCATCTGATAGGGGACCCCATTTTATATCTGAATTGTTAAAGCAATTTAGTAAGCAGCTAGATATTGGTTGGGATCTACATACTCCTTGGAGACTGCAATCTAGCAGAAGGGTTGAGTAAATGAATCAAACTGTAAAGAGACAAATTAGCAAAATGTGTCAGGAAACTTCCTTGAAATCTCCACAGGTATTAACATTAGCTTTGTTACGAATTACAGTACAGCCCCAACTAACCTGAAGGTGAGCCTGTATGAGTTGATGATGTTTAGAAGAATATATTCTATTGCAACTTTCCCTGGATCTGAGGAACAAATTGGGAATCAAGAAATAAAACAATATTTAGTTTCATTGGGTAAATCCTTGAATGAATTAAAAAGGTTTTTCATCCTTTCAGAACCTCTTACCCTAGACACTGCAGTTCATTTATTTCAGCGTGAGGATCACATATACATCCAGACCTGACAATCTGAGCCCCTTCAGGAGCAGTGGAAAGGACCTTATCTAGTTCTCTTGACTACAAGAATGGCAGTGAAGGTAAAAGGACTTAACTGCGGGATTCGTTGCACCTGAATTAAGAAGGCTCTTGAATGAACAGAGAAAAAACAAGACCTTTGCAGCTGAAAATGTCAAAGATATCTGTAGGCAAGTATTGAAATATACAGACTAATGTTTAGGGGAATCTTTTTATCTTTGGGTGGTGGTGTTGAAGAAAATTTGATATTGGCTTTAATCCAAGGGTTTGGTAAGATGTGCAATCTGTCCAGCATTACAGCCTGCCTCCCTATCCCTGGTTCAGCAGGGGAACCTATTCCTTGGGGAATTATCCCTATAGATGTGTAAATGGGGATTCAATACAATAATCTGACTAATTTGATAGCAAAGGTTTCAGAGACTGAAATGGTTCATGCCTTAAACATTGTTATGAAGGAGTTTTGCCCATTATAGCAAAAACTGTAAAAATAAGCTACAACCACAGGAGCCCACCCCTCCTTGAAGATGCCTGGCTGGAACTTTGGACTGTGAGTTAAGCCGCCTAGATAAGATAAAGGGGACACTATTGTTCGATTATCTCAGGTCTAGGGAGAAGTAAACAAGGCTGAGGGAAAGGAATGCATCCACAAGAAAGCCGAACACAGCAGAGAATCATCCCTGGCTGGGTTTGGGGTGGGGGAATGATACAAATTATCTCCTTGAGCCAGGTCTTATGAGCTCTTGGAGAAATGTATCACACCTGAGATAGCTCTGCTACCTCACATGGTATAAAATCAGCAAGATGGCTTCTGTGGTAGTGCTGGAAACAGAAAGGTTTATTAAAAGGCAAAATAACAAAGCTCTTTACAGAGAAAAGCCGAGCCAGGGGCAAGAGACTCTTGCTCCTGGTAAAACACCCCACAAAAGCGATTAGTTCCTTTGTTCTCTTCTTTTTCTAGTAAATTGCTTAGGCAGGACTTTTTGACTTCTGTCCAATTGGCTATCCTTAAGTTTGAGGCAAAGTGCCCAAAGTCCTATGAGGTGTCTTTTTACCAAATTGAGGAGAGAAACTTCTGGGCTTTTTTCCTATTTAAGGAGACAAAGGGTAATTTGGTCACTCTGTCCACAGGGGGCACATTCCTACAGGGGAGACCACAGCCCACAGAAGCCAGGTTTACACAGACTCTCCCTGAAACTAGGGGTAGAAGGACAAGGTTTTGGGTGTGTGGCACAACATCTGGTCAGAGGCACTGAACACTCATTCTCCCTTAACACAAATTGGCCCAGCTATGCAACCCCCAACCCTGGAAAGGCCACATCCATGGGACATTTATGTGAGAGGCAGCTGAGGGGGTGTCATAATCCATCAGCCCTCCCCCAGAGAGCTCCCCAGAGGCCTTGCACCACAGGACTGAGTGTGATGTGACATGATTCAACCAATCCAGAGTCTGCTGCAAGAGACTGGTTCCTTCCTCAGGGGAGGTACTGGGGCATTCCCACCTGGCCTGAGCATATATTAATCCATCGGATTCTATGCTTTTGGGGGGACCTTCACCACCAAGAAGACCAGCTGGAGAGGATTATCAGGATGCTGCTGGGATCCATGGAGTGGTTATATTTTCTTTATTCTGTCTCTCTTTCTTTTTGTCCCTCTACTTCCTTTCTATTTATTTCTCTTCCTTTCTCTCTCTCTCTCTCTTTCTCTGTGTCTCCCATATTTACTATTAAATAAAACCCATACTATTGACTTTGGCAAATGGTCTTGTTTTCACTTTAATTTGGGCAGATGCATTCCTAATAACTTTAAAGATTGGACTCTAACACCTCCAAAGGGAGGTACCTGGGCATTCCCACCTGGCCTGAGTGTATATAAATCCACTGGATTTTATGTTTTTCGGGAAAAAAATAATCTTCACCACCAAGAAGACCATCTCAAGAGGATCAACAGGACGCCATCAGGATATCAGGATCCACAGAGTGGAGATAGTTTCTTTAATCTTTCTGTCCTCCCACCTCTTTTCTATTTATTTCTCTTCCTTTTCTCTCTCTCTCTCTCTCATTTACTATCAAATAAAATCCATACTAATGACTTTGGTATATTATCTTGTTTGCACCTGAATTTGGGCAGAGACATTTCTAATAATTTTAATAAGCAGACCATAGCAAAAAGCAAATATCACCCACTATTTGGATGAGAAGGAGAGAGGTAGGTGACGAGGAGATGGTTTTCTTGAGGATACAATACCTTGGAGGCCGGGGGATAATAGAATTATTTTTGGGAAGGAAAAAGGTAAGGAATTTCCAACATGGTCCCATAGTCTCGACCAATATTTTCTGGATTTTGCCTTAGCAGTTTCAGGAGGTGGAGCAGCCAGGTTGTTAGATTTATGTGTTACTAAAAAACACACGCATATATATTTTAAGTAAGAGTCATTGGAAGTGTGGAGAAAAACAAAAAAATGAAAGTCAGTCCAGCACCATAAGCTAGATGGACAAATTGGTTCTAAATTGCAGTAACCAACATATAAATTGTGTTAAATCTCTGGAAGTTCATTCTCCAGTTTACACTCTCTGGGCTACTTCAGATATTGGACCACCAGACTCCTGCTCAAACTGATCACTTGGCACATTACTTCAGGGTTATTCACCTTATGGCCATCTTGGAGAAGCAGCCCCATAAAAGCCCAGTATTGGAGTAAAGTAAAATGAGACGCTGAGGAGGAAGGGACAGAGCCTTCAGCTTCTACACAGTTTGAATGGGGCCCACAGAACTTTCTTTTACCGGAAGCCATGGCTCTAGAGAACAGAATTTTGTTAGACAATCTAACTTGGCAAGTAAGGAAACTATCCAAAGTTTCAGAAAGGGGATTTCAAATTAGAAATAGAACAATACTGTCACAGACATTTTTTCAAAAAATCCTTTATTTTAGGACTTGTCCTTTCTGGGAAGCTGAGGCCCCTGAAGAAAAATGTAAACAATAATTATCTGCTGCTGTGGAATGCAATAGGTGCACCTGTGATTGGCTCATGTTCCATGTTTACATTTAAGGGCCAATCACAGGACCAAGCTCTGGAACAGATTCACAGAGAGCTCTCTTGTTTTTGGATTCCTATTCTATTCTTAGCTTAGCAGCTTCTGCAACTTCGCTCTCTATTCCTTTTAGTATAGTCATAATGTATTATATATCATATATTAATAAATCCAGTCTTCTGATCATGAACCAGGATTCTCGTCCATCTCTCTCACCCTGAAGACCCTCACAAGTCACTGCGATAAAATAAAGACAAATACCTAAACTGACATTGCAAAACTGACTGGCCTTAGATCTATTGCTGGCCTAAGAACAAGGGCTTTGTGAGTATTTAAAATTGAATAGAGAACACTGTTGCGTGCACATCCCAAATGTAATAGAAGGTCACCAAAACAATTTGACAATGCAGCAAGTTGCTGAAGATAGCAATGCTATCCAAAAAGCCTCCAAAACTAATTGGTTTAATAAAATTCTTCAAGGAATAGGGGAATGGTCCCTGAGAGGATGGTTGGATGAAATACTGGAAACCATCATAATTGTTATTGTAGTAATTATTGTAGTAGTTGTCGGTCTTGCTATTGGCTGTTCACAAAATGATCAATTGCAATCTTATGAGAATGCATGCAACTACAGATAGAAATCAAGTTGAAACTTATCAAATCGCCTTAAAGAATTTGAGAAGTTTAAAGGGGGGAATTAAAACCAAAAAGTTTAATTCAATTTCTACGGTGCCTGTGAACTTTTAGCAGAGAAACAAGGTATTGTATTTGCGGGGTGCCCCGACGAAGGAAGGAATGATGAATCTGACTCCATATTTTCAGAAGGCTAATTTATTATTTTATGATATTATATTATATAAAAGAATACTAAACTAAATGATACTAAAGAATACAGAAAGGAAACTTACAGAAGGCTAAAAAGATAATAACGAAAATTCGTGGCTCTTTCCAGAGTCTCGACACAGCTTGGCCCCAATTGGCCATTGAGTCAAAACAACTCACAGCAGAAACCAATCAAACAATCACCTGTTAGATAAACAATCTCCAAACACATTCCAAAGGAGCAAAACAGAGAAGAAGCAAATGAGATAATTATTGTTTTCATTTTTCTCTGCGGCTTCTCAGCTTCCCAGGAGAAAAATCCTGGGTGAAGGGATTTTTCAGAAAATGTGAATGTGACAACAAGGCATGAAAAATCTGCTTTCCCAGCAAGGAGGGTGGGCAGATAAGGGGGGACATCTGGTTCAGGAATACAGGCACAGCCAAAACAAGGACTGAATCTGTGAACCTGGGAGAGTTTTACGGTAATGAACAAATTGTAACATGCATGTAGTTACTGTATATAAGCAACACACTCATAATACGATGTGTGCATGCAAGGTTAGGAGTTATACCCCATGCCACCTCAGGCCTGAATAAATGATGCCTTTCTAAACACTAAATTGATGTTAAGGAGTCTTATTTGTGTTTTTTGGCAATTTGGTGACAGGATCAAGTCCCTTGTTATGCTGCTGCCAGCTGCCAAGCTGCAGAGAAAAAGCCAGAGTTTGGGGAAAGCCACAATTTATTCTTTTGAATCTGAATTGGGCTTTTGGGAATGAAGACATACTGAAAAGCCACATATCTGCTGCAGAGCATCGTTGCTGTGGCTGCTCAGTTCCTCTTGGTGTGCGAGCCTTCATTTCAGGTACTGACATCCACTAAATAAATTGTCTTTTGGGGCTGAAAATCCCCATCTGTGAATGTGTAGTAGGCTTGGTTAGCCAATTTAAGATTTCCTCAATATTGAGATTTCTCTGGCTAACACACCAAAGAATGTGGCGGGTTCAGTGCTAGCTAATCACTAATATACTCACTTCTTGCTGTGAGATAGGATTAGGAGAAAGGCAAAGTAGGCTCAAAACTTCAAAAGGGTATAAAGACAATTTTATTAAAAGTAACTAGAAGGAAAAAAAGTAGTAAGACTCAAAAAAACCCTCCAGAACACTTCTCCCCCCAGAACCTTTTATTTTCCACTGACAATATAAAGAAACTACAACTAAGATTTCTAGTTAGTTTACTACCTCTAAAATAGTCTTTCTTCAGTTCACTGAGGGAGAGAAGTCTCTCTTGTTAAAGTTATGAAGACTTCTCTACAAGTGGAAAAAACAGTTCTCTTGTGGTTCTCAATTTTGTCACGAGTAGCAGCTGCTTGGGGAACCCTGCTATCGTGAAATCCTTCCCATTTCTACAAGCTTTCTCACAGCTTGTTGATGGGCTATGTTGACTTATGGGGTATTGTTTTAAAGATGAGCTGGTCAAAGGTAAAAGTTCTCATTATCTATTTCTAAAATCATCTTCATCTCTGGGAACAGAGATCATCTTCTCTTGGAAGCACGGGACTACTCTCTTCTTCTGTTCAAACTTTGCATGGGATCACAACTATTTCAACATCTGATCATCTTAGCATGGAGGCTTTTGCTTGATATCAATTTGAACACTCATCTCCCCATAGTTTCATGCATTATAAGTAAAAAGAGTATTTTCTCCATAGCTTACAAGAGGATTTCAGCTCTAAAAACAAGGCCTCTCCTCTTCCCTCCCATCTGAGACATAACTACTTCTTCACTGACTTTGATGTCTTCATGCTGTTCCTTTACATGCTTGCATCATGCTCTTTTCTCTCACTCGAGGGAGGATTGAAGCACTGAAAGGGTTAACATCACGCTTGAGGCCTACCTGACCCGCTGGTAACTTGTGGCAGGGAGCTACAGCTGGGCTGTGTCAGTATTGGCCTCATGGTTGGTCTTTGGTTTTCTGCACAGGCTGCTGGGGTCTCTGGTCTCAGCCACACCGGGGGGAGGGGATTTGATGAAAAGAACTTCACAGCTGCAGCCAGTCCTGCTCTGGCCAGGGCTCCATAGCCTCTCCCACCTTCCTGCCCGGCAGCTGATGGACCCTGTCCTGGCCAGACCAGAGCCGATGGGGGGAGGGAGCAGCAGGCAAGCCAGAGAGGGGGAAAGGGGCTTGGCTTGGGGCAGAACTGCCCAGCCTGGTCTGGCTGAGATGGGGACCTGGGGCCAGGGCCTGCCACCTCCTCACCAACTGGAAAGGAAAGAGACAGTTCTCAAGTTTTTTTTGTCTCTAACATGTGTTTCACAGAAGCGTGTCCAGCTTCTCAGTAGTTCAACAAACTGTCAGTTACACAAAAAACTTTGCATCACTTTCCTGAATTTCCTCTCATTCCAAACCAAGAGAGAGTGGCACTTGGGTTTTCCTGGATGATGCCTGGGAAGCAGCTCCTATCTTGCAGGATGAGGGAAAGATGTTTGGGCCCCAGGAAATGCAGGCTTCCAGTTTGGGGCTCCTATGTGTTATGGAATGAGTGGGGTAAAGTGCAGAACACCGGGCTCACCCAGCATCATTAGTGTGTTATCTGGCATAGTGCTGTTAAATATAGAAATCCCACATAGGTATCAAACCTGACTTGGAAAATAAAGCCAGCTTTGCATCTGGCAGCTGCTTCTCAGCTATTTGTTGCCAAGAAATGTTCCACAGTGCTCCCTTTGCTTTGCAAATGGGCCTGAGAGGAGGAATGTGAGGTTGGTGGTAGCATTCCCCAGACTGGGAGAATAACTATGATGTCAGGAGAGCTGAGTAGACATGATTTATTGTGCTTCAGTGATGCATTGGACTGAAGAGGTCCTTGTGACAGGCACTTCAGCGAACTCTGTTGTGTGGGATCTCAGCACCTCAGGACTGAGGTGCCGAGTCACCGAGACCACCCTTGGGGGGCTCGAGAGTCCTGGAATGTTGCCAGAAGTGTCTGGTGGCTGGACTTTGATCCTACACAGGAGACGACACTTGTATGAGGATAGGAGGATTTCACCGGAGTGAATGGTGAAGGGATAAGTTAATTAGAGAGTGAAACACAGGGTTTAGGATTTCTGTGCAGGGGGGTTTAGAGAAGTAAGATGGAGGAATTGGGGCGTGTCCTGTCCTTCTTCTTCTTCTTCTTCTTCTTCTTCTCCTCCATCTTCTGTGGTGATGGTGGCACTTTGGGATTGGTCATTACTAAAAGTGCACCGGGCAATGAGGGTGAAAGGTATTGGGGAAAAATGATAAATATTGTATACGCAACTTTGGGTATAAAGATAGGTGACCGCCCTGGAGGGGGGGAGTGTGCTCATGGCTGGCTGCTGAGCAGACCTCTGTCGGGCCGAAAGAAAATCTTTTAGATAAACAATTAATAAACACAGAGACCGAAAGAAGAACTGAAGCCTCTTCTCATCCTTTGATACGCGGGCTGCCCCAAGGCCACCCCGGGCCTTTCCAGGCCCTCCAAACAGCCGAAAACCGGACACTGTTGGGCTTGTTACTGTCCCGCTACTGTGTGGTGCTTTTTGAAGGAGGATCCTGGAGGAGAGGGCTTTGTGGGTGTCCTGGTTTAAAAGACAGGTGTCTGCCACAGAAGGTGGGAACCTTCTTGGAATGGAAAATATGACCCTGTGAAAAACCAAGTTCTTTCCTTAGAATTTTTTAAAGTTTAATAATAATAGGATAAAAGAAGGAAAATATTTCCAGCGCTGGGGTGCTTTTGACAAACGGCCAAAGAGCACAGAAAAAAAAATCATGTGTAGAAGGCGCTGACAACTGGTTTGTGAGCTAGGAAGAGTTAGTTGAAGAAGCAGCTGATAAGAGTTGTGTTTACCCCTGAAAGGAATTCTGCCAAGGTCATCGTCATGGAGACCGAAAAGAAGAAAAAGATAAACACAAGAAACCTGCAGTTGGATGTCAGTTGAAAACAGTTGAGACAGAGTAAAATCTCCCAGAGTAGAAATCTGTTTTGAATTGGGTGAAATGTCTAGAAAGGGTGAAAAGTCTGTAAGGCCTAAGTTAAAGGGAAAACTGAAGGACAGAGAGAAGGAGGCGACAGGGGGAGACAGATAAAGAAAAACAGAAACTACTGCAAGGGCGGGCCAACCTGACCCCGAAATTCTTTCTGATAAAGAAGAACTAGCAGCAAATGTCACGCAAAATCTATAAAATGAATATGTATGAGCCTATTGTGAAACTGTATGCATATGTATTTGGAAGAGAAGATAAAAAGAGATCTGAAGTTCTCAGAGGTACGCATGCCTTTTTAGGAGAGAAATCTCCGCATGCGTCCAGCGCTGCAATAAAACATGCCGGCTTTACAACTTTCACAAAGTTGTGGAGTTCTTTTCACCTTCTCCACAAAACACAGTGGTGGAGACTGAGCTGTACCAATGAACACTGTGTTGACTTATTGTAACCAATGAATAAGTATAAACTTTGGAATCTATAAAAGACAGCATGCTGTTATAATAAACGTAGAAGCCTTCTGAAATTGTATAGTGTTCTGTGTGTTGTGACCATCTCAACAGCGACATCTGGTGGTGCCAAATGTGATTAGCATTGGGCTGTGGGGCGAGGTACAGCCGGAGATGGGGCCCAGTGTAGCATTCAGAGCAGCAGGGGGACACTGCCTAGTCCAGACCAGACTGATTTTGACACCTGGAGTACAGGTGAGCCGCTGGGGACATTATGGGAATAACTTATCAAGAGAAAAACAGATTGTTTTGTCTACTTGGAAGGCTTTGTTGAAAAGATATTAAGACTACTGATTATGCTCTTTGTAGTGTGCTATTGTGGGCCAGGTCTCAAGATTTTGAAACCGATATAAGTACAGCTTTTAGTGTGAGAGTGTGGAAAGAAGTTGGAGAGAGACTGTGGGATGTGCTATCGAAGTAGGACAGGACAGCTGCTGAGTTGGCTACCACCTGGAGACTGCTTTATGAGACTTTGAAAGAGTGGAGAATGGAGCAGGATGGGAGAGAGCAAGGGGTGGAGAAAGAGAGTGAAAAATCGATGTTAAGTCAGTGTATCCCTCTCCTGCACAGCAGTTAGCTGAAATTACTTTAAAAGAAGAGCAAACTGAGCCGTCTGCTCCTCCACTCCCCTCCGACCTGCATGAACAAATGATACCATCAATGCTGTATCCTCCCTTACCTGACAGTGATAGTGAGGATGATGAAATGCCAGTGACATGGAAACCTGAACTGGTGCATGTATCTGTCTGTTGCAAACCCTGTAACAGATCTAAGCCTGCTACCCCCTTTGACTTTAGCCCCTGTCAAGTGACTGTAACCGCCCGACAACCTTTACAATTTTGGGAGCATGTTAAAAAGAAAGTAGCTGAAGTGAGGGATTGGGATTTATTAGAAAAAATAGATCCACCAAAAATGTTGGATATGCAGAGTGTTGATATGAATGTTTCTTGTAATGAGCCTATGGGTTTTCCTATTTTCAAAGCGGTTTGTAATTCAGGAAAAAATGATAATAATCGAGTTTTTCCATGGAAGGTTGTGCAAGACCTCCAAGCAAAGGTGGCTAAATATAGGATTAATTCTCCAGAAGTAATCAATTAATTCATGTTATTAATGCTGATGTGCTTGCTCCTTATGATATCATGCATCTTGCTACAATTTTGTTTCAGCCAGTACAATACAGTGTATTTCAAAATATCTGAATACAATTTGAATAACATGCAATTAATTCAGCAGGACCCTCGTCACGCTGTAGGAGTTGACGCCTGGTTAGGCAATGGACCTTTTACTAACCCAGATTTACAGGCAAGGTGGCCCCCTCTAGTTTTGGCACAGGCTTAACAATTAGGTATGAGTGCTTTAATTAAAACAATGGAAATGTCAGCTCCAAACCAAAGATATGCTACTATACAACAAGGGACAAAGGAACCTTTTTTGCAATTTGTGGAAAAGGTTGCTGCAGCTATTGAAAAGCAAGTGGATGATGAAAATGTACAGCAAATTTTATGCAAGCAATTAGCAAAAGATAACAGAAACGAAGATTGCAGAAAAATTATTGAAACTTTGCCTGGGGATCCCTCACTAGATGACATTCTAACTGCTTGTTCTAAGGTCGGGACAGCTGAACACAAAATGGCCGCTTTGGCAGTGATCCTAAAGCTTCCACCAAATGCTTTAATTTTGGACAACAAGGGCATTGAAAGGCACAATGCCCACAAAATTATGAACCAAAAGTAAAATCTAAGATAAATCCAGGCAATAAAGTGAATTGCAATTGTTGTGGTAAATTTGGATATTATGCAAAACAATTGTCTTGGTTTGAAAAGACAGGTGTCTGCTAAGGAAGGCAGGACCCTCCCCTGAAATGTAAAATGTAAACCCCCTCCCTCCGAATTCTTATAATTTTGAAATTAAGGGGCTGTCAGGCAAAGATATGGGTGCAGGAATGACAGTTATTTATTAGGGAAGAAAATAAAAAATAAACAAACTGCAGTAATACAAAACAACACTGATAGAGTCAGAATACGACCTGACACCCTGTTGGTCAGGGTGTTGGTAGCAGTCCAATTGAAATGGTGGCTGCAGTCCTCCTGGAGTGACAGATGTGGTTCTGTTGAAGCAGTGATCCTGTTGAAGGGTGTAGTCTTCCTTTGAAGGTCCACTGGTGGTGTAGATGGGCCTGGTCTTCCTCTGGACATCCAGTGGGAAAGGGCTGCTCCTCTGGAAATCCAATGGAAAAGGCTGCCCTGGTGTCACAAATTCTCAGATTATATCCAGGAAGGAATGTATTACTCCTCCCCCTGGGGGAAGCATCTCACAATGAGATGATGCAATTTTTGTCATGCAGCCGGACTCAATGGCCATTTAACAGAAGATATTTCCCGGAGGGAGGATTGTTTTGTCGAAGAGATAACAAAAACTGCCCAATTAATAGAAGATAACTGCCACACCTTTAAGCTATGGCAAATAGAATACACACTTATCTTGCAATCCAGGACAACAATGCAGATCAAAATATCATGCAAATGGACAGCAATTACATGGAAACATGAAGAAGAATGCGAAGGAGTGTATGGGGACACAAACACCTCAATGACAAACACAAGCGCTCCTGGCACTGTTAAGCTGTGCATTTGTGAACAATACTCAGAGGCCACAAGTGGCTCAGCAGGGATTGATATACCCACAGCTGACACAGTAATTATCTTTACAAGGCAAATACGTAAAGTACTTCTTGTTGTCTATGGTCCCATAGGATGGGCACTGTGTGCTTTTTTAGTGGGGGGATCTAGTAATAACTACTAAAGGTATTCATGTACCTTTAGGGATTATTGATGCTGATTATTTGGGGTAAATTCATACTATGGTATCAGTTAGTGAATCCCCTGTTATTGTTCAGAAAGGAAATTGCATTGCACAACTTGTTCCCTTTGGGAGTTGTATTCCAAGTGCAGTGAAGTGAAGTCATGCCACAGGAGGTTTTGGATCTACAGAACCACCTCAAGTATTTTGGACTCAAAAAGTGACAGATCAACGCCCGGAAAAGGAATGCGCCATTACAGCCAAGGGACATCATCCAGAGACCACATCAACAAAATGTTTGATTAACACAGAAGCAGATGTAACTATAATTTCAGAACTTTCTTGGCCTCAGTCATGGCCTCTGACTCAAGCAGGTTTTGGAATCATTGGGCTGGGTGGCTCGACCACAGGTGGTCTGTCTGATATTGTGATAAATATAAAAAATGCTGTTGGCCAACAAGCTAACATCAGGCCTTATGTTGCCAATGCCCCATATAATTTATGGGGATGAGATTGTTTATCCCAATGGGGTTTTAGAATTACTACGGATTTTTAGTAGGGGCCACTGTGATGTGGGGCCTTAAGCATCCAGTTGTAACCCTCGCATGGCTGACAGATAAACCTATCTCGCTTGACCAGTGGCCCCTTCGTATTGAAAAGCTTACTGCCCTGCAAGCATAAGTAGCAGAACAGCTGCAAGTTGGACATATTGAAGTCATTTAGGCCATGGAATACCCATGTTTTTTGTGATAAAAAAGAAATCAGGAAAATGGAGACTTTTGCATGATCTACAGCAGATAAATGCTGTAATGGCCACAATGGGACCTTTATAACCAGGTCTTTCAACACCCACAATAATTCCACAGTGATGGGAGATAATTATCATTGATTTGAAATATTGCTTTTTTACCATTCCATTGGCTGAACAAGATAAGGAAAAATTTACTTTTACTGTGCCCTCTTTCAATTATGCTGAGTCCAATGAAAGATATAAATGGAGAGTCCTTCTGAATCATGATTTTAAAGGGTTAAGATTTTAGCTGAGGGTTAGAACCAATTCATATTGAAGTTAGATACACCAATGATAGGTTAATGATTATTAGATGCTTAAGCTAAAGCTAATTGTTATATTATGAGCTCATATGTAGAAAGAAACAGAGCAAGTGAACCATTACAGGAACATATTGAAACCAGTAGAACAGTGCCCAGCACCTGGACTCTATGTCAATCCATCATGAAGCAGGGGCCTTGGATCATGCCAGAGGGTCACAGAGACCTGATGAAGACCTTCCCGACTTCATCCCTGAGACCACTGACCCAATAAAAGACCACCAACCCAATCCAAGAGAAGAATTGCGCACACATGAAGGACTAATAACCTCATTTTAATACAAAGCTGGGATGGGAGGTGCCGGTGTTGTGCATATGTACTGTTTTTGGAAATAAATAGAAGGCAAAAATTCTTGTACGGTGCTGTCACACATTTCAGGAATAACCCCCCCATGCCACCTGCCAGCGTACTAAACATACCACTTTCTAACTTTGACTAGTTGGAGAGCCTTTGTCTGTGATTTTCCGTTTTAACAATTCAATTGGCGAGCCAAGCCAGGAGGAGACTCTGCTGAGCTGTGAGACCAGCTGGAGACATGGACCCTCTTGGGGCGCCCCTGGGATATTCCTGGAAGAGTGGGCTCCACTGCATGGACTGATCAGCCAGCAGCAGACAAGGACCCCTGACTACTAAAACTCCAGACAAAACGGTATGTTTAAAAATTAAAACAGTTTTAAGTAGCGATCTGTAAGGTGTACGCATGGTCAGGAAAGGCTGTTTGGTAAGTGGTGGGAGATGTCCCACGGGCAACTTGTGCCTCTGTAGTGTGTTTGTAAGCTGAAGTTGTAGTTGAAATTTGGTTGTCAGCAGAAAGATTTGTTGAACTGTTTTACCAAGCTCAGGCTTTTACTGCTGTCAGAAGGGGATTTTGCCATTTGTTTTGCCGTAGAGGGCTAAGTCTGGTAGCAATTTGGGCTACCAGTCATACGGGCAAATTCTGGTCTGAAGTTTTTATGCTATTGCGAATGTATCCTGACTGTGAGAACAATTGTGAGGGCATTTGTTGAGATGTGCTGTTAGCACAACGCAAATGAGAGTTTGGATCTGCGGTTCCCTTTTCAGGAGACTGAAATGGCCGGGGAAAAACAAAGCTAGCAGGGTGCATAATCCTTAATAAAATCCCCTCCCCGCTGTGACTGTGTGTATGCGTGTTTTGGTTACGGGGGAACACCCAGTGTTTATGTTAAAAGTGTTTGGACTCTAAAAAATTATAGGAGCAGGGCTTTGTTGTTCAGGTATTTACGTTTGTAGAATTTGAAATATAGATTGTGTCAAAGTGTAGCACACGTGGAGTGTGAAGTAGTAAAACTGGTTTGTTTGGAGACTGATAAAGGCTCTCTTGCCGTTTTAGGTACAGGGATTGTGTTCGTAATTATAATAGGAGTGGTTTTGGTCTGAGAATCCAGTGTGGCCAGATGGATAGGCGGAACTCCTTTGCTTCAGTAGTTTGGGCTTGACTTGTGGGAGTTTGTGAATAACTGGTGGATAGACAGGGGAAATGAGAAAGTATGTTTAGAAAGTTTATACCAGACGTCTGCTGGGAGACTAGTGGCTTTGGATTGGGAGCAACCAACTGTGGAGAATTTAGAGAGTTGAGAAGGGGGAAAGGAATAGCTTGCATTTGTGGGAATTTTCCTGCAGCTTTTGGTACATCTCGAGGTTGGCATTGTGCGTGGGTATTACTGCAGTGCAAGATTTGTGCAGGACATTATTACTGTTCTTCTGCTAACTGGTACAGAGAGTGTGCCCAGTGTCAACAGCTCTCTGATAGAGCTGATTTAGAATAAAGGATTTTAAAGCTGGTGTGTGGAAAGTCACATTTAGTACTTGAGTGGTGGGCTGTGTGAGAAGAAGACTGGGAAAGGACTGTACAAATCTGTGAAGCCAGGTTTGGGTGGAAGCAAGACAAGAAGCAAAGGATGAGGTAATAAGGATTGGAGCAGAGTGCTGGTTTTGTTAAGGATAAGGGGAGCGATAGGAAGCAACCAGAGTAAAGAGATCCCTAAAAGTAGTCCTTTAGGGTGTATTTTAGCACACTGGAAGGAACTAGTAGGGTATGGGGGGATAGAAAATAAAAGGCCCCTTGTGAAATTTTCCATACATTGATGGCCACTCTATAGGCTTGAAGAGGGGGTCAGGTGGCCCCCAGCTGGAATTCTACATTATGAGACTCTGTTTCTGCTTATGTCGTTTTTGAGACAGGAGCAAAAATGGGAAGAGGTGACGTATGCTGACATGTTTTTCTCCCTCTGGAATCACCCTGAGTGGCAGAGGGATTGTGGACTCAGGACTCTGTCTGACCTCTTTGTGTTGGCCCTGGAAAAAGATAATGAGGCTAGTAAGGGAAGACTGAAATGGTGTTGTAGTGCATGCTCCATAAACCAACGCTATACACCCCCAGACAAGGTATACCCAGATGACTCACTGGAGCAAGAGTTGGGGGATCTGTTTGAATCACCCCCTGGAAGGCAAGGGGGGCAGAGAGGGGCAGCAAATATGGGAAGAACCTCAACTCCAGCTCCAACTCTTATTCTACCTCCCAAGACTTCACCCTCAATTCCAACTCCAGCTGTTGCTCCACCCCCTAACACCTCTGTCCAAACTCCAGCTTATATTCCATCTCCCACTCCAATTAAATCCACTACTATTTCATCCCCAACTCCAGCTTTAAACAAAGCTATTTCTATTTCAACTCCAGCTCCGGTTTTAAGCTCAGCTGAATCCACTCCAGTTTCTATCTCAAGTTTAACTCCAGCTTGTATTCTATCCCCCACTACAACTACTCCTAAATTTTTCCAACTACCCAGCAGTGACAGCGAACAAGTAGAGCCCCCTCCAGAGGGTCCTATAACATCCTGGATTCTGACATGAACTAAGAAAATTATACAAGCACCTTTGAAGGAGGCAGTAAGTCCTGAAGGGAAGACAATGTTAGTTAAAATTCCTTTTTCTACAACAGATTTAGAGGTTTGGGAAAAGATTGCTAAATGTTATCAGAGTGACCTAATAGGTGTTGTAAAGAAATTAAAGTTTATGATAAGGCAGCATTGACCTGATTGGTCAGATCTCCAGTTGTTATTGGATGCCTTAACTGAAACAGAAAAACAATTGGTTTTAAAGGTAGCAGGGGGCTTAGCAGAAGATGCTTGTACAGTAACAGAGTGATATAAGAGATGCCTTTCCTCCTCGGGATCCACATTGGAATGCTAATGATGTTAGTGATAAGGAAAGACTAGAGGATTATCAGGACTTCATAGTAAGGGGGTTATAAAGGGCAATCCCTAAAACAATAAACTGGTCAGCCCTTTAGACAATTAAGCAAGGTCCCTCTGAAGCACCTTCTGAATTTCTAGAACATTTGTGGGATGCAATGTGTCATTACACAACTTTAGATCCTGAATCTGATGAAGGGATACAACATTTAGTGGGTTTATTCTTAGGACAATCTACAGGGGACATTAGATGCAAACTTCAGAAGATACAGGGTCTGACAGCATGAGATTTAGAGAGTATTTAGTAACCGGGAAGAAAAGTGCAAAGCAGGGATGAAAAAATTATTAGCAATAGTAAGGGAAGAAGAATAAGGGAAATGTGGACAAGGGCCACTAAGGCAGGTATTACCTCAGCTAAGGAGAGATCATTGTGCATTCTTCAACAGAGTTGGACACTGGAAGAACCACTGCCCGGAACAAAGAAAAGGTGATAAACAAAGAAGAGGAGATCAAAAAGGAGAGGCAGTGGTTGCCCATGTTAAAGAAGACTGATGTGGACTGGAGGATCTTATCCTAGGACACCTAGTTACAATGAAACTCGGGAACAAGGAAAAGGAAATGGAATTTCTGATAGACACAGGGGCAACATATTTGATGTTAAATAAAGCTTTAATACCAATAACAGATTATTATGTCATGGTAAAGGAGGCAACTGGCCAATCTGAAAGAGCTTATTTTTGTAAGCCATTGAAATATAAACTTGGGAAACAATGGGGAATTCACAAGTTCTTATATATGCCCAATGCCTCATCAGCACTTTTGGGTAGAGACTTATTGGAACAAATAGAAGTAAAAATAATATTCAAAAATAGAGAGATTACCTTGGAGGTTAAGGACAAACAATATGTGGAATTGTTAAGCCTGATGCTAATAACCAATGAGGCTAAAATTGAAAGTGAAGATGAGATTCACAGGAAAATACTGGATCAGGTATTTCCTGGGGTATGGGCTTCTAACATACCAGGGAGAGCAAAGAATGCACCCCCAGTGCAAATTAGGCTTAAAGAAGGAAAACAACCAGTTAGGGTCAAACAGTACCCTCTGAGAAAGGAAGACAGGGAAGGGATTAGCCCAGTAATCGAACACTTTTTGCAGATGGGGCTTTTAAAAGAGTGTCAGTCTGAGATCAATACTCCTACTTTACCTGTTAAAAAGCCTGATGGATCATACCAAATAGTACAAGATTTAAGAACTGTTAATAAGATAACTGAGGATTTATACCCATTGATTGCCAACCCCTACACTCTGTTAACTCGTTTAACATCTGAACTAACATGGTTTGCTCTTTTACATTTGAAAGATGATTTCTTTTGCCTTCCTCTCCATGAGGCTAGCCAGAAAATTTTTGCATTTGAATGGGAAAACCCCAAAAATGGATGGAAAACCCAGCTCACATGGTTAGTTCTGCCTCAAGGGTTCAAGAACTCCCCCACGATATTTGGAGAACAACTAGCAAAATATGTAGAATCTTGGGAAGCTCCATCAGAAGAAGGATAGCTGTTACAGTACGTGGACGACCTTCTGGTAGCTACCTGTCGCAGTCGAGGCGGTCACGACATAAAGCAGAGACCACAAGTATTCTCAGTTGGTAACACTTGGCAACAGTTTATTAATGAAAATGGCTGATCTTTTATACACTTTCCAGTTGTTTACCCTTCTTCTACCTTAGCTATTGGCCACAATAATTCAATATCATGCCATTGGTGAAAAGTTACTCTGACTCCACCTAACTTTCTAAAATCGCTTCATCCAGCTGCAGAATGCTCTTATCTTCCTTCTCTCGATCTCCTTGGTTACGCCCTTGGAGAAAGCTCCTTATCAGCTTCTTCTTCTTCTTACTTCTTGCTCCTTTAGCTAACAGGCCCGCTGCTAGCCCCTTCCACAGCTACCAAAACCCAAGAGGCATGTATGGAGTGGATGGCAAGCCTCTTAAACTTCTTGGGCCTACAGGGGTATTGAGTATCCCAGAAGAAAGCCCAAATGGTGAATCAAACAGTTGTTTATTTGGGCTATGAAGTTAGTGCTGGACAAAGAACTTTAGGATGGGATCGCAAAGAAGCAATATGCCAGTCCCCAAAGCTCCAGACAGTAAAAGAACTGACAACCTTTTTAGGTATGACCGGGTAGTGGAGGCTGTGTGTTTATAATTACAGACTGTTAGTCAAACCCCTATATGCCTTGATTAAGGAAGGAAACAGAGACCTCCAATGGACGAAAGAAGCAACACAAGCCTTCGGCCAACTGAAGGCCCTCATGTCAGCTCCAGCCCTGGGACTTCCAGATGTGAGTAAAACATTGTTTCTATTTTCTCATGAAAAGCAGGGAATTGCCCTGGGAATACTAGCACAAGATCTGGGTCCGTACCGCAGGGCAGTGGCCTACCTCTCTAAGCAGCTGGATGCAGTGGCTAAGGGATGGCCAGGATGCCTCAGAGCAGTTGAGGCAGTGGCAGTGAACATCCAGGAAGCATGCAAGTTCACCCTGGGCCAGAAGATGACTGTGCTGGTGTCCCACACAGTGTCTGCAGTGCTGGAAGTAAAGGGGGGACATTGGCTCTCTCCACAGAGATTCCTGAAATACCAAGCCATAATGGTGGAACAAGATGATGTAGAAGTTGTGGTAACTAACATTGTGAACCCAGCTTCTTTCCTCAGTGGCAGTATGGGAGAACCGGTGATCCATGATTGCCTGGAGACTATTGAAGATACCTACTCCAGTCGCCCGGATCTGAAGGACACCCCTCTTGAGGAAACTGAGACCTGGTTTACTGATGGAAGCAGCTACTTCATCAGTGAAAAAAGGCGTGTTGGGTATGTGGTTACCACAAGTTGAGAGGTAATAGAGTCTGGATCATTACCAACCAACACCTCAGCACAGAAGGCTGAAATGATTGCCTTAACCCGGGCTTTAGACCTGGCAAAAGGAAAGAAAATCAATATTTACACAGACTCGAGGTATGCATTTGGGGCAGTCCATGCACATGGAACCATCAGGAAAGAAAGAGGACTGTTGAACTCACAAGGAAAAAGCATTAAACATGCACAAGACGTAATAAAACTGTTGGAGACAGTCCAGCTACATGAAAAGGTAGCCATCATGCACATCAAGGCACATCAAAAAGTGAGCTCTGAACTGGAGGAAGGAAATAAGCTGGCGGACAGAAAGGCAGAAGAAGCAGCTAAAGGTGAGGTTGTTGAGACAGTTGAGGCAGTCTTAATCCCAGATGAACAAATTTCTATTGAAGGTAAGCCAAGGTATAGTAAAAATGAAAAAAGCCTTACTGAGAAAGAAAATGGAAGTGATAATCAAGAAGGATGGGCTGTTACAGATAAAGGGAAAGAAAGGCTTGTGATCCCCTCTTACATGCTACGGTCATTAGTGAAAGACGAACATGAGAAAATACAATAGATGCCTTGTATAATTAATTAAAATACAGAATCCTGGCTAGAAACTTGCAAAGTGCAGTGATTCAGGTGACTTGTCCATGTACCCTTTGCCTCCAAACTAATCCCAAAAATATTTCCAAACCAAAACTTGGGCAAATTGGAAAAGGATCTGGACCTGAGCAGCAATGGCAACTTGATTTTTCAGAACT
Source organism: Zonotrichia albicollis (assembly GCF_047830755.1). Lineage (NCBI taxonomy): Eukaryota > Metazoa > Chordata > Aves > Passeriformes > Passerellidae > Zonotrichia > Zonotrichia albicollis. Next base: position 17,242,100 of record NC_133859.1, on the reverse strand, counting down.
ACCCAAGAAAGGGGGGTACCGATACCTATTGGTGTTAACAGATACCTTTTCAGGGTGGCCAGAAGCTTTCCCTATGAGCACTGCTAAAGCATGGGAGGTAACCAAAGCATTGTTGCAAGAAATAATACCACACTTTGGAGTCCCAGCCCCAATGTCTTCAGAAAGAGGGCCACATTTTATTTCGAAAATTGTGAGGCAAATTGGCCACCATTTAGGCATAGACTGGGAACTTCATACTCCATATAATCCTCAGTCAAGGGGTCAAGTGGAGAAAATAAATCACTTGATTAAGCAGCAAATAATAAAACTGGGACAAGAGGCGAAGTTACCCTGGCCTCAGGCTTTTCCATCAGCATTATTATGAATCTGGATCAAACCAAGAGGAAAGGAAAAACTGAGTACCTTTGAAATATTGTATGGAAGGCCATACAGAATTCAAGAAGGGACAACACCCACTCAAGTAGGGGAAGAAACCCCACACAGATATGTGGTGGCCCTAAACAAACAACTTAGAGAAATTGAGAAACATGTGGCTAGGGCTCGGAGCAGAGAATTAGATGGACCAGTGCATGATGTACAGCCTGGCAATTATGTATATGTCAAGTCTTTTGCAGAGAAGATGCTGGAACTGCAGTGGGAAGGACCATTCCAAGTGCTCCTCACCACCTTTACTGCAATCAAGATTAAGGAACAAAGTGCCTGGATCCATCATTCCCAAGTGAAGAAGGCTCCCAAGGGACTTTGGAAAGTTATACTGGGTGACAACAAACTGAAATTAAAACTTTCTCAGGAAAATAGAGTGTGGGTGAAATGATAAGCATAGTGTAATAATCCCCCAAAGAATAGAAAGGCTTGTAGTTGTAATGGATAATCGAGTAGGTATAGCTAAGACAGTTGTGGCATTTATGATTATTGCTATAGCCACAGCTAATACAGCACCACTTACATATAATGTGACTAGTATATATAAAGTGCCAAGGGAAAGTCTATGATTTTGACTCTTGTAAGTCTCTGAGTCAAATGCTAAAAATTACAAATGCAACTGTGTGAGAAAGAAGAAATGTTTGAGGATGTGAATACGTGTTTGTCCAGGATGGATTTAATGAATCTCATCAAGAATCTTAAATACTGTGACAAATGCTTAACCAACTGCTCTGAGTTTAGACTCTAGATACAGAGCAAAGTATGTGACACTTGGAAATGCATCCCATTAACCAGAAAACCTTGCTATGTATATAGGACAAGTTTGTGTCTGCCTCAGAACAGCATGCTCCACTATAATAGTAGATGAGATTATTGTGACTGAAACTCAATTTAACTTCTGCGTTTGTAACTTTGTCAAAATCGAAGGATGTGATTTTTCCTGTCAGGCACCTGTTGCATCATACCAACATATAAAAGTGAATTTGATTAGTGTCCAAGAAATATTGCCTGTGCCTATAGGGATGAACTTAGCTTTGGTTACCCAATCATTGAAACATAATGAATTAAAGAGAATTCTTAAAGAAATTAAAGATGAAGGAAAGAAAATTTTGATTACAATACACCATGACACAGAGACTATATGGAGAGTATTTAAAAGATTGGAAGAAGGCCGATCCCATCATTGGTGGGATGTGCTTTTTGAGTGGTCTCCAACGGCAACCGGCTAGCTCAATACCTTCATTCGTCCAATTATTGTTTTGCTTATCTTAGTTGGTATAAATTTGATTTTATCCATTATAGTACATATTTGGAACTAGAGACTGTTGCTGTGAGTAGCATCTTTAACTTCAATATCAAGAACATGTAGTACAGTTTTAAGAGGCACCTACTGCGCAGCTTTGCTAGATGAAGAAGAATCTATATATTAGTAAAAGAATTCACTAATATTAAAGAAGGTGTGGGAAATGAATCATGGTTTTAAAGGGTTAAGATTTTAGCTGAGGGTTAGAACCAATTCATATTGAAGTTAGATACACCAATGATAGGTTAATGATTACTAGATGCTTAAGCTAAAGCTAATTGTTATATTATGAGCTCATATGTAGAAAGAAACAGAGCAAGTGAACCATTACAGGAACATATTGAAACCAGTAGAACAGTGCCCAGCACCTGGACTCTATGTCAATCCATCATGAAGCAGGGGCCTTGGATCATGCCAGAGGGTCACAGAGACCTGACAGACATTCCTGACTTCAACCCTGGGACCACTTACCCAATTTGAAAACACCGACTCAATCCAAGAGAAGAATTGCGCACTCGTAAAAGGCTAATAACTTTGTTTTAATACAAAGCGGGAATGGGAGGTACTGAGGTTATGCATATGTATTATTTTGGGAAGTAAATAGAAGGCAAAAACCTTATACAATGCTGTCACTGTTGAGTAAGAAAGTGGCACAGACTCCAAGAAGGCTGGTTTGCACAGCATCAGCTTTAATACGAAAAACGCTCTCTTTTATAGACTGTTCCGGTACATTTCACCTGATTGGTTAATTAGCAAAAGCACCTGTCTTCTAAACAATCCTTGAGAAGAACAGGAAAACAAAGAGTAGGAAAACACCACCTTCAGGTTGTTTATAATAACAAGCTGTCATAGTTTCCCTACAACTCCCTAAAAGTCTCACAAGTCTGCTGTGAGAAAATTTATCTTGTTTTCTCGCTCTCTGACCAGGCTGTCACACCCACATGTTCCCCTTTTTGTTTTAAGAAGGACGCAATGTTTGTAATCCTCTGTGGGGCCCCTTGCAGAAAGGAGAACAAACACAGCTCCAGAGGTTCCTCAATCGGACACCAATTTAAAATGGTCAGAGAGATCAGATATTGTGATTCCCTCTTACAAGAAATGCACTATCAATCCTAAAATCATTTACTTATTCTAATACAATCTCAATACTATGTCTAATAATATAACAACAACTTATCATTAATTTGTTCCAAGAACTGACAGTCTTAGCCTGTCAACAGTCCTTTTTCAGAAGCAAAGAAAGGGTGGGATTTTCACTCCCCACTTGTGGAGGGGCCATCTGACTGATGGTCATTATCTTAAACATCATTTGGAGGTTGCCTGTTGGACACATTCTGTCTTTGATGTTGCAAATCAGCGCGAACACACCTTGCAGGTACCCATCGTACTCCAATATCTGTGGAAACGCATGCATACCCGCGACCCCAAGTGATAAGGTCGTACGGGCCCTCCCACTCATTAGCGATTAGGTCCTGTATCCGACCTTCACTCGAGGCAGGTGCGTCTCACCTGAAGAATGCAATGAGAGGAAAAATGATTTAAAATGACAGGATTCTCTGAATTCTGTGACACTGTGAGGTGGTTGATTGGGTTTCTCCAGACATTCCCCCTTTTTTTTTTTTAACACACATTACAGGCACCTTGAAGGCAAATGTTGGTTTGTCATCAGGATGCAAAGGAATTGTGAAAAAACAATCCTTCAAGATGTCCCATCCTGCAGGGATCATGGTGGGTGAGGGCAGACCAGACTGCAATGCCCCCATGCTTTCCATCACCACATCAGTTTTCCAGAGGTCCTGTAGCAGCCTCCATTTCCCAAACTTTATCACAAAGACGGGAGTATTCCAGGTACTAGCAGAAGGCTCAATATCCCTGTTGATGAAGGGCGACCAATTTCTTCTGTCAGGGGACACTGATGAACCCAAATGGGTTTGTCCACCAGCCACTGTAAAGGCAGCATAGGGTATCTTTCGCCCTTCAGTGAAATGGCCTCAGTTAAAAATCCTTCCCAATTCACAGTCCCCAGGCAGCCAATACATCCTGCCCCCAGAAATTGATCAGAGATGGAATGATATAGGGTTGAACTGCAGCTGTCTGCCCATTTGCGTTACTGATCAGCATGAACCATTGGCTCACCAAGGTACGTGCTGCGCCTCCCACCCTTACAACAGCTGACCTCACAGGGGCCAAAGGCCACATGGGAGGCCACACAGAAAGGGAGATGACTGTCACATCCGCCCCTGTGTTGATCAAACCTTGAAGCTCAATCATCAGTGGGCAGGCACCTGGTAGGGTCAGTGTACACACCATCTGGGGTCGTTGAGCAGAAATGTCCGCAGACCAGAGGGCCTGTGGCAGTCCCGTCAATCTGAAGCCACCACTCCCACAAGTCTGCTGGTCAGTCCTGGGGACACATGACTGAAAAGGCACAAGTTGAGCAATCCGAGTCCCTGCCGGAATAGTGACGGGGGAGAGGGCGTGAAAACTGTGGCACAAATCTGATCTGAAAAGTCAGAGCCAATGACTCCTGGGTGAACAAATATTCCTTGGTGGGTGACACTAGATTTTCCCACAAGCAGCGTGCCCAATCCTTGTCCCAAAGGTCTGAACACGTCCAAAGGAACCTTATGTTCATGCCAGGATTCTAAGATGACTTCATTGGTGGTACATACATCCATGCTGGCGGAGCCGTGGATGATGCCTCCAAGCTGGCTGGGCAGACCTGAGCTGGTGCCATGCTATGAGGAATCACTTGTGTCAGGTGTTTTGCAGAGAAAAGAAGAAACTTCACAACTTGCAAAAGTTGTAAAGCCCGGTATGCTTTATTACGACGCGCGCCGGACACAAGACTCCTCAAAAGGGCATGCGTACTCCTGAAGATTTCAGACTTCTTTTTATCTCTCTTCTAAATGCATATGCATACAGTTTCACAATAAGTTCATGCATATTCATCTTGCATGACACTTAGCACTAATTCTTCTTTATCGGAGGAATTCTTAGGTCGGGGGCAGATTGACCTCGTGGTTTTTCTGTTTTTCTTTCTCTGTCTCCTTGCTGTCTCTGGAACGCGGCCTCTCCTTCAGCTTTAGCTCCACAGACCTTTCACTTCTCTTAGACACTTCACCTAGTTCAGGATGGATCTTTACTCTGTCTCATTCCCCCCTTTCCTAGGAAATAAGTAAATTCTTTTACTTAAGGAAAATTTCTACGACAATAAGTGTCTTTTAATGTTTCACTATGTACGTTTGATAAAGAGGTTAGTACAGCCATTCGTTGTAGTATCTTCTAGTTCTAAATTAACAATGTAGTAGATAATCTTAAGCTTATCTCAACTAATATTAATAAAACTACAATAGGGTGGCACAACTTATTAAAGATTTTATTTGCAGTTGGTGATCACCCAAAGATCACATCCCACCAGTGATTATCCGTATTTTATTCTTTGTAGAACTCTGGTTATTTCCTTTGTATCATGTTGGACAGTAATTAAGGTTTTCTTTCCACTTTCTTGGATTTCTTTCAAGACTTCTAATAGGTCTTGGTGCTTAATTAATTGTTTTACCAATGTAAGGTTCGCCCCGATAGGGGTAGGTGGTAGTCTGTGATACATTGTGTAATTGACTGTAATCAGCTGGTGGGATGTTACTGGTACTAAATACGAAAAACTACACTCAATAATCTTAACAAAATTACAAATACAAATACAGAGATTAGAATGGTTTCTACTAGACAGAATAACATCATTGCTATTAATTTGTACAGCAGCATAAGCAGTTCTCAAACATACACCTTTTTCTAGTATATACGAGCACAGTTTTCTGGTCAGTGACTGGATGAATTTCAAAGTGACAAATACTCTGTTCAGTGTCTAAACACATCTTGGGCATTAGCAGTATTGCTTTCACAAATGAATCTCATTTGTTCTCTAGTAATGCAGGATTCTAAGTTTACTATCTGCTACTTTTCATTCATCTTTTCGTGCTCACACTCTATGTTCTGAAGGATAGAGTGTTGTTTCTTCATGGTTTAATCTTAGGGCAATGATGGGATGGATAACATAAACAGTGGCATTACATATGGTAAGCACAAAGGCAGTGGCCACATTAGAAATAGGATCATAGGTGAAATTCACTATAGTCTACTAGGATTGAAACTTCTTTTCAAAATCAATTGCATTATTTCATTCAATTTTCTGAATTTCAGCTGGAAAATTACTTTCACTCCTTTCTTATATGATCAGAGCTGCTGTTGCTTGTATCTATAACTGTGCTTGTATACAACTGAAAGCTAAAGACACATTATCTTGAACTATACTAAGTGCTTCTACTATCAGTTTGTGGTCTTGGTCCCTGGCCTGTTCATACTTCTTTACTTTGGCAGTACTTTTGAAATCTGTCACTGGCTAGTTCCTAATGCCAGTAGAGATTACTATAAAGGCTGCTTCAATTTTGTTAGGCTACCTGCTGCAGCAACCAGTTTATTCATCAGTATTTCTGAATCAATTTTATTTAAAACTCTTAACCTTGTCTCTAATATGCTAGTTAGATGTTTGTTATGTGGAACAGGAACTGCTTTCTGTCTATGATCATTCCTCTCTGCCAGAGGGATGTGCTGGGCTCATACTCCAAATTCAGACACACTTCACACGTGTATCTGACAGAGGTTTAGGTCATACTTGAGACAGATGTTTGTTCTGAAATGTAGAGACTTCAGGGAATTTAACTTCTCTCTCTCTTTCTAAAGCACTTGATTTCTCAGATGTGTGGCAAGCAGGAATGTCTCTCTTGGTCTACAAAACTTCACTTACCTTGCCCCTAGCTAAGATCAAGCTGTGGACTGTGTTCAGGGCAGAGGATAATGGAGGGGAAATCTTGAGAGAAAAGCTTAAATTCATTGCAGTGCCTCAGAAGAAACTGGGATCAGGTTTCTGCTACTGAAACACTCAGCACAAAAGTGATGTTCAAAATCTTACAGCCTGCTGCTGAGCTCTGAGAGGGTCTCTCTCTCTACTTCTTTTAAGCAGAATCTAACTGCCTCAGAATGGGACAATCACTGATTTAAATCTCAGTAGGAAAAGGGACAGTTATAAATAAGGAAAATCACTTTCTTTGCTTGGGTTAATTTACTACCTGCAGTTCAGCACCTTTTACTAGCCATTGCCTGGGGGTTTAGTAAACCAGCTTGGAAAATGACTTAAGGGAACTGATTTCTTGGTATTCTTGGTTCTAGGCACCAGGAGAGCTGGTTCTTTCTTTTCTTGTTCTGCTCTTGAGATATGCTTGTTTTTGTGACTATGTTTCCAGCTCTCAAAGGAAGTTTTTAGGAAGGAGGAGCAGGCTGGTTGGATTTTTGAGATGTTAATTTGCATTATCAACTCTACACGTTTGAGAGACTATTCTGGATTGAATAATAGCTGTTGTTCAGTCACATTCTTTACTACGTTAGGTCTAAGTTTGGAGTTTGGGTAGAGTCTGAACTAGTATGGGGTGTATAAGGCTCCGCTGTGGTAAAAAGTGGTGTCTACTTTGAATTCAAATGAAAGTCTGACAGTAACTTGAGCTCAAAGGCAGGTCACTTCTACAGGCTGTATCAGGGTGAAATTACACTAACAGTCTGATTCACTTAGGTCATCACAGACTTCCTGGTGTTCATATACACCAGGGGAGGTTCAGACACTAATTACATTTGGTCTCTCATAAGCTATCTTATTGATGACTAAGCACTTTATTTTGATTTCTTCTCTTCAGATTCTTTGAAGTGTTCACAGCTCCTGTTCTTGCTATTCTTACTCTTCACATACCTGATTCTCATGGATTACTACAGTAGATATGTTTAATATAAACTTTCTTTATCTCAGAAGGTTTTCTTATGGATCTAGTATACTGATTAAATGCCAGGGACCAAGGCCATTCATCATTGCTTTGGGTAGAGGTACTCTCTAGTTCTAAAACTTCAGTTATAATTCTATACAAAACAATTCTGTACACTAAAGTATGAGCTACTCTCGACTGCAATATACTCATTTTGCCCGAGTAAGTTTTAGTCTCAGTTCATTGTCTCTTGGTGTCACTCCTGAAGGGGCTTCTGGGCCTTCTTCACCCGAGAGTGATGGGTCTAGCATTCTGCTCCTTGATTTTGATTGCAGTGAAGGTGGTGAGAGGTACTTGCAGTGGTCTCTCCCACTGTGGTTCCGAAGTCTTCTCTGTAAGAGACTTAACATATACATCATCCCCAGGCTATCTAACTCCCTGCTCCGAGTTCTAGCCACAAGTTTCTCAATTACTCTGAGCTGTTTGTTTAATGCTACCATGTAAGTGGACATTCTGGACATTCCCCTTGTATTCTATGGTCGTCTATAAGGCATTCCAAAAGGATTCAGCATTCTTTTAGTACAAAAGGTTTAGTTTGAATTTGCAATAGTGCTAGTGGAAGAGCTTCTTGCTCCAGTCTTATGATTTGCTGCTTAATCAAATGATTCATTCTCTACTCCTGGCCGCTTGATTGGGGGCGGCATGGGGTGTGAAGTTCTTAATCTATGCCCAGATGGCTTCTAATCTGTTGCACTATTTTGGAAATGAAAGGTGATTCTTTATCTGAGGATATTGTGGCTGGAACTCTGAAGCGTGGTATTATCTCTTGTGAAAATGATCTGGTCACCTCTTGAGCTTTGACAGTTCTGGTGGGGAATGTTTCTGGCCACTCTGAAAATGTATCTATTAATACTAGTAAATACTGATACCCCACTTTCCTTGGGAGTTCTGAAAAGTTGATTTGCCACTGCTGTACAGGCCCATGGCCTCTCCTAGTTTGACCGAGTTTTGGCCCGGGGCGGGGGGTATTTTGAGGTTAGTCTGGAGGCAAGGATCACATTATCAGCTCACTTGAGTGATAGTGGCGTATAGATTTTTGGCAATGATACAACAGTCTTTTCAATCAGATGTGTGTTCTAGAAAGCCTGTGGGAATTACTACTTCAAGGTCAACACTTCATTCTAGTATTCCAGTGCACTCTGTATCACTCGCAGCCTTGGTCATTTTGAGAAAGGAGCTACACTCTATAAAAGGCTTTAAGTAATTAGGCCTTAGTGTGTTTTCTAGTGCCCTTTTTTTACTAGTAAGCACGAAAATGGGAAGGGATTACTAGCTCTCTTTCAGTGGTAGCCCACCCCTTGCAGTTGTACGTCTCTTTTGATTAGTATTATTGTATTATGGCTTACTTTCAAGGAAAATCTGTACCTCACTCTTTGCTGCTTTCTTTGCCTCTCCATTTGCCAGCTCATTTCTTCTTTCTAATTTTAAGCTCACTCTCTGGTGTGCCTTAATATGCCTTTTCAGGTAGCTGAACTGCTTCCAGCAGCTGGATTGTCTCTTCTTTCCTTGTGAGGTCAGCAGTCTTCTCTCCTTCCAGATGGCTCCATGTGCATGCACAACTCTGAATGCCTTTTGCTGTTTCTAAGGCATGGGTCCATGCATTTATCTCAGCATCTTGTGCAGAGGTACCTGTTGGTAAGGGTTCAGACTCTATTACTTCTCTGCAGGTAGTCACTGTGAACTTTGCAATGTCGCTTTCTTGTCAGTGAACCAGGTCTCTGCATAGTCCGGAGGAGTGTCCTTTAAGTCTGGGCTGCTGGAGTAGGTAGCTTCAATGGTCTCTAGGCAATCGTGGTGTACTGCTTTTCCTTGATTCTACTGAGAAAAGAAGCTGGGTTGACAATATTAGTCACTACTATCTCTACATCATCTTGCTCTACTATGATGGCCTGGTATTTCAGAAACTTCTCTGGTGAGAAGCCAGTGGCCACTCTTTACTTTCAGTACTGCAGACACTGTGTGGGACACTAGCACAGTCATTTTTGTCCCAGGGTAAACTTGCGTGCCTCTTGAATGTTCAGCACAACTGCTGCTACAGCTCTGAGGCAACCTGGCCATCCTTCAGCTGTTGCATCTAGTTGCTTAGAGAGGTAAGCAACTGCCCTCCGGTATGGACCTAAGTCTTGAGCCAATATTCTCAGGGCAATTCTTTGCGTGGAAAAATAGAAAGAATGCTTTACTTACATCTGGAAGTTTCAAAGCTGGAGCTGACATGAGGGGACTCTCTAGCTGGTGAAAGGCCCGTGTGGTGTCTCTTGTCTACTGGAGATCTCAGTTCTCATTGGCAATAAGAGCACAGAGGGGTCTGGCGTACAGTCCATAATTATGAACCCACAGCTGGCACTACACTGCCATGCCTAAGAAGGTTTGGAGTTCTTTCGTTGTCTGGGGTTCAGGGTTTGGCATAGGGCTTCTCTGTCTTAAAGTCTGCTGCGCAGCACTCACTTCTTACTCCAGGTAGATTACTTTCTGTTTCACTACCTGTGCCTTTTTCTTTGAGACTCTGCATCTTTGGAGTCTTAGGAAATTCAAAAGGCTTACTGTCCAGGCTTCTCTTGCTTCTTTCGTCTGAGTAGCTACTAGAAGATCATCTATGTACTGCAACAGCTTCTTTTCTTCTTGTGGAGTTTCCTGGGACTCTGGGTCTTTGCAAGCTGTTCTCCAATCGGAGTGGAGAATTTTGAAGCCTTCAGGCACATGGACTGTGTGAGCTTGTGTTTGAATGCAAAAATGTTCTGGCTGGCTTCGTGGATAGGGAGGCAAAAGAAGGCATCTCTTAGGCTTAAAACAGTGAACCTGGTTAGCTCAGGTGTTAAACAAGTTAGTAAGGTCTATGGATTTGCTACCACAGGGTACAAATTCTGTGTTATCTTATTGACAGCTCTTAATCTAGTACTACCAGTTATTGGACTGATTCTTTCTTTACTTTCCTTTTGAGGGTACTACTCAGTTCTCACTGGTTGTGTTCTTTCATTAAGCTTGATGGGGGAGCATCCCATGGGGGGGCATCTTTCACTCTCTCTGGTGCAGCAGAGGCTCATACTCTTGAAAACACTTATTTACTTATTCTAATATCTCTTTACTAATGTCTTTCTTAATTTCAGTGTCTGTTAATATTGAGCTTAACATCTTTATATTATTTGCTTTCAGAGTAACCTTTCTCACTTGAGAATGTTTAGCAAATTGAACGAATTGTACAAAAGCTTTTAGGTACACATAGTACACATGTTACTTTAAAGGTTTGCAAAAGTATGCTTTCTCAGACTGGCCAGTCGTTCATTCTTCACACTACAACATAAACATTCTCTACAGGTACTAAAGCTTTATTTAAAACTGAACACATGACTCTTGTGCTGACAAAAATTCTTCCCTTTTGGGAAGGTTACTTTTACTTCTCCTCCCTTACCTTGGGAGGAAGCCTTTACAAATCATATGTACTTATTTTGCGAACTGTAATTGCTTTGCATTTCAGCGTGATAATCTTTGCTTGATTTCATACGTTGCTATCTTATGGCTGCATGCTGAACAACATGTTTGATTTGCTTTCTCTTTGCCTTGTTTTCTTTTTTAGGGGCCAAGACTAGAGAGCAGTCTGATCTCACAGTCTCTTTGTCATTCTGGGAGATTTCTTAAAACAAAAGATATTTCAGCATATAAAAACTATCTTATTTATCTTCCTATTATAAAACAGTACTAACAGCAATGAAGCACTATAAATCTTTTTATTTTCTGAGCTGCTCTTACTGGCAACCTCCTCCCAATGAGCTCCTCCCAAAAGGGGCTAATTTAGGAACCTGTTTGCTCTGGTCAGTTCTCATTATTTATTTCTCCTTGCCCTATCCCGCTTCTATTCAAACTTTTTTACAGACCTTCACAGTAGTTTCTCAGTTTTCTTCCTATACACACAGCTCCAGGTGGCAGGTATCAGATGTGATTCCCCACACACAAGCTCTAAGACCTTAGGTTCTGAATCCGCTTGACCAGAAACTTCTAATTTGCGCTCGGGGCGTGTACCCTGACCCTTATTGGAACAGCAAAACAGCAATACCAGTGTTTCTCATAAACACCGCACTGCAATAATACTTGCACATCTAGCTTTTGCCCACAGGCTATTCTCGTGTTCCCTGGGGAGACAGGGCAGGCAGAGCTGTCCCTGTGCCCAGGGGACAGCCACTGTCACTTCACACAGCGTGCCAGCTTCTTGATGTACCAAAGGCTCCCCGAAATTGCTCACAAAGGCAGGCTATTCTGTTTGTTACAGAGAACTTTAAATCTCTACAGCAGATTGTTTTCAGTAAAGACTTACTGCAGTACTAACTGAAGTCTCATAAATCTCATAAGTCTCATTAACTAATTCATCTCATTCACTTCTTCTATATAAACTCTGTTTTACAAAATATCAGTCTTTTCTAGTTCTCTTCTTGCACAATCTAATTAAGCACTGTGTCTACTTACACTTGTTTTGCTGCTTTGCAAAAAGGCTGTGCTAGTCACAGCCGAAACTCTGATATGCTTATAGACACACGCACTCTCCCCCCCCCGCCCTTTATCTCAAATTCACTAGAGCTAAGGCTTGAATTACTATGAGGGGGAGAATTCTTGGAATTCTTTTAACTCACTTTATCGAAGTTAAACATAAATCACCGTACTATAGTTCTCCTATGTGAAATGCTACTCTTGTTGCAACAAAATCTTAAAATCTCTACAAACACTACTATACAATCTGAGAATCAAATTACTACAATGCAGCGGAAGAAAATCACCACACAAAATCACTGGGAAAGGGCTTATTTCTCAAAGTGCTCACTTTTCTCAACACAACACAGCACACCATAATTCGGCATTTACTCAAATCAATTTTTCCTGGACACAATCAAAATAACAGCACACAGTCTAGAGATTAAGTCTAAACATCCAAGGCAAAGGAACTCTCTGAGCTCATACTCACTGTTAAAATGTACCGAATCTACACAAATCACTACATTCAAACACGATAAATACTATCACTGACATTCTTCTACTTGCTTCTCTACGGGGCACTTCTCTCTCTGCCCCCGCAGCTTGCTGCAGCAGGCGCCTCAGGCTTCACTTGGCTGCTTCAAACACGGGGAGTACTGACTCCCCCCCGCACTGTAGGGCACTGTAGATTTACTCTCTTTTATACACTATACACTTATCACCTGCACGATCACAAACACAGTGCACTGGCCACACACATTAACTATACAACAACACAGTGTCCGGACATCACACACACGAAGAAAACACACGGGCTCACCAGTTCTGCTCTATCAGAACTATGAATCTTCAATACACACATACACGGGTTCACCCGGCTTACCCCCAAAGCCGCTAGCGGTCTGCTCTATCAGAACGACGAACCCGGCCTCTAATACAGCTGCTCTATCAGCTGAACCCATGAACCCAGACGTCTCTGGGTGATTTACTCCCTTTCTCTCCTTCCTCCCCCCCTGGGGCCCCATAGTACATACCATCTTCCTCCGCAGGCCAGCGGGTCGTTGTCTGTCCTCGCAGGTGGCAAGTTGAGACAAGCGGAGCCCCACCAGGAAAAAATCCTGGGGCGCGCCTTGGAGGTCCGTCTATCCCCCCTGCCCCAGCGGGGACAGAGAACTCCTGCCTTGGCTCGCCAAAATGTTTTGCGGAGTAAAGAAGAAACTTCACAACTTGTAAAAGTTGTAAAGCCCGGTATGCTTTATTACGACGCGCGCCGGACGCAAGACTCCCCAAAAGGGCATGCGTACTCCTGAAGATTTCAGACTTCTTTTTATCTCTCTTCTAAATGCATATGCATACAGTTTCACAATAAGTTCATACATATTCATCTTGCATGACACTTAGCACTAATTCTTCTTTATCGGAGGAATTCTTAGGTCGGGGGCAGATTGACCTCGTAGTTTTTCTGTTTTTCTTTCTCTGTCTCCTTGCTGTCTCTAGAACGCGGCTTCTCCTTCAGCTTTAGCTCCACAGACCTTTCACTTCTCTTAGACACTTCACCTAGTTCAGGATGGATCTTTACTCTGTCTCACAGGGCGCAATTCCCCTGTGCGCTCATTGTCCCGTTTCCCCGGCCTACCAAAGGCTCGCCATTGGCATGAAATTTAGCCTTGCATTGGTGTGCATAAAGACCTGCCCTTAGGCATCTAGCGCACAAGAAGGTGGCACCCAGCCCTTTCGGTTTGCGCGTTCCTTGCTTTCTCTTGACCTTATTTTTGTTCCTCTTCTGTTGTCTGCCCCTGGCATATTGAGGCCTTTCGGGGTCTGGTTCGGCTAGCTCTGGACCCCCTGCTCTAACCGATAAGGACAAAAGCAAAAGGCAAAAGATGGTCTTTCTTCTTAGGACCAGAAAGTCCCACAGTTTTATTGTGGAACCACTCCAGGGATGTCCAGGAAAAGAAAGAGATCGTCTGTATTGTGGTGGGAGATTTTAAACCAGAGGAAAGGGGGGCGGAGGAGAGGGGCTACAGCCAATGTGATACAACTGATGGGAGGGGCAAGGGAAGTGACCCGGGGAGAGATCACCACCATGGACTTTAGGGGAGAGGGGAGAATGGAACAAACCATGTGATACAAACCACTTTGTGTAATATAAAAACTACTTAGTGCAAAATTCTAATCACCCAGTGCAAAATTATAACTCAAGAAACTACTTAGTACAATGCAACATGTCCCTTAAGGGTATATGGCCTGGCTGTAAAGCAACCAACCACCAGAGCAGACATCCTGTAGTGTACAGCAACTATCTTGACACATGCGTTGACCATGTCTGTTAGCATCGGGAAGCCCGGAAGAGCATCTACAATCTTCCAGCACTCACTGTTTGAGTTGACCCTAGCTAACTGCTTGCATAAAATCTGCCTTAAGGCATCATACTCAATCTGTTTCTCCAGGGCAGCTGCAAGCTTCTCGACAAATGGCAAAAAAGGCTCACCTGATCCCTGAATTATCGTTGTAAACTGTGGCCCGAGGGATGCCATCTCAATAGTTTTCAACAATGCATTAAATCCTATACTTTGACACTGCTCAAGAACAGCAGAGTCCTAGGTAGCCTGAAAATATGGATTAGAAAAGGCCTGCTTTACGAGGAGAGCATCCACCCCCATGCCATACCTAGGTTCCCCCCGAGGCAGAAGCTTGTTGCTTGCTGCAAGCTTTTCAGCAGCCTGCCTTCAGCTGTCCAAAAAAAACCTCATATTGCACAGGCTGGAACAGTGCCTGAGCAATATGTTTAATATCAAATGGAGCAAGTAGGTCTGAGTTTATCACTCTTAGAGTCTGCATAACTTGTACGGAGCCAAGGTCATATTTTGCAAGCTTCTCTTGTAAATCCTGGATCACCCGCCAGGCAATCACATCATGTCTGTTGGCATGTGCTGAATTTGGGACAGGTTTATACATGGGAAGATCTTGCACCTGGCCTTGTGTCAGAACATGGTCTTCCCAAACTGCCTGTGTCTCCCCCATAGATGCCAGATAAGCTGTCTGACCAACATCTGTGGCCCCTTCCCCCGGAGAAAGTGTGGTTTCAGCTATACACCGTGTACACCGTGGCCTTCCTGCCCTGTCCAACAGATACCCAGCTTCTGAATCTCGCATCTTAACTGCGTCCCAAAAGCTGTGAGGGTTCTTGGGGCGCACAATCACCTGACAGGGAGGCAAAGTCCAGAGGTTATGCACAGACATTGATTCCGCGTGTTGGTGTCAGTGTTCTGCCACTAGGGCATGTCCCTGCCAGGGGACTGGCTGCTGGCATTCATTGCTGTCACTGTCCCCATCCAGGGATGGGGAGGGCAGCCTGTGGGTGACAGGGAGTGGTGAGTTGGCCAAAAGCTCTGGAGTTGAGAGGCTGACTGCAGACTGCAAGGCTGAAGGGCTGGTTGCAAGCCCAGGTGCGAGGGGTCTGGCCATCGGCCGTGCCACGGCCAGGGGCCCAGCCGGGGATGGTGTGGCTGGAGACGTGGTGGTGGGCAGCACAGCCGCAGCCAGTGGCACTACTGCAGCCGCCACAGGACGCAATGGCAAAGGTGCAAAAGACATAAAGTCAACCAAGTCAGCCGTCACACCAGAAGGGGGAGGAGGCAGGTTCTCCACAACCAAAGATGGGGGAATGAAAGAAGACACAGCCCTTGCTGTGTGATTTACCAGTCGGTGAGATGGTGCTGAAGCAACCTTCGCGGTCACTGTTGTCTGTGCAGGTGTCATGGAAAAGGAGGGGGAAGTGGGACAGGGGCATGACATTGGCTGGAACAGACACTCGCCAGCCGGAATTGCTGATGAGCGTGGCTGGCACAAATGTGCAAGCTCCATGGCTGACGACAAGGAAGCTGACAAAGCGGTCAGTGTTGTGGAGATGACTCCGCCCTCATCCACAATGTGGGGGGGAGTCTTGAGTCAGCAGCTGCAGATCCTGCCAGCCGTGAAGGAGTTGATCCCTGGCGTGCAGGGCCACATTATTCCTGATACAGGCCAGGATGCCACTGGCCTTCTTGGCCACATGAGCACACTGCTGGCTCATGTTCAACCTGTTGTTTACCAGCACCCCAGTTCCCTTTCTGCCTGGCCACTATCTAGCCACTCTCCCCAGCCTGTAGCTCTGCAGGGGGTTGTTATGGCCAAAATGTAGGACCGGGAACTTGGACTTGTTAAATCTCATATTATTAGATTCAGACCTTCTATCCAGCCTGTGCAGGTCCCTTTGCAGAGCTCTCCTACCTTCCAACAGATCGACACTCCTTCCCAGATTGGTGTCATCTGTAAATTTACTGACGGAAGACTTAATCCCTATTGGTGATGGAGAGAGGCAGGGAGACTGAGCGGTGGTGGTCAGGATCCAATTTTATTGTGGACTACATATGCTAATATACTATTCTAGGTAGGCTAGTAATTTTTTTTACTACAATGATGGGGTTAATCATTGTTGTATTGCACTAAATAGTTTATTTAGTTGTTGTTTGCACTGGGTGATGGGAAGTTTGTACTGAGTATGGTATGTCATGTAGATTATTCCCCCTTTCTCATCACATGGTCTCTCCCCCATGGATCCCTTTTCATATGCCCTGGTGGTCTGTCCCACAGGTGGCCCCACCTCTCGCCCCTCCCCAAGGGTCTCCCATTGGCCGTGGTCCTCTTTCCCCACCCCCATCCCCATGGGTATAAGACCCTACTGCAGGTGTGGGTGGGTCTCTTTTTCTACCTGGGTGGTTGCCTCACCAACAGTGTCCTACGTCAAGCCAATAAACTGGACACTCGTCCCCACGTGGAAGAAGAGCGCTTCTCGCCTCTTACTTTCAGTCCATGCAAGTCCATGCAGGCAAGGGTTCGAGCTGACCGGATTGGACCCATACAAAGATCAGAGACCCACGGATTACTGCAGGTGACGCTGTTTTGTGGAGAAAAGAAGAAACCTCACAACTTTGTAAAAGTTGTAAAGCCCAGTATGCTTTTATTACGACGCGCGCCGGACGCAAGCCTGCCCAAAAAGGCATGCGTACCCCTGAAGACCTCAGGCCTCCTTTTATCCCCCTTCCAAATGCATATGCATACAGTTTCACAATAGGTTCATACATATTCATTCCGCGTGACATTTATCGCCAATTCTTCTCTATCAAAGGAATTTCTAGGTCGGGGGCAAATTGACCTCGTGGTCTTTTCTGTTTTTCTTTCTCTGTCTCCTTGTTGTCTCTGGAATGCGGCCTCTCCTTCAGCTTTGGCCTCACAGACTTTTCACCTCTCTTAGACACTTCACCTAATTCAGAATGGGTCTCTACTCGGTCTCATTCCCCTCTTTCCTAGGAGATAAGTAAATTCTTTTACTTAATGAAAACCTTCACGACAATAAGTGTCTTTTAATGTTTCACTATGTACGTTTGACAAAGAGGTTAGTACAGCTATTCGTTGTAGTATCTACAGTTCCAAATTAACAATGTAATAGATAATCCTAAGCTTATCCCAACTAATATTAGTAAAACTACAATGGGGTGGCACAACTTATTAAAGATTCCATTTGCAGTTGGTGACCACCCAAAGATCACATCCCACCAGTGATGATCCATATTTTGTTTTATTCTTTGTAGAACCCTGGTTATCTCCTTTGTATCGTGTTGGACAGTAATTAAGGTTTTCTTTCCACTTTCTTGGATTTCCTTCAAGATTTCCAATAGGTCTTGGTGCTTAATTAATTGTTTTACCAATGTAAGGTTCGCCCCAATAGGGGTAGGTGGTAGTCTGTGATACATTGTGTAATTGGCTGTAATCAGTTGGTGGGATGTTATTGGTACCAAATACGAAAAATCACACCCGATAATCTTAACAAAATTACAAATAGAGAAGTTAGAATGATTTCTACTAGACAGAATAACATCATTGCTATCAATTTTTACTGCAGCACAGGCAGTCCTCAGACACACACACCCTTTTCCAGTATATACGAGCACAGTTTTCTGGTCAGTGACTGGATGAATTTCAAAGTGACAAATACTCTGTTCAGTGTCCAAACACACATCCTGAGCATTAATAGTATTGCTTTCACAAATGAATCCCATCTGTTCTCTAGTAATGCAGGATTCTAAGTTTACTGTCTGCCACTTTCCATTCATCTTTCGTGCCCACACTCTATGTTCTGAAGGATAGAGTATTGTTTTTTCATGGTTTAATCCTAGGGCAATGATGGGATGGATAACATAAACAGTGGCATTACATATGGTAAGCACAAAGGCAGTTGCTACATTAGAAACAGGATCATAGGTGAAATTCACCATAGTCCACCAAGATTGAAACTTCCTTTCAAAATCAATTGCATTATCCCACACAATCTTCCAAATTTCAGCTGGAAAATTACCTTCATCCCCTTCCCGTATGATCAGAGCTGCTGTTGCCTGCACCCATAACTGTGCTTGTGTACAACTGAAAGCTAAAGACACATTATCTTGAACTGTACTAAGTGCTTCTACTATTGGCTTGTGGTCTTGGTCCCCGGCCGTTTCCCACTTTGACAGTACTTTTGAAATCTGCCACTGGCTAGTTCCTAATGCCAATAGAGATGACTGTAAGGGTTGCTTCAATTTTGTTAGGCTACCTGCTGCAGTGGCCAGTTTATTCATCAGTATTTCCGAATCAATTCCATTCAAAAATCCTAATCCTGTCCCTAATATGCCAGTTAGATCCTTTCTTGTTCTGCTCCTGAGGTATGCCTGTTTTTGTAACCATGTTGTCCAGCCCTCGAAAGAAGTTTTTAGGAAGGAGGAGCAGGCTGGTTGGATTTTTGAGATGTTAATTTGCATTATCAACTCCACACGTTTGAGAGACCATTCTGGATTGAATAATAGTTGTTGCTCACCCACATTCCTTACTACGTAGGGGCCTATTCCATACACCTCAGGTTCAAGTTTGGGTTGAGTCTGAACTATTTGAGTCTTGGTGTGGGCTGTATAGGGTCCTGCTGTGGTAAAAGGTGTAGTGTCTATTTTGAATTTAAATGAAAGCCCGATATCTTCCTGTGCCCAAAGGCAAGTTATTTCTACAGGCTGTATTAAGGTGAAATTACACCAGCAGTCTGATTCATTTAGGCTACCACAGATTTCCTGGTGTTCATATACACCAGGAGAGGTTGAGACACTAATTTCATTTGGTCTCTCATAAGCCGTCCCATTTATCATCCGGCACCCTACCTTGATTTCTTCTCCTCTAATCCCTTGAAGTGTCCACAGTTTCTGTTCCTGCCATTCCTGCTCCTCATATACCTGATCTCCATGAATTACCACAGTGGATAGGTTTAAATCCTTTACCTCAGAAGGTTTTCCCATGGATCCAGTATACTGATTAAACGCCAGGGACAAAGGCCATTCAGCATTGCTCTGAATAAAGGTACTCTCAAGTTCTAAAACTTCAGTTATGATTACACACAAAACAATTCTACAAACTAAAATATGAGCTACTCCCGACCGCAATATACTCATTTTGCCCGAGTAAGTTTTAATCTCAGTTCATTGTCTCCTGGCGTCACTCCTCAAGGGGTTTCTGGGCCTTCTTCACCCGAGAGTGATGAATCCAGGCGTTCTGCTCCTTGATTTTGATTGCAGTGAAGGTGGTGAGAAGCACTTGGAACGGTCCCTCCCACTGTGGTTCCAAGGTCTTTTCTGTAAGAGACTTAACATATACGTAATCTCCGGGTTGTATGTTATGTATTGGCCCATCTAACTCCCGGCTCCGAGTTCCAGCCACATGTTTCTCAATTTCCTTGAGCTGTTTGTTTAAGGCCACCATGTAGGTGGCTAGTGTTACCTCTCCAATGAGGGTGGACATTCCCTTTTGTATTCCATATGGTCTTCCATAGAGTATTTCAAAAGGGCTCAACTTTTCTTTAGCTTGAGGTTTCGTTCGAATTCGCAATAGTGCTAGTGGAAGAGCTTGGGGCCAGGGTAGATTAGCTTCCTGCCCCAGTCTTATGATTTGCTGTTTAATCAAATGATTCATTTTCTCCACCTGGCCGCTTGATTGGGGGCGGTATGGGGTGTGAAGTTCCCAGTCTATGCCCAGGTGGCTACTAAACTGTTGCACTATTTTGGAAATGAAATGTGATCCTCTATCTGAGGATATTGTGGCTGGAACTCTGAAGCGCGGTATTATTTCTTGTAATAATACTCTGGTGTGGTGGTTTGACCAGGAAGAAGTGGGAATTCTGGGATGCTGTGGTCAAACCAATGGATGTTCGAGAGTTTGATACTGGCACCTGGTGTAGCCAGTGGGGTTTGGACACACCTCCGAGAATACACAGGGGTTAAAAAGCAGAGCTCTGGCCCTGGCAGGCTCTCTTGGGACGTCGAGGAGAAGAGGTCGGATCTCCCTCCCCTGTCCAGCCGCTGCTGCTGGGCGGGGGAGGGGCAGCCATGCGGTAGGCCCGGGGCCTACGACAGAGATGGGGGTGAGAAGGCCCTCGAGGATGGAAGGGTGGAGGAGCCCCAAGAGACATCGGGCAGACATTCCCCCCCTCCCCAGGAGGGAGAGAGGAGAGCCGGCGACACCGAATGTGATAGCAGCCGGCCCAGGAGGAGAAAGAGGGGGGGGAGGGAAGAGTGCCTGGCCGGAGCGGCAGCGTGTGTGGGAGTGCCGCAGCTCCGGGACAGACAGAGACTGAAAGTTTTAACCCCTTTCTTTCATGATTGGGGCCTTGCAAAAATGCTAATCCTCCTCGAAGCTGAATAAGAAGGGAGATAGGAGATGAGATGAGACAAGGACCTGGCCTGAAGGACGTAGAGAAGACTGGCTGAGTGAAGAGAGAGATGCTTGGAGTGGCCTTTTGGCTGGACTTTTCTTGTGGCCATAGACTCAGTTTGTTCCTGTGACACAGAGACTGCACTTAGGGGGAGGCAGTGCCTCAGAACCAGGAGGGTTCATTGTGGGGACCCCCCGGCCCCAGGGGGTTGGAAAAATATGGGGGGGACAGATGTCCCAAAGCAGAGACTGTGCCTTTTTGGAGTGAGACAAGGCATCCTTGAAAGACAACCCTAAAAGCAGTTCTAGTCCATGCACAGTGGTGAGAGCACTGGGCATGGAAGGAAGATGTCACAAGCGGCAAAAGGACTTTTTCCGGGCGGTGCCGAGTGACATGGAAGCACACGAGGTTTCAGTGTGTTTCCAGGGGAAGCCTATGGAACAAGAAGGACTCCTCTCCTCTTCATGAACTGAAGTTTGAGTATACTAAAGTGTGGTGCCAGGCTGGGCAGTTGGTGATTTGGGAGAATGTATCGAATTGGGAAATTCAGGTAGTGGGGAGGAGGAAAGTGGTTTTTTTGTAAGGCTTTCAATTTTTTTTTTTCTTTTCCTTATAGTTTTCCCTATTTTCCTGTAGTTTAGGTAATAAAGTGTTCTTTATGCTTAAGCTGGAGCCTGTTTTGCTTATTCCTGGTCACATCTCACAGCAGACACCAGGGTGAGGGCATTTTCATGGGGGCACTGGCTCTGTGCCAGGCTCAAACCATGACATCTGGTCACTTCTCTACCTTTGACAGTTCTGGTGGGGAACGCTTCTGGCCACCCTTGTCGCAGACATTTCTTCATAGAAATCCTTTCTTTGGGATTTCTCCTTCTTCTGGGAAGCAAAGGGCCCCAGAAGAAGAATGTAAACAATTGTTATCAGCTGTTGTGAAATGTAGCAGGTGTCCCTGTGATTGGCTCATCTTCCTTGTGTACCATTAAAGGCCAATCACAGGAGCAGCTCAGGGACAGATTCCCTGGGCAAAGAACTTCGTTATTCATTCTTGCTATTCTATTCTTGGCATAGCTGCTCTCTGCAACCTCTCGTCTTATTCTTTTTAGTATAGTTATAATGTATGATATATCTTATATCAATAAATCAGCCTTCTGATCAAGAAACAAGATTCTCGTCCTTCTCTCACCACAGTGACCGTCTAAGGTCGCTGTAATATCTGGTGACCCCTCGTGTCAGGGCAAAAATTAATTTGATAAAGACCAGAGGAGCAAAATTGCTGCACTGGGTAAAATCCTGTATGTGTAGCATGTGATGGTTGCTTTGAAGTGACCACAGAAGTGGATTCAAGCCAGGAGCTGAAGAACTGAAGATCCTGATTTGGACAGAGTTCACAGCCAAGGCTGACCACAAAGAGAACCTTCTTCTGGAACACCTTCAGGAAGATGTTCGCAGAGCTGGCCAGAGCAAGCTGGACATTTTCACAAGGTAATTTTGTCTTTTCCCTTCCTGATGACCCAGCCCTTCGTAGTTGTTGGCGGTTGGTATGGCGAACACATGCCTTGGAAGAAGAGGTTCAGTTCTCCCCTTCAGAGGAGAAACTTATTGCCCTCTGGCAAAAATGGTGTAGAGAAGATGGGATTTTTCTGTCAGCAACAGATCTCTATGAGTTCTTTCGATGGGCAAAGCTTTTTCGGTTCTTTACTGATGTCCTGTACGCCTTGGATGTTTTTGTCTGGGAGTGCATGAACTCCATTTTTCAGTTTGTCTGGGGCCAGGAACGTGTTTTGCCTTTTATCTACCCAGCATTTCTAAAGCTCTTCCCAGTTTTGAAACGGAGAGCAGCTATTTTTCGATGGATTTCTAACTGTTATGGACAGGCTCCGTTTCCACCGTCCCCGGTGGGAGAAGACCCGACGGGGGATGAGTGGGGGCTTCCCAGCCCCCTGTCCTCAGCGGGAGAAGACCCGGCGGGGGATGAGTGGGGGCTGCCCGGCCCCCCCTGCTTCGCGGCGGGGGGGGGCGAAACTGCGCCGAGCGAAGAAGTTTTTTTTACTCTTTCCCCGGAGCCTGCGCAGACGGAACCTTCCCCCCCCCCTCCTTCTCTCCCTCCGGGGGGATGGGAAACTGCGCTGAGCGAAGAAGTTTTTTTTACTCTTTCTCCGGAGCCTGCGCAGACGGAACCTTCTCCCCCCCCTCCTTCTCTCTCTCCGGGGGGATGGGAATGGGCGGTCCCGCTCGAACCAGTGCCGTTGGTGCCGCCCCTGCCAGCGCTGCGTCCGCCTTCAAGACCCGCCTCACCAGCGCGGCCGCCACTCCAGGCGATCCCGTCTCCGCCTCTCCAGGCGGTCCCGCCCACGGCTTCACAGGCCTCCCCGGCCCTGCCAGCGCCTGCGTCTGAGAATGCAGAAGAGACACTTCCTGTGGCTGCTGAGTTGCTAAGCGACGACGACGCGTCTCCAGCTTCCGGCTCAGCGGGGGAGTTGTTCTCTCCGGCCCCTCCGGCCCCTCTGCCGCTTCCATCGGCTTCCTCGCCACCTCAAGCCGAGACGGTCCCTGTTCAGGATGGTGCTGGAGACGGCGCCGAACCTGCGGGACCCTCGGAACAACCCGCGGCCGCTCCTACATCCAGCGGGATTCCTTCCCCGGTTCCGGCTTCCCCCCCGCTGCCTGCACAGGCTGCCCCAGCAGTCCTGCCGTTGTCGGAGGCTGTGTCCTCCGTGTCGGCGTCAGAGACTGCCCTGGAACCGGCGGCTTGTTCGAGCTCGGACCATCCCGGACCGGTTGCTGTAGCAGCGGCCCCGGCGGCTGGCCTCCCCTTCCGTGGAGCGGGGGCTGCCCGCCAGCTGACTGGGGGGACAGCCCGTCTCCCTGCTTTTAAGATCAGCATTCTCGGCGGGTTCGGGGGTGGTTTTTCGGGGATTGTCCCATGGAGGCTGCCATCTCTGCCGCCTCTCTTGCGCCCTAGTGGCGGGGGGCAGGTGCATCCCGAGAGCTCTGCCTCTGATCTCCAGCCCGGAGGGGGTGGGGATGAAACCATGGGGCAGATGAGAGACAAACCTGCTGCGTTTGCAGTGCAGAGGGAGAGGGCACAGATGGAGGAGACCATAGCTGGTTTGCTGTGGGGAACAAACATGTCCAGACCCCAGGTGAGATTTCTGGGGAAGGCTTCTATTTCCCTGCTGCTGGCATGCCTCAGTGGTTATGGGGAAAGGAAGCGTGTCCCCACTCGTGCTGCCATTGTACTGGCAGCAGGGTGCAGGCCTGTGGGAATGCAGGGCCTGCCTCATGGGTTTGGCCTGGGCCGTTGGGCTCAGGAAGTTTTTGGGCCAGGGCCAGCATTTGGCCTCTTGGTGTTTCTGGGGGTTGAGGTTTCTCCTACCGGTCCTGGTCCCCCTTTGTGGGCCAGTTTTGGGGTTCCTGGTCCATCATGGGCCAGGGCCCCCAGGGCCTTTCCTTCTCTGGCACTGCTCTGTTTTGCTGCTGCTCTTTTCTTTTTCGATCACAAAAAAAAAAAAAAAAAAAAAAAAAAAAAAAAAAATTAAATAAAAAAGATTGAAAACAATGGGCAGCAGCTCTGAAGCACTGAAGCATTGAAGGGCCAGAAAAGGACATTCTAAAGTTGTTCAAATTGTTTGAAATTGTTTGAAATAGTTGTAAGATTGTCAATATGTTTTTGATAACTGTTGATGGGACTTTTGCAGCAAGTCTGTTTTCAGGACCGAAAAGGATTCTCAGATATCCAAGAGAAACAACTTCAGCTCTTGGACTGTTCCTGAAACCCAGCTGCTTGGACTTGAATTCTCTTTGCATTGTTTTTTGCATTTTTTTAGATTGTAGGATTGTTTTAGTGATTTATTAGTATTGTATATTTTACAGTTGAAGAAATCTCCTGTTCATTTCACATCAGCATTTTTCTTTTAATTTATACAATTTAGAAGGGTGAGATGTCGCAGACATTTCTTCATAGAAATCCTTTCTTTGGGATTTCTCCTTCTTCTGGGAAGCAAAGGGCCCCAGAAGAAGAATGTAAACAATTGTTATCAGCTGTTGTGAAATGTAGCAGGTGTCCCTGTGATTGGCTCATCTTCCTTGTGTACCATTAAAGGCCAATCACAGGAGCAGCTCAGGGACAGATTCCCTGGGCAAAGAACTTCGTTATTCATTCTTGCTATTCTATTCTTGGCATAGCTGCTCTCTGCAACCTCTCGTCTTATTCTTTTTAGTATAGTTATAATGTATGATATATCTTATATCAATAAATCAGCCTTCTGATCAAGAAACAAGATTCTCGTCCTTCTCTCACCACAGTGACCGTCTAAGGTCGCTGTAATACACCCTGAAAATGTATCTGTCAATACCAGCAAATATCGATACCCCCCTTTCCTTGGGAGTTCTGAAAAGTCAATTTGCCACTGTTGTCCAGGCCCATGGCCTCTCCTAATCTGACCGAGTTTCGGTCTGGGGGTATTTTTGGGGTTAGTCTGGAGGCAAAGATCACACTGTCGGGTCACCTGAGAAATAGGGGCATATAAATTCCTAGCAACAATTCTTTCAATCAGGTATGTGTATAGGGCATTTACTCCCCAGTGCGTTTTCTGGTGTTCTTCCCTTACTAGTGACCACAATAAATAGGAAGGGATTACCAGTTTCTTTTCAATGGTAGCCCACCCTTCTTGGTTATACGTCCCTTTTTGATCTTCAATTAATTTCCTATCTCTCTTGTTGTATTCTGGCTTACCTTCAAGGGAGATTTGTCCATCTGGAATAAGGACTCCTTCAGTAGCTACCTCACCTTTTGCTGCTTCTTTTGCCTCTCTATCCGCCAGCTCATTTCCTTATTCCAATTCTGAGCTCACTTTTTGGTGTGCCTTAATGTGCATAATTGCTACCTTTTCAGGCAGCTGAACTGCTTCCAGCAGCTGGATTAGCTCTAGTGCATGTTTGATGTTCTTTCCCTGTGAGGTCAGCAGTCCCCTCTCCTTCCAGATGGCCCCATGTGCATGTACAACTCCAAATGCATACCTCGAGTCTGTGTAGATGTTTATTCTCCTCCCTTTTGCCCTTTCCAAGGCACAGGTCAGGGCAATTATCTCAGCCTTCTGCGTGGCGGTACCTGTTGGTAAGGGTCCAGACTCGATTACCTCTCTGCAGGTGGTCACTGCATACCCAGCATGTCGCTTCCCATTGGCAACATAGCTGCTCCCGTCAGTGAACCAGGTCTCTGCATCATCCAGAGGGGTATCCTTTAAGTCTAGGCGGCTGGAGTAGGTAGCTTCAATGGTCTCCAGGCAATCACGGTGTACTGCTTCTCCTTGATTTCCACTGAGAAAGGAAGCTGGGTTGACAATATTAGTCACCACGATCTCTACATCATCTTGCTCTACCATGATGGCCTGGTATTTCATAAACCTCTGTGGTGAAAGCCAGTGGCCACCCTTCGCTTCCAGTACTGCGGATACTGTGTGGGACACTAGCACAGTCAATTTTTGTCCCAGGGTAAACTTGCGTGCCTCTGGAATATTCAGCACAACTGCTGCTACAGCTCTGAGGCAACCTGGCCATCCTTTGGCTGTTGCATCTAGCTGCTTAGAGAAGTAAGCAACTACCCTCCGGTATGGACCCAAGTCCTGAGCCAGTATTCCCAGGGCAATTCCCTGTTTCTCATGGGAAAATAGGAAGAATGGTTTACTCACATATGGAAGTCCCAAAGCTGGAGCTGACATGAGAGCATCCTTTAGCTGGTGAAAGGCCCGTGTTGCTTCTTTTGTCCACTGGAGATCTCTGCTTCCATCGGCAATAAGAGCCTAGAGGGGTCTGACGAGCAGTCCATAATTGTAAACCCACAGCCGGTACCATCCTGCCGTGCCTAAGAAGGTTCGGAGCTCTTTTATTGTCTGGGGTTTTGGGGTTTGGCATATGGTTTCCTTGCGAGCCTGCCCTAAAGTCCGCTGCCCAGCACTCACCTCGTACCCCAGGTAGATAACTTTCTGTTTTACTACCTGTGCCTTTTTCTTTGATACTCTGTATCCTTGGAGTCCTAGGAAATTCAAAAGGCCTACCGTCCAGGCCACACATGCTTCCCGCGTCCGAGTGGCCATTAGAAGGTCATCCACATACTGCAAAATCCTCCCTCCTTCATGTGGAGCTTCCCAGGACTCCAGATCCTTTGCAAGTTGCTCCTCGAACAAAGTAGGGGAATTTTTCCAGCCTTGGAGTAGTCTGGTCCATGTGAGCTGGGTTTTGCGCCCACTTTTAGGGCTTTCCCATTCGAATGCAAAGATTTTTTGGCTGGCTTCATGGATGGGGAGGCAAAAGAAGGCATCCTTTAGATCTAAAACAGTAAACCAGGTTAGCTCAGGTGTTAGGCAAGTTAATAAAGTGTATGGATTGGCTACCACCGGATACAGATCTTCTGTTATTTTACTGACAGCCCTCAAATCCTGTACTATCCGGTATGACCCATCAGATTTCCGAACAGGTAAAATGGGAGTATTGAAATCAGATTGGCATTCTTTCAGTAATCCTAACCACAGAAAATTTTCGATTATTGGGCTGATTCCTTCCCTATCCTCTTTCTTTAGGGGGTACTGCTTGATTCTCACTGGTTGCACTCCCTCCTTGAGTTTGATTACTATGGGGGAGGCATTTTTCGCCCTCCCTGGCACATCAGAGGCCCACACCCCAGGAAATACCTGACCTAGTATTTCTTCATCAGTTTCTTCCTTAATGCCAATAGCTGTCAGAGTTAAACTTAATACCTCTATGTACTTTTGATCATTCACCTCCAGAGTAATTTCCCCATTTTTGAATGTAATGGTTGCTTGTAATTGTTCCAATAAATCTCTCCCTAAAAGTGCCCTTGGTGAATTAGGCATGTACAAGAATTTATGAATACCCCATTGTTTTCCCAATTTATACCTCAAAGGTTTACAAAAATATGCCCTTTCAGACTGGCCAGTTGCCCCTTGCACTACAACATAATCATTTTCCACAGGCACTAAAGCTTTATTTAAGACTGAATATGTAGCTCCCGTGTCAACCAAAAATTCCACCCTTTTCCCTTCTTCCCCCAGCCTCATTGTTATAACCAGTGGATCCGCTGGGGCAGAATCCCCCGGTCCTCCTCAGTTGTTTTGTACGTGTGCAGCCATCTGTTGGTCACTCCTTCTTCGTTCTGGGCATTGGCCTTTCCAGTGACCAATTCTTTTGCAGATTGCACACTGGTTCCTGCCCAGCCGAGGTGGTCCTTGTCTCGGTGGTCCCTGTCTCGGTGGTCCCTGGTGGTATTTCCTCTGCCTTTCCTCCTGTACCACTGCCACCAACCTTTTCATTCCTTGTTTATATCCTTCCTCCCGGTTACTAAATACTCTCCAGGCTTCCTCTAACAAGGCTTCAAGATTTCTCCCATCTGGTCCCCGAATTTTCTGAAGTTTACGCCTGATATCTCCAGCAGACTGACCCAAAAATGAAATAACTAGTTGATTTGTCCCTATCTCAGACTCCGGATCTAATGATGTATGACGATGCATAGTATCCCTTAAACGCTCTAGAAATTCAGATGGAGTCTCAGAAGGCCCCTGCTTAAGGGAATATAAGGCAGACCAGTTTATGGTTTTTGGAATAGCTCTTTCTACCCCTGTTGCTATCCACTCTTGATACTCTGCTAATTTCTTTACCTCTGCCGACACATTAGGATCCCATTCTGGGTCTTGGAGGGGGAAATGTTCTTTAACATCTAGCTGTGTGGCCTTACAGTAATCCTCTGCCAAATTCCCTGCTGTCTTTAAGATCAGCTGTTGCTCTGTTTCAGTGAAAGCACCTAGTAGTAGCTGGATGTCAGCCCAGTCTGGATTGTGTTGTTTGATAACATATCGTAGGCATTTGGCAGTGAGTATCGGGTCAACACGATAATTCCTCGCAATCCTTTCCCATGCTTCTAAATCAAGGGTGGTAAATGGCACTTTAATCATTAATTTGGCCCCTTCTGGTCCCACTGCCTGTCGCAGAGGGGCCTGTAGCACTACTTGCCTCCTAGTTCTAGATGCAACTGGACTCCCACGGGTGGGGTGGGTTCTAGTAGATGTGCCTTCCCCACCTGAGTCCTCCACCTTTTTGGGGAAGTTCCCTTCCTCCTCATCCTCAGTTTCAGCCTCAACCTCCCGAACCTCCCCCCCTCGAGGAGGAGCTTTCACCCACTCAAATGTGTCCCGTTCTTGCTCCTCAGAACGATAGACCTTATCTGATCTCATACACCGTTGTCCTATACTGCATGCTGAACAACAGCGTTTGATTTGCCCTCTCTTTGCCTTGTTATCTTTTTCAAGGGCCAAGACCAGTGGGTCTGAGGGTGATTTAATCCCACAGTCCTTTTGCCACTCTTGGTGATTTCTTAAAACAAAAAACATATCAGCATACGAGACCTCATCCCATTTACCTTCCCATCTTAAAAACAACATTAACTGCAGTAAGGTATCATAATCTAGGGTTCCAGTGGGCGGCCACTTTGCTCCATCCTCTAACCTGTATAAGGGCCATCAGCATGTGCAATACTGGATTAGATCCTTTTTATTCTCAGAGCCCCCCCGGCTAGTGACTTCCTTCCAGTGGGCCAAGATGCACCCTAAGGGGCTGGCCCGTGGAACTTCCTTGCTCTGGTTAGTTCCCATTATTTCCTTCTTGCCCTATCTCGCTTCCACCCAAACCTCTTTTCACAGGACTTCACAGTAGCTTCCCAGTCCTCCTCCCACACACTCCAAGTGGCAGGTATCAGATGCGATTTCCCACACATAAGTTTTAAGATCTTAGACTCTGAATCAGCTTGATCAGAAACCTCTAATCTGCACTTGGGGCACGTGCCCTGTTGCTTGTTAGAACAGCAGTACCAGCGTTTCCCACAAACTATGCACTGTAATAATACCCACGCAGCGTGCCAGCCTCTTGATGCACCAAAGGCTACTCGAAATTTCCCGCAAAGGCAAGCTATTCCATTTATTACAGGGAGCTCTAAATCCTCTACGGCAAGCTGTTCCCAGTCCAGACTTACAAGAGTGCCAGCTGAAGTCCGGTAGAGTCCCTCTAAATGAACTCGTTCGTCTCCCCTATCTATCCAATAATTCACCGGATTCACAAACTCCCAAGGGTCGAGTCCAAACCACTGAGGCAGAGGAACCCCTCGGGTTTGTCTAGCCACGGTGAAAGCATGCACAACCTACACCACAATTTACCACCTTTACTCAATAAACGCCCTTACCCACGCTTTTCCGCAGTTTACTCTGTTTTCTCTGTCGGGCGCTCCCCGCCCCCACGGCCTGCCCCGGCCGGTGTTTACTCAGCCTCCCCAGCGGCGGGTAGGACTTCCCCCCCCCCCGCACAGTAGAGCACTATGGATCTACTCTCTTTTATACACCATACACTTTATACACTTGCACAATTACAAATACAGTGCGCTGATCACACAATGCAACATACAGCAACACAGTGTCCGGACACCACTCACACACACAAACAAAGAAAACACACACGGGTCCAGCTCTGCCCTATCAGAACAATGAACCCCAATACACGCATACACGGGTTCACCCAGCTCACCCCCAGAGCCACTAGCGGTTCCGCTCTATCAGAACGATGAACCCTGTCTCTAATACAGCTGCTCTATCAGCTGAACCCAGACGTCTCTGGGTGGTTTACTCCCTTGCTCTCCTTCCTCCCCCCCGGGGGCCCCTCAGTACATACCGTATCTTCCTCCGCAGGCCAGCAGGTCCTTGTCTGTCCCAGCAGGTGGCAAGTCAAGACGAGCGGAGCCTCCTCCAGGAAAATCCGGGGGCGCGCCCAGGAGTCCGTCGGTCCCCCCCCTGCCCCTGCGGGGACAGAGACGGAGACGGAAAGTATCTTTTTTCCCCTGCCTGGCTCGCCAAGAATGTTTTGGGGAGAAAAGAAGAAACCTCACAACTTTGTAAAAGTTGTAAAGCCCGGTATGCTTTTATTACGACGCGCGCCGGACGCAAGCCTCCCCCAAAGGCATGCGTACCCCTGAAGACCTCAGGCCTCCTTTTATCCCCCTTCCAAATGCATATGCATACAGTTTCACAATAGGTTCATACATATTCATTCCGCGTGACACTTAGCGCCAGTTCTTCTTTATCAAATGAATTTCTAGGTCGGGAGCAAATTGACCTCGTGGTCTTTTCTGTTTTTCTTTCTCTGTCTCCTTGTTGTCTCTGGAATGCGGCCTCTCCTTCAGCTTTGGCCTCACAGACTTTTCACCTCTCCTAGACACTTCACCTAATTCAGAATGGGTCTCTACTCTGTCTCACAGTGGCCAAAAGATCAGTAAGCATTCACAAGGCAGCAAGGTCAGAAAGTTAACCCTAAGGAAGACTGCTTTATCCCATATGACTGCTGAGACCCCCCGAGATGACCACCAGAGACAACTGCTCAGACGAAAAGGACTGATAGGATGATTAGTATCTGAAGCAGAGAGGGAAGAGATCCAGGAAATGATCTATTGTGAAACTTGATGCATATGTAAGATTCTAGGGGATAAAAGAAAGCGTGAGTGAAGAGGGGGCACACATGACTTGTGGAGATATCCTGCATGCATCCAGCCAAATAAAATCATACCTAGTTTAAAACTCATTTTCTCTTTGAGTTTTAGAGTCTCTCTACATGTCAAGGGGGGCTGGCAGGCTGCCTGGGGAGAGGGGAAAGGGGCTCAGCCAGTGGCCAGGCCGCCCAGCCTGGCCTGGCCAAGACAGGGGCTGGGGCCTGCCATCTCCTCGCTGACTGGAAAAGATAAAATTCCCAGGTTTTTCCATCTTTTACATGTGTCTTTCACAGAGACGTATCCAGTTTCTCAGTGGTTCAACAGACTGTTAATTACACAGAAAGCTTTGTGTCATTTCCCCAAATTCCTCCCATGTCAAACTACAACAGTTGGGATACCATGCAATAAACATATGATGAAGACCTCTACCAAACTATCAGCACCTATCATCTGGACCAAACTGTTAAAAATAGGTTAGAAACTGTTGTAAAATAGTTTATAATTGTTAAGCATGTACTGTTAGTTTAGTTGTTATATTGTAAAAGGGGTTAAATGGGTAGTTATGAGAAATATGGTACTCAACATACCATAATACACCTATGCAAAGTGCACCACTCCCCAAAGCAAAATGAGCCAACCTGGACAGAACTGTAATGGGCCAATCAAGCGCCTGAAACCTTCATGTAAATGAAGGATCCAAACAGAAACCAATCCAAAGGGACAAAAAACAGGATAAAAAGGGGCATCTGACCCAGTGAATCTGCTGCTCCACCTAGAATATCAGGGACATCGCTGCTGAAAAAGACACAGTTCCAGCACTGCAGCATCCTCAACAGGAATGCTCCTGCTTGGCCCGCAAGCCCCCATGCTTTCAGAACTCAGTACATCCCTCTGGGTGTCCAGAGTTGCCAAGGACCCCATCAGGGGCCTCGGAGACCCTGGCATGCTGCCCAGAACACCTGGGGATTTGATTTTGACCCTTGGAACAAGTTGCCAGCTTTGTATGAGGATGTGAAAGTCGCTGAGGTTTGAATAGTGTAATAACAAAATGACCACAGAGTGAAAATGTAGATTTTAGGATTTTTGGTATGGGGGTTATGGGGACAAGATGAAGGAATCAGGGCGTGTCTAGCCTTTCTTTCTTCTTCTTCTTGTTCTCGACTTTCTGCTGTGATGTTGGCACTTTGGGATCGGTTTAGAGTAGAAGTCCACTGTCTAACATAGGTGATAGGTATTGGGAATTAAGTGTAAATATGATATACGTAGTTTGTAGTATAAAAGGACAACACCGCCTCAGGGGCGGTCAGAGTGCCTGTGGCTGCCTTGCTGAGCAGATCTCAGCTGGGCAGAAAGAAAATTTTATAGATAAGAATTAATAAACAACCTCAAGACTGAATAGTGAAGAGTCCAGACTCGTTCTTCAGTCATGCGGGCCGAAGCAGAGACATTCTACGCATCTCAGGGAAGCAATTATCAACAGCAACCCGAGATTTGGCATCTGTTGGCTGGGCATGTTCCAGGAGGGCACTGATAAGCCTTTTGGGAAGCAGCCAGAACAGCCCGAGAAGCAGCAGCCATTTTCAAGACCATCACACTCTCAAGACCATCCAGAGAGCTTCTGCCAAAGAGACTTGTAGCAGACCAGTCCGGAGCGGACCCAGAAAGCGCTCCTGGATCCACTCTCCTGTGAACTGCTGGCCGGTGACAAGGACCTTCGGACAGGTCTGACGACTTGGATTTGGTAAGAAGGTCAAAATTAAGAACATGGGGGAGCATGTTACCAGGAACAGTTAAGGATTTTGTCAGCCTTACAAGGCATGACAGAGGCACATCCGATGGAAATTTCAAAGAAAGAACTTAGAGATCTTTTGTTATGGGTACGCTGTAATTATCCGTACTCAGAGACACATCTTTTGTTTGAAGTGGGATTCTGGCAAGAAATCAACAGACATCTTTATCATTCAGCCACAAGAAAAGATGAAACTGCTATGAAACTTTTATCCCCTGCATGGGTGATGCTGGAAGCAACCTCAGCAAAATCTGTGAAGGTTGCCAAACAGCAGGTTATTAGAACTCCCACAGGGGCAGAGGGAGGGGAGCAAAGCCAGAGGCAGAGGGCGGCTCTAGTTCCAATTGTCCCAGGGGAAACAGAAATAGCTCCCATAGAAGGGGAGCAGGAGGGAACTTCATCACCTCTGATTCCCCCATCACCCCGAAAGTCCACGGGACCTCCAAAGCATCCGAAAACCCCAGATACTTCAGGGTCAGGCTCAGACTCAGACACCCTCTCACTCCCAGGAGAGCTCAGGGTTGAAATTTCCCCAAGCGAATTCGAGAAAAAATGTCTGCAACAGGGAAGAGACCTATTAGCACAATGGGGCACGAAGCTGGAGGTGGATTTTTAGTGGAGGTCACTGCGGCACTCACCACACTGAAGTTAACCTGGGAGACAGATGATCCAGTTTGTGTGGATCAGTGGCCCCTTGAGCGAAAAAAAGTTGAGTGCATTGAAAAACCTGGTCCAAGAACAACTGCAAAAGGGACACATCAAGCCAACAAACAGTCCATGGAACTCTCCAGTGTTCGTCATCCGAAAGAAAGCATCAGGCACATGGAGACCGTTGCACAACCTCAGGAAGATCAACTAAGTCCTCGAAGACATGGGACCACTTCAACTGGGACTTCCTTCAGTCTCAATGATTCCCAGAGATTGGCCACTTGTGGTCATTGACCTCAAGGACTGTTTCTTCAGCATTCCGCTTCATCCAGATGATGCTCCAAGACTTGCCTTCTCCGTTCCAAGCATCAACAAGGAAACACCTCTGCAGCGGTACCATTGGGTGGTTCTTCCACAAGGACTCAAAAACTCGCCAACTATCTGCCAATGGTGTCGCAGACATCTTTTCATGAAAAATCCTTTCCTTAGGATTTTTCCTCCTGAGAAGCTGAGAGGCCTCAGGAACAAAATGTAAACAATGGTTATCTGCTGCTGTGGAATGCAACAGGTGGACTTTTGGCCCATGTTGGTTTGTTTGTAATTAATGGCCAATCACAGTCAGCTGGCTCAGACTCTCTGTCTGAGACAGAAGCTTTGTTATCATTCCTTTCTATTCTTAGCAAGCCTTCTGATGAAACCTTTTCTTCTATTCTTTCAGTATAGTTTTAATATAATATATATCATAAAATAATAAATCAAGCCTTCTGAAACATGGAGTCAGATCCTTCGTCTCTTCCCTCATCCAAGAACCCCTGTTAACACCATCACAAATGGTACATGGCGCAAGCCTTGTCACCAGTGCAGAAGACATTTCCGAAGGCAAAAATCATTTATTACATGGATGATTTGCTCATTGCTGGCGAGGCAACCACCCAAGTAGAAAAAGAGACCCACCCACACCTGCAGTAGGGTCTTATACCCGAGGGGATGGGGGCGGGGAAAGAGGACCAGGGCCAATGGGATACCATTGGGGAGGGGCGAGAGGAGGGGCCACCTGTGGGACAGACCACCAGGGGATATGAAAAGGGATGCATGGGGGAGAGACCATGTGATGAGAAAGGGGGAATAATCTACATGACATACCATACTCAGTACAAACTTCCCATCACCCAGTGCAAACAACAACTAAATAAACTATTTAGTGCAATACAACACCTCCACCTTTTCTTTTAACTAAAATTAGAAGGAAATGCGTCGGACTATTTCTGCTGCAGATTATGAATTTTTTCCCCACTCATGGTTTGCAGGCCTGCCAATTTGCTTTAGTTCCACAAACTCTGAGCAGTTGACTTCAGCGGTACTGGAGACTAAACCGTTGATAGCCTTTAAAAGTATGCGACGTAGAATCCCAAATGCTAACATGACTAGGAAAATAACAACAAAAAAACAACAAAATTGTCCTAATTATCGAAGTCCACCATCCTGAGAGTCCCCAGTCCTTGAACAGTCCACTGAACCAGTCCTCGGATTCCTGCTTGACTTGTCTGATCAGGCTTTTTACTTATCGGAGAGCCGCATGGACGTTGGGTGCTTTTGATGTTAGGTTCATGCAGCACAGTGCTTCAGATTCCTGGCACTCGTGTCCATGCAGCAGCAGGAGGAAATCTATGGCCGTACGATTTTGGAGTGTGGCCTGCCTGGTAATTTCCTCATCCTCTAGGAGGGAGCTGATGGCCGTGGATGTCAAGTTTGCCTCTTTGACTACCCAGCACTCCAGGTGGCCCAATTCACCTAGCGCTTTGGCTGCTGCAACCCATGGAAGGAACAGGGATACAGCAACTCTTTTTGACTTGGCCCAATGACATATTTCTGCATCACAATTTGGGTCCAAATTGTCTACGCTTCTCTTATGAATTTTGCTGACCAAATTGTTCTTTTGAGTCCCTTCACCAATCATGGTTTGGTTGGGTGCCAACAGGGACAGCCGCCCGATGGTACATGGCCCTCCTACAAGCCGAGAAGAGATTCCTGCCCATGCCCGATCCCCACAAATTAAAAACAAACCTTTAGGGAGGCTTTTGGGATGTGAATGGTACGGATTGTCTGCTGCAACATGGCTTAAAACCTTACACCACCTTTTGGCAGTGATTTCCTCTCAATACTGTTTAATGTTGTTAAAAGGTTTGGTGTTGGAAAGTGGGATAAAGAAGAAGTGTATGCAGTATGGTGCAGGGAAGGAGCCCAACAGCTCTAACTCTTGAGGCTCCTGAGCAGCTCTGGGTAACTTTGGAAGCCACTCCTCTATGGGGTTTTTGATCATTACAGCTCGCTGGTGACAGATATTGTGTGGTTGTGTGTGATTTGGTTTGGGACTTGGGTGAGGTATAGGCGTATCTAATTTGTCTGTGAACTCTCCAGCTTGCAATGGAATCCCTACCAGGCAGGTAGACATTGGGTCTTTTGCTGCTGCTGGGGACAAGTATATATTTTCCTGTTGGAGCGTCTGTGCCAGGGTCACCCAGAGGTTTTGGCAGAGCTGTGTAACGATCCAGGCAGATGTCAGACTGCTCAGCGCGAACAGGATGACAACTCGGACAGGGCTCATCGTGAGGTTAGGTGGGAGGTAGATTTTCTTTTCTACAAAAGAAAACAAACTTTTTTTAAAAAACACATACAAGTTCATGGGCCTGCCAGAATGCAGCTAACTCATTTAGGAATATTCTTCCTCCTTTTGCCCACGGCATCTTCTCTTGGAGGCAACAGCTGCTTGCTTCTTATCCCTGTCTGCTGGAGGTGGATTTTTGAGGATAAAAGGTTTTACCCACTTTTGGGGTATTCATCAAGGGCCTGAGGGGGTGGATACACCGGCATAACCACGCCCCCAGGTGACAAGCTCATAAGGACCCTTGGTTTCCCAAGTTTCTGGGTCCTTAATGAGAACTGGTGGACGCTGTGACAACTTAAACCAATTGTTATTATTGAAATTATGTATTACTGGAGGATTCATGTTTTCAAATTAACAATTCAGAAAATTAATGGTAAACAAGGCTTTGCAGAGCTTTTGTTGTTGAGTCATCCACGCTGCAGAGTTGCCCTGCCTAGCCAGGACTTCTTTGAGTGTATGATAGGCACGCTCGATCACAGCTTGACCTGTGGGGGAGTGGAGAATGCCTGTCTTATGCTCCACTCCCCACTGCTGGACAAACTCTAGGAACTCCTTGGAGGCATACGCTGGGCCATTGTTGGTCTTAATTTCCCTAGGGACCCCCAATACTGAAAAGGCTTGCAGAAAGTGTTGTTTAGCATGTGCAGCCCTTTCTCCTGCGTGGGCAGAGGCATAAACCGCACCTGAGTATGTGTCTATGCTGACATGTACATATTTCATGCGGCCAAGACTAGGACTGTGTGTGATGTCTGTCTGCCACACCTCGCAGCTCCCAAGGCCTTGGGAGTTAACCCCAACACCCAGGGATGGCACTGCCTGAAGTTGGCAATAGGGACAGGTGGCCACAATGGCTTGAGCCTGACTGTGTGTTAACTGGAACTAATGGATTAGACATGGAACATTTTGATGGTATTGTTGGTGACTTAGCTTTGCCTGTTGAAAGATGTCTGGAAGGCGTGCCATTTCTGCTGGGGTGACAAGGGAATCTGCTTTGCGATTACCTTCTGCAATCTTGACTGGCAAATTGGTGTGTGACCTCACGTGCATCACATAGAAAGGGTGCTCCCACTGCGAAACCAAATGAATTAGTTTTGAGAGCAACCTGTGGAGATGTCCATCCTCGATGTCTTTGAGAACTGCCTGCTCCGCCCTGGACACTACTCCCACCACATAGGCTGAATCGGTGACCAAATTAATTTGCTCTGAAAACTTCTCAAAGGCTCTTGCGACTGCGGCTAGTTCAGCGATCTGGGGTGACCCCTCCACAAACTCAACATCAGCTGCCCAATGCTGGGTCTGGGGATTTCTCCAACTCATCACCAACTTGTGGGATGCTCTGGATGCATCAGCGAACACTGTAAGCGCCTTGAGTGGCCTACGACTCCTTTTCTCAGGAGCAATGAGGTGGAATTCCTCACTGAACAGCTTGTGTGACGGGGCTTGGACTGATATCTGTCCACTGTAGCTGTCCAGGGATAGCTGGAGACTGGCATTGCTCTGGAGCAAGTCATCGAACCTTTGTTTGGTCAACCTCTCGGGAGAGCTCTTTCCCTCCTTAGCAAGGTGGACTGGAAGGTGAATACACTGAAAGTCACAACTGGCCAGCTCACACAATCTTAACTTGGCCTTCCAGATCAGCTGAGCTATCAGCTCCTGTAGCTGTGTGATGGTTTTGGATCACTGATAGGGGGGGAAAACCCACTCTATGATTAGAAGTGGATCTTTTTGTCCTTCAAACCACTGGAATATCAACCCGTGTGTGTGTGGTAACTTGCCCAAAACAATGAATTCGAAAGGCAGCTCGGGCTTATAACGATGAGCCTGCCTCTCGGCCAAAGCCTTCTGCACTTTTTGGAGGGCGGTTTTTTCCTCTGGGGTCAGTTCCCTGGGAGAGGCTAGCTCTCTCCCTTCAGTAAATTGAGAAGGGGAGTTAGGTCCCTGTTGGTGAGACCCGGCCAAGGCCTGACCCAGTTCAAAGACCCACACAAGGAAAGGAGATCTGCTAGGGTTTTGGGATCACTCTTAATTTCCAATTTTTGCGGAACAATGGTCTGCACAGTGATTTGCAAGCCCAGGTAATTCCAAGGTGGCATTCTCTGAACCTTGTCTTCCTGCAGTTGGAATCCAGCAGAGGTTAGAAATTTAACCACTAGGTCAAGTGTGTCTTGGAGTATTATGTCATCGGGGGCACACACAAGCACATCATCCATGTAGTGTAGGATGATTGCCTCTTTTTTCTGGGCACGCACTGGGGACAGCAATGAAGCCACGTACCACTGGCAGATGGATGGACTGCATTTCATCCCCTGTGGCAGTACTTTCATTGGGGCTTTTCGATTGGTGGTAGGAACCGAGAAGGCAAACCGTGGTGCATCCTCCGGGTGTAGGGGAATATGGAAGAAACAGTCCTTGATGTCTAGGACAGCCAATTGCCAATTTTGGGGGAGCACCATTGGGGAGGGCATCCCTGGCTGGAGAGACCCCATGTCCACAATTTTGTTTATTTCTCTTAAATCATGGAGGAGCCGCCACTTATCCTTCCCTGGCTTATTTATTACAAAGACCGGGGAATTCCAGCAGCTAGATGTCTCTTCAATGTGTCCTTTAGCCAATTGTTCTTCTACAAGCTAATTGAGCGCCTCTATCTTTTCATGACTGAGTGGCCACTTTTTTACCCAGACTGGATCATTTTTCAGCCATGTTAACTTGTGGACGAGGCACTCAACAGTGGCCGCTTCTAGAAATCCTGGGGTGTCTTAGGGATGACCAATTTGAACCCCCCACTGGGACATGGTGTCTCTACCCCACAAGGGAGCTTTGCAATTAGTAACAAATGGACGGACACTGGCCAATTTTCCATCTGGTCCCTCAATTTGCACGATACTCTTTGATATCTTTGCCAATGTGAATCCTCCTACACCTTGGATTTGACCAGCCACAGGCTGAAAATCCCAATGGGACGGCCACAACCTTTCAGGTATGATTGTCACATCTGCCCCTGGGTCAAGTAATCCTTCCACATGGAGATGTTCTGTTCCATGCATTAGGTTGCATCCCATAATGGGTTTGTCCTCGCCAACCACTTCTGCCCAGTATACACCTGGTGCCTTGTCGTCTATTGAAATTTCTGCTGGAACAGGAATGGCCTGGGCAAGGATTCTCCCCTTGGCAAAATAAAAGGGTGGCTGTGGACAGCGCACCAGGAGAATGAGGTTAGGTATGTCCCCTTTCATGGTCATGGGAGCCACTTCAATCTCCATGGGTGTGTGTGCAGTGTCCCCAATAACAAAGTACTCACTGTCCAATCTTGTGCAATCTTTTGTGAAGTTCTGCAAGTCCTCTGGCAGGTCCACTCCAATGACCGTCCACTGGATAGACCTGAAAGCAAAAACTTTGGTGGCCACAAGCTTGAAACACTTGTGAGACTACCAGATTTTATCCTGTAAATGGTTATTTTGTGTTCCCACACCCCGCTTCCCTTCCTCCCCCTTTTAAGTTTTGAGGGAGGTTTTCCCCTCAGGGAAGCCCGCTGCATTTATGTTGTGGCGTGGGGCGGGTTCGCGCTGGCATCAGCGTTTTTTGGTGTGAAGGGTGTCTTTTGTTGCTGGCTTTGAGGGCAGTCCTGGGCAAAGTGTACTGGTTTATTGCATATGAAGCATATGACATGTTAAAATTGTTCTGGTGACATCTGTTGCCTCCTGACTCCTGGAGATACAGCTGCCACCGTGTCACAGACATCTTTTGTGAAAAATCCTTTCTTTAGGATTTTTCTCCCTTCTGAGAAATGTAAACAATGGTTATCTGCTGCTGTGGAATGCAACAGGTGGGTCCGTGATTGGTCTCCTGTGGATGTTTGGATTTACTGACCACTCACGGCAGAGCTGGGTCTCACTCTCTGCTGAGACACAGACCTTTGTTATTCATTCCTTTTCTATTCTTAGCTTAGCTAGCCTTCTGAGAACTTTCCTTCTATTTCTTTTTAGTATAGTCATAATGTAATATATATCATAAAATAATAAATCAAGCCTTCTGAACATGAGGTCAACATTCTCATTTCTCTCTTCACCCTGAAAACCCTTGTGACCACTGTCACAATTGGTGAACCCTGAGTGAGAAGGACAAAATCATCAATTGGTGACCCCTCGTCTGAAGAGCAAATCACTTGGAGGGGCCCCCAGAGGATCATCTGCTGCACTGGGTAAACCCCGAATGTGTGACATTGATGGTTGCCTCACAAGTGACCACAGAAGTGGATTCTAGCCAGGAGCTGAAGAATTGAAGATCCTTATTTGGACAGAATTCACAGCAAGGCTGACCACAAAGAGAACCTTTTGAAAAGCCTCCAGAAAGATGGCTAGAAAGCTCAGCACCATGCAGATGGCCAGAGCATGCTGGACTCTTTCAAAAGGTACTGTTGGCTTTTCCCTTCCTGAAAATGCGGCCCTTCATAGTTTTTGGCTGCTGATGTGGAGGACTTCTGCCATAGAGGGGGAGGTTCATTTCTCCCCTTCAGAGGAGAAACTTATTGCCCTCTGGCAAAAATGGGGTGAAGAGGACGGATTTTGCGTGTTGGAGACAGATTTCTATGAGTTTTTTCAATGGGCAAAGCTCTTTGGGTTTTTCACGGATGTGCTGTATGCACTCGATGTGTTCGTATGGGGGTGCATGGACTCCATTTTCCAATTCGTTTTGAACTGTGGGTTTGGATATCCCCGGATTTATCCAGCATTTTGGATGCTCTTTCCAGTTTTGAAACGGAGAGCAGCTGTTTTTCCCTGGATTGCTAACTGCAACGGGCTCGCCCCATTTCCCCCAACTCCAGCAGGAGAAGATCCTTTGGAGGGGGATGATCTGTTGCTTCGCAGCTGTTGGAGAATTTTGCTCAGACATGGCTTGAAGGAAAAGAAGCCATGAAAATATACAGCTGATGGAAAAGTAAAAGGCAGCTGTAAGCAGCAGTTCCCAAGCCTGTTTCTGTAAATAACTAGGTTCTCAGGCACATTTTTATAAACAGCAGGGTTCTCAGGCAGTCTTCTCATAACAGGTAAACATTCTATCTTTGGCTGTTTTGGAAAAGTAAAAGTAAGAGACATGGAAGTTTTGAGAACCATTCATATCAGGGTGAGAACACAAATCTTGGTTTCAATAACAAACCAGAGGTATTGAAAACAAAAGGAGGGGTTAATGTGTAATCTGTGACCAATGATGAGCTCGGGTTTTGCAATATGTATGAACTTAATTAACACCATTATAAAAATGTGCATGGTTGATCAATAAATCGGAGTTCGATGCTCATCAATCGGATGGGTCGTCTCCCTTCACGTTCTACATCCAGCCCCCCTGCATCCTGGTGGGGGGGCGAAGTTTCGCCCAGACCCGCAGGTTTTTTTACTGTGTCTTCAGAGCATGCTCAGATGGGGCTGTCTTTCTCCCCCCCTTCTCTCTCTCCGGGGAGTGCTAAGTGGGCTGAGCTGCCCCTGGCAGCCCTGTAGGCCCCGCCCTGGCTGGACTCCTAGACCCCACCCCGCTCAGAGATGGGGGCAGCACCGCTCTCCAAGGCCCCCCTGCCTGACGAGCCGGTGGGGCTGCCTCCCAGACCCCCCCTATGGCCACCTCCCAAACCCGCCCCGTGGCTCCACCGGCTTCCCCACCTGCGTCTGAGAGCTCAGAAACACCGCTCCCTGCGGCTGCGCCTGTGTTGCTGGGCAATGGAGATCCGGAGCCACTTCCGCCGCTTCCTGTGGCTGAGCTGCTGTTGCTAGGCAACGACAACGCGGCTGCTGCATCCAGCTCAGCGGAGGACGCCCCCTCTCTGGCCTGGCCGCCTCCGCAGCCAACCCCAGAGCCAGGGGCAGGGGGCGCTGCCGACCCTGTGCCGTGCCTGCTGCCGCTCCTGGAGCCAAGCGACACAGCAGCGGCGTGTTCCCGTGTACCCTCACCACCTCAAACCGAGCCATTCCCTGTTCAGGATGAGCCTGAAAATGCCACTGAACCCACGGGACCCTCAGAGCAGCCCGCAGGGGCTCCTGCACCCAGCGTGATTCCCCCCCTGAGTTTTTCGGGCTGTTGCGGGGCTGCCCCTGTGGGGGGAGCTAGGACAGGGGAAGAGGGCGTCAGCCTCTCCTTCCATGGAGGAGGCGTGGCTCGCCAGCTAGCTGTGGGTGCAGCCCGTCTGCCTGCGTTCAAAATCAGTGTTCTGGGCGAGTTGGGGGGCATTTGGTCAGCTGCTTTCCCTTGAGGGGTGCCAATCTCTCTGCCGCCCCTCGTGCGCCCCAGCAGCGAGGGGCAGGTGGGTCCCGAGAGTTCTGCCTTTGGTCCCCAGCCCAGAGGGGGTGGTCCCATGAGGCAGATGGGAGACACACCTGTTGCATTTGCATTGCAGAGGCAGAGGGCACAGCGGGAAGCGATCATGGCTTGCTTGCTGTGGGGAAGAAACATTCCTAGACCCGAGATGAGGGCTCTTGGGACTGCTTCTATTTCCCTGCTGCTGGCATGCCTTGGTGATTTTGGGGAAAAGAAGTGTCTCACCCCCAGTTCTGCCATTGTACTGGCAGCAGGGTGCAGGCCTGTGGCAAGGCAGAGCCTGCCTCGTGGCTTGGGCCTGGGCTGTTGGGCTCGGGTCCCTGGGCCAGGGCCACCTCCCGGCCTCCTGATGAGTTTGGGGGTTTTGCTTCCCCCTACCAGTCCTGGCCCACCATTCTTTGGGCGAGATCTGGGGTTCCTGGTCCCTCCACATGGGCCAGGGCCCCGCAGGGCCTTTCTCTGGCTGCTCTGCTGCTACTGCTCTTTTTGATCACAATAAAAAAAAAAAAAAAAAAATAATTAAATAAAAAGAGTTGAAAGAGCTGGCAGCAGCTCTGAAGCATTGAAGGGCCAAAAATTAGCTTCAGCCCAAAGTTG
The DNA here is from genome assembly GCF_047830755.1 of Zonotrichia albicollis. Taxonomy (NCBI): domain Eukaryota; kingdom Metazoa; phylum Chordata; class Aves; order Passeriformes; family Passerellidae; genus Zonotrichia; species Zonotrichia albicollis. Next base: position 17,198,734 of record NC_133859.1, on the reverse strand, counting down.
TTCAATAAAGGGCTGTGGCCAGGACATTCCAGAAGTTGTCTCAAATTGTTTGAAATTGTTTGATGACTGTCAATGGACTTTTTATAACTATTGATGGATTTTTCTTTAGCAATTTGTTGTTTCAGGATTCTGCAAGCCTGTTTCAGGACAAAAAAGGAGTTTCAGAGATGTCAAAGAGGAACATCTTCAGTCCATGGACTTTTCCTGAAGCTCAGCTGCTTGGACTGAAACTTTCTTTGCATTGTTTTTGCATTTTCTTATATTGTAAGATTGTTTTAGTGATTTGATAGAATTGTATGTTCTACAGGTGAAGAAATTCCCTGCTCATTCCACACCAGCACTTGAGTGAGGTTTTGATTGGCAACAGATAACCTGTAAAGTGTTTGTTCTTTCCTCTGCATGTGCACAGCAGAGAAAATTGCAAACACTTTTCTTTTTAATTTAAAAAAATTAAAAGGGTGAAATGTCACAGACATATTTTGTGAAAAATTCTTTCTTTAGGATTTTTCTCCCTTCTGAGAAGCTGTGGCCTCAGCAACAAAATGCAAACAATGGTTATCTGCTGCTGTGGAATGCAACAGGTGGATGCGTGATTGGTCTCCTGTGGATGTTTGGATTTACTGACCACTCACGGCAGAGCTGGGTCTCACTCTCTGCTGAGACACAGACCTTTGTTATTCATTCCTTTTCTATTCTTAGCTTAGCTAGCCTTCTGAGAACTTTCCTTCTATTTCTTTTTAGTATAGTCATAATGTAATATATATCATAAAATAATAAATCAAACCTTCTGAATATGAGGTCAACATTCTCATCTCTCTCTTCACCCTGAAAACCCTTGTGACCACTGTCACACCACCGTCTCTGGGTTTGTCGGCCTTGACCACGTCTCCCGTGCGGCAAACAGCTCCATCTTCCTAGCACACGCTTCAATCATCTCTGCCAGTGTAGGTGGGGGGTTGAGAGGCAGTCCCAGGAGCACCCTGCTGCAGACTTCATTGGCATTCCTCTGTGCCATCTCTTTCACTATCTCCATTTGTGTCTTGGGGTCCCGTACTTGTCTCTCAACCTGGGCATGGAGTCGGTCAACAAACTGCAAGAAACTTTCTGAAGGAGACTGTTTAATGTCAAGGAAACTACCACTAGCTTCAGCAGTTGCTAGCTGTTTAAAAGCCTTCTCTGCAGCCTTTGAAATCTTATCTAGAATGAATTTTGACAACACCCGAGCTTGGTCCTCAGGCTTAGCCCACTCCCCCTTGCCGCACAGATGTTCATAAGTAATGGTATTATTTTCTAAATCTTTGGTACCCTGAGGGGTTTGTTTAAGTTGCTCCACAAGATCCCTGAGAGATCTCTTCAAGGAGCTTTCCCATAGATCGAACTCTGACTGGGTAAGCAGGCACTGGAAAAGATCTATGATGTCAGCAGGAACAAATTCAAGGGATGCTACTGTAGCTCTCATCATGCTTCTAAAAGTTTCGCTATTTCTCCCAAATTCTAATTGACTTTTATATAACTCATGCTTTGAGTGATATGCGAAAGGCTGGTAGGTTCTAGCACCAGTCCTACCACCCATGTATTGAACAGGGGCTACCAAGGGGAGAACTTCTTCCTCCCGGTTTTGGACCCCAGGGTTTCCCCCTTCAGCCCCACCCCTGTGGGACCTGGCAGGGGGACCACCCCATCCTTCAGACCCAGTTCTTTGGGAACGGGGAAGAGGACCACCCCCTCCCCCAGCCCCACTGCCTTGGGAAGCAGGAGGGGAAACACCCTTCACCCCACCCCCATGGAGACTGGGAGGGGGTACACCCCCTGCCTCTGCCCCCCCCCCAGCACCTTGGTAATTGGGAAGGAGGACATCCCCTCCCCCTGCCCCACTCCCGTGGGAACCGGGCAGGGGCCTGGCCCCCCAGCCCTCAGCCCCACCCTCTTGGGACCCAGGCAAGGGGACATGGGGAACCGGCAGGGGGGAGGGGCAACCGTGGGAACCATGGGCGGGGGTGACAGAATGACATAGCAGGGGGCGGGGACACGAAGAAAGGGGGAGAAGCGTCCAAGGGAAGGAAGGGGTTGTGAGACCGGAAGGGGTTGGGGGAGGGGACAGGTGGGCGAAAGGGATTGTGGGGAGAAGAAGGGTAAGTGGAGGGCTGAAACACGTGGATGCCACCATTTTGGGTTCCAGCAATGCAGTCAGCAGTATCCTGAATGCCAACCATGTGGTCGCAGCCATTTTGGGAATGGGGGGTTCAGGACACAGAATCGGGGTAACAGGAACTAGGTTAGAGGAGTGCAGGGAAGGTGATCTGTCATCCTGCACACAACTGCCAAAGCCAGGGTACTGGGAGAGAGGTGGGAGGCCGGGGAAGCAGTGGCAGTGCCAGGTACCCTGTATTTGCCGGGAAGCTTCGCCCCTTTCTCTCAGTTCAGGGGCAGAGGGTTTGGGGGGGGGGGTGAGGAAGCCGCGGGAGGGGAGATTTGCTCTGGCTGTCCTTTCAAATCCCTCTTTAGGACTTCTTTCCAAATCACCAGGAACACAGGAAAAAATTGAGACACTGTCCCATCTCCTTGTTCTGCTTTTGCTGTTAATAAGGCTCCAATTTTGTCCCAGGCAGAGACAGAATTAACATTCTGCTGGGTAAACTGAGGGAAATGAAAATATATCCAGTGAACAAACCATTTCAAAATTGTTTTGGAAACTGTAACGTTTCCACTACTTAGGGTTTCTTAAATTAGGATATAAATGCTTCTCTGCGCCGCAGAAAACTTAGCACCTATATTTGCTTTCTGCAGCACTTAAATCTACCTTTTTTACAGCCAGCACAAACAAAAACTGAACACACTGAGTCCACAGCCAAACCTGGAAAGAATCTGGGCAGCCTCCCTCCCCCCTCTCCAGGGGAGACGAAACTGCTTGCATACAAACCACGCGGCTTTTTTTAAAATGGCGGGCAGCAGCTGCCGGCGCTCCCGGACCACATGGGCACCGGGCGGGTGCTCGGAGCCGCTCGCTGGGTCCCGCCGCTGCCTAGGCACGACCTCTCCTGGCAAAAACACAAGCCGCAGACACTCTGCCACCGCCCGTGCGCAGTTCCGGCTGTGGAGCGAAACCCGCCTGCACCGCTGCAAAATCACACCGCGCGCAACAGTGCCGCCACTCCTGGGAGCTGCGCACCACGGGAGCACGCAACGGTGCCGAGCCATGCGCCGAGGGAAGCCGACAGATGAAACCACGTAACCCCCAGAGCCGTGCACAAGCGCCGCCGGAGCCGCTCGGCCCGCACGGACTGCACGGGAAGCGCAACCCTCCTCAGGACCGGATTTTTCCTTGCACCGGGAGCTAACCCCCACACTCTGAGGGCCCTCCCAGGGTCCAACTAACAGTCTCGGGGAATACTCAACCCGCTTGGGGACTTGACTGGCTGGGACAGCTGTAAAGAATTCCTCTTCTGGAATGGGTCTGCCGGGTGCGCAGCAGGGTCCCGACCCTACACTCTAGCCTCCTTGCCGACAAAAATGCGGCGAAGAAGTCAGAGGAAGGTGAAAGACCCAAAAGCTAACGTAATCCACTCATGGAATTACCAGCTCCTTCGTGACCATCGTGGGGGACGAACACGTGGGGTGTTGAGACAGAGTAAGGATCCATTCTGAATTAGGTGAAGTGTCTGGAAGAGGTGAGGGGTCTGTGGGGCCAAAGCTGAAGGAGAGGCCGCATTCCAGAGACAACAAGGAGACAGAGAAAGAAAAACAGAAAAGACCACGAGGTCAATTTGCTCCCGACCTAGAAATTCATTTGATAAAGAAGAACTGGCGCTAAGTGTCACGCGGAATGAATATGTATGAACCTATTGTGAAACTGTATGCATATGCATTTGGAAGGGGGATAAAAGGAGGCCTGAGGTCTTCAGGGGTACGCATGCCTTTGGGGGAGGCTTGCGTCCGGCGCGCGTCGTAATAAAAGCATACCGGGCTTTACAACTTTTACAAAGTTGTGAGGTTTCTTCTTTTCTCCCCAAAACATTCTTGGCGAGCCAGGCAGGGGAAAAAAGATACTTTCCGTCTCCGTCTCTGTCCCCGCAGGGGCAGGGGGGGGACCGACGGACTCCTGGGCGCGCCCCCGGATTTTCCTGGAGGAGGCTCCGCTCGTCTTGACTTGCCACCTGCTGGGACAGACAAGGACCTGCTGGCCTGCGGAGGAAGATACGGTATGTACTGAGGGGCCCCCGGGGGGGAGGAAGGAGAGCAAGGGAGTAAACCACCCAGAGACGTCTGGGTTCAGCTGATAGAGCAGCTGTATTAGAGACAGGGTTCATCGTTCTGATAGAGCGGAACCGCTAGTGGCTCTGGGGGTGAGCTGGGTGAACCCGTGTATGCGTGTATTGGGGTTCATTGTTCTGATAGGGCAGAGCTGGACCCGTGTGTGTTTTCTTTGTTTGTGTGTGTGAGTGGTGTCCGGACACTGTGTTGCTGTATGTTGCATTGTGTGATCAGCGCACTGTATTTGTAATTGTGCAAGTGTATAAAGTGTATGGTGTATAAAAGAGAGTAGATCCATAGTGCTCTACTGTGCGGGGGGGGGGGAAGTCCTACCCGCCGCTGGGGAGGCTGAGTAAACACCGGCCGGGGCAGGCCGTGGGGGCGGGGAGCGCCCGACAGAGAAAACAGAGTAAACTGCGGAAAAGCGTGGGTAAGGGCGTTTATTGAGTAAAGGTGGTAAATTGTGGTGTAGGTTGTGCATGCTTTCACCGTGGCTAGACAAACCCGAGGGGTTCCTCTGCCTCAGTGGTTTGGACTCGACCCTTGGGAGTTTGTGAATCCGGTGAATTATTGGATAGATAGGGGAGACGAACGAGTTCATTTAGAGGGACTCTACCGGACTTCAGCTGGCACTCTTGTAAGTCTGGACTGGGAACAGCTTGCCGTAGAGGATTTAGAGCTCCCTGTAATAAATGGAATAGCTTGCCTTTGCGGGAAATTTCGAGTAGCCTTTGGTGCATCAAGAGGCTGGCACGCTGCGTGGGTATTATTACAGTGCATAGTTTGTGGGAAACGCTGGTACTGCTGTTCTAACAAGCAACAGGGCACGTGCCCCAAGTGCAGATTAGAGGTTTCTGATCAAGCTGATTCAGAGTCTAAGATCTTAAAACTTATGTGTGGGAAATCGCATCTGATACCTGCCACTTGGAGTGTGTGGGAGGAGGACTGGGAAGCTACTGTGAAGTCCTGTGAAAAGAGGTTTGGGTGGAAGCGAGATAGGGCAAGAAGGAAATAATGGGAACTAACCAGAGCAAGGAAGTTCCACGGGCCAGCCCCTTAGGGTGCATCTTGGCCCACTGGAAGGAAGTCACTAGCCGGGGGGGCTCTGAGAATAAAAAGGATCTAATCCAGTATTGCACATGCTGATGGCCCTTATACAGGTTAGAGGATGGAGCAAAGTGGCCGCCCACTGGAACCCTAGATTATGATACCTTACTGCAGTTAATGTTGTTTTTAAGATGGGAAGGTAAATGGGATGAGGTCTCGTATGCTGATATGTTTTTTGTTTTAAGAAATCACCAAGAGTGGCAAAAGGACTGTGGGATTAAATCACCCTCAGACCCACTGGTCTTGGCCCTTGAAAAAGATAACAAGGCAAAGAGAGGGCAAATCAAACGCTGTTGTTCAGCATGCAGTATAGGACAACGGTGTATGAGATCAGATAAGGTCTATCGTTCTGAGGAGCAAGAACGGGACACATTTGAGTGGGTGAAAGCTCCTCCTCGAGGGGGGGAGGTTCGGGAGGTTGAGGCTGAAACTGAGGATGAGGAGGAAGGGAACTTCCCCAAAAAGGTGGAGGACTCAGGTGGGGAAGGCACATCTACTAGAACCCACCCCACCCGTGGGAGTCCAGTTGCATCTAGAACTAGGAGGCAAGTAGTGCTACAGGCCCCTCTGCGACAGGCAGTGGGACCAGAAGGGGCCAAATTAATGATTAAAGTGCCATTTACCACCCTTGATTTAGAAGCATGGGAAAGGATTGCGAGGAATTATCGTGTTGACCCGATACTCACTGCCAAATGCCTACGATATGTTATCAAACAACACAATCCAGACTGGGCTGACATCCAGCTACTACTAGGTGCTTTCACTGAAACAGAGCAACAGCTGATCTTAAAGACAGCAGGGAATTTGGCAGAGGATTACTGTAAGGCCACACAGCTAGATGTTAAAGAACATTTCCCCCTCCAAGACCCAGAATGGGATCCTAATGTGTCGGCAGAGGTAAAGAAATTAGCAGAGTATCAAGAGTGGATAGCAACAGGGGTAGAAAGAGCTATTCCAAAAACCATAAACTGGTCTGCCTTATATTCCCTTAAGCAGGGGCCTTCTGAGACTCCATCTGAATTTCTAGAGCGTTTAAGGGATACTATGCATCGTCATACATCATTAGATCCGGAGTCTGAGATAGGGACAAATCAACTAGTTATTTCATTTTTGGGTCAGTCTGCTGGAGATATCAGGCGTAAACTTCAGAAAATTCGGGGACCAGATGGGAGAAATCTTGAAGCCTTGTTAGAGGAAGCCTGGAGAGTATTTAGTAACCGGGAGGAAGGATATAAACAAGGAATGAAAAGGTTGGTGGCAGTGGTACAGGAGGAAAGGCAGAGGAAATACCACCAGGGACCACCGAGACAGGGACCACCGAGACAAGGACCACCTCGGCTGGGCAGGAACCAGTGTGCAATCTGCAAAAGAATTGGTCACTGGAAAGGCCAATGCCCAGAACGAAGAAGGAGTGACCAACAGATGGCTGCACACGTACAAAACAACTGAGGAGGACCGGGGGATTCTGCCCCAGCGGATCCACTGGTTATAACAATGAGGCTGGGGGAAGAAGGGAAAAGGGTGGAATTTTTGGTTGACACGGGAGCTACATATTCAGTCTTAAATAAAGCTTTAGTGCCTGTGGAAAATGATTATGTTGTAGTGCAAGGGGCAACTGGCCAGTCTGAAAGGGCATATTTTTGTAAACCTTTGAGGTATAAATTGGGAAAACAATGGGGTATTCATAAATTCTTGTACATGCCTAATTCACCAAGGGCACTTTTAGGGAGAGATTTATTGGAACAATTACAAGCAACCATTACATTCAAAAATGGGGAAATTACTCTGGAGGTGAATGATCAAAAGTACATAGAGGTATTAAGTTTAACTCTGACAGCTATTGGCATTAAGGAAGAAACTGATGAAGAAATACTAGGTCAGGTATTTCCTGGGGTGTGGGCCTCTGATGTGCCAGGGAGGGCGAAAAATGCCTCCCCCATAGTAATCAAACTCAAGGAGGGAGTGCAACCAGTGAGAATCAAGCAGTACCCCCTAAAGAAAGAGGATAGGGAAGGAATCAGCCCAATAATCGAAAATTTTCTGTGGTTAGGATTACTGAAAGAATGCCAATCTGATTTCAATACTCCCATTTTACCTGTTCGGAAATCTGATGGGTCATACCGGATAGTACAGGATTTGAGGGCTGTCAGTAAAATAACAGAAGATCTGTATCCGGTGGTAGCCAATCCATACACTTTATTAACTTGCCTAACACCTGAGCTAACCTGGTTTACTGTTTTAGATCTAAAGGATGCCTTCTTTTGCCTCCCCATCCATGAAGCCAGCCAAAAAATCTTTGCATTCGAATGGGAAAGCCCTAAAAGTGGGCGCAAAACCCAGCTCACATGGACCAGACTACTCCAAGGCTGGAAAAATTCCCCTACTTTGTTCGAGGAGCAACTTGCAAAGGATCTGGAGTCCTGGGAAGCTCCACATGAAGGAGGGAGGATTTTGCAGTATGTGGATGACCTTCTAATGGCCACTCGGACGCGGGAAGCATGTGTGGCCTGGACGGTAGGCCTTTTGAATTTCCTAGGACTCCAAGGATACAGAGTATCAAAGAAAAAGGCACAGGTAGTAAAACAGAAAGTTATCTACCTGGGGTACGAGGTGAGTGCTGGGCAGCGGACTTTAGGGCAGGCTCGCAAGGAAACCATATGCCAAACCCCAAAACCCCAGACAATAAAAGAGCTCCGAACCTTCTTAGGCACGGCAGGATGGTACCGGCTGTGGGTTTACAATTATGGACTGCTCGTCAGACCCCTCTAGGCTCTTATTGCCGATGGAAGCAGAGATCTCCAGTGGACAAAAGAAGCAACACGGGCCTTTCACCAGCTAAAGGATGCTCTCATGTCAGCTCCAGCTTTGGGACTTCCATATGTGAGTAAACCATTCTTCCTATTTTCCCATGAGAAACAGGGAATTGCCCTGGGAATACTGGCTCAGGACTTGGGTCCATACCGGAGGGTAGTTGCTTACTTCTCTAAGCAGCTAGATGCAACAGCCAAAGGATGGCCAGGTTGCCTCAGAGCTGTAGCAGCAGTTGTGCTGAATATTCCAGAGGCACGCAAGTTTACCCTGGGACAAAAATTGACTGTGCTAGTGTCCCACACAGTATCCGCAGTACTGGAAGCGAAGGGTGGCCACTGGCTTTCACCACAGAGGTTTATGAAATACCAGGCCATCATGGTAGAGCAAGATGATGTAGAGATCGTGGTGACTAATATTGTCAACCCAGCTTCCTTTCTCAGTGGAAATCAAGGAGAAGCAGTACACCGTGATTGCCTGGAGACCATTGAAGCTACCTACTCCAGCCGCCTAGACTTAAAGGATACCCCTCTGGATGATGCAGAGACCTGGTTCACTGACGGGAGCAGCTATGTTGCCAATGGGAAGCGACATGCTGGGTATGCAGTGACCACCTGCAGAGAGGTAATCGAGTCTGGACCCTTACCAACAGGTACCGCCACGCAGAAGGCTGAGATAATTGCCCTGACCTGTGCCTTGGAAAGGGCAAAAGGGAGGAGAATAAACATCTACACAGACTCGAGGTATGCATTTGGAGTTGTACATGCACATGGGGCCATCTGGAAGGAGAGGGGACTGCTGACCTCACAGGGAAAGAACATCAAACATGCACTAGAGCTAATCCAGCTGCTGGAAGCAGTTCAGCTGCCTGAAAAGGTAGCAATTATGCACATTAAGGCACACCAAAAAGTGAGCTCAGAATTGGAATAAGGAAATGAGCTGGCGGATAGAGAGGCAAAAGAAGCAGCAAAAGGTGAGGTAGCTACTGAAGGAGTCCTTATTCCAGATGGACAAATCTCCCTTGAAGGTAAGCCAGAATACAACAAGAGAGATAGGAAATTAATTGAAGATCAAAAAGGGACGTATAACCAAGAAGGGTGGGCTACCATTGAAAAGAAACTGGTAATCCCTTCCTATTTATTGTGGTCACTAGTAAGGGAAGAACACCAGAAAACGCACTGGGGAGTAAATGCCCTATACACATACCTGATTGAAAGAATTGTTGCTAGGAATTTATATGCCCCTATTTCTCAGGTGACCCGACAGTGTGATCTTTGCCTCCAGACTAACCCCAAAAATACCCCCAGACCGAAACTCGGTCAGATTAGGAGAGGCCATGGGCCTGGACAACAGTGGCAAATTGACTTTTCAGAACTCCCAAGGAAAGGGGGGTATCGATATTTGCTGGTATTGACAGATACATTTTCAGGGTGGCCAGAAGCGTTCCCCACCAGAACTGTCAAAGGTAGAAAAGTGACCAGATGTCATGGTTTGAGCCTGGCACAGAGCCAGTGCCCCCATGAAAATGCCCTCACCCTGGTGTCTGCTGTGAGATGTGACCAGGAATAAGCAAAACAGGCTCCAGCTTAAGCATAAAGAACACTTTATTACCTAAACTACAGGAAAATAGGGAAAACTATAAGGAAAAGAAAAAAAAAAATTGAAAGCCTTACAAAAAAACCACTTTCCTCCTCCCCACTACCTGAATTTCCCAATTCGATACATTCTCCCAAATCACCAACTGCCCAGCCTGGCACCACACTTTAGTATACTCAAACTTCAGTTCATGAAGAGGAGAGGAGTCCTTCTTGTTCCATAGGCTTCCCCTGGAAACACACTGAAACCTCGTGTGCTTCCATGTCACTCGGCACCACCCGGAAAAAGTCCTTTTGCCGCTTGTGACATCTTCCTTCCATGCCCAGTGCTCTCACCACTGTGCATGGACTAGAACTGCTTTTAGGGTTGTCTTTCAAGGATGCCTTGTCTCACTCCAAAAAGGCACAGTCTCTGCTTTGGGACATCTGTCCCCCCCATATTTTTCCAACCCCCTGGGGCCGGGGGGTCCCCACAATGAACCCTCCTGGTTCTGAGGCACTGCCTCCCCCTAAGTGCAGTCTCTGTGTCACAGGAACAAACTGAGTCTATGGCCACAAGAAAAGTCCAGCCAAAAGGCCACTCCAAGCATCTCTCTCTTCACTCAGCCAGTCTTCTCTACGTCCTTCAGGCCAGGTCCTTGTCTCATCTCATCTCCTATCTCCCTTCTTATTCAGCTTCGAGGAGGATTAGCATTTTTGCAAGGCCCCAATCATGAAAGAAAGGGGTTAAAACTTTCAGTCTCTGTCTGTCCCGGAGCTGCGGCACTCCCACACACGCTGCCGCTCCGGCCAGGCACTCTTCCCTCCCCCCCCTCTTTCTCCTCCTGGGCCGGCTGCTATCACATTCGGTGTCGCCGGCTCTCCTCTCTCCCTCCTGGGGAGGGGGGGAATGTCTGCCCGATGTCTCTTGGGGCTCCTCCACCCTTCCATCCTCGAGGGCCTTCTCACCCCCATCTCTGTCGTAGGCCCCGGGCCTACCGCATGGCTGCCCCTCCCCCGCCCAGCAGCAGCGGCTGGACAGGGGAGGGAGATCCGACCTCTTCTCCTCGACGTCCCAAGAGAGCCTGCCAGGGCCAGAGCTCTGCTTTTTAACCCCTGTGTATTCTCGGAGGTGTGTCCAAACCCCACTGGCTACACCAGGTGCCAGTATCAAACTCTCGAACATCCATTGGTTTGACCACAGCATCCCAGAATTCCCACTTCTTCCTGGTCAAACCACCACACCAGAGTATTATTACAAGAAATAATACCGCGCTTCAGAGTTCCAGCCACAATATCCTCAGATAGAGGATCACATTTCATTTCCAAAATAGTGCAACAGTTTAGTAGCCACCTGGGCATAGACTGGGAACTTCACACCCCATACCGCCCCCAATCAAGCGGCCAGGTGGAGAAAATGAATCATTTGATTAAACAGCAAATCATAAGACTGGGGCAGGAAGCTAATCTACCCTGGCCCCAAGCTCTTCCACTAGCACTATTGCGAATTCGAACGAAACCTCAAGCTAAAGAAAAGTTGAGCCCTTTTGAAATACTCTATGGAAGACCATATGGAATACAAAAGGGAATGTCCACCCACACTGGAGAGGTAACACTAGCCACCTACATGGTGGCCTTAAACAAACAGCTCAAGGAAATTGAGAAACATGTGGCTGGAACTCGGAGCCGGGAGTTAGATGGGCCAATACATAACATACAACCCGGAGATTACGTATATGTTAAGTCTCTTACAGAAAAGACCTTGGAACCACAGTGGGAGGGACCGTTCCAAGTGCTTCTCACCACCTTCACTGCAATCAAAATCAAGGAGCAGAACGCCTGGATTCATCACTCTCGGGTGAAGAAGGCCCAGAAACCCCTTGAGGAGTGACGCCAGGAGACAATGAACTGAGATTAAAACTTACTCGGGCAAAATGAGTATATTGCGGTCGGGAGTAGCTCATATTTTAGTTTGTAGAATTGTTTTGTGTGTAATCATAACTGAAGTTTTAGAACTTGAGAGTACCTTTATTCAGAGCAATGCTGAATGGCCTTTGTCCCTGGCGTTTAATCAGTATACTGGATCCATGGGAAAACCTTCTGAGGTAAAGGATTTAAACCTATCCACTGTGGTAATTCATGGAGATCAGGTATATGAGGAGCAGGAATGGCAGGAACAGAAACTGTGGACACTTCAAGGGATTAGAGGAGAAGAAATCAAGGTAGGGTGCCGGATGATAAATGGGACGGCTTATGAGAGACCAAATGAAATTAGTGTCTCAACCTCTCCTGGTGTATATGAACACCAGGAAATCTGTGGTAGCCTAAATGAATCAGACTGCTGGTGTAATTTCACCTTAATACAGCCTGTAGAAATAACTTGCCTTTGGGCACAGGAAGATATCGGGCTTTCATTTAAATTCAAAATAGACACTACACCTTTTACCACAGCAGGACCTTACACAGCCCACACCAAGACTCAAATAGTTCAGACTCAACCCAAACTTGAACCTGAGGTGTATGGAATAGGCCCCTACGTAGTAAGGAATGTGGGTGAGCAACAACTATTATTCAATCCAGAATGGTCTCTCAAACGTGTGGAGTTGATAATGCAAATTAACATCTCAAAAATCCAACCAGCCTGCTCCTCCTTCCTAAAAACTTCTTTCGAGGGCTGGACAACATGGTTACAAAAACAGGCATACCTCAGGAGCAGAACAAGAAAGGATCTAACTGGCATATTAGGGACAGGATTAGGATTTTTGAATGGAATTGATTCGGAAATACTGATGAATAAACTGGCCACTGCAGCAGGTAGCCTAACAAAATTGAAGCAACCCTTACAGTCATCTCTACTGGCATTAGGAACTAGCCAGTGGCAGATTTCAAAAGTACTGTCAAAGTGGGAAACGGCCGGGGACCAAGACCACAAGCCAATAGTAGAAGCACTTAGTACAGTTCAAGATAATGTGTCTTTAGCTTTCAGTTGTACACAAGCACAGTTATGGGTGCAGGCAACAGCAGCTCTGATCATACGGGAAGGGGATGAAGGTAATTTTCCAGCTGAAATTTGGAAGATTGTGTGGGATAATGCAATTGATTTTGAAAGGAAGTTTCAATCTTGGTGGACTATGGTGAATTTCACCTATGATCCTGTTTCTAATGTAGCAACTGCCTTTGTGCTTACCATATGTAATGCCACTGTTTATGTTATCCATCCCATCATTGCCCTAGGATTAAACCATGAAAAAACAATACTCTATCCTTCAGAACATAGAGTGTGGGCACGAAAGATGAATGGAAAGTGGCAGACAGTAAACTTAGAATCCTGCATTACTAGAGAACAGATGGGATTCATTTGTGAAAGCAATACTATTAATGCTCAGGATGTGTGTTTGGACACTGAACAGAGTATTTGTCACTTTGAAATTCATCCAGTCACTGACCAGAAAACTGTGCTCGTATATACTGGAAAAGGGTGTGTGTGTCTGAGGACTGCCTGTGCTGCAGTAAAAATTGATAGCAATGATGTTATTCTGTCTAGTAGAAATCATTCTAACTTCTCTATTTGTAATTTTGTTAAGATTATCGGGTGTGATTTTTCGTATTTGGTACCAATAACATCCCACCAACTGATTACAGCCAATTACACAATGTATCACAGACTACCACCTACCCCTATTGGGGCGAACCTTACATTGGTAAAACAATTAATTAAGCACCAAGACCTATTGGAAATCTTGAAGGAAATCCAAGAAAGTGGAAAGAAAACCTTAATTACTGTCCAACACGATACAAAGGAGATAACCAGGGTTCTACAAAGAATAAAACAAAATATGGATCATCACTGGTGGGATGTGATCTTTGGGTGGTCACCAACTGCAAATGGAATCTTTAATAAGTTGTGCCACCCCATTGTAGTTTTACTAATATTAGTTGGGATAAGCTTAGGATTATCTATTACATTGTTAATTTGGAACTGTAGATACTACAACGAATAGCTGTACTAACCTCTTTGTCAAACGTACATAGTGAAACATTAAAAGACACTTATTGTCGTGAAGGTTTTCATTAAGTAAAAGAATTTACTTATCTCCTAGGAAAGAGGGGAATGAGACCGAGTAGAGACCCATTCTGAATTAGGTGAAGTGTCTAAGAGAGGTGAAAAGTCTGTGAGGCCAAAGCTGAAGGAGAGGCCGCATTCCAGAGACAACAAGGAGACAGAGAAAGAAAAACAGAAAAGACCACGAGGTCAATTTGCCCCCGACCTAGAAATTCCTTTGATAGAGAAGAATTGGCGATAAATGTCACGCGGAATGAATATGTATGAACCTATTGTGAAACTGTATGCATATGCATTTGGAAGGGGGATAAAAGGAGGCCTGAGGTCTTCAGGGGTACGCATGCCTTTTTGGGCAGGCTTGCGTCCGGCGCGCGTCGTAATAAAAGCATACTGGGCTTTACAACTTTTACAAAGTTGTGAGGTTTCTTCTTTTCTCCGCAAAACAACTGTCCAAGCCAGGTGTCCAGATTCATCTGGTTTCAGGGCCCCAAGGAGCCTCCTTGTCTCAGTATCCTTGCATACTGTATTCTGTTCTTGATAAACATCCTTTACCTTATCAGGAATTCTCGCATTCTTTCTTGCTGTTTTGCACGCAGTCCTTTCCTTTCTCACACAACCAAGGATGCAGCAAATATTAAGCAATGTCCATCATTAATGTGCCTATTCTTAATCAATACTTTGTAATTTCTGTGATTAATATATATCTTCTAGTTTCTGACTTCATGTTTCTCTCCCCCCCTCCTATCTGCCCCGTTCTGGCTGGGCCAGGCTCCAGCAGCTGCCAGGCAGGAAGGTGGAGGAGGCTGCAGAGCCCTGGCCAGAGCATTACTGGCCGCGGCTGTTAAGATCTGGCCATCAGGTCTCTTCCCCCCAGCGAGGCTGAGACCAGAGACCCTTGCAGCCTGCAACCCATACAGAGTGGGCTTGCAGCTGAAATTGAACACAGAGAAAACCAAAGACCAACCATGAGGCCGATCCTGACACAGCCCCAGCCGCAGCTCCTGCCACAAGTTACTGACAGGTCAGTGTCATGGTTTGACACTGGCACAATGCCAGTGCCCACATGAGAATACCCTCTCCCTGGTGTCTGCTGTGAGATGTGACCTGGAATAAGCAAAGCAGGCTCCTACTTAGAAATAAAGAAAGCTTTATTACCTAAACTACAAGGAAAGAAAAAAACACACAAGGAAAATGAAAACCTTACACAAAAGCATTTTCCTCCTCCCCCCACCAAATTCCAATACAATACATCTCCCAAATCACCAACTCATTGGTCCGGCACCACCCTTTAGAATACTCAATCCTCAGTTCATCAAGAGGAGAAGGAGTCCTTTGTGCCACGGGCTTCTTGTCACACGTAGCACCGCCCGGAGATCATTTGCCATCCTGACATCTTCCTTCCATGCCCAGTGTTCTCACCACTGGGCACAGACCAGGGCTGCTTCTAGGGTTACTTTTAAGGATACCTCGTCTCTTTCCAAAAATGCACAGTCTCAACTTTGGGACATCTGTCCCCCCCATATTTTTTGCACCCCCTGGGGCTGAGGGATACCCACACTGAACCTTCCTGGTTCTGAGACATTGTCCCCCCTGGAAGCAGTCTCTGTATCACAAGGAAACAGTCCATGGCTATACAAAAAAGAGTCCAGCAAAAAATGCCACTCCATCTTCTCCATTCTTCCAACATCCCTCTCTCTGCCCAGACCTTCATCACTCTTCTAGGAAGGGTTAATGTTCTGTAAAGTTTTCATTGTCCACAAAGGGGTTAAAAGCTCCCACAAGCGGCTGGACACTTCGCTGCCTCCTACCCTCCCTTTCCTCCTTCTCAGCTGTGCTGCCTGCTGCCGCACATGTTTATCAAGTTTCAAGGTAACTCCCAGGCACGGCTCTGTTTCTTTCTCTGTCTCCCGGGGGGGGGGGGGGAGAAGAACACCTCTCAGTAGTTTTCGATTCTTCCACCCTTGGGCCCCTCAGGGTCAGGCTCACCTCTCTCAGGCCACGTGGCTTTCCCCTCCCCCCCGCCCAGTCAGCAGCTGGGCAGAGAGGAATCGAACTCTCTCCCGCCGGAAATCCAAAGAGAACCTTCCAGGGGGGAGCCCTGCTTTTACCCCTGTGTTCTCAGAGGCGGATCCAAATGTCCCAATGTCCACATCAGGTGGCAATATTAAAATCTGAGCACCCACTGGTTTGACTACAGCATGCCAGAAATCCCATTTCCGGTCAAAACCACCACATTCAGGTAGACCCTAGGCAGGATGTTAACCCTTTCAGAGCTTCAATCCTCCTTCAAGTGAGAGAAAGGAACAAGATATAAGCATATAGAGGAATAACATGAAAACATCATGGTCAGTGAGGAAGAAGTTATGTCCCAGATTGGAGGGATGAAGGAGATGCCTTGATTTTGGAGCTGAAATCCTCTTATAATCTATGGAGAAATTACTCTTTTCCCCTATAATGCATGAAACTTTGGGGAGATGAAGGGTTCAATTTACATCAAGCAAAGGCCCCCATGTTAAAGTAAGCAGATGTTAAAGTAGCTGCGATCCCATGAGAAGTTTGAACAGTGAAGGAGAGATGGGTACCCCAGGAGAAGATCTCTGTTCTCAGGGGTGAAGATGATTTTAGAAATAGATAATGAGAACTCTTGCCTTTGAACAGCTCATATTTAAAGCAATATCCCATAAGTCAACATGACCAATCGACAAGCTGTGGGAAGGTGTGTGGCAATGGGAAAGACTTCACGATGACAGGGTTCTCCGGACAGCTGTTATTTGTGATGAAATTGAGAACCACAAGAGAACTGTTTTTCCCTCTTCTGGAGAAGCCTCCATAACCTAAACAAGAGGGACCTCTCACCCTAAGTGAACTGAAGAAAGACTATTTTAGAGGTGGTAATGAAATAGAGATTTTTGGAGTTCACTTGAGTTAGCAATATGAATTAAGCACTTAAATTATAGCTGGTAGAATTAGGTGTTGAATTTTAACCTTTTATTTAAGAAACCTCTGCCATCGTACAAAGGGCATAGGAAAATGCAAATTTCTGAAGCTTCTTGCATAAAGAACAATAGCGAGAGAAGACCAAGGGATGCAAGGAAGCCAGATAAAGGGGGTCCTCTGTCTCCAAGCTCATCAAGACTGACAGATGTACTCAGATAGGCACCAAAGGACCAAAAGCGCACGCGCAAAGGAGAAAAGTTCAAAAGTTCAGTCATGAGGAAGACCACAATCTTCGGCCTCAGACACCACCGAAGACCCCCATGCGACCACCATGGCAAACAACGCATGCCCAGAAGGGCATGGATCTAATTACCATGCAAGGTGAGGACAGGCGGGGCCAGGGGTTGAATATGCATGGAAAGGTTGAGCAATGTAATGCATATGGAACACCTTTGTGAATAAAAATGTGGGTCAGACTGAGGCTCAGTGCACAGGTTTTCACGAGAGTTATCTCACTTGTGCCTGGCGCTGACATGCATACCCACTTCATAACTACATCAGATTGTGGAGTCTATTTATTCAGTATAGAGCTTCATTTGGCCACCGCGAAGGGACAACTCTGCTCACCTGCTGGTCCAGTTGGGGGCAGACGCCCTCAGGCGCTGTGGGGGTCTTCCTCGAGGGGGACTCTGTGCCTTGGCTGTACACTGCAGGGAGCAGACCACAGCCCATTGTGACTGCGGACAGAAGCGGTATGTATCAATTTCCTTTTTTAAGATTGGCATCTGTTCAGTCGCATCGAGACGTCTTTGCGCACAGTTTTGCTCAGGGGGCTTGCAAGCAAACCACCTTCTGAGGGTGAGACCAGCAGCGGGGTATGCCAGCTGATAGACCAGCTGGTGAAGCAGAGGAAGAAACCCCGGTTTTGGTTTGGTGCATTTGTTATGTCCGGATGTGCATGCTTGCGCGTGTGTGCGCGTGTGAGTGAAATGGTGAAGCATGCTGATTACTGCTCAGAGATTGCTTCTAAAAGGTGAAAGGCAATTGAGGTGCCGTGAGAGTCCCCACTAACAAACAGGGGCTTGCTGCGCGGTGTGGTGTTGCTAGGAAGCGGCACTAGCGAACAGCTAGCGTGTGGCCCTGTGCCATGGGCGGCAGCGCCAGGCGGCAGCGGGACGCAGAGGGCTTAAGCCGGGGCTTGCAAAACTGCTCTAGACGTACCTAGCTGATAGAGCGGTTAAGTGGGTGCGGGCACAAGCCGCTGTTTGAGACATTGCTTTGAACACTGCTAGCAGATAGCGCAGCTAGCCGGACCGTGGAAGAAGTTGGGATTTTCAAGTGCCGTATTGCTAGTTGGTAAGGGGCAGGAACCAGCTAAAGGTAGCCAGCAAGCCTGGCTGGGCTAAGAGTTCAGTGTTTGTTGTGCGATAACACTGCCCTTCAGTGTTAAAAACTATCACTGGGAGATCCTTTGTATTAAGGGGTCTGCTGCTTGATTTTTGCTACAAGCGAGAGGTGATTTGCCCACGGTGGTTGTGGAACTTCAAGCCCAGGCCAAGAGAGCCCAGCCTCCCAGACAGGTTCTGCACAGGTGGTTTCAGCTTGAACCAAGTCGGTCTCTTCATCCAGCAGGGGACTGGGTAGTCATAGAACAGGAGGACGGAGGGAGATACAGTGTTTTTGAGAAGAATACACCAAAGTTCAACAAGCTGCTATATAGCCTTTGACTGGGAACAACCACCAGTTGAACAGGCACTTAGGAGCCCCTTGAGGTGGGCTCTGGAAAGTGTGATTCCCTGTTTCATGTGTGGATTGACAACCTTTGGCTGGAAGCCAGGCTGGCAGACAGCTTGGGTTATCCTCCGATGTTTAAAGTGTCAGAGGAGGTGGTATTGTATTTCATATAGTCGGAGATCCACGTGTCGTGCATGCACCCCTGATTACCGAGATACTATAACCCAGGGGTTGAACAAGCAAGGTGAGACATAGTGAATTCAATCTGTGGAAAAAGCCACCTAGTCCCTGAAACCTGGGACGTTTTTGAGGAAGATTGGGAAAGAATAAAGGAGTGGCACAGCCTAGTATCACAAAGACAAACTAAGGAATTTTTTTTCTTTTCTTTCCTTCCCAGTGGTTTGGATTGAACCCTTAGAAGTTCGTAAATTTGTGTGGGACTGGGCAAACAAATAAAAGTTAATTATTAATCATGATCTATTATTACATTAAAATATAATAATAAAATTAAATAATTAAAGTATTATTGGTTATTAATTTGGCTATTAATATTTTGATTTAGTTATTTGATTGACTATTAAATCTTTTGGTTATTTGATTAGCTATACATTTTTATTATTATTTTAATTTGAATATTTGATTAATTATTACATTTTTTTAAACACAAAAAAAGGGGAGTTTTTTGATCTGCACCTCAAATTTGAACACTCAGAACTGAATAAGCAAAGTTTGCTCTAAAAGACATAATGGGAGTAAGACAGAGTAAGGAAGTACCAAATGACCAGCCCATTAGGGTGCGTCTTAGCACAGTAGTGTCACCCTGTTTTTTTAAGATTTTCTAAGCCTTCTGATGTTGACATTCTTGTAGTGAACTTTCTCACACACTTTCTGTAAATAACTCATTGTTTTGCATTCCTTTATGGAGGATGAGAAAGTTGATGGACTGTTGGTTTGACCAGTGTCATTGGAGAGGTGGCATTGTCACCCTCCAATCCGCTGTCACTTTTGGAAAACTATAAATGTTGGAGTCAGAAAATAAACTTCCCTTTTTTCTTCACCGTGAGAACAGCGGTGTGAGCTTGTGTTCTTTCGTGTCCTATAGTGACATCTGGTGACGCCGAAGTATACTGCAGCCTAGGCTGAGACACAGAGTTCGGATTACCAGTGAGGTTGTATTGTCCCTCTCTTTTTGGTGCTTTGCCTGCTGTTCTTGTGGTGATGGAAACCTCTGCGGGTTTCGAGGAGGATTCCTTGATTTTGGACCTCCAGAGGGGGGTCCTGGAGTGGAAACAGGTTTCTGTTTCCTGGAGTGATTTTGAGAGATTGTTTCTGTGCGCCCGGGAGCGAGGGTTCTTTTCGGTCCCTGAGAAGGCGTTCTCCAGGGAGGAGTGGTCTCTCGTGGGGGTCCGCCTCATGGAGGCCCTCTTTGATGATTGCACTGTAGACATGGAATCGCTGCTGGTGCAGTGGAAAATATGTGAGGAGCTTTGGCAGGGGTCTGTTTCTTGTACCCCTCGGAGTTCCCAGGGGAGCCCTTCTGTCTTGGACATGGACAAGGGGGAGTTTGACTTTCTGTGCGATGTGGAGTCCTCCCTCCTGCCCCAAGACGGTGTGGTGGGGGGTGGCGATTGTTCCCCTGGGGTGGATTGGGCTCCTGGCCAACTGGTCCCGGGCCGCGGGGCGGGGGACGTGTTGCCCTCTCTTTGTGCTTTCCCAGCCTTTGAGGGTCAGCCTCCGCCTCGGCTTGAGTCTGATTCGGTGACGACTCTTTGTCCGAATTGCGGTGTTTCCACGACGTTCCCCTTGAGCGCGGCAGGGGCAGGTTCGCCCGCCTCCGAGTCGGGGTCCTCAGCGGGGGGGGGGGGGGGGGGCACTTTGCCCGTCTCTGGGCGTGCGCAGCCTGCTGGGCATGCGCAGTCGGTGGAAGCAGCCGGGGGCGGGGCGTCGGTCGGTATTCTGTCCAGCCCCGCTCCGGTGGGCGGGCAGCCCGCCCCTCTCTGCTCGGTGGGGGCGGTGCCCGCTGTGGAGTCTTGCAGCTCAGGATGGATGCTCATAGGGGGTATGCCCAGCTCACTTGTGCCGCCCCGCAGTGACGCGGCTCTCTCGGTGCCCCTCCCCTCCCCCGTGTCGGGGGCAGGGGCCCCTGCACCGGTCTCGTCCCAGCCCGCACCAGATTTGCGGGTCGTGCAGGCACCTGTGCCTGCCGAGGCGCCCCCTGCCGGGGCTGCGGTGCAACAGGCCGCTGAGGTATTTACCTTTAGCGCGGCTATTGACACGGCTGGGGGGAGGCCGGTGGGTGCCCGGGGCCATGGCGCTTCCTCGCCAATTTTGTGGACGCTTCCCTGGTGCCAGGTGACCGTGCGTCCAAGGAACCCTGAGCGTTTCTGGCAGGAAGCCAAAACCAAGACCGACGAGATGACTGAGCCTGTCTCCTCGCGGCATCTGGAGGGTTGTGGAGTGGACTGCTCTGGCTCTGCCGGTGCTGCAGGAGGCGCAGGGACGAGTGGTGTTGACCTGGCTCCCAGTCAATCATCCCCTCTTGTCCCTGTGGGGCCCAAGGACGGGGATACAGCAGGTGCGGTGGCTCTGTAAGGGGGTTCCCAGGCTTTCCCTTTGCTCAGGGGTGTTGCTCATAACACCCACGAACCCCATTCATATAAGCTGGAGAGGGAGGTTCGTGAAGCAGTTGTTCAGCATGGTTTGGGGGCTGCTGAGGTTATGCAGACTCCGGAGGATTGCTACGGACGTGCTGACACCTCACGATCTCCGTCGTGTGGCGCGCTCTCTTTTTGACCCTGTGCAGTTTGATGTTTTTGAGACCAAGTGGGCTCGTTTGGCGGCCCACGCGGTGGTGCAGAATGCTGCGCTGGCGCCTCAGGACCCCCAGGCATGGGGTTGTCGCTGACATCCTGTTGGGAACAGGGCTTTATGAAAATGTTCAGGGGCAGATTGGATTTGATCCCCTTGTGTTTGACCAGTGCCACACGCTGGGCATGGCAGCGATTGTTCAGACCCTGGAAATGGTTGCTCCGAAACAGCCGTTTTTGACCATTGTCCAGGGGGATGATGAGCCTTTCATGGCATTTGCGGCAAGGCTGATTGCGTCTGTGGAGAGGCAGGTGGCTGATCCTCTGGCAAGGACGGTTACGATTGCAAACCTTGTGAGATGTAATTGCAATGCTGCTTGTAGGAGGGTCATAGTGGCTCTGCCTGGTTTTCCTACTGTCTCCCAGATGGCGGAGGCCTGCGTGGACATTGTTCCCCGGGGTCGGAAGTTGGCTGCCATGGCTGCTGCTGTGCAGCCAGTTTGGGCAGCACCGCAGGGCAGGCAGCCACAGCAGGGGACTGCGCAGGCTGGCAAGAAGCAGGGGAAGAAGGCGCAGAAGGTCAAATCCCCCATGTTCTTGTGTGGTCAGTGTGGTAGGCCGAATCACATGTCCAATGTTTGCAAGGCGACTGTTCATGCTAATGGTCAGGCTTTACCAGGCTCGGGAAACGTGAAGTGAAGCGTGCAGGAGGGACGCGCCCAGACACAAGCTTCTCTCCAGACCCAGGAGCCAATGGAGGTCTCCTTTGCCGCCTTGCAGCCAGCACCCGTGGATCAGCAGGTGTGGATGTCTGCACTGCAGCAACAGTTGTCTTAGAATCTTGTGAAATACACCAGGTTCCCCTGGATGCCTTTGGTCCCTTGGGTGGGGGCATGAGTGCTCTCCTTATGGGGAGGTCTAGTGCCACCCTTCAGGGCATCATTGTGCCCCTCTGGCTCATTGATGCAGATTTCACAGGGCAGATTTGTGCCATGGTGTCCACACCCACCACCCCCGTCACAATCCCGAAAGGGACGCGATTTGCTCAACTTGTGCCTTTTAAGTCCTCTGTTTGCAGGACAGCTGACCAGTCGCGTGGAGCTGGTGGCTTTGGATCCACTGGGCCGCCTCAAGTTCACTGGACTGCTGTCCTGACCAAGGACTGTCCCGAGATGCTGTGTACCCTGTCTGTTCCTGGTGGGACGCCATTGGAAATCCACCACTGCCGGCTTCTAGACAGCGGTGCTGACATCACGGTTCTCTCCCTTGCCTCCTGGCTCCCAGAGTGGCCCTTGGATCTGGTGGGGACATCTGTCATGGGCCTGGGAGGGACGGCACAATGCTACGTGAGCCAGCGGCCTGTGCTGGTTGCGAACCCGGAGGGACAGACGGCCTGGGTTAGGCCTCATGTTACTTCTACTCCTGCCAACCTCTGGGGGAGGGATGTTCTGTCTGTCTGGGGGGTGCGCATTGGGACGGATTTTTGATGGGGGCCACTGCAGTGAAGGGCGCAGAGTGTCCTACGCCTCCTATACGGTGGCTGGTGGACAAACCTGTCTGGGAGAAGCAGTGGCCCCTCCCTAAAGATAAATTGGTTGCCCTTCGGAATCTGGTGGAGGGACAGTTGGACCAGGGTCATCTGGAGCCTTCTACCAGTCCCCGGAACACTCCTTTCTTCTGCATCAAAAAGAAATCTGGGAAATGGAGGTTGTTGCAAGACCTCCGAAAGGTTAATGCCGTGATTGAAAGCGTGGGAATGAAGCCCCAAACTGCCTTTCCAATCAGCATTTTGCTACTGCACAGGAACATAATTTTGTTTTCAGTGGTACTTATAGGGCATTATTGATCAAAATGCTTAGGCAGAGCCACAAACTGAAAATCAACCCTAAACAGTCCTATCCCATTCCACGGTTAGCTACTCACGCGACCCCTAACGCTGGAGCCATATCCCATATCACCGGCGGGTGGTCTCACGGGGGTTCGCCCCATCCACATTCAGGAATTGCTGATGATGCTGTGCGCCAGGTTACTCATTAATCCAAAAGCAATCCTGGTGGATTCTTCTGTTTGAAGTTTGGTAAGCAGGGCAAACAGGAAAGAGAGATAGGGATAGGGGAATTGACGAGCTAAGCATGTTCAGAGCCAACAATGTCAAACTGACCCTAAGAGCCTTGCCAAGCCATGGGGACCAAGCCAAGTACACCGGGAATTGACCATATTAGGATAGGAGTTCAAAGGTTTAAAGAGGAAGACTCATCAAGAGACCCCTGCCAGTGATGAAGGCAACCGGAACGCCCACCAAAAATGATCCTCAAAAGGGATGTCTCCGCCCACGCTCCGCCTACACCACGTCTCTTATGCATACGCATGCAAAGACATGATTATGTATGTGATATGATGCAACCCTGCACCCAAAACTGTATAAAAAGCCTGCTTCTGTTATGAGATATTCAGAAATCCCTTTTGTGATTTCTCCGACGCGTCGTAATAAAATACCTCCTGTCTATGCTGACTTAAACTGAGTCTCTTAGGCAGTTATTCTCGCCTTTTGGGGCAAAATTCGGCATCAGGAACATTGCAGGCGGGCATGCCATCCCCTACCATGCTTCCCGCAGACTGGCGGTCCTCATTGTGGATCTGAAGGATTGTTTCTTTATGATTCCTTTGCATTCCGATGAGAGACGCAAATTTGCCTTCTCAGTGCTAGCGATTAACGAGGCTGAGCCCACACAGAGATATCAATGGAGGATGTTGCCTCAGGGCATGCGCAATTCCCCTGCCATATGCCAGTGGTATGTGGCCCGTGCCTTGTATGGAGTTCGCAAGCAGTTTCCTGATGCACATCTGTATCATTATATGGACGACATTTTGGTGGCCGTATCCACCCAGGATGAGCTGCTGAGGATTCAGCCTCGGCTGCTCGATGCTTTGCATGCTCATGGACTGCAGGTGGCTCCAGAAAAGGTTCAACAACAACCACCTTGGAAGTACTTGAGGGTCAAAATTCTGGAACGGACGATCCATCACCAGGAGGTGCAATTTGTGCATTCTGTGAAGACACTGAATGATGCTCAGAAATTGGTAGGTGTCATCACTTGGTTATGTCCGTACTTGGGACTAACCGACGCACAGCTGTCTCCTCTGTATAATTTTTTGAAAGGAGACTCTGATCTAAAGTCACCTCGCACGCTGACCGCTGAGGCGCATAAGGCATTGGAGGTGGTTCAGCAAGCTGTTTTGGCTTGCCAAGTTTATTGCATTGATCCCTCCGTTGATGTCACTGTGTTCATCACTGGCCAATGGAGTGACAAATGGTCTGATTCCTTGCACGTTTTGGAATAGATTTTCCTGCCCCATCAGCCACAGAAGATGGCAACTGCATTATTTGAGCTGATTGCTCGCTTGATAATCAAATGCCGGCAACGGTGTTTGCAGTTGATGGGTGCAGATCCTGTGAAGATCATACTCCCAGTGCAACGGGAGGATTTTGACTGGACCTTTGCAAACAGTGTGTCCCTGCAGAGTGCTCTGGAAAATTTTTCAGAGCAGATCATTTATCATCTGCCCAGTCATAGGCTACTGCATATGGCGAAATTCACACAAATCTCTTTGCGGCCCAAAAAAAGCCAGGCACCCGTGCAAGGACCCACTGTCTTCACTGATGGTTCAGGGAAAACAGGAAAGGCCATTGTTACTTGGAGGGACGGATCTGAGGGGCAGGTTCTGGAAGGCCATGAGGATGGGTCAGCCCAATTGGTTGAACTGAGGGCTGCTGTCATGGCATTTGAGAAATTTTCCCAGGAACCTTTCAACTTGGTCACGGATTCTGCCTATGTGGCTGATATCGCACAGTGGTTGGGTCATTGGATTTTGAAGGAGGTCAGTAATCCTGCCTTTTTTCATTTACTGAAGACCTTGTGATGTGCCATTCAGGCCCGGGTTCATCCATTCTGTGTTCTGTATGTAAGGAGTCACACCAATTTGCCGGGCTTTATAGTGGAAGGTAACACGAGGGCTGACAAGTTGGCTAACCCAGCGTGGGTAGCACCTCAGCCTGATACACTCACGCAGGCCGAGGCATCGCATGGGTTTTTCCACCAGAACGCACATACCCTGCAGAAGCAGTTTCAGCTGACGCCAACTGAGGCTCGTGACATTGTTGAGTCATGTGATGACTGCCATGCACTTGCTCTGCCTTTGCTGGCAGGGGTAAACCCCAGAGGCCTTAGGGCCTGGGAGCTTCGGCAGACTGATGTCACCCAGATTGTCGAGTTTGGCCGGCTCAAGTATGTGCATGTCATGGACACGTCGTCCTCTGCAATGTGGGCTTTGGTTCACACTGGGGAGAAGGCCCGTGATGTCCTCTCCCACTGGAGGCAGGCCTTTGCTGTTCTGGGCATACCTTCTGCTGTGGAAACCGACAATGGTCCTGCTTACGCATCACAAAAGGTGCGGCAGTTCCTGCAGTTGTGGGGTGTATCACACAAGTTTGGTATCCCTCATTCTCCAACTGGTCAAGCTATTGAAGAACACACTCATGGTACTCTGAAGCGGCTTCTTCAAAAACATAAAGGGGGAATGCAGGGTGAAACCCCGCACAGTTGGTTGGCAAAAGCTTTGTGCACAATCAATCATCTCACTGTGCTGCAGAACTCAAATAATCCCATCATTTTGAATCACCGTCTCTCGTTGCAGGCTGTGGACGAGGCTCATCAGCCTCGAGCAAAGGTTCGGGTGCAGAATTTAGTCACCAAACAGTGGGAAGGTCCCTATGACCTTATCGCTTCGGAGCACGGGTATGCTTGTGTATCCACAGATACTGGGGCACGCTGGGTACCTTCGAAATGTGCTCGCCCTGACCTGCGACCGCAGAGGCAGAATCCAGCCGATGAGCAAGATGGAAACCATGACCAACCTGAAAGGCATCAAGTGGGTGAATCATTGAGTGATGACTTGGATGCAGATGATGAGAGCGATCACTCCGATGATTCCTCTGCAAATGCACACTGAACATTGTTCATGTTTTCTTTTTCGCATTGTTCATTTTCTTTTCTCTTATTCTTTTTTTAAACAGAAAAGGGTGAGATGTCACCAAGGTTTTTTAAGATTTTCTAAGCCTTCTGATGTTGACATTCTTGTAGTGAACTTTCTCACACACTTTCTGTAAATAACTCATTGTTTTGCATTCCTTTATGGAGGATGAGAAAGTTGATGGACTGTTGGTTTGACCAGTGTCATTGGAGAGGTGGCACTGTCACCCTCCAATCCGCTGTCACTTTTGGAAAACTATAAACGTTGGAGTCAGAAAATAAACTTCCCTTTTCTTCTTCACCTTCAGAATAGCGGTGTGAGCTTCTGTTCTTTCGTGTCCTATAGTGACACAGTAGAAAGAAATAGCAGGCAAAGGGGGCATGGAAAATAAAAAAAAGCGTAATTAAATATTGCTCCCATTGGTGACCCTTATATCACCTAGAGGAAGGGTCAAGATGGCCTCCTACAGGTACATTGAAATGTACTACCCTGTTACAGCTAATGTTGTTTAGACCGAAGGAAGGGAAATGGGAGGAAGTTTCTTATTGTGATATGTTCTTCTCCCTCTGAAATAACCTTGATTGGCAAAGGGACTGTGGCATCAGGGCCCCCTCTGACCCCCTCGTTCTGGCTCTTGAAAGAGAAAACAGAAGCAAAATGGGAGAATTTAAACTGTGCTGCTCAGCCTGTAGCATAAGACAGAGATGCACCAGGACAGATAAAGTTTATCAGGCAGCACTAGAGGAACAAGAACAAGATCTGGGCAACCTTTTTAGCCCTCACTTGGGAGGGCAGGGGGGAAGGGTTAGAGACTTGGGAGGGGCATCAGCACCACCTACTCCACCTACACCACCTACTCCACCTATCCCACCTATTCCTACTACTCCACCTATTCCACCCATTCCTCCTATTACTCCTACTCCTACTCCTACTCCTACTCCTTCTCCTCCTTTGGAGAAGAAACCAGTTCCAACCCCTCCAGGCAGCCCAATTGCATCCCGAACCAGAGGACAAATACTGCAGGCCCCTTTACAGGAGACAGTGATACCAGGCAGAGGAAAGATATTGCTTAAGGTGC
Organism: Zonotrichia albicollis; assembly: GCF_047830755.1. NCBI lineage: Eukaryota > Metazoa > Chordata > Aves > Passeriformes > Passerellidae > Zonotrichia > Zonotrichia albicollis. Next base: position 17,171,344 of record NC_133859.1, on the reverse strand, counting down.
CCGTCTCCACCCTTGATTTGGAAGCATGGGAAAGGGTTGCGGGAGATTACCAAAATGACCCAGTAAACACTACTAAACATCTACGATACATTATGAAGCAGCACAATCCAGATCGGGATGATATTCAATTGTTATTAGACGCATTGACTGAAACAGAAAAACAGTTGGTTTTCAAAACAGCAGGGGACCTGGTAGCAGACCACTTTAGACAACAACAAGTGGATCTAAAGGAACATTTTCCACTTCAGGATCCAGGCTGGAACCCAAACCAACCAGCAGAAAGACAGAGGCTAAAGAATTATCAGGATTGAATTATATTGGCAGTGGAAAGAGCAATGCCTAAAATTATAAAGTGGTCAGCTTTATATGCTATTAAACAGAGAACCTTGGAAACCCCAACAGAGTTCCTAGACCTCCTGAGGAACACAATGCAACGCTGTACATCACTGGACCCTGCATCTGATGTGGGGATACAACAACTAGTTAATCTATTTTTAGGACAGTCCATGGGGGATATTAGGCGCAAACTCCAAAGAATTTGAGAAGAAGATGCATGGAACTTAGAAACTTTATTGGGGGAGGCTTGGAGAGTGTCTAGCAACAGAGAAGAGGGGTATGAACGAGGGACAAAAAACTTAATAGCAACAGTGCAGGAGGAACGTGTCCCGTTCTCGGCTGTTTTTGATGGCCTAGAAAGGCTCGGGATAGCCTTGGGGGCAGCCCGCGCTCCAAAGGACGAAAGGAGTCTTCAGGTTTTTTCGGTCTTCAGTGTTTATTAATTTTTTATCTACAATATCTTCTCTCAGCCCGACAGAGGTCCGCACAGCACGTCAACCATGAGCACACTGCGTGCCCTCGGGGCGGTCAGTTATCTTTATACCCAAAACTACGTATAAGATATTTACCTTTTCCCCCCAATACCTTTCACCCTTATTGACAAGTGCACTTTTAATAAGAACCAATCTCAAAGTGCCACCACCACCACAAAAGATGGAAGACAAGAAGAAGAAGAAGAAGAAGAAGGACAGGACACGCCCCAATTCCTCCATCTTGTCTCCCTAACACCCCCCCTGTACCGAAATTCTAAACCCTGTGTTTCGCACCATAACTAATCAATCTCTTCACCATTTATCCCCTGTGATTCTCCCATCCTCATACAGGTGATGTTTCCTGTGCTGGGTCAAAGTCCAACCACCAGACACTTCTGGCCACGTTCCAGGACCTCCGAGCCCCCCAAGGGTTGTCTCGGTGTCTCAGCACATCAGGACTGCTGTGCTGAGATCCCACAGGAACGGAAAGAAAAACATGAAAGCGGGCAAGGACCGCCCAGGCAAGGCACTCCTCGATTAGGCAGAAATCAATATGCAAACTGAAAGAAACAAGGCCATTGGAAGAAGGACTGTCCAGAATGGAAACAGAATGCTCAAGGGAATCAAAGAAGAGGGGTTGTTGCCCATGTGCAAGAAGATTAGGGGGGACAGGAGTAGACTACCCCAGCAGGCCCTCTAGTTGTAAATCTGAAGCTGGGGGAAATGGAAAAAGAAGTAAAATTTCTAGTGGACACTGGGGCAAGGTACTCAGTTCTAAATACAGCCTTAATGCCCATAGGGGATGATTATGCTATGGTTATGGGAGCGACTGACCAAACTGAAAAGGCATTTTTCTTTAGGCCGCTAAAATACAAACTGGGAAAGCAGTGGGGGATCCACAAATTTCTATATATGCTCAACTCCCCATAGCCACTTTTGGGCAGAGATATCCTGGGATATAATTACAGGCAACTATTGCATTTAAAAATGGGGACATGACTCTGGAGGTAAATGATCAAAAGTATGTAGAAATATTGAGTTTGATATTAACTACTAGCGAAGTCACGAGGCCAACTGAAATTGATGAAGAGATAATGAATCAGGTATTCCCTGAGGTATGGGCCTCTGATGTACCAGGGAGAGCAAAAAATGCTCCCCCTATTCAGATCAGGCTAAAAGAGGGAAAGCAACCTGTCAGGGTTAAACCGTATCTCTTCAGGAGGGAGAATAAGGAAGAAATTAGCCATAAAATTGAGAATTTTTTGTGTCTAGGATATTTAAAAGAATGTCAATCTCTTTTTATAGCCCTATCCTACCTGTCCGCAAACCTGAGTGGTCATACCGATTAGTACAGGATCTGTGAGCTGTGAACAAGGTAACTGAGGATCTGTATCCTGTGGTGGCCAATCCCTACACATTATTAACTTGCTTAACACCTGAACTAACTTGGTTTACCGTTTTAGATGTAAAAGATGCCTTCTTTTGCCTTCCTTTCCACGAAGTCAGCCAGAAAATTTTCGCATTTGAATGAGAAAGTCCTAAAAGTGGGCAAAGAACTCAACTTACATGGACAAGACTCCCACAAGGATTTAAAAACTCACCCGCTTTTTCTGGAGAACAACTTGCAAAGGAATTAGAGACCTGGGAAGCCCCTCCAGAGGAAGGGAAGCTGCTACAGTATGAAGATGACGTCCAGATAGCCACATGGGCAAGGGAAGCATGCGTGGCCTGGACAGTAAGCCTCTTGAACTTTCTGGGGCTCCAATGGTACAGGGTTTCAAAGAAAAAAGCCCAAGTTGTAAAACAGAAAGTAACTTATCTGGGTTACGAAGTCAGTGCTGGACAGCGTACCCTGGGCCAAAGCCGGAAAGAGGCAATATGCCAGACCCAAGAAACCTCAGACTGCAAAAGAACTATGAACTTTCCTGGGGATGGCGGGGTGGTGCAGGTTATGGATCTATAACTATGGACTGTTTGTTAAGCCCTCATATGAACTTATTGCAACTGAAAGCAGGGACATCCAATGTACAAAGGAAGCTGTGCAGGCTTTCAACCAACTGAACAAAGCTCTCATGTCAGCTCCAGCCCTGGGATTGCCAGACGTGTGTAAGCCTTTCCTTTTGTTCTCCCATGAGAAGCAAAGAATCGCCTTGGGAATATTAGCACAGGACCTTGGCCCATACTGTAGAGCAGTTGCTTACTTCTCTAAGCAATTGGATGCAGCAGCTAAAGGGCAGCCTGGATGTCTCAAAGAGGTTGCAGCAGTTGTACTGAACATCCAAGATGCACGTAAATTCACCCTGGGCCAGAAAATGACTGTGTTAGTGTCTCACACGGTGTCTGCAGTGCTAGAGGTGAAAGGCGGGCATTGGCTTTCCCCACAACAATTCCTGAGATACCAAGCAATTATGATGGAGCAAGATGATGTGGAGATAGTGGTGACTAACACTGTCAATCCAGCCTCCTTCCTCAGTGGAAACCAAGGGGAGCCAGTGGAACACGACTGCCTGGAGACTATTGAGGCCACCTATTCCAGCCACCCTGACTTGAAGGACATCCCTCTCGAGAATGCAGAAATCTGGTTCTGGTTCACTGATGGAAGCAGTTATGTCATCAGCGGAAAACGACACGCCGAGTACGCAATTAGTACCTGCAAGGAGGTAACAGAATCTGGGCCTCTGCCAATGAATACCTCTGCACAAAAGGCCGAGATAGTTGCTCTAACTCGGGCCTTGGAATTGGCAAAAGGGAAAGAAATAAAAACATATATGGACTCAAAGTATACATTTGGAGTAGTGCATGCTCATGGAGCCATTTGAAAAGAGAGAGGACTGCTGAACTCTCAAGGGAACAACATTAAATATGCATCAGAAATACTGCTACTTCTAGAGGCAGTCCAGTTGCCAGAGAAAGTAGCAATCATGCACATTAAGGCACATCAGAAGATAAACTCAGAATTGGAAGAAGAGAACGAGCTGGTGGACAGGGAAGCAAAAGAAGCAGCAAAAATTGTGGTAATAACTGAGGCAGCCCTGATTCCAGAGAGGCAAATTTCCCTCGAAGGTAAGCCAAAATGCAACAAATTAGACAAAAAAATTGATCCATGAGCAGAAAGGAGACTATAACCAAGAGGGATGGGCCACCATAGAAGGAAAATTAGTTATACCCTCCTATTTATTATGGTCCCTAATAAGGGAGGAACACCAGAAAACACATTGGGGAATTGATGCTCTATATAAATATCTAAACAAAAGGATCATAGCTAGACATTTACGAGCCACTAACACCCAAGTGACTTGACAATGTGACCTGTGCCTCCAGACCAACCCAAGAATATTCCCAAAACTTGGTCAGATTGGGAAGGGTCATGGGCCTGGGCAGCAATGGCAGATGGATTTCATGAAATTGTCAAGCAAAGGGGGTATAAGTTTTTACTGGTGCTAACAGATACCTTTTCAGGATGGCCAGAAGCATTCCCCACCAGGACTTCTGCCTTGGTTTAGAAAGACAGGTGCCTGCTAAGGAAGGCAAGAGACTTTGCTGAAATGGAGAAAATGACCCCCCCCCCCCCCGCCCCCTTCCAAATTGCTATAAATTTTAAATTAAGGGGCTCTCAGGCAACAAATATGGGAGCAGGAAATAAGAGTTCTTTAATGGGGAAGAAAATAAAAGGATAAAATAAACAGTGCAGTAAACTAAAACAATACTGACAGAGTAAGAACACAACCTGACACCCTGTTGGTCAGGGTGTTGGTGGCAGTCATATTGGAAACGTGGCTGCAGTCCTCCTGAAGTGTCGGGTGTGGTTCTGCTGGAGCAGGGATCCTGTAGAAAATGGTGTAGTCTTCCTCTGATGATCCACTGGAAGAAGAGGCAGCTGCTGTTCCTCTGGGAAATCCAGTGGAGAAGCTGTGCTGGTATTCCAGAATCTCCAGATTATATCTGGGTAGCAATGCTTGGCTCGTCCCTCTGGGCGGAGCATCTCACAATGGGATGCTATAGTTCTTATCAGTCATGCAGTGACATTCAATAGCTTGTAATCAGCAGATGTCCCCTCCCAAGGGAGGAGTGATTGTGATCACTCAGAGAGAGATAAGGAAAACTGCCCACTTGACAAAAGACAACTGCCATAGAGATGGTAATAGAATACATCTTGCCTTGCAATTTGGAACAACTTCTAAAGCTCAGGAGGTAACTAAGGTATTGGTACAGGAAATCATATCACGCTTTGGAGTCCCGGCCACAATCTCCTCAGATAGAGGACCACATTTTATCGCAAAATTAGTGCAAAAAGTTAGCCAATACTTGGGCATAGACTGGGAACTTTACACCCCATATAACCCACAATCAAGTGGTCAGGTAGAGAAAATTAATCACTTGATCAAACAACAAATTGTACGACTGGGACAAGAGGCTAATTTGCCATGGCCTCAATCCCTCCCATTAGCACTGTTGCAGATTTGAACCAAACCCAGGACTAAGGAAAAGCTAAGTCCCTTTCAATTGCTTTATGGGAGACCATATAGGGTGCAGAAGGGAATGTCTGCCCAGGACGTATCGCTAACCTCCTATATGATCGCTCTAAATAAACAACTTAAAGCAAATGAAAAATATGTGGCTGGAACTAGGGGTACAGGTCTCAATACACCAGTACATGACGTACAACCTAGAGACTATGTATATGTTAAGTCTCTTACAGAGAAGGCCCTGGAACCACAATGGGAGGGACCGTACCAAGTGCTCCTTACTACCTTCACTGCAATCAAGATTGAGGAACAAAGTGCTTGGATCCACCACAGCCGGGTTAAGAAAGCTCCAGAAGCCACTTGGAGAATCACACCAAGTGACTGTGAACTGAAACTGAAACTTACCCGGACAAAAATAGACAGTGGCCCTTGTACCCTGGGACAACTTATAATAATTGCTCCCAGTGTCAAAAAAGCAATCGAAAAGAAAAATAGAAAAATAAGATCTTCCTTAGGGCATCATTATGACAGCAACTGCAGTAGTGAGTTTCACCCCTGGAACTCTGTAAAATCAATTGTTACAAGCATTTTTTTTTGCCTCAGTTAACTTCTGCAGTTGCATTGAAACAGTTAAACAAATTAGGATGTTGGCTCAGTAAAGAAGTAAATGCCACCTCTGCCATAATTAGATTTGCTGACAGATGAGGAGGCAGTCAGACATGCCACTTCACAAAATAGAGCTACTATTGACTTTCTTTTACTAGCACATGGGCATGGTTGTGAAGATTTTGAAGGACTGTGTTGTATGAATTTGTCTGATCATTCAACTTCCATTCATAAACAGCTGTGAAACGTAAGAGATTTAGCTAACCAAATTACAACAGATGAACCATCTTGGTTAGACTGTTTGATGGTTGGAACTTTGTACCTTGGCTGAAGGAACTGTGTAAGTTAGGCTTGATTGTGTTAGTGGTGATAATTGTGATCATGGTAGTGGTACCCTGTGCACTTCAATGTGTGCAGAGAATGATGAATAAGACAGTTTCACGCATCTTTTTTGTTCATCAGAACAAAAGTCCTGTCTCCACAGATGAGTCAAATTCCTTTAGGAAATCGAATTGGAAGTTTGTTAAAACGATCTGTATGAGGTTCATCATATGTAAGGAGCTTAGTTTGATAACACCAAGAAGTCATATTACTATAAGCTGGGTGATAAGGAGTAACATTTAAATGTGGCCCATTTTTTCCTACAAAATGAAACAAATAACAAGTGTCCCTAGTTGATGAGCCTAAAATTTCTAATTCTTGAAAGTCAGATTTATCAACTTTAAAATTATTAATATAAGTTGGGTGTCTCGGGCTGAGAGTTGGGGAAATGTGATGATCATCATAAGCAAATATTTCTCAAAAGTAACATTATCAAAACCTTCTGGGAAAAGAACTCCAACTAAACAAGTTGAAAAAGGTTTATCAGGACTAGTGTTAGATAAGCAAATGATGTCAGAGCCTGCGGACTTGGCTAAAGAAACCCAAACATTTGTTTTTGGTTGAGTTACAGGTAAAGCTTCATTGCAAAGATAAAACCAAAAAGTTAAAAGTAGCATGTGCCTGCGCAAATAATAATACAATTCCATTCTTTTCTTGATCCATTTCTGGCAGACAATTTTCTCTGGGTGATTCTGCGTAGTTCACGTTTGGGTGCCTGTCTCTCAGCTTCCACTCACAGGTCACTGGCTGGTGCAGAAGCATCCACGGGCTTTGATGGGTGGTATGGTTTCACATTTTTTGCTGGAATCCACTTGAGTCCTGTATCTGTAGAAACACATGCAGACCCCTTGCCCCATGTAATAAGCTCAAATGGTCCCTCTATTTGTCCTGATTCTAGACTTTTAACTAAAACTCGGGAGTGTTCCTTCAGTTTTGCGTTTTGGTTGTTCTTCAAATGTCTGTAAATGGGGGGATCAGGCTCTTCTGCAGAGCTATTCAAAAGTTATAAACATACAAAGCCTTATTCAACCTCCTCTGAGGTGTATCCTGCCCCCACCCCCCTTCTGGTTGATCTAAAATGCGTTTTAGAGTTTGATGTGTTCTTTACTCCATTCCCTGACCTGTGGGAAAGTAGGGAATACCAAATGTATGGTGAACACCCCAATCATTTAAAAATGTGGACAATTCTTGTGAAGCATATGAAGGACCATTATCAGTTTTAATTTCTTGAGGGACACCCACTGAGTAAAATGCTTGTGAAAAATGCTGGCAAATTTGCTTAGCTGTTTCTCCTGTATGTACAGATGCAAAAACTGCTTTTGAAAATGTATCAATAGAGACATAGATATTTTTAAATTTCCCAAAAGAAGGGTACTTTGTGGCATCTGTTTGACACTTCTGTAAACTTTCCAAACCCCTTGGGTTGGTTGCTCCTGTAGAAGGGATAGGTTGAACTAGCTGGCAGTCAGGGCAAGCCCGTATAATGGCTTGTGCTTGCTCTAGGGAGATGTGAAAATCTTGTCTGAGTTCCTGTGCATTTTGGTGAAAAAAGGCATGACTCAATTTAGCTTGTTCAACAATGTTAGGCAAGGTAGCTGCAGGAAGTACCAAAGTGCAATCTTTGCTGTCTCCTGCAGCTCCCTCATCACGTGCTGCTGATGCCAATGCATCAGCTAGTGCATTCCCTTTTGCCATAAATCCTGGGAGACCAGAGAGAGCTCTAATGTGAGCAACAAAGTAAGGATTAGTTCTGTGTAACAAAATTTGATAAAGACAGGTAAGCCAAAGATCCAATTTGTCATTGCTAACATCTTTTAAAACAGACTCTTCAGTTCTCTTAACAACATTAGCAACATATGCAGAATCAGTGACTAAGGTAAAAGGTTCTGGGAAGAGCTGAAATGCTCTTACAGCTGCAGCCAATTCAACAATCTGAGGAGAACCTTTGACCTTTTGAAATCTTGTTCCCAGGATTTAGTGTTTTTATTTTGCCATGTAACTACTGCCTTGTGTGTTTGTCCTGACCCATCAGTGAAAAGTGTAACTGCATCTAAAGGCTCTTCATTGATACGGGGTTTCTCTTTGTAGCATAATTTAGATTTGATCAGGTTGTGTGCTGGATAATAAATAGAGCAAACACCTGGAAAATCTAACAAGGTATACAGTAAATCTTCTGACTTTTGCATGGCCCAATCAAAATAGGATTTAATCATAGGTAAATAGATGATTTTAAATTCGCAACCTGCTATGGCAAGAAGCCTTGCCCTGCCCTTAATGACAATTTGAGACATCATCTCTAAAGATGTGAAGATTGTCTTTGGTGACCTGTAAGAAAGAAAGCCCCATTCAATTATTAACAAAGGATCATTTTGAGAAGAGTCCCACTGGAAGATGAGGCCATACAGTCTCAGCGTTTCTCTTAGAACTGCAAGGAAAAAAGGTTTATCTGGAACATAATGATGTGCTTGTCTATTTTGTAGAGCATCAGTGATTTTTTCTAAAGCCTTGCTAGCTTCAGGAGTAAGAGATTTCAGGGATTTAATGTCATTATTTCCTTTTAACAAATCAAAAAGTGGAGCGAGTTCATCAGCAGTGATTCCTAGAACAGGCCTAATCCAATTAATTTCACCTAAAAGCTGTTGCAAGTCCCGCAGAGTGTGAACACTGGTTCTGAGTTGTATCTCCTGAGGCTTGATAGATTGTTCTGTCAGCTTCCAGCCTAAATATTTCCAGGAAGCAGTCTCCTTTATTATTGACTCAGAAATAACCAATCCAGCTTTTTTTATTTCAGTGACAACACTGTCATGAGTTTTTTTCCATTTGTTTCTGTGTTGGTGCTGCAACGAGCAGATCATCCATGTAATGAAGAATAATTGATTGTGGAAACTGCTCTCGGACTGGAGAGAAAGCGCGGGCTACAAAGTATTGACAAATACTGGGTGAGTTAATCATTCCCTGTGGAAGTACAAGCCAATGATACCTCTGAAGCGGTTCCTGAAGGTTTGTACTTGTAACAGAAAAGGCAAAATGAGGAGCATCATCTGTGTGGAGAGGAATATTGAAAAAACAGTCTTTTAGATCAATAATAACAAGTGGCCAGTCTCTTGGAATCATGGAAAGGTTAGGTAGACCAGGTTGGAGTGGGTCCATTTTTTCAATTACAGCATTAATTTTTCTAAGATCATATAGCAACTGCCAGGTGTTAGACGTTTTCTTGCGGATCACAAACACGGGCGAATTCCAGGGACTGGTAGTGGGTTTAATGTGGCCTTTTTGTAACTGCTCAGCCACTAGATTTTGAGGGCACTCAGTTTTTCATCTTGTAGGGGCCACTGGTCCACTCAGACAGGGGTGTTAGTATTCCAAGTCAGCTTCAGAGTGATGAGTGCCTCAGTGACCCCCTATTAAAATCCCACTTCAAGTTTTGCCCCCCACTGAGAAAGCAAATCCCTTCCCCGCACCATGATGGGTTTCTGCACTACATAGGGATAAATCAATGCTTTTTTCCCTTCTGGTCCTTTAACACTAACCATAGAATCACTTTGCAAACACAGAGTGGCACCTCCAATGCCTGTGAGAGCGCCTGAGGGAGTTATTAACTTCCAATCTCTTGGCCACAGAGAATGAGTTGTTACAGTAACATCGGCTCCAGTATCAACCATGCCTGAGATATCAACCCGAGCTCCACCCTTTGATAATTCACAAGTCAGCAGTGGCAATTGATGATTAATTTTTTGAACCCAAAAGACATCTGGATTTTTAGGAGCAACCGAGAAACAGTGTGATGACAGTTGATCTGCAGTCCCCAAAGGCAGTGCTATAGCAATAGCTATAGGGGTTCTAGGAGGCATATGCAGTGGGGGACCATAGGCTTTAGCTAAAACCAATAACTCTTCATTGCAATCAACAGACATTACACAAGGCAAGACAAGCAGTCCAAGAATGCTGTTCTTCTCTTTACCAACAACTAGAAAGTCTTGTCTTTTTTTGTGAGGTTGCAGTAACTCCTGTTGAAACATAATCATATCCATTATCTTTTAAAAAGGTTGTTGGTTTGAAGGTTGCCAAAATGCACCAGGACCTGGGGGGTAGTAGGTCTGGGTCTCTCCCTGGAATTTGGCTGGCAATGAAGAGTAGTGATTCAGAGTCAGGGTACTCATAAATCCCCCCCCCCACCCCCCGGATGAGTCCTCGGGTACTTGTGGTGCCACTTGTGTCATCACGCAGTGACGCTGCATGTTCATTTTGGAGTTCTTTGGAATTGGGTTTCCTTCAGCATCATATTTAGAGCAGCACTGTCTAGCATAATGCCTTCCTCTTCTACATTTAGGACAAAGGTCCGGTGCCTGTGCATCTCTTTTCACCTCTGGGCAATTTCTTATTATGTGGTCAGGTTTTTTACAAAAATAGCATGGTCCTGAAGCCACCACAGTTTGCATAACAGCCATAGTCTTGTTTGGTTGTGGAGAGTTTAAATGAAGAGCAGCCAAGATTTCAGTAAGTTTTTGGTTGCGTGCTTCTGCTTGCACTTCCTGAGCAGCCGCCTGAGCCATCTGAGCTGCAAGAGCTCTTTCAATTTGTTCTCCCAGAGTTTTTCCGAGCTCATTTGCCTGTATAGTAGCCACCTGCTGGGGACTCCCAATTTTATTACAGGCATCTATCATTTCAGGTATTGTAGGTTTATCTTTTCCAAAGGCTTTGATAGCTCGTTTACACTCTTCAATGGCATTATTTTCAATAATATCACGCACCATAATTGGACGAGCAATATCATCACTGCACTGCCTTTCGGCTGCCTATAGTACCCGATCAACAAATGTGGTAAATGGCTCAGATGGCTGTTGTTTAATAAGATTATAGGCTTTTTCAAAATTTCCAGCAGGCTGAATTTGAAAAAAGGCTCTGTGAGCCATTTTTTTAATATCATCAAATACCACTCTGGGTAAAGTCAATTGATCTTCGTTCCTGTCATCGGGGTGTTGCCCTGTAAGCTTGGATATAGTAAGGGTACGAAGATCTGCATCAGTGTTTTGCCTGTAAGTTGACAATACTTCTGCAAGCATTCTTTTCTATTTGAGCTCCCATAGAATATACTGTGAATCTGTGAGAATCATGCTAGCAAAATTTTGTCAGTCATTTGATGTAAGAGTATGCCCTTCCAGGGTGCTTTTCAGCAATTGTTTAAAGTACAGGGAGCATATCCCACTATCTCTCACGGCTCTTCTGATTTCTTTTATTTCGTGAGGGGGGATGGGAGCTCACGTTCTAGGGTTGCCAGCCTGCTGTCCAAAGATTACAGGCATAGCTAAAAGATCAAGACTCTCCTTTTTGCAGATCTGGTGCCTTATCTCTTGCCAGTCTGTCAATTGAAAATTATCTGACCCCCTCCAGGAATTTTAATTTTTCTGAGCTAGGAAGCAGTGCCGGAGGATGTCTGGGGCTTGGCTTCTCTTTCAGGGTTGAAAGATCTCCATTCCCGGGGCAAGCCCTGGGGTTATTTGGAAACCATTCTAGTTGGTTTTCGAAGTTTCCTAGCTTTGCAGTAATGGTATTCCCCTCTCTCTCCAAGATATTGTTAGTTTTGCCTGCCTCTCCTACTGCCTCAGCAGTTGCTGTAATCTTCTCCCCCTCCCCCCCTTTTCTCGTGGTGTGAGAGGCTGGCCAGGACTGCTTGGAGGGACGCGGCTGCAAGGGTTCAGGTGGAATGGGGACGGGGGAAGGGCGTGGCTGCTGGGGATTCAGGGCAAAGATTTCCACAAGGACTAGGCAAGCAGGGAGAAATTCCACTGCTGTTTTCTCATGCCGAGAAATAGCATTGTACCATTTAATCCCTACAGAGTCCCAAAAGTCTCTGGTATAGATGGCTTCAGAGTCAGCATTTGGGATATGAGTTATAGTCCATTTTAAAAGCTCTTTGAGCTCTTGCTTAGGCAAGGTTTTTTGACTTGATGCAATTTAAGATTTTAAATGCTGATACACATCTCCCTGCAGAACAGACTTATTCTCCCCCATTATTCCCGGTGCTCACCTGCTGTCCAGCTATGCAGCAGGTGCTGTATGTAGAGGCTCTGATTCAGATACTGTCCAGTAGCAAATCCTGTCCAGGACACGGTCACCCTCCTTCCAGGTGCCTGATCCTTGCGGCTGCTTCCTACTGAGTTCACTGGGAGGTCTCTTACTGCCAATAAGTCCGAGTTTGCCAACTAAAATGTGGGCGCCACTGTAAGAGCCTAAATAAGAGATACAAGACTCCAGACGGTTCTTCAAAATGCAGTTTATTCCATCCAAGAAGTAACAGCAGTCCAGGGTAGTGAGCGACAGAGCCTGTGCCTACAGATGTAAGCTCCAGCTGCAGGCAGGCCTGGAGACACTTTGGTTTTGGTTACATTGCATTATATACTTTTCTTTGCTTAGCATCTTAATACAGTAGAACCAATCTACACCTTAACTTTTATCTACAGCCTATCATCCTATCATAACTACTATAATTACCATATTCATGTTACTGTTCTCCAATCACTAAAAGTTAGTACATTACAGTTTAAGCTAGAAGTTGTTTTCAGTTTTCTTGCAGTGGAAAATTCTGAGACCTTTTTTCTACTTGCCACATTTGCTGACATGTTTACCTGTGCTATCTTTCTGCTTGGTAAAAGCATCTTCTTGTTTGAGGTGGGTTTATACTTTGCTCTAAGACATAAAAATCCCTTCTAACTAACATACACTTTGCCTTCTTGGTTATCCAAAGAGACTGGCTCAGCAATACTTTTCTTCTATATCAAAACTTGCTTCCATCACTATCCCTTCATCAGACTCTATATTTAAAAAGCTTTCTGCCAAGCATACATATCTGTGAGACTTTCTTGTCAAACTTTAATCCTTCCAAACACTCAAGGGATACGGTTTAACCCTGACAGGTTGCTTTCCCTCTTTTAGCCTGATCTGAATAGGGGGAGCATTTTTTGCTCTCCCTGGTACATCAGAGGCCCATACCTCAGGGAATACCTGATTCATTATCTCTTCATCAATTTCAGTTGGCCTCGTGACTTCGCTAGTAGTTAATATCAAACTCAATATTTCTACATACTTTTGATCATTTACCTCCAGAGTCATGTCCCCATTTTTAAATGCAATAGTTGCCTGTAATTATATCCCAGGATATCTCTGCCCAAAAGTGGCTATGGGGAGTTGAGCATATATAGAAATTTGTGGATCCCCCACTGCTTTCCCAGTTTGTATTTTAGCGGCCTAAAGAAAAATGCCTTTTCAGTTTGGTCAGTCGCTCCCATAACCATAGCATAATCATCCCCTATGGGCATTAAGGCTGTATTTAGAACTGAGTACCTTGCCCCAGTGTCCACTAGAAATTTTACTTCTTTTTCCATTTCCCCCAGCTTCAGATTTACAACTAGAGGGCCTGCTGGGGTAGTCTACTCCTGTCCCCCCTAATCTTCTTGCACATGGGCAACAACCTCTCTTCTTTGATTCCCTTGAGCATTCTGTTTCCATTCTGGACAGTCCTTCTTCCAATGGCCTTGTTTCTTTCAGTTTGCATATTGATTTCTGCCTAATCGAGGAGTGCCTTGCCTGGGCGGTCCTTGCCCGCTTTCATGTTTTTCTTTCCGTTCCTGTGGGATCTCAGCACAGCAGTCCTGATGTGCTGAGACACCGAGACAACCCTTGGGGGGCTCGGAGGTCCTGGAACGTGGCCAGAAGTGTCTGGTGGTTGGACTTTGACCCAGCACAGGAAACATCACCTGTATGAGGATGGGAGAATCACAGGGGATAAATGGTGAAGAGATTGATTAGTTATGGTGCGAAACACAGGGTTTAGAATTTCGGTACAGGGGGGGTGTTAGGGAGACAAGATGGAGGAATTGGGGCGTGTCCTGTCCTTCTTCTTCTTCTTCTTCTTCTTGTCTTCCATCTTTTGTGGTGGTGGTGGCACTTTGAGATTGGTTCTTATTAAAAGTGCACTTGTCAATAAGGGTGAAAGGTATTGGGGGGAAAAGGTAAATATCTTATACGTAGTTTTGGGTATAAAGATAACTGACCGCCCCGAGGGCACGCAGTGTGCTCATGGTTGACGTGCTGTGCGGACCTCTGTCGGGCTGAGAGAAGATATTGTAGATAAAAAATTAATAAACACTGAAGACCGAAAAAACCTGAAGACTCCTTTCGTCCTTTGGAGCGCGGGCTGCCCCCAAGGCTATCCCGAGCCTTTCTAGGCCATCAAAAACAGCCGAGAACGGGACACGTTCCTCCTGCACTGTTGCTATTAAGTTTTTTGTCCCTCGTTCATACCCCTCTTCTCTGTTGCTAGACACTCTCCAAGCCTCCCCCAATAAAGTTTCTAAGTTCCATGCATCTTCTTCTCAAATTCTTTGGAGTTTGCGCCTAATATCCCCCATGGACTGTCCTAAAAATAGATTAACTAGTTGTTGTATCCCCACATCAGATGCAGGGTCCAGTGATGTACAGCGTTGCATTGTGTTCCTCAGGAGGTCTAGGAACTCTGTTGGGGTTTCCAAGGTTCTCTGTTTAATAGCATATAAAGCTGACCACTTTATAATTTTAGGCATTGCTCTTTCCACTGCCAATATAATTCAATCCTGATAATTCTTTAGCCTCTGTCTTTCTGCTGGTTGGTTTGGGTTCCAGCCTGGATCCTGAAGTGGAAAATGTTCCTTTAGATCCACTTGTTGTTGTCTAAAGTGGTCTGCTACCAGGTCCCCTGCTGTTTTGAAAACCAACTGTTTTTCTGTTTCAGTCAATGCGTCTAATAACAATTGAATATCATCCCGATCTGGATTGTGCTGCTTCATAATGTATCGTAGATGTTTAGTAGTGTTTACTGGGTCATTTTGGTAATCTCCCGCAACCCTTTCCCATGCTTCCAAATCAAGGGTGGAGACGGGCACCTTAAGCAATATCTTTCCTCTGCCTGGTATCACTGTCTCCTGTAAAGGGGCCTGCAGTATTTGTCCTCTGGTTCGGGATGCAATTGGGCTGCCTGGAGGGGTTGGAACTGGTTTCTTCTCCAAAGGAGGAGAAGGAGTAGGAGTAGGAGTAGGAGTAGGAGTAATAGGAGGAATGGGTGGAATAGGTGGAGTAGTAGGAATAGGTGGGATAGGTGGAGTAGGTGGTGTAGGTGGAGTAGGTGGTGCTGATGCCCCTCCCAAGTCTCTAACCCTTCCCCCCTGCCCTCCCAAGTGAGGGCTAAAAAGGTTGCCCAGATCTTGTTCTTGTTCCTCTAGTGCTGCCTGATAAACTTTATCTGTCCTGGTGCATCTCTGTCTTATGCTACAGGCTGAGCAGCACAGTTTAAATTCTCCCATTTTGCTTCTGTTTTCTCTTTCAAGAGCCAGAACGAGGGGGTCAGAGGGGGCCCTGATGCCACAGTCCCTTTGCCAATCAAGGTTATTTCAGAGGGAGAAGAACATATCACAATAAGAAACTTCCTCCCATTTCCCTTCCTTCGGTCTAAACAACATTAGCTGTAACAGGGTAGTACATTTCAATGTACCTGTAGGAGGCCATCTTGACCCTTCCTCTAGGTGATATAAGGGCCACCAATGGGAGCAATATTTAATTACGCTTTTTTTTATTTTCCATGCCCCCTTTGCCTGCTATTTCTTTCTACTGTGTCACTATAGGACACGAAAGAACAGAAGCTCACACCGCTATTCTGAAGGTGAAGAAGAAAAGGGAAGTTTATTTTCTGACTCCAACGTTTATAGTTTTCCAAAAGTGACAGCGGATTGGAGGGTGACAGTGCCACCTCTCCAATGACACTGGTCAAACCAACAGTCCATCAACTTTCTCATCCTCCATAAAGGAATGCAAAACAATGAGTTATTTACAGAAAGTGTGTGAGAAAGTTCACTACAAGAATGTCAACATCAGAAGGCTTAGAAAATCTTAAAAAACCTTGGTGACATCTCACCCTTTTCTGTTTAAAAAAAGAATAAGAGAAAAGAAAATGAACAATGCGAAAAAGAAAACATGAACAATGTTCAGTGTGCATTTGCAGAGGAATCATCGGAGTGATCGCTCTCATCATCTGCATCCAAGTCATCACTCAATGATTCACCCACTTGATGCCTTTCAGGTTGGTCATGGTTTCCATCTTGCTCATCGGCTGGATTCTGCCTCTGCGGTCGCAGGTCAGGGCGAGCACATTTCGAAGGTACCCAGCGTGCCCCAGTATCTGTGGATACACAAGCATACCCGTGCTCCGAAGCGATAAGGTCATAGGGACCTTCCCACTGTTTGGTGACTAAATTCTGCACCCGAACCTTTGCTCGAGGCTGATGAGCCTCGTCCACAGCCTGCAACGAGAGACGGTGATTCAAAATGATGGGATTATTTGAGTTCTGCAGCACAGTGAGATGATTGATTGTGCACAAAGCTTTTGCCAACCAACTGTGCGGGGTTTCACCCTGCATTCCCCCTTTATGTTTTTGAAGAAGCCGCTTCAGAGTACCATGAGTGTGTTCTTCAATAGCTTGACCAGTTGGAGAATGAGGGATACCAAACTTGTGTGATACACCCCACAACTGCAGGAACTGCCGCACCTTTTGTGATGCGTAAGCAGGACCATTGTCGGTTTCCACAGCAGAAGGTATGCCCAGAACAGCAAAGGCCTGCCTCCAGTGGGAGAGGACATCACGGGCCTTCTCCCCAGTGTGAACCAAAGCCCACATTGCAGAGGACGACGTGTCCATGACATGCACATACTTGAGCCGGCCAAACTCGACAATCTGGGTGACATCAGTCTGCCGAAGCTCCCAGGCCCTAAGGCCTCTGGGGTTTACCCCTGCCAGCAAAGGCAGAGCAAGTGCATGGCAGTCATCACATGACTCAACAATGTCACGAGCCTCAGTTGGCGTCAGCTGAAACTGCTTCTGCAGGGTATGTGCGTTCTGGTGGAAAAACCCATGCGATGCCTCGGCCTGCGTGAGTGTATCAGGCTGAGGTGCTACCCACGCTGGGTTAGCCAACTTGTCAGCCCTCGTGTTACCTTCCACTATAAAGCCCGGCAAATTGGTGTGACTCCTTACATACAGAACACAGAATGGATGAACCCGGGCCTGAATGGCACATCACAAGGTCTTCAGTAAATGAAAAAAGGCAGGATTACTGACCTCCTTCAAAATCCAATGACCCAACCACTGTGCGATATCAGCCACATAGGCAGAATCCGTGACCAAGTTGAAAGGTTCCTGGGAAAATTTCTCAAATGCCATGACAGCAGCCCTCAGTTCAACCAATTGGGCTGACCCATCCTCATGGCCTTCCAGAACCTGCCCCTCAGATCCGTCCCTCCAAGTAACAATGGCCTTTCCTGTTTTCCCTGAACCATCAGTGAAGACAGTGGGTCCTTGCACGGGTGCCTGGCTTTTTTTGGGCCGCAAAGAGATTTGTGTGAATTTCGCCATATGCAGTAGCCTATGACTGGGCAGATGATAAATGATCTGCTCTGAAAAATTTTCCAGAGCACTCTGCAGGGACACACTGTTTGCAAAGGTCCAGTCAAAATCCTCCCGTTGCACTGGGAGTATGATCTTCACAGGATCTGCACCCATCAACTGCAAACACCGTTGCCGGCATTTGATTATCAAGCGAGCAATCAGCTCAAATAATGCAGTTGCCATCTTCTGTGGCTGATGGGGCAGGAAAATCTATTCCAAAACGTGCAAGGAATCAGACCATTTGTCACTCCATTGGCCAGTGATGAACACAGTGACATCAACGGAGGGATCAATGCAATAAACTTGGCAAGCCAAAACAGCTTGCTGAACCACCTCCAATGCCTTATGCGCCTCAGCGGTCAGCGTGCGAGGTGACTTTAGATCAGAGTCTCCTTTCAAAAAATTATACAGAGGAGACAGCTGTGCGTCGGTTAGTCCCAAGTACGGACATAACCAAGTGATGACACCTACCAATTTCTGAGCATCATTCAGTGTCTTCACAGAATGCACAAATTGCACCTCCTGGTGATGGATCGTCCGTTCCAGAATTTTGACCCTCAAGTACTTCCAAGGTGGTTGTTGTTGAACCTTTTCTGGAGCCACCTGCAGTCCATGAGCATGCAAAGCATCGAGCAGCCGAGGCTGAATCCTCAGCAGCTCATCCTGGGTGGATACGGCCACCAAAATGTCGTCCATATAATGATACAGATGTGCATCAGGAAACTGCTTGCGAACTCCATACAAGGCACGGGCCACATACCACTGGCATATGGCAGGGGAATTGCGCATGCCCTGAGGCAACATCCTCCATTGATATCTCTGTGTGGGCTCAGCCTCGTTAATCGCTAGCACTGAGAAGGCAAATTTGCGTCTCTCATCGGAATGCAAAGGAATCATAAAGAAACAATCCTTCAGATCCACAATGAGGACCGCCAGTCTGCGGGAAGCATGGTAGGGGATGGCATGCCCGCCTGCAATGTTCCTGATGCCGAATTTTGCCCCAAAAGGCGAGAATAACTGCCTAAGAGACTCAGTTTAAGTCAGCATAGACAGGAGGTATTTTATTACGACGCGTCGGAGAAATCACAAAAGGGATTTCTGAATATCTCATAACAGAAGCAGGCTTTTTATACAGTTTTGGGTGCAGGGTTGCATCATATCACATACATAATCATGTCTTTGCATGCGTATGCATAAGAGACGTGGTGTAGGCGGAGCGTGGGCGGAGACATCCCTTTTGAGGATCATTTTTGGTGGGCGTTCCGGTTGCCTTCATCACTGGCAGGGGTCTCTTGATGAGTCTTCCTCTTTAAACCTTTGAACTCCTATCCTAATATGGTCAATTCCCGGTGTACTTGGCTTGGTCCCCATGGCTTGGCAAGGCTCTTAGGGTCAGTTTGACATTGTTGGCTCTGAACATGCTTAGCTCGTCAATTCCCCTATCCCTATCTCTCTTTCCTGTTTGCCCTGCTTACCAAACTTCAAACAGAAGAATCCACCAGGATTGCTTTTGGATTAATGAGTAACCTGGCGCACAGCATCATCAGCAATTCCTGAATGTGGATGGGGCGAACCCCCGTGAGACCACCCGCCGGTGATATGGGATATGGCTCCAGCGTTAGGGGTCGCGTGAGTAGCTAACCGTGGAATGGGATAGGACTGTTTAGGGTTGATTTTCAGTTTGTGGCTCTGCCTAAGCATTTTGATCAATAATGCCCTATAAGTACCACTGAAAACAAAATTATGTTCCTGTGCAGTAGCAAAATGCTGATTGGAAAGGCAGTTTGGGGCTTCATTCCCACGCTTTCAATCACGGCATTAACCTTTCGGAGGTCTTGCAACAACCTCCATTTCCCAGATTTCTTTTTGATGCAGAAGAAAGGAGTGTTCCGGGGACTGGTAGAAGGCTCCAGATGACCCTGGTCCAACTGTCCCTCCACCAGATTCCGAAGGGCAACCAATTTATCTTTAGGGAGGGGCCACTGCTTCTCCCAGACAGGTTTGTCCACCAGCCACCGTATAGGAGGCGTAGGACACTCTGCGCCCTTCACTGCAGTGGCCCCCATCAAAAATCCGTCCCAATGCGCACCCCCCAGACAGACAGAACATCCCTCCCCCAGAGGTTGGCAGGAGTAGAAGTAACATGAGGCCTAACCCAGGCCGTCTGTCCCTCCGGGTTCGCAACCAGCACAGGCCGCTGGCTCACGTAGCATTGTGCCGTCCCTCCCAGGCCCATGACAGATGTCCCCACCAGATCCAAGGGCCACTCTGGGAGCCAGGAGGCAAGGGAGAGAACCGTGATGTCAGCACCGCTGTCTAGAAGCCGGCAGTGGTGGATTTCCAATGGCGTCCCACCAGGAACAGACAGGGTACACAGCATCTCGGGACAGTCCTTGGTCAGGACAGCAGTCCAGTGAACTTGAGGCGGCCCAGTGGATCCAAAGCCACCAGCTCCACGCGACTGGTCAGCTGTCCTGCAAACAGAGGACTTAAAAGGCACAAGTTGAGCAAATCGCGTCCCTTTCGGGATTGTGACGGGGGTGGTGGGTGTGGACACCATGGCACAAATCTGCCCTGTGAAATCTGCATCAATGAGCCAGAGGGGCACAATGATGCCCTGAAGGGTGGCACTAGACCTCCCCATAAGGAGAGCACTCATGCCCCCACCCAAGGGACCAAAGGCATCCAGGGGAACCTGGTGTATTTCACAAGATTCTAAGACAACTGTTGCTGCAGTGCAGACATCCACACCTGCTGATCCACGGGTGCTGGCTGCAAGGCGGCAAAGGAGACCTCCATTGGCTCCTGGGTCTGGAGAGAAGCTTGTGTCTGGGCGCGTCCCTCCTGCACGCTTCACTTCACGTTTCCCGAGCCTGGTAAAGCCTGACCATTAGCATGAACAGTCGCCTTGCAAACATTGGACATGTGATTCGGCCTACCACACTGACCACACAAGAACATGGGGGATTTGACCTTCTGCGCCTTCTTCCCCTGCTTCTTGCCAGCCTGCGCAGTCCCCTGCTGTGGCTGCCTGCCCTGCGGTGCTGCCCAAACTGGCTGCACAGCAGCAGCCATGGCAGCCAACTTCCGACCCCGGGGAACAATGTCCACGCAGGCCTCCGCCATCTGGGAGACAGTAGGAAAACCAGGCAGAGCCACTATGACCCTCCTACAAGCAGCATTGCAATTACATCTCACAAGGTTTGCAATCGTAACCGTCCTTGCCAGAGGATCAGCCACCTGCCTCTCCACAGACGCAATCAGCCTTGCCGCAAATGCCATGAAAGGCTCATCATCCCCCTGGACAATGGTCAAAAACGGCTGTTTCGGAGCAACCATTTCCAGGGTCTGAACAATCGCTGCCATGCCCAGCGTGTGGCACTGGTCAAACACAAGGGGATCAAATCCAATCTGCCCCTGAACATTTTCATAAAGCCCTGTTCCCAACAGGATGTCAGCGACAACCCCATGCCTGGGGGTCCTGAGGCGCCAGCGCAGCATTCTGCACCACCGCGTGGGCCGCCAAACGAGCCCACTTGGTCTCAAAAACATCAAACTGCACAGGGTCAAAAAGAGAGCGCGCCACACGACGGAGATCGTGAGGTGTCAGCACGTCCGTAGCAATCCTCCGGAGTCTGCATAACCTCAGCAGCCCCCAAACCATGCTGAACAACTGCTTCACGAACCTCCCTCTCCAGCTTATATGAATGGGGTTCGTGGGTGTTATGAGCAACACCCCTGAGCAAAGGGAAAGCCTGGGAACCCCCTTACAGAGCCACCGCACCTGCTGTATCCCCGTCCTTGGGCCCCACAGGGACAAGAGGGGATGATTGACTGGGAGCCAGGTCAACACCACTCGTCCCTGCGCCTCCTGCAGCACCGGCAGAGCCAGAGCAGTCCACTCCACAACCCTCCAGATGCCGCGAGGAGACAGGCTCAGTCATCTCGTCGGTCTTGGTTTTGGCTTCCTGCCAGAAACGCTCAGGGTTCCTTGGACGCACGGTCACCTGGCACCAGGGAAGCGTCCACAAAATTGGCGAGGAAGCGCCATGGCCCCGGGCACCCACCGGCCTCCCCCCAGCCGTGTCAATAGCCGCGCTAAAGGTAAATACCTCAGCGGCCTGTTGCACCGCAGCCCCGGCAGGGGGCGCCTCGGCAGGCACAGGTGCCTGCACGGCCCGCAAATCTGGTGCGGGCTGGGACGAGACCGGTGCAGGGGCCCCTGCCCCCGACACGGGGGAGGGGAGGGGCACCGAGAGAGCCGCGTCACTGCGGGGCGGCACAAGTGAGCTGGGCATACCCCCTATGAGCATCCATCCTGAGCTGCAAGACTCCACAGCGGGCACCGCCCCCACCGAGCAGAGAGGGGCGGGCTGCCCGCCCACCGGAGCGGGGCTGGACAGAATACCGACCGACGCCCCGCCCCCGGCTGCTTCCACCGACTGCGCATGCCCAGCAGGCTGCGCACGCCCAGAGACGGGCAAAGTGCCCCCCCCCCCCCCCCCCGCTGAGGACCCCGACTCGGAGGCGGGCGAACCTGCCCCTGCCGCGCTCAAGGGGAACGTCGTGGAAACACCGCAATTCGGACAAAGAGTCGTCACCGAATCAGACTCAAGCCGAGGCGGAGGCTGACCCTCAAAGGCTGGGAAAGCACAAAGAGAGGGCAACACGTCCCCCGCCCCGCGGCCCGGGACCAGTTGGCCAGGAGCCCAATCCACCCCAGGGGAACAATCGCCACCCCCCACCACACCGTCTTGGGGCAGGAGGGAGGACTCCACATCGCACAGAAAGTCAAACTCCCCCTCGTCCATGTCCAAGACAGAAGGGCTCCCCTGGGAACTCCGAGGGGTACAAGAAACAGACCCCTGCCAAAGCTCCTCACATATTTTCCACTGCACCAGCAGCGATTCCATGTCTACAGTGCAATCATCAAAGAGGGCCTCCATGAGGCGGACCCCCACGAGAGACCACTCCTCCCTGGAGAACGCCTTCTCAGGGACCGAAAAGAACCCTCGCTCCCGGGCGCACAGAAACAATCTCTCAAAATCACTCCAGGAAACAGAAACCTGTTTCCACTCCAGGACCCCCCTCTGGAGGTCCAAAATCAAGGAATCCTCCTCGAAACCCGCAGAGGTTTCCATCACCACAAGAACAGCAGGCAAAGCACCAAAAAGAGAGGGACAATACAACCTCACTGGTAATCCGAACTCTGTGTCTCAGCCTAGGCTGCAGTATACTTCGGCGTCACCAGATGTCACTATAGGACACGAAAGAACACAAGCTCACACCGCTGTTCTCACGGTGAAGAAAAAAGGGAAGTTTATTTTCTGACTCCAACATTTATAGTTTTCCAAAAGTGACAGCGGATTGGAGGGTGACAATGCCACCTCTCCAATGACACTGGTCAAACCAACAGTCCATCAACTTTCTCATCCTCCATAAAGGAATGCAAAACAATGAGTTATTTACAGAAAGTGTGTGAGAAAGTTCACTACAAGAATGTCAACATCAGAAGGCTTAGAAAATCTTAAAAAAACAGGGTGACACTACTGTGCTAAGACGCACCCTAATGGGCTGGTCATTTGGTACTTCCTTACTCTGTCTTACTCCCATTATGTCTTTTAGAGCAAACTTTGCTTATTCAGTTCTGAGTGTTCAAATTTGAGGTGCAGATCAAAAAACTCCCCTTTTTTTGTGTTTAAAAAAATGTAATAATTAATCAAATATTCAAATTAAAATAATAATAAAAATGTATAGCTAATCAAATAACCAAAAGATTTAATAGTCAATCAAATAACTAAATCAAAATATTAATAGCCAAATTAATAACCAATAATACTTTAATTATTTAATTTTATTATTATATTTTAATGTAATAATAGATCATGATTAATAATTAACTTTTATTTGTTTGCCCAGTCCCACACAAATTTACGAACTTCTAAGGGTTCAATCCAAACCACTGGGAAGGAAAGAAAAGAAAAAAAATTCCTTAGTTTGTCTTTGTGATACTAGGCTGTGCCACTCCTTTATTCTTTCCCAATCTTCCTCAAAAACGTCCCAGGTTTCAGGGACTAGGTGGCTTTTTCCACAGATTGAATTCACTATGTCTCACCTTGCTTGTTCAACCCCTGGGTTATAGTATCTCGGTAATCAGGGGTGCATGCACGACACGTGGATCTCCGACTATATGAAATACAATACCACCTCCTCTGACACTTTAAACATCGGAGGATAACCCAAGCTGTCTGCCAGCCTGGCTTCCAGCCAAAGGTTGTCAATCCATACATGAAACAGGGAATCACACTTTCCAGACCCCACCTCAAGGGGCTCCTAAGTGCCTGTTCAACTGGTGGTTGTTCCCAGTCAAAGGCTATATAGCAGCTTGTTGAACTTTGGTGTATTCTTCTCAAAAACACTGTATCTCTGTGTCCTTCTGATACAAGGCTGGCGACCTGGTTTCAAGAAACAGCATGGCGGCCCATTCTCCAGGGCCGCTCGGGCCTAAGAAACACGCTAACACCAACGTGGTGGACGGTCAACGGCCTTTATTATCTCTTCTCTTGGGGTTTTATATTCTAAGGGGCTTCTACACTAGGCGAGGGTCTGTCTTTACCATCTATGGTTAGTAGGGCGTGGAAACTTACAGGGAAAGTGGAAAATCACTGGCATGTGGTTTAGGGCGCTGCGTTCCTATGTTAATTTTCTTATCTAAGGGAACAGGGCCCTGTCTTCCCGTAACATCGCAAGATCTTCCGAACGCCAGGCCCTATCTGCTACATTTCCCTCCCCCTTTTTCACAAATGAATGAGGTAGTCATATACTATGTATAGGTACTGAAATGAGGTATAAGGTTGTAGTTCGATAAGGAAAAGGGGGTTTGGTAAATCTGACTAAGTTGTCGCCAGTCAAGTTTAGGACTTGTGGCTGGCAGTGTTCCCTGGTTGGATTCACCGGCCGATGAACAGGATGTTGGCCCGTTCCAGGCGGGCCTGAACGAATGAGACCAGCTTGTTCAGCAGGCAAGGTCCGAAGGTAACCACTAGAAGCAGCAATACCAATGGACCTATTAGGGTAGAAATCAGAGTGGTTAGCCATGGTGATTGATTGAACCAGGACTCGAATCAGCCCTGTTGGGCTTCCCTGTCCTTCTGCCTCTGAGCCAGTCTGTTTCGGAGTTCTGCCATGGAGTCTCTTATGACTCCTTTGTGGTCTGCATAGAAGCAGCACTCTTCTCTCAAGGCGGAGCACAGGCCTCTTTGCTGCATGAACAGGAGATCTAGACCTCGCCTGTTCTGCAAGACCACTTCCAAGAGAGAGGAGACTGACTTCTCTAGGAAGGAGATGGATTTCTCGATCCTTTGCAGGTCCTCATCGATGGTCATTTGCAGCTGGGTCAGTCCTTGGTGCTGTGTCGCTAGGGCTGAGACACCCGTTGCCGTTCTTGCTGCTCCTAAACCGAGCAACATCGCGATAGTTACACCTGTTATTATTTCTCTTTTGTGGAGCCGGCCGGGTTCCTCAAAAAGGTGGTACACTTCTTCGTCTGAATGGTACAGGACCCTAGGAACAATCAGAACTTGGATACAAAAGTCGGTAGAGTCATCAAATTTGGCAAGGAACACACAGGGACTCACTCCAGATCGCTGGCAAACCCACATCCCAGGTGCGGATGGGACTATCCACTTATTGTTTTTCCTGTTAGGCTTGACAACTTTGGTGCAGACGTTGCCTCTCCACCTAGCTAGGGTTGCATTGCTAAAGCATCTGCCCTGGCCTGTGACTTGACTCAGCGTGTTTCCTTTGCGAGGGGTTTCTTATCTACACTGGTGAGGGGCATCGGCTGTGGAGTAACTGAAGGGAGTGTTTAAAGCGATTCCTTCATAAAAGGGAGGTTTGACATCATAGCAAAGCCAGCAGGATTCGGTTAGGTTAGGGTTGGATTCATTCAGGGATATAAAGGTAGCTTCTAACATACGAAGGATTGGGTCTGAGTCCAACCTGGCTGCGCGGTCTGTCTGAAAGACTTCCGCATGGCCGGTTGGGACTTTGCTGACTCTAGTGGGTAGGGTTTTAGGGTAGGTTGCGTTTTTCTCTTTCGGCACACTTTTAATCACTTTGTTTATTCGGACCGCTCGGGGCGCTGACGGTTGGAGCCTGATAATTCGCACATTTACACTTTCTTTTGACCCTTGAAGGACTACTGTCTACGTTCGGCCTATGGCCCAACTGGGGTGATGTGGCTGCAAGACTGTCATGTTATCACTAGTGCATTTCCGAATTTTTGGGATTTTATGGTGATTGCGATAAAAGCTTCCCTGGAGGAACACAGGTGTTTTGCATCCGCTGGGTGCCCAGTCGAACTGTAAGAATTTGTTGGGCTCTTGTGGATCTCACCCAGGCCCCGACGGTCTGGCATCTGTAACAATGGTTTCGCAGCCCCAGTCCCCACAATGTCTCCACCCTGGGTGATTGCAGTAGCTTTTTCCTGGGTTTGAGGCTGGGCACCAGTAGGATAGGTACATGTGTGTGGCGTGTGAGGAATTGGGGTCTACTTTTGGTTGTCCTGGAAACAGATTGGTAATGTGGAGCACGAAGGATGGGCTGTTCGGTGTGGTGGTTTCCCCGAGCACCTTGTCACTACTAAAGTGTCCCATGACTCACCTGAATGGCTGATGGGGGTAGTGGTCTGGGCTGGTTTGCCCTCTGGCAACAAGCTCCAACAGCAAATCACACAGAAACACTGTTGATGCTTGGGCCTCACCCGTGCGGGTCTCTCGGGCACTGTCTGGCAGCTTGTTGGTCTGTCACTTTGCTCTGGGATGGGCATGTACGAGTCACGAGGACATCCTATGAGCATGTCCTGTAAACAGAAACTCACAATTCTTGTCAGTTTAATTGGACACCACCTGACTTTGCCGTCCTTTTTGACAGCCACATACCCTCTCCCCGTGAGCCGCAGCCTCCAGCCCCGTTCCCATTCACCCAGCTCATTTCTAATTACCACCTGTGGGCCCTCCTCTAGCGTTCGGTTGGCCCAGTGTTTTTGGACAGGACTGTTTGTTTCGTCTCCCCTAGGGAACTGATTCAGTGCTAGCAAAGCAGTTGCCAGCATACGTGCTTGATTTCCCGAGGGAATGGCATTGGCAAAGCCCTCTGCCTTTGCCAATACTTCTAGCTTGGTTTTTAGGGTCCGGTTTGCTCTCTCTACTGTGGCCTGCCCGGTACTGTTATACGGGATACCTTGCACTAATGTGATGCCCCATTTTGAGGCGAATTCCTGTACTGGTTTGGAGGTGAAATTGGACCCGTTGTCCGTTTTGATCTGCTTGGGGATACCAAGCCAAGCCATGGCTGTCAGCCAGTGCTGAATTGTGGCCTTGGAGTTTGTTTTGGGGTGCTGTGTGGCTATGATCGTTCCGCTATAAGTGTCCACTGTCACTGCAAGCCATGCTCGGGGCTTCAGCAGTTGACACCAGGTGAAGTCCGATTGTCAGATCTCTGAAGGCTTGAGACCTCTCGGGTTGACCCCACAGGTCCATAGGGGGGACTTCTGGCAATAAGGACAAGTGGCTACCACATGTTTTGCGTCTGAGGTCGGGATCCCGCATCTCTTCGCCGGTGCTTTGGCTCCGATGTGGAGCGACTCGTGCAGCTGACGAGCTTCCTGCAATGTCCATACACCTTTTGCTGCGGCGTCCGCTTTGTCGTTGCTGATCTGGAAGTAGCCCTTGACTGGGTCGTGACTGTTGATGTGAATGACTGACACGGTGCCCTGTCGTGAGGACAGTGCTTCTTCCAGCATTAGGGCTGCTGCTGATGTAGACACTCCTGGTCCTGCCATGGCTAGGCAGAGCCTTGCCACGAATATAGAGTCTGTTACAATGTTGAGGTGTTCATTTTGGAAGAGTCCCCACGCCAAGACCACTGCTGCTGCCTCCAGCTTTTGCACTGACAGTGTGGGGTCACAGGCTTTGACGCAATGCCATTGCTCTCCTGCCTGCCACACTGCTGCTGCGGTTGAAGTCATGGAGGAAGCGTCTGTGAAGACTGTTGGTCCTGGCTGCGGTCAGTCCTTGACCTTTGGCGGTATGTCCATGTTGACTATGGTCAGCAGCTTAGTCCAGGGTGGTTTGGAGGAGTAGGAGATTTCTCCTCCGAAGCCGGTGAGAGCAAGGGCTAGGTACTCCGATATTGTGGCTGACTCCGTAGTCGGTTGCTTGCGAAACGGAAGGTGGATGCTTGTCTGCTCAGTCCCTAGGTGTTTCAAAGCGAGTTTCCTGCTTTTCATGATGAGGTTAGCGATGCATTCGATTCCCGGGGAGAAAGCACGAGCAGGTCTTCCGAGAACCACCCATTGAATCGGTCGGGCCTTTTCAGAAGGTCCTTGAGCCAGTGCTCCCACCCCCCCCCCCTCGGTGTAAAGTGAACGTATAAGTCCAGTGGCATGGCTGGGTTCCACCTGGCGAGTGTGCCCGTGGACATCTGGCTTTCGATGAAGTCAAGGGAGCTCGTTGCTTGCGGCGTCAGCTCTTTGGGTTCCCAGGGGTGCTTTCCTTTCAGGAGGTCATACAAGGGGTCCATGACTTCAGGAGGGATCAGGACGATGTTGCGAAGCCACTGCAGTGATCCCACCAGGCGTTGCACGTCATGGAGTGTTTTGATGTCTCGACTGACTTTTGCCTCGGGGGGTGTCACGTAGGAGCTTGTGATCTCCACTCCCAGGAAGGTCACGCAGGGTCCTCTCTTGATCTTTGCGCTTGCAATCTCGAAACCGTTGGCCTGGAGGGTTTCCGTGATTGTGGACACCAAGTGATGTACTTGGCTTGCCGATGGTGCTGCGACCAGGGTGCGGGGAAAAATCCTGCAGTCTGGTCCCGTGTCCGCCCAGAACTGAAACCCCATGGTGCGCGGATCCTGACTTCCGTAAAGGCGGCATGTCCCCCACACCTTTAGGGGTTCCTTCCCTATTCTCATGGCCAAGGCTACCCAGCTGTCCCGCTCTGGGGCGTCTCCCGCTGGTCCTGTGGCAACAGCACGGCTTGTGGCGGTGGGGGGTGCGAGGGTGTTACAGACGGTGCTGCCCCGCTCTGCCACCGCACCGTAGGCAGGGATGCAAAATTGGCTGCTCCCTGTGAGGGCACAGGTCACGAGGGTCTCCTGCCCCCCCTGGGGGTCGCCGTGGCTGGGCCGCTGCATCGGGGTGTCTTCCCGCAGCTCTTACAGATCCCTCTCGGGCGTGCTCGGAGCGAGGATGCTGCCAGGGAAAGCTGTGCCGGCTGGGGACAGCTCGCTGAGTTGCTGCCCTTCTCCAGAAGCCTGGGCTGACACGGTCGTCCCGCCACCCCCGCTCAAATACAATCCGCCCCGTCCCATCAAAGAGCATGCGGCTTATTTGCGTAATATCAAAAGTGAGCAGATCATTATTGTTAGAAAGGTTGTCCACGAGAGTGGGCACCACAGCTGAATTGACCCCTCTTTCTGAAATCAGTTTGACTTCTTTTGGGTTAACTGGGGTATATGTCCTTTGTTGGTTTCCCTGCGCTCCGGCAACCCCCACCGGGAAAGCGTGCATGGAGGCTGCCGGTTCTCGGTCCCTACAAGCTGTCTTTGTTTTTCCCCAATCGGTGAGTTTGTGTTGCGACCGTTTCCCGATATTGTTTAAAGCTTTATTCGGTTTCGCTCGAAACCGTATTAATTCTGCTCTCTCGGTTTCCGAGTCCCAGCCGGGCTCGGTCAGCTCTCCCGAACTGTCTGAGCAGCTGTTACTTGACTCTGAGGCGGAAGCTAAATGCCGGCACATTTCCGGCGCTCTGTGCCGTTTTGTGCGGCTCCGACCCTGCTCCTCCCTTTGGGGGTGTTGCCGTTCTCTCCCCCTGGGCTCCCCCCGCCTCCTGCTGGGGGAGGTCCCTGCTCTATAAGGACCTAATTTGAATAGAGCGCTTTGATTGGTCTCACGCTCCGCTGCGGGGGCCACCCCTTCTTCCCCCTCGCCCGCGCATGCGTTGTCAAGTAGACCGACTGCATTTCCGCCCCCCGCCTCCTCCCTTCCGCCCTTGCCATGCGGTTGGGCGCCATTCTCAAACGCACATGGCGGGGTCGAGTTTTCACCGATCCCGGCGGGGTCCGACAATCTGCCCGCGCTCCGCGCCCCCTCCACCAGTCCCTGGCAAAAGAACCGCTTGCGCAGCTCTGC
Source organism: Zonotrichia albicollis (assembly GCF_047830755.1). Lineage (NCBI taxonomy): Eukaryota > Metazoa > Chordata > Aves > Passeriformes > Passerellidae > Zonotrichia > Zonotrichia albicollis. Next base: position 17,141,415 of record NC_133859.1, on the reverse strand, counting down.
CTCCCGCACTGGGCTCGCGACCGGCGGGGAAGGGACGCATAGAGAAACCGCGGATTTTTCGGAAGGTTCCACGGGGAGGCTGGGACCCGGTGGGCTCCGCGAGAGGGTCGGGGGGTCCCCTGGGGGCCCCGACATATTCCCGCATACAATCCGATCGCTCTCAGACACTGTGTGCGTCGCAGCCCCCGCCCCCCGCTTTACTGCAGCAAATAAACGTATATGCGCAACTTTCCACGTCTCCTGTTCTTCTAATGCCTTGCGTGGGGCCACTTCTACTTTCCCCCATGCTTTGAGGCTTTTACCACTGCCTGAGGACTTAGTATCCTCTGCTAAGGCGGCAGTGCGCTTCTCCCACACTTCCGAATATAATATATTTACCGGACGTTCGATCGTCCCCAGCTCTAGGAGCCTTGCAATAGCAAGATTAGAATTCCTGAGCTCACATTTAATTCCCCATTCCTCATGAGCCTGACTTACGACCCTCGCTGCGGATCCCATGGTCCGTGCTGGTCCGGGGGCGTCCCCCCCGCTGTAGTCGGGCCCGTCGCTACAGCCGCTGCTTCCGGTCCAGGCGAATCCCCGTTCCCCGGGCGCTGATCGGCTTCCCGGGTTTTCGGCACCAGAATGTTGCCTTCTGATACAAGGCTGGCGTCGTGGTTTCAAGAAACAGCACGGCGGCCCATTCTCCAGGGCCGCTCGGGCCTAAGAAACACGCTAACACCAACGTGGTGGACGGTCAACGGCCTTTATTATCTCTTCTCTTGGGGTTTTATATTCTAAGGGGCTTCTACACTAGGCGAGGGTCTGTCTTTACCATAACATCACAAGATCTTCTGAACGCCAGGCCCTATCTGCTACAATCTCCCTCCGTCCTCCTCATCTATGACTACCCATTCCCTTGCTGGATGAAGAGACTGACTTGGTTCAAGCTGAAACCACCTGTGCAGAACCCGGCTGGGAGGTTGGGCTCTCTTGGCCTGGGCTTGAAGTTCCACAACCACCGTGGGCAAATCACCTCTCGCTTGTAGCAAAAATCAAGCAGCAAACCCCTTAATACAAAGGATCTCCCAGTGACAGTTTTTAACACTGAAGGGCAGTGTTATCGCACAACAAACACTGAACTCTTAGCCGCGCCAGGCTTGCTGGCTACCTTTAGCTGGTTCCTGCCCCTTACCAACCAGCTATGCGGTGCTTGCAGATCCCAACTTCTACTATGCTTCTGCTAGCTGTGCTATCTGCTAGTGGTGTTCAAAGCAATCTCGCAAACCATGGCTTGTGCCTGCTCCCACCAGTCTCTTTAAGCCCCGGTTTAAGGCTCCCCCACACTGCATTGACGCCGCTGCCCAGGTCTGCAATCTGGGGCCGCCTGGGGCCATGCTCACCTGCTCACTAGCATTGCTGCCACGCCTCTCCTTTCCAGCATTGCCGCACCATGTCTGCACTTCTTAGCAACGCTGCTCCGCGTCTACGTTTCTTAGCAATGCAGCTGCTGTGCCTGTGCCTCCCAGCAGCACCGCTGCCGCACTTCTACTGCCTTCCTCTTTAAAGCAGCGATCTCTGAGCAGTGATCAGCGCACTTCACTTTTTTACTTACACTCACATCCACACACGCACGCAAACATGCACGTCTGGATGTAACAGACACACCAAAACAAAATCAGGATTTCTCCCTCCCTGAGCTGCGCTATCAGCTGGAGACCCCTCCTCACCACCAGTCTCACCCCCAGCAGGCAGTTTCCTTACAAGCCCCCTGGGCAAAACTGCGTGCAAAGGCGTCTCAATGCGACTGACCAGATGCCAACCTTAAAAAAGGAATATAATACATACCACTTCCGTCCGCAGTCGCAATGTACTGTGGTCTTCTCCCCACAGTGTACAGCCGAGGTACAGAGTCCCCCTCGAGGAAGACCCCCGCAGCTCCTGAGCGCATCTGCCCCCAACTGGATCAGCAAGTGAGCAGAGTTGTCCCTTCATGGTCGCCAAATGAAGCGATATACTGAATAAATAGACTCCACAACCTGATGTAGTTATGAAGTGAGTATGTATGTCAGCGCCCAGCACAAGTGAGACAGCTCTTGTAAAAACTTGTGCGCCGAGCCTCGGTCTGACCCACATCTTTATTTCCAAAGGTGTTCCATATGCAATACATTATACAACCTTTCCATGCATATTCAACCCCAGGCCCCACCTGGCCTCGCCTCCCATGCTAAATAGGTCCACGTCCTTCTGGGCATGCATTTTTTGCTGTGGTGGTCACATGGGGGTCTTTTGGTGGTCTTTGAGGTTGAAGATTGTGGTCTTCCTCATGATTGAGCTTTTGAACTTCTCTCCTTTGCACGTGCGCTTTTGGTCCTTTGGTGCTTATCTGAGTACGTCTTGTCAGTCTTGATGAGCTTGGAGACAGAGGACCTTCTTTAACTGGCTTCCTTGCATCACTTGGTCTCCTCCGGTATTGTTCTTCATGCAAGAAGCTTCAGAAATTTGCATTTTCCTATGCCCTTTGTACGATGGCAGAGGTTTCTTAAGTAAAAGCTTAAAATTCAACACAATTCAACAAGCTAAAATTTAAACGCTTAATTAATCTTGTTAACTCAAGTGAGCTCCAAAAATCTCTATTTCAATACTAAATATCTGTACTGAAAAATTCACAATAAAAGACATTGTTAAAAAGGCAAGCAACCGATAATGTAAATGGTTTGACTAATGTGAAGTGTCTCTCAGGGCATTTGATCTGTGTCAAGTGTCTGCTTTTAATAGCTGGTCTTTGCCTTCCAATGCTTGAAAATGCCTGGGGCACTTCTGCAAGGGACCATTGTGGGGATGCCGAGCATCCCAACTACTATACAAAATTTGAATGCATAAAAATTCCCCACTGTGTCAACACATCCCTTCCCCACAAAACTAGGGGGACTGACAGCACAAAAGCTTTGATCTTGGCGATTTGCCCCTTAGGTCCTGTAATTTGCACCAAGTGTTAGCTTTGCAGGCTTTGACTACAGCCACCCATGCCTGAGAGCACCTGAGGCACAGCCGTTAATGGCCAATCTCTGGGCCATTGGCTTTTTGAAGTAAGTCATGTCTGCACCAGTATCAATGAGTGCTCTTAAGATTATGCCCCTGCCTTTTAGAGTCACTTTGCATTGGCATGTGGGACACTGAGATGCAATATGTTGTGTCCAAAATCTGCGCGATCCCGGGATCCTGTAGAACCAAACTCCCCTCCCCTCTGTTCAGCTATCTGGGGTGCAGATAGGGGTGGTGCTGGGAAAAGTATGAGTTGGGCTATATTGCTCCCAGCCTGGACCACACAGGGTGGCTGGAGGATCCGAGCCATGGTCTTTATTTCTCCAACCAAGTCAGAGCCAATGACTCCTGACAGCACAAACAATCCTGTTATCAAGGTAGATGATCTTTCAATAAGCAAAGCGTGGTAACTGGGTTTCAAGGATCCATAGATTCTTGTAGGAAGACAAAAAAAAGGGTAATCAGATAATGTTACTGTGTTACTGGATGATATGTCCAGTCCTGCACTGCCTGGGGTGGCTGCATGTAAGTCAGTGATGGTCCAGTGAAGACTCTTTGTCGTCCAGCAAAGGTTGCTTGGGGCGGCAGCTGGGCTGAGGCTTGCTGTGTTCCGCTCTGTTATAAATAAGAAATATAGTTATTGCTTTTGCATTTATGCATTAATTTTTGTTTTGCAAGTTATTATTGATCATAAAAATCCTGATATAGTACAATTTGTAATTACTGGTTTTGATATAGTATAATCTGTCAGTTTATGTATGCACTGTATAGCTTTATAAGTAGTAGTGTAATATATACTATTTTAGACCGTAGCATAATAGAGACTGTGAAATGTTGAAATACTTTTTCATGTAACTAACTCAGACAATATTGTAAAATAATTTGGTGATTTCTCACATTCGAGGGCTATTTTATTTGAAAGACAAAATAACAGAAACAGAAACCAGAGCACCAAAAAAAAAGGAGAATTTATTAACCCTCATTATCAGAGAGTGAAAATACAACAGGATGGAACCACAAGAAGAAATAAAATATATTCGTTTAATCTACAAGATAGCATGAAGACAAGTCAAAGGTTAAAACCAAGCAAAAGAACATCTAAACTCAAAAGAATGTTTGAATATGTATAAACTCTTATGAATATGCATGTACACCCTGTAATGCAACAGTATATAGAGAACATCATTTAAGTTAACAGCGTGCTTTGGGCAAATATCCAAGCACCCCAGTGCTGGATTTTATCCCTTAATAAACTTTTTTAAAACTTTAAAATAGTGAATCATGTTTCTCACAATTTGGAAGTTCCACCGAGATAGCACCTCATTTTCATATCTCCAGGAGATCTTGAGTGAGAGGTCTCCTACTGAGTTCAACAGCTCAACTTCTCCTGATGTTGTTGGTGATAGCAAGTCTGACACTGTAGATAAAAGGGATAAAAAGAAAAGGGGAAGAAAATGTTCCCCAAGAAACCTCGGCAATTGTCAACCCCTAAACTGTGCATGAAGACCTAGACAAGTAGGTATAGTATGAGGGAGGGTAAATACCGGGAGAATGAATGGTGTGTGTATGAGACACGGACTGGACCATCCAGATCTGCGAAGCAACTGCAAGGTCCTTCTAGCTGCAGTTCCATCTCCCTGCGAGGGGACCAGCCAGCAAAGGGACAAAGCGAAAGTGGGGGACCGAGTGAATCCCGGAAAAATTGTAGGGAATGACTATAACTTGATTCTGCGTGTAATATGTAATGTAAAGTAATTCATGCTTAGGGGGAAAAATGTATAAAAATAAAAATTGTAAAATAAATTTAACATCCAATGAGCCTCTGACCATGGACAACCTGGAGACAGATTACCACACCGCAGTTACGAAACTCCTGGTGGCAGCAGGAGAAGAATGCCTTGTTAACTAATAGAATAACGTGGCTGGTGTGGAGATGGGCTTGGTCTGGAACCATCAGGGAACACCCAAGGATGATCAGCACTTGATAGATACCATCAATCAAGATAACCAAAGAAGTCGGCCTGAGAAACATACATCTGAATACACGACTTCCCCTGATATGATCAGCACCCGCCACTACCCAGGAAACAGCAATTGTCCAACCCTGCAAAGCAAAAAGAACTTCACACATATGCAGGGTAACAAAAGAAATTGGGGCACCTCTGCCTCAGGCATAAAATACTGTATAAAACAGCCCCGCTGGAAACGGCATTCGGCATTCGTGAACAGATGGAGGTCCGATGCGACAGAGGTCGAATCTAGGTTTACCCAGCACCAATCCCAGGCTCAACGCTGTCTCTCTGACTGTGGCTTTTTGAGGACCATATTTTGGTTGTGAAAATAAAATCTTTCGCATTTATTAAATTGGCTTTCTCGTTGATCATTTATAACATGCTTGCAGGAACAACAGCTCCAGTCAGTACTGCACCAGGCCCGGAGTTGATGTACATTGGAGCTTAAGCCTGATACTGTAAGTCCGTTCTTAAGTCCACGGCAAGGTGAGTCACCGGAGTGATTAAGGATGTTTGTGTGTGAAACAGAACAGCAAACTGCAAAAGGGGGGACACTAAGAGGTTCTGATCCTTATCTGGGGAGACTTAAATTGAGACTTTAGTGGAAGTTATTTCACTTTAAGAGGCATTATAAAAGAAGGGGTTCTGAAGAAATTTAAAACATTTTAATAGACAGGACCTTAAAAAAATTATTAACACCTAATTAAACAGCAGTGGTAACTTAGTGTTGTGTGAATGTGAGAATAGAAAATGAGGAGAGTATATGTGTATATGTGTATGTCTTGTGCAATTGATGAACGTAAAGCTTTTGTGTTGTAATTTTCTGTTTAAGTTATAGACTCAAATGTGAACTTTTGAATATAGTGTGAGTGTAAAATCTATCATAAGAAATAGTATTAAACATCGACACAACAGACTTTCTGATTCGGAGAGTGTGAAAAAGTAAATTAAGAATCAGAAATCAGGCATTGCAATTTCTTAATTTCTGTAAAACTCTAAAAGGTAAACAATCCAAAGACAAAAACTGCTTCCCAAGAGACAGTGACCAAGTCATGACAAGCAAAGAAAATTAAAATAGTGTTTAAAAACCTGCAGTTTATCCCCAGAGATTAGAGAATGAGACACAGGGCAAGCCACAAGTGGACCCCCAAGGGAAAACAAAACATGGAAAATTGTGGAACCGTGGTTATTAGAGGGGTTAAAGAAGCCACCCCATAGGTTCAGACTGGCTGTGAGACATTTTGTTGAACAGCAGAAGAAGGGGGAGGTAAAAGCTGAGGAGCTAGAGAAATTTTAAAAATATAAAGCAATATTCAAATACAGAGCATAAGACGTGAAAAACAGAGTTCACTCCTTAGAATTTTTAAAGTTTAATAATAATAGGATAAAAGAAGGAAAATATTTCCAGCACTGGGGGGCTCCTGGCCAACAGACAAAGAACACCTCAGTACATACAAACAGTGTTATCTTTATAATGATTAAACGTTTAAGTGCATGCATATTCATGTGTTTCATACATTATTCAAACGTTCTTTTGAACTTTCTGATGTTTTAGGAATTCCTTTGTTTGGCTTCTTCACACTCCTCTTATCTGCATGACATCCTGTGTGTCAAGTCAATATATTTTACTTCTTTTGTGTTTCCATTCTGCTGTTTCACATCCTCTGATAAGGATTTAGTATATCCTCCTTAAATTTAACATGGTACTCTCTAATTGTCCTCCAACATGGTACTCTCTAATTGTTCTCCAGTGCTCTGGTTTGTGTCATGGTTATCTTATCACTTGGATGGGTCAGTCAGTGGATGGCCTTACACTGTTCTTAGTTGCAAAAAGTCTTTTCACCTCTTATGTTTTGCTAAGGTCTATAGTACAATATGTTAATCAAAATACTATTTCTATGAGCAATACAGGGCATATTTAAGTTGATTATATTAACAAGCAGCTAAAAAGAATTATAATTTTTACTATATCTAAATACTTCTAAACAATGAATGCAAAAGCCAATATTATCTGGTCATTTTTAACAACAGCATCCCCGGGGGAGGAGGACGCAAGCAGACCAATGGGCATGGTGGCCACCCAAACTGCAATGAAGCAGAGGAACAACCTGTGCTGGTAGAAGTTGCCCCTAGACAGAAGAAATCCAAGACCAAATCAGTTGCTTAGTGAAGGATGAAGAGGAAGTAGGGCCCTAGCAACAGGAGGAAGAGGCAGGGTCAGAGTTAATCATCCAATCCCTATTTCCAGGTGAGCTGCAAGATATGCAAAAAGACTTCAGCCACCAGTTGGGAGAGCCCCTGGTGGCCTGCTGCTTCAATGTCAAGACAGCATGGCCCACAATATGAAACTAGATGGTAATGAAGCCAAGCAACTGGGATCCCTGTCCTGGGATGTGGACATTGACAAGGGGATTGGGAAAAGGACAGAAACTCTCAGCCTCTGGAGGTGATACCAAAAGGATTAATTCAATTTCTAATGTACCTGTTAAACTTTTAGCAGAGAAACAAGGCATACAAAATCTGCTTCTCTGGCAAGGACAGTTGGAAGATAAGAAGACGATATCTGACTCAAGAATGCAGTAACAGACAAAACAAAGGACTGAATCTGGGAACCTGGGGTGGGATTTATGGTAATAGATAAATTGTAATATGCATGTAGTAACTGTACGTAAGCAACATGCTTGTAGAATCACAGGTCCGTATAGGGTTAGAAGTATCCTTCATGCACATCAGGCCTGAATAAATGATGCCCTCTTTAACACAACTTCAGTGTTAAGGCATCTTATTCATCTTATTCCAATATTGCACTCATTTGGTAACAGTAATTGGTGACCCAGGTGGGACCTCAGCCATGAGCCTTGGCCAATAAATCTGTGGCCAATAGATCTCCATCTGACTCAGACAGGTTCTTGGGGAGACCTTGACTTCTGACTGTCTGAGGCTTGGGGGCAAGATCCCTGGGTGAGTAAAGGCATCATTTGAATTAATGATTTTCGGGTTATTGACAAGGGGTACAATCGGAGTTACTGGTAAGGGGGTTTCAGACCCCCAGAAGAGGGTTCAAGTAAGGGGTTCACAGGATTCAAGTCCCTGGGTAAGCTTACCAAAAAGGGGGATGTTCTAGTTTCCTCTCCCTGGGGATTGCCAAAAAGGTTTTGGGGGTTCGAGGACCACTGGAAATGGTATCATCAAACCAAAACCAGGCTCATTTTACAAGTGGAGCCCAGCCCCAGCCAGAGTATGGTGAAGTTTGTACTATTGCTTTGAATTCTTTGCATTCTTCTTGGACTCTGAGTATGTGTTTGTGTGAGAGTGGTGTATTAATTTAATTTGAGTTTGCCAGCATATGAACACAAGAATGCACATGATATTAAAAAATCTGTTTCCTGAGAGAGTGTTGCAGTTGACACGCAGAAATCAAGACTCCACAACCAGCGGGTTTGTGAAGTAGGTATGTTTATTCAGCGCTGGGCACACGGGGCAATAGTTCCTCCACAAACATATGCACCAAACAGAGCAGGTGCTCTGTATATATACACTGAAGATCATGCATATTTATGAAAGTTTCAACATCGCCTATACATATTCATGACCTATCCTTGCCTACTCTCACTTTGTATGTCAATCAGCCTTTCATCATTCTGGGCTTGCACACTATCTTCTGCTGGTCTCAAGCAGGAGTCAATGGATGAAGTAAGTAGTCATCCTCATGATGTCCTCTGGATGAACCTGGTCCTTGCAGAGGCTCTCGGTGTCTGATCATCCTTCAAGGCCTCTGGCCACAGTCCAAACTAAAGATCCAGTTTTTGCCTGTGTCACGGTTTGAGCTTGGCACAGAGCCAGTGCCCCCCCATGAAAATGCCTCACCTTGGTGTCTGCTGTGAGATGTGACTAGGAATAAGCAAAACAGGCTCTAACTTAAACATAAAAGACACTTTATTACTTAAACTACAGGAAAAATAGGGAAAGACCATAAGGAAAAAGAAGAAAAGAATTGAAAACCTTACAAAAAAACTATTTTCCTCCTCCCCCACCACCTGACTTTCCCAACCCAATACATTCTCCCAAAACAACTGCCCAGCCTTGGCCCCACACGTTAGTATACTCAAACATCAGTTCATGAAGAGGAAAGGAGTCTTTCTCGTTCTATAGGCTTCTCTTGGAAACACACTGAAACCTCGTGTGCTTCTCTGTCACTTCGGCACTGCCCGGAAAAAAAAAAGTCCCTTTGCCGCTTGTGACATTTTCCTTCCATGCCCAGTGCTCTCACCACTGCGCATGGCCAGAGCTGCTTTTAGGGTTGTCTTTCAAGGATGCCTTGTCTCACTCCAAAAAGGCACAGTCTCTGCTTTTGGGACATCTGTCCCCCCCATATTTTTCCAACCCCCTGGGGCCGGGGGGTCCTCACGAAGAACCTTCTTGGTTTTGAGGCACTGCCTCCCCCTAAATGCAGTCTGTGTCACAGGAACAACTGAGTCTATAGCCACGAGAAAAGTCCAGCTAAAAGGCTACTCCAAATCATCTCTCCTCATCCAATCATCTCCACATCTCATCTCTTATCTCCCTTCTTATTCAGCTTCGAGGAGGATTAGCATTTTTGCAAGGCCCCAATCATGCAAGAAAGGGTTAAAAGTTTTCAGTCTCTGTCGGTCCGGAGCGACTCTCACGCACGCTGCTCACACGCTGCCGCTCCGGCCGGGCACTCTCCCTCCTTCTCCTCCTAGCTGGCTGCTCTCCTGGGGGGGCTGGCTGCCCGAGGGCTGACTCTCTGGGATCTTCCACCCTTCCATCCTCGAAGCCCCCCGAAGCCCCCTCAACCCCATCTCTGTCCAGGCCCCAGGCCTACCGCATGGCCGGCCCCTCCCCCGCCCAGCAGCAACAGGCTGGGCGGGGGAGAGAGATCTGAACTCCTCGCCACGGTGTCCAAAAGAGGAAGTGCCAAGGGCAGTGCCTTGCTTTTAACCCCTGTGTATTCTCGGAGGTGTGTCCAAACCCCACTGGCCACACCGGACGCCAGTCTCAAACTCAAAACCTTCATTGGTTTGACCACAGCTTCCCAGAATTCCCACTCCTTCCTGGTCAAACCACGACAGCCTGCTTTATCAGTCCTAAACTATAGGTGAAATCCTGTTGTTGCATAACAAAGGATTATCTGTTCTTAATACACTCAATTACACAGCAAACTATGGTCGCATAAGCTTAGTTATAAGTTCCCTATATCACAGTGTGATAAAGTTTGCTGGGATTTTTATTGAAAGTCTCCATATTTCTCTATGTGAATAAGATTGCATTTGCGGACTTGGAGTGCCTTCTTGTGCCTGTTTTAGTGATTACACATTTGGCAGTCCCCTTCTTTCCCCCCCATTACAACCTAGGGAAACTATCATGCCTGTCTGAAGTAATAGTATTCGCTTTTATTACTTATATTGCTGAATATGGGAGTGGATTCTTCAAAAATTAAAGTGAGAAATGATATTCCAAATTCTCCGTTGAAATGAATATTGAACCACTGGAAAAAGGATGGGAGGAAATTTGTGTCTGGACTGGTCCAGTGTTGTGGTCTGTTTTGCAGAGGCAAACAAAACTTCAAAACTTTGTGAAAGTTGTAAAGCTGGTATGTTTATTACAGAGCTGGACGCATGTGGAGATTACTCTCCTTAAAAGACATGCGTACCTCTGAGAACTTTAGATCCTTTTTTATCCCCCTCTCAAATACATATGCATGCAATTTCACAATAGGTTCATATATATTCATTTTTACAAATTTCACGTGACATTTGCCACTAGTTCTTCATTATCAGAAGAAATTCCTAGGTCAGGTTGGCCTGCTCTCATAGCAGTTTCTCTGTCTCTCTGTCTCCCTCTCCTTATCTCCGTCCTTCACTGAAGCAGTTTCCCTGAGCCTAGGCTTTTTACGAGAACAGGCAGTTAGACTAAACAGCTATGTTTTCAAACTACATACTTAACTCAAAGATGTACATTTCACCTAAATCAAAAAGGATTTCTACTCAGGAAAATTTCTACTCTGTCTCAGGCCAGAGTGTGGACTGGACAGTCAAGTTGGGTAGCCAGGGGGACAGCACCTTGGATTGTAGCAATATTTTACATCTGATGGTGTCTCATGCGAGCCTTGTGTACACACTGTGTGCTCTCAGTGTATTGTGTCTATGCTGAGTATCTGTGTCTGTTCCTGTCTCTGTGCGCTGAATCTCTTGTTGTTTGTGTGTGTACACTGTATGTCTGGATGTGCGAGAGTAATTACAGTATTTGAAACCATTTTCTCCTAGATAACCTATTAGATGCCACAGAAAGTGAGAAAGCAAGAAGAAAATGAGCAGCAAAATAGGAAGAGGGTAAGCTGGAAGTAAAAAAACAGGAAGACAATGAGCAGGGGATGGGAAACCAAGAGGCAATAGCTATCAAAGAGATGGGAAAGGGGACAGAGAGAGAGAGAGAGAGAAAAGAATCATGAAAAGGAAAGGAAAGAGATAAAGAAAATGGGAGCTGGAAAGGGAAAGGAGAGAAAGATGTAATGCTAATCTAATCATGGGACAAGGAGAGGCCCTGCCCAGGGAGTATTGAAGCTGAATGAGTGCGCATACTGTAAGTGTCTTGGACACCAAGGGCTCCAGAAGTTGAAGGGGACAGAGGTAGCAAAGCTACTCCTATGTCAAGACTGATGGGAACCAGGAATGAAACTCCACCTGAATCCTCGGTTACCATACAGCTGGGGGAAGAGAAAAGAGAAAATTAACTTTGAATAGACACTGGAGCTAAATAGCGACCAAAGAAAATTAAGCTAAGAAATGGTACATGTTGTTGGTGCAACAGAGAAAGCAGAGAAATGAGGCATTCTTTAAGCCCATGAATTTTAAATTTGGCACAAGATGAGTAACTCACCAGAGTGATTCCTCTTTTGGGAAGAGAACTGTTCTTGGATTATATATTTGAAGATGGAGAAGTATAATTATTGGTCTATAAAACTAAAAGTCATAGAGGCAAGAACTTTTATGTTGCAGGGAATACCAGAACCAGACAATTCTGGAGGAACACCGGAAGCCATAGAAAATGCAGTAACACCCTTGGTTTGGGTCACTGGAACTCCAGGATGTTCCTGATGAGCTCAGCCTGCAAGCGTTACCCTACAACCTGGATCAAAACTGGTAAGGCAGAAACAATGTCCTTTAAAATTAGAAGCTAGAAGAGGAATTGAGAGTCTAATAGAGAATTTCAGGAAATTTGGATTAGTGATAGAATGTGAATCAGAATACAACACTCCCACTTTTCCAGTTAACAGAATATCATCAATGGTTTACAGTAATAAATCTGAAGGATGCCTTTTTTGCATACCTCTCAATAAGCAAAGTCAGGGCATTTTTTATTTAAATGGGAAAATCCCCTAACTCCCTGGAAGACTCAGTTTACCTGGACTGTATTACCACAAGGATTTTTTAAAACTCCGATGATTTTCAAGAATCAATTGGCAAAAGAATTAGAGAATTGGAAGAGGGAGAATCTGAAAGGGTTGGTCCTGCAGTGTGTTGATGACATCTTAGTAGTGTAATATATGGTAGGGATAATTCATGCTATTAATGTATGGTATAAAATATTGTGAAATCCAAACCATGTCTTTTGACTACCCTGGCCAGGAGCAGCTTTCTTATTCAGATTCAACTAGTTCCCAGACGCACGTTAAGATAACCATCGACGCTTTAACGTAAGAATAGAAGCTTCCAGGGCGATGATCATTGGTTTCTCGAGTTGTTGAAAGCCACCCAAAAGTGATTATCACCTTGCTGATTGTATCTATTGAGATAGTCAGTGGCGCCACCCTAAAATATCTGAATACATGGCTTCTCCGGGGCAATTGACAACTATGGCACACCTAGACGAAGCTTTTGTCCACCTCTGCACATGGAAAGCAACAGCGATGCATGTGAGGAGACACAAAGAAAATTCAGTCATCTTTGCCTCGGGCAGAATAAACTGTATAAAACTTCACTGCTCAAAGCTGCAAGCGTGAACAGGGGAGACTCTGACACTCGGGAAGTCAGATTCGTGTTCACCCGGCGCCGATCCCGGGCTCGACACTGTCTTTTGGCTGTGGTGGTTTCAAAGACCGAACTTCGGTCTCGCAGACAAATTAATAAATCTTTGCTAAATTTTTTGTAATTTTGGCTCACAATCTGATCATTTATAACAGCAGCAACTGAAACCAATGAAAAGTGCATAGAATTGACTATCAGCCTTCTAAATTTCCTAAGCCAAAGAGGCTGCAAATAATCTTAGGAAAAAGTTCAAATCATGAAACAGAAAGTTACCTACATGGAGTCTGAAATAATTGCAGGAGAGCAGAAATTGGTAATGGACAGAAAAGAGGCCATCTACCAGGTTCCCCAACCTGTGACTGCCCAAGATTTAACAGCATTCTTGTGAGGGATGGTCTTGAATTAAGGAAGCCTTGGAAGGCCTGAAAGTAAACGTGATCCGTAGTTTAAAGGTAGCCATGATGTCTAACAAAGCCCTTTGAGCTTTTTGTGCACAAATGACAGCACCTAGCCCTTGGAGTTTTGGCTCAGAAGATAGGGGACTTCAAAAGGCCTGTGGGGTACTTTTCAAAACAACTTGACAACCTTAGCCAGGGATGGCCTGCAAGCTGTAGCAGCAGCATTTCTTCTCATCCATGAGGCCAGGAAATTAACTTTTGGACAAAAGATAATAGTATACACTTTGCACGTGGTAACTACTGTATTAGGCCAAAAGGAAGGGGGAGCGGGGCATTGGCTTTCCCCAAGATGTATGCTGAAATATCCAACTGTTCTGATGGAGCAAGAAGATGTAGAACTTGAAGTAACCACAGTGATAGGTCCAGCCCAATTCCTGAACACCCCGATGCAAGGGAAAGAGCAGCTAACCCATGATTGCTTACAGATGATTGAGCAAGTTTATGCAAGCTGACCAGACCTACAAGACACCCATTGAAGATCCAGAGATAGAGTTCTTTAGAGACAAAAGTAGCTTGGTGCAAGATGGAAAGCAAAGACCTGGTTATGCAGTACTTACGTCATCCGAGATAATAGAAGCTGCACTGCTGTGTTGCAGACATCTTTTCATGAAAAATCCTTTCCTTAGGATTTTTCCTCCTGAGAAGCTGAGAGGCCTCAGGAACAGAATGTAAATATTGATTATCTGCTGCTGTGGAATGCAACAGGTGGATCTTTGATTGGCCCATGTTGGATGTTTGTAATTAATGGCCAATCACAGCCCAGCTGGCTTAGACAGACAGCCGAGCCACAAACCTTTGTTATCATTCTTTTCTATTCTATTCTGAGCTAGCCTTCTGATGAAACCTTCATTTCTATTCTTTTAGTATAGTTTTAATGTAATATATATCATAAAATAATAAATCAAGCCTTCTGAAACATGGAATCAGATCCTCGTCTCTTCCCCAATCTGAAAACCCCTGTGAACACCTTCACACTGCTGCCCATTGACAGCCCATGGACACCTCAGCACAAAGGGCAGAGCTCATAGCATTATGAAATGCCCTGGAATTGGCAGCAGGAAATAAAATATGCTTTCAGCATTGTTCATGCCCATGGATCCATATGGAAGGAAAGAAGTCTATTAACAGCATAATGATCTCAGATTAAATATAGACAAGAAATGTCTCTCCTCAATGCTGTCCAACTGCACAAAGAAGTAGCTGTACTTCACAGCAAAGCACACCAATGTGGGCATTCCAAAATCCATGTAAGAAATAGATTTACAGATAAAACTACATGACAGGTTGCGCAACAAGATATCCCAGAAGACTTGGCTTTACTCCTGTCAAGCATGAGGGAAAGGTATTCTTTCAAGGATGATCTAGTATTGCACCCAAGCAAGTGGAACATCATGGAGAAAGGTAGCCAGTATCTGAGATAATTAGCTGTGCTGGAAGAAATTGATAGGGATTCAAATAACAAGCAGTCCCCTGTAGATCCAGATGAGATTGAGTGTATACCTGACGGGGAGATCCCAACAGCTGACTGCACTGGAAGCTGAGGAAGCCTGACTGGGAACAAATGGCAAAACCACCCCATTGTGACTGGCCCAGAGGCCCAGTGCATAGATTCCCTCAGGAGAGGGTATTTCAAGGACCCAAAAGGGCATCATTGGGCTTTTGGGATAGCTGCTCTGAAGACAGAGGAAGTTAGACAGCTGAACACCTTGACTGGTCTCTCAGAGGACCCTTCTGCTATGGGACTGCTGAGGGTCGAAGAACAATAGGTATCAATCACTACCACAACAGTGCACTGTCGGCAATACCACACCAACCAGGATGCTGTGATTGCCATCCATAAGATGATTCATGAACTGGAGAGCCAGCTACTGGCCAGCAAGACTCACTCACCCTTCATAGTCCTATATAGCCAGTGCATAAGTCCAATGGAGAGTGGAGACTGACAGTGGACCATCATGGCTTGAATGAAGTCACATCACCACTAAGTGCTGCCATACTGCACATGATGGAAATTCAGTATGAACTGGAGTCCAAGTCAGCAAAGTGGTGCCAACATCGACATTGGTAATGCATTTTTCTCAAATCCTTTGGCAGTAGAGTGCAGGTCACAGTTTGCTTTCATCCAGAGGAGTGTCCAGTACATATGGAACTGACTGCCCCGGGGTAGAAACACAGCCCCACTACTTGGTATGGACTGATCCAGACTGCATTCAAAAAGGGTGAGGCCTCAGAACACTTGCAGTACATTGATGACATCATCATGTGGGGCAACACAGCAGAGGAAGTTTTTGAGAAAGGGGAGAAAATCCACATCCTGATGAAGGCTGATTTTGCCATAAAGCAAAGTAAGTTCAAGGGACCTGCCCAGGAAATTCAGTTTTTCAGAGTAAAATGGCAAGATGGATGCCATCAGATTCCAATGGATGTGATCAACAAAATAGCATCTATGTCCCCACTGACAAGCAATCAGAAAACACAGGCTTTCCTAAGCACTGTGGGTTTTTGGATAATGCATATTCTAGATTACAGTCAGATTGTCAACCCTTTCTCTCATGTGACCTGGAAGAAAAATTATTTCAAGTGGGGTGCTGAACAACAACAAGCTTTTGAACAAATTAAACAGGATATTGTTCATGCAGTAGCCTTTGAGCCAGTCAGGACATGACAAGATTTGAAAAGTCTGCTCTACACTGCAGCCAGAGAGTATGGTCCTTCCTGGAGACTATGGCACAAAGTACCCAGAGACACTCAAGGATGACCCCTGAGGTTCTGAAGTTAGGGATACAAAGGATCTGAGTCCTGTTACACCCCAACTGAAAAAGAGATACTGGCAGATTATGAAGGGGTTTGAGATGCATCACAAGTGATTGGCACTGACGCACAGCTCTTCCTGGCATCCCAACTGCCAGTGCTGGGCTGGATGTTCAAAGGGAAAGTGCTTTCGATACATCATGCCACAGGGGTTACATGGAATAAGTGGATCACATATCACAATGCGAAGTCAGATAGGAAACTCCAATGACCCTGGGATCTTGAAAGTCATTACAAACTGGACCAAAGGCAAAAATTTCAGATTATGTTCAGAAAAAGAGTGTCACAGACATCTTTTGTGAAAAATCCTTTCTTTAGGATTTTTCCCCCTTCTGAGAAGCTGTGGCCTCAGCAACAAAATGTAAACAATGGTTATCTGCTGCTGTGGAATGCAACAGGTGGATCCGTGATTGGTCTTCTGTGGATGTTTGGATTTACTGACCACTCATGGCAGAGCTGGGTCTCAGTCTCTGCTGAGACACAGAGCTTTGTTATTCCTTTCCTTTTCTATTCTTAGCTTAGCTAGCTTCTGAGAACTTTCTCTTCTATTTCTTTTAGTATAGTTATAATGTAGTATATATATCATAAAATAATAAATCAAGCCTTCTGAACATGAGGTCAACATTCTCGCCTGTCTCTTCACCCTTGCAACCCTTGCAAGCTCTGTAACAGAGGAGGAGCAGGAGGAGAAAGTGACATGCTGAGGAGGCCCCACAATATAATCAGCTACCCGAAAATGTAGTGTGATACAATCTCTTCACTGACGGTTCCTGCTGTATTGTAGGGATAAATTGAAAATGGAAAGCAGCCTTATGGAGTCCTAGGTGATGAGTCGCAGAAGCTATTGAGGGACAAGGTGGATCCAGTCAGAATGCAGAGATGAAAGCCATCCAACTGGCTTCAGATATCGCTGAATGAGAGAAATGGCCAGTGCTTTACCTCTACACTGATTCCTGAATGGTAGCAAATGATCTCAGGGGGTGGCTGGACCAATGAAAAATGACCAATTGGCAACACAGAGGTAAACACATTTGGGCTGCTGAAGTGTGGCAAGACATCACTGTGCAGGTAGAGAAGGTGGCTGTAAAAGTACGTCATGTAGATGGACACACACACACAAATCAGGCTACTGAAGAACATCACAACAATGGACAGGTGGATTGGACTGCCAAGATCAAAGTGTCTCAGGTGGATCAGGGCTGGCAACATAAAGGTGAATTATTTCTGGCTCAGTGGGCCCATGATGCTCCAGGTCATCAGGGAAGAGATGCAAAATACAGATGGACTTGTGATCCAGGGGTGGACTTAACCATGGGCACTATATCCCAGGTTATCCATAACTGTGCATCATGCACTACAGTCAAGCAGGCCAAGCAAGTAAAGCCCCTGTGGTATGGGGGATAATGGTTGAAATATAAATATGGGGAGGTCTGGCAGATTGATTACATCACACTCCCACAAACCTGCCAAGGCAAATGTTAGGTGGTTACAAAGATGGAAACAACCACTGGATGACTGTACATATGCTGTGCCTTATGCTACTTCCTGGAACACCATCATGGGCCTTGAAAAGCAAGTCCTCTTGTGACATGGTGTAAGAGAAAGGCTTCAAAAGGTGTTTCATCATTATGTCTGCTTATCATAATCACTCTTGAACACCTGAAAATATGTGCAGGATGGACTGTGAGTAGCCCACCTTGAGGCCCATAAAAAGGAAGGCAAAACTGGTGCAAAACATGGAGGGGAAAGCGAGGAGCAGAATCCCCGACTTTTGCCTTTCCCCCCACCATCACCATTGCCTGCTGCAAGACACCCTGAGGCCTCCAGGAGCCCACGCCACTCGCTTGAGGGAAATCCCGCAATCCTGCACCCCTAGACTGAAATCACTAATGAGTTGTGGAACCCTTTACCCCTGCTCCTGCATTTCATGGTGAGAACACCTCCAGCGGACTGAGGTTCAGCTGCAGTGACCAAGCACCTTCTTCTGCATTCCAGAGGACAGGCCACTGCATTCCACTCAAAGTGCTCCCAGGATGGGAGATGGCAGATAAGATGCTTCAAACAGCAGAAAAATCCAAAGGGTAAAAACTGCTTCATTCCCCCCACCCAGTCTCAGCAGCAACAAAGGTAGTGCAGTGTTGTGGTGACTTATCATATGCTTTTTAAAGTGGTGACTTATCATATGCTTTTTAAAGTAACCTTAACTTTTCCCAACTTGTAGTAACCTTAACTTTTCCCAACTTGTAGTAACCTTAACTTTTCCTGACTTGTCTCTACTTTTCTCTTTTGTACTATTAAATTAAAATATACCAATTTTTTGGCATCAACATTTAATCTCGTTTGGTTATCTTTTTTTGGGGGGGAGAATACTTTGAAATTTCAAAATTTTTTCAGATTTTATTCAGAGACTTAGTTTTCTTTGCTCTTCTGTGTTTAAACCAGTTCGTAACATTTTTGGGTGTCATGGATTAACAGGATTCCTTTAAAACAAGTGTTGGTTCAAAAAAATTAATGAATCGCTAATTTTTATGATTGATCATTTTCTTTGTGTGTTTGTCTGTTTGTTTTTTGGTTTGTTTTTAAGTGAAGTGCACATTGTAAGTTTATTTTTGAATTTTAAGCAAGATACCTTCCCAGAGCGAAGGAGTGACATTTGGAAATTAGCTGTTCTTTATATGGGACACTCTCTGGGAAGTTCAGTCCATGTTTCTGGCATAACTTTGTAGAAACATAACTTTGGTCTACAAGGTACCTTCCCAAGGAGAGGAGTGAGATTTTGGAAATTAGCTTCACATGGGGCACCCCCTGAGAAAGATTCACTCTAACCTTTGTGGTAACATGAAATGTAATGCACAAGCTTTGTTAAATTTGTTGGATTAATATGGTACCAGGCCATCTCCTCCAGGGATGGATTGGGTATGAAATAATTGGTATAACATCCAAGCAATTGTTGATCGAGTCCCTGTCCTGCAGGCAGGAGCAAGACTCAAAAAAGGTAAAGGAAAACCAGTAGTTTGTTCTGTCTTCGGTAGTGCTGTGTTAGCTGCAGTAGAACACAAAGAGCACCAGCAGAAAGGTGATATGGAAATTATTGCTTCATTAAAAGATTTGGTTAAAGCATTGCAATTTCAGCTGGAGGAGCAAAAGGCTAACACCAATCTCCTCCAGGAAGAGATAAGGAATGAAAGGGCTACTGCCTATATTCTCTAAGCAGAGCTGTATGCAAGATTAGCAAATGAAGGGAAAAAGGAGTCAGAGCTGGAGCTATCTAAAGAAACGTACCCTCTCTCTGACTTAAAATCTTTGTGTAATCAATCAAAAAAGCTGCCAGTCTTACTCCACCCTTAATTAAAACAAAATACATATATGAGGGCTCAGACAACGGCACACCCTACATAACTGTCACAGACATCTTTTCATAAAAATCCTTTCTTTAGGATTTTCCCTTCTGGGAAGCTATGACCCCAGCAACAAAATGTAAACAATAGTTATCTGCTGCTGTGGAATGTAACAGGTGCATCTGTGATTGGTCTCCTGTGGATGTTTGGATTTACTGACCACTCACGGCAGAGCTGCTCTCGCTCTCTGCCGGGACACAGATCTTTGTTGTTCATTCTTTTCTATTCTTAGCTTTGCTAACCTTCTGAGAACTTTTCCTTCTATTTTCTTTTTAGTATAGCTATAATGTAATATATATATCATAAAATAATAAATCAAGCCTTCTGAACATGGATTCAACATTCTCATCTCTCTCTTCACCTGCAACCCTTGTGACCACTGTCACACATAACCATGAAAGAAATCCCATATATGGCTACTGAATTGGCCAAGGAAAAAAATGGATATAGCAAAAGCGCAAAAGAATCTGAAACTGTGTATGTTTGGAGAGTCTCTTTTATGGGGGGGGGTAACCAAATTCTGTTATCACAAGAAGAGGCAGAAGGGTACTGGGGGGCGGGGGTCTTCCTTACCACAGGAGATAACTGTGCCCCTTGGTCTCTCACCCAGAGAGCAGCTTACTGGGCTGGCAGACTCAATCCTTTAGAAAGAGGAGATCCCCTGTCTATAGTGGGGAATATTAATCAGATTGTAGAAAGCGTACAAAAAGCTGCTTGTTTACAAACGATGCATGATAAGAAATTAACATCATGGTATGAATCTCTGATTATGTTGTTTGTGGGTGCTGAGAGAATGATGCCTCTTGTCAGAGGCCTCCCTGAAGCTATGAAACTCATAGGCATCCAGGTAAAAGGACAAATGGAAAGTCTCACAAAAGTGGAAAGAACTGCAGCCACCTTGGAGGCAGCTATCTCCCTCAATCATATGTCCGGAAAATGTAAGGTTTGGACCTGGGGGGAGGTGGCACAAGAATAATTAATTATGGAAGAAAATAGGGTCCAATTCCTTCAAATACAACTGATTCTAAATAAATTTGGCTCACAGAGTACAAAACTATGTCCCCAGTAAAAATCTGAAAAGTAATGTTCTTCCCTGGGCTGGGACGACAAACTATCACAGGGGAACAACACAAGAAGAAATGTCCTTGTCCTGTGGATTGTGAGCTTACAAAAAGGAATCCCAAAGACCCTAATGGATGAACAGCCCACTACTAAATTAGAAATATTATTCCAATAATGACCAACAAAGGAGGGATCATTAAAAGCTGTCCCTGCTACAGCCCTCTCCCTACAGGGACCACAAAGAAAGGGGAGGTGATGCAAAACCCTTATCTTCAACTCTAGGAGGTAAACTGGGGGATGAAGGGTGGATTCACATCAGGTGGTGTCTTAGGTTACAATGTAAAATGTAACCAAAAGTATGTATTCTATCACCATCTTCATAAGCTGTTAAAAACAGGTGGGGCAGTGTTCTTTTTCACTTTCATGACTCATCCCTAATAACTCCCTCCAGGGGCTATCTTTTGCTAATGGGCCATCAAATCTCACTGCACGACTCATAAAATTACATTATTCCATTGTGAAATGCTCTGCCGAGGGGGAGGAACCAAGCATTCCTACCTGGATATAATCTGAGGTTTGGAAAACCACAGGCAGCCTTACCTACTGGATTCCAAGAGGACAACAGCTACATAACCACCACTGGACCTTCAGAGGAAGACCAGACCCTTCTACGGGATCACTGCTTCAACAGAACCACACCTACCACTTCAACAAGACTGCAGCCACTATTTAATGGGACTGCTACCACCACCCTGACCAACAAGGTGTCAGGTTGTATCCTGACTGTCAGTTTAAGCCAGTATTTTCTGCCTTTATTGTAATTTTTCTCATTAAATTGTAGTTCGGTCTTGAAATCTCTCACTGGTTTGCTTTCAAACTAGTACAGGCAGCTTACTAAAAACTCCAGAAGAGCCTTATTAATAATCTGTCCTATTGGTCCCCACAAAACCCCTGTAACTTTTTTAGTAGATACTGGTATTCAAGGGTTCTGCCCTTAAAATTGAAGATGCCTCTTCATGTGGAATTACTCCCTCACATAAAAGTATATGTGTTACGGATGCTTTTGGAAATACTGTTATGAATAGATATGAGAGTTTAGAAAAATCCTTGCCCTTTGCCCAGGCCTCTGGCAGCAGGCGGTAGCCTTATTGGGGTGGCCAGCACCCCAAAATCCACTCAGGTTTACAAGTTCTTTAATAATGGCTGCTTAAGTCTATTATAGAATGAATTATTTATTTAATAAACACAAAATTAACAGAGATAAAACTTTAAACAGACTATTTACTACACAGGAATAATAAAAACAAAGATAACTACTAGTAGGCAAATATACAGCGCACGATAAGGTACTTTTTTTACAGCTAGCAAAGAATTAGTATAAATTAGGATTTAATGTATCTTACTGTCCAATAGCTGGTGGGGAACACATCAAAATCCTTTCCCTCAATTTCTGGGAAAGTAACCACGAAGATGCATCCTCGCTTCAGGGAGTAGCTGTCTTGCATGTTTCCAAGGAATGTGTAAGAGACTTCTACCTCTGTGATAATCTATGTGACTTTTATAGTCGTAGAGACAAGTCTCTTTTGTCAATGATATTTATTTTTCTTTTTTCTCTTCCTGTTGTGGTGTGTTTTTTGCTTCCGGGTCCCTTTCTCAGGTGTGCCAATATTCCCTTCTCCTCTCTCCCTTCCCCCTCGCCCCCTTGCTGAGTGAGTCCTGTCAATCAGGCTTAAGATTCCAGCAAGGCGTCGTGTGGTTAGTCAAATTCAAAAGATGCCCCTATGCCTAGAGGTCATTGGCCTGTCTAAGTGTCATCCTCCCTTGAGACCCTGCCCCTTTCACCTGGTTGGTAGCTCACCTGTCCCCTCCCCTTCCCCTGTCCTGGAACTAAAAAGGTTAATGAGACCATGTGGCCGGATTCTGGTTGGAGCAGTTGCCCCGGTTCAGACCTCTGTAACCATGGAATAAACATTTGGACAACCCTCCAGCGGAATCCTCTCCTTTTCTCTTCACCATCGCCAGAAGCTCTCTCTCCTGAGGTAAACGGAGTCCCTGACAAGCCTGGACTTGCTCAGTGCCCTGCTGCAATCTCCGGCAGCCGAGGTATCTCTGGGGTAAAGCACCACAGAAGCTGCCTTTGGCTCAGCAGCGAGGGTCAGAACTGGCTCAGGCACCATCTAACTGGTAATATTGGGAGTCATATTCAAATATCTTCCCACATCTGCTCTCCATACCAAGGTGTTGATTCTTTGTCAGGCTGCAGACCTTTTGGTGCCAGGAGATGACCCCTTGCTGGGACTTTGACCTGCCTGGGTTATCTCTCCCATCTGCACCAACCATCTGTGGAAGAGAGAGAGTGGGGTGTTCCCTGCCACAAATACACAAACCCAGGTGACAGCAAAGGTAAGATGCTGGTTACAGGAAGACGAGAAAGCAGTTGACACCCTAATGAATATGATGCCTAGAGAGGCTGACCTGGAACAGAGGCTAGACAGAGTTAAAGGAATAAAGTAGGTATTTATTAAAAAGCCTTCAAAGGATACACCTTGGGCAGTACAAGAGCCCGGCTGTGGCTCTACCCAAGATGGATGCAGTATGTATGTAAGATGGACTACCGGTCATGAGTTTTTTAAGTTTTGGTCCATTTGCATATTGGGGTTTAATTGTCAAATTACAGCTTCAGGTTATGAAGTCCCATCCTCCCAGATTGCTCTCTTCAATTTGCTGCTGTTTACACTTTTTGAGCCTGAAGCTGCAACGGTGTCTTCAGTTCTCAGGCTGGAAAAGGATAGTTTTGTCTAACTAAGCCATGAAGAGGACTTGCTAACACTTTATATGAAGTTCAGAGTTACACACTAAGGCAGTACAGAATCTGAAAAATATGAAAGCTAAAACTTATGGCATCATTTATAGGTGAATTTCGTTCAAATTTATTTGGTCTGGACCTCCTAAAGGGAAGGTCTTAAACTAATGAAGAAGGAGATATATGGACTTTTAGGCAGGACACCTCATATTTATGTTTATTAAATTCTGCCTCTGCTCTTCCCCCCTCCCTAGTAACCAGTATCAAACCTTATCCCTTACCTTTGGGAGTCAGGGAAAGAATCACTCCAGTTATTGGAGGTTTGAAAGAAAGAGGAATAGTGATTTAAACACATTCCCCTTACAATGCTCCTGTGTAGCCAGTCCACAAGCCTAATGGCAATTGGAGACTGATGGTGGACTACTGGTGCCTTAACTCAAATACAGGGCTCCTCACTGCAGCAGTCTCAAACATTGCTGAGCTGACAGCTACTATAAAAGAACAAGCTCATCAAATTATGGCTACTACTGATGTCAAGGACATGCTTTTTATGGTTCCCCTGCAGAAGTAAGATAGGAGCATTTTGCTTTCATGTGAGAGGGCCAGCAATTATCTTCTACCTGCCTCTCACAAGGATTCAAACAGTCACCCATGCTAGCACATCGGACACTAGCCCCAGAGCTGTCACTCATTCCTCCTGCACCAGGAGTAAGAGTATACCAATACAGTGATGACATTTTGGTAGCAGGAGATGAAATTGCACCTGCTCAATCAACCCAAGAAAACACTGTAAAGCACCCAGAGTCCCTGGACTTACATATTCCTCCTGAAAAAGTACAACTTCCTTCCCAAGAAGTAAAATTCCTAGAAATCTGGTAGAAAGGTTGAATGGTCTGTATTCTCCCAGACATTCCCATCCACCGACACCAAATAAAAACACTAAAGACTAAGAAAGACCTGCAGCATGCTTTAGGCCTGTTTTTTTTTTTTTTTTTTTTTGAGGAAACACATCCCTGATTTTTCAACAACTGCAAGGCCTCTATATGATTTGCTACAGAAAAAGGTAAAGTGGGATTGGACCCCCCTTCATGATGAGTCTCTTCAACTCCTAATTTTTGAAGCTAACACATGCCATTCACTAGGTCCTATACACCCTTCTGATCCAGTACACATTGAGTGGGGATTTGCAAGCTCTGGACTGTCTGTACATTTATGGCAGAAAGGACCTGATGGTCCTACCAGACACATAGGGTTTTATTCACACAGTTTTAAAGATGCAGAAGAAAAATATTCTACCTGGGAAAAGGGCTTATTCATGGTCAGCACTGCTTTTCAGGAAGCAGAGAAAACTATTCACAAACAATCACTAATTTTAAGAGGACCTTTTAAAGTCATCAAGTCAGTTTTGGCAGGAACCCCACCTCCTGACAAGGTGGCCCAACATGCCTCTGTTCAGAAATGGCATGCTCAAATTGAACATTATTGCACCATTTTTCAAGTAACAGAAGAAACTCACAAAAATCTTCCTCTATAAGATGAGGTAACCCTAAATAGCACCACTGATTCTTCACCTTCTGTGATTCAAGCTGCTCCCCTGTTGTGTTGTGTCTGTATAAGTTGGACTGTTCTGTTCCCCCCTATCATGTAATGGTTCTGCCCTGGTTCTCCCCTCCCTCCCTTGTGCTGCCAGTTATCCCAACTCCTCCCTAGTTGCCTTGGAGACTAATGTATCCTTTCTCAAATCCCTCCCTGGTGCCCTGTCTGTCACTCAGTGCTGCCACCCTTCTCTCTAGAAACTTCCAGCTAGAGTGTTGAGTGATTGGTTCAGGGGCCAGGGGCCCACCCTCAAGTTATCCCCATTGGTGTTCTCCATATGTCAGTCTTTTGTATCCCACTCCCTTCTAGAACTCTATTCGTCCAAGGACTGACTCCTCCCCTGTTTCCCTCCCTCCTTATAAGCTGTTGCAACCCCTCCAGAAAATCTTTTCAGTTGTCGGTTCCCCTGGGACCCAATAAACCTGAATTCACCACAGCTGGAGAGCACTCTCTTTTTGTGCTGACTGTAGCCATAAGCCAAGCCACATCCTACCAGAAGGTAGTGCCACTGTCATAGCACAGGGTGTTTGCCTTAGGTGCCATCCCAAACCACAGAAATCGGGATAGTGCTCCCCTACTGCTAGCGGTGCTGGATAGCTAGCTGGGATGTCCGAGAAGGACAATCCTTCCCCAGCTTGACCGTTTCACTGCCCGTATTCAGAACAATTGCAGAACACATGGTTTATTGATGCATCAGCAAAGCAAGAAGGGAAGGTTTAGAAATATTGTGCTGTAGCCTTACAAATAAATACAGGAAACAAAATTTTAGCAGAAGGGGAAAGTAGTGCCCAAACAGGAGAATTAGTAGCAGTCTGTAGTGTATTTAGCCATGAATCTGAAACCTCTGACTCTGTATATATTTACACTGATTATTTTGCTGTGTTCAAAGGTGTACTGGGTGACATGAGAGTCAAAGGAACCTAGCCTGGAAACTGGCAAGAGGGTTTGCAAAAATATGTCATCACACTGATCAACGTGTATTTGTAACATTACCCAAGTCTCTTGAACAAGGATTGCAAATTTTTGTCCTAGGGTGACATTATGATGCTTGTATCTCCATTCGTGTGTTCTGTTAATGTTGGATATTATGTTCTGTACCTTTAAGACTGGCTCTGAAGAGTGAAAGTTTTGGTTTGGTTTTTCTTATCAGCCTGGCGGGACACAGAGACTGCGGCTTTTGCTTTTGCTGCTTTTGCTTTTCGCTTTGCTTGCTCTCGCTTCTTACTTGCTTTGCTTCTGCTTGCTTTTTGCTTTTTGCTTCTGCTCTTTAGCTAAACAGTCCAAATTTCTTCCTGGACTGTTTCCCTTCTCCTTTTTCTGACCATCTGGAACCAGCTCCGGACTGGGACCTGGGAACACCGAGAGTTTACACCTTGTAGCTGCAGCAGCTGCCCCAGCGCTGGAGGGACTGAGAACGACCACCCCCAAGAGAGACTTTCTGAATTTGTCATCTTTTTTCTGGAGTGGTGTCATACGGTATTGTTCATTTTGTGTGCTGGGGGGTGTTGTGCCTGGTAAATAAACAGGTTCTTTCCACTTCTCTCTGAGAAATTTTTCCTGAACCGGTTGGGGGGAGGGGCCGTGTGGGTTTGCTTTCTGGAGGGGCCCTCCTTTGGAAACTCTCTACCAAATTTGCCCTAAACCAGGGCAATAATACCCTTGAATTTATCTTTTGTTCTTAATACGGCTAGTGTGACAGCTCTGTTACCTCTACCTGAACATTGGACAACTAAGACAAATGGAGCCCAAATTCAGTGGAAAGGTACTCTTATAGTGCATAAGGTTTACCAAACTTTTTACCCACCTTCCAATGCACCTCATGAAGGGTGGTTACACCCTAAATATTCTAGAACTATATGTCTAAAGATAAATGCAATAATCTTATCTCCAATTGAATCCCCTCATCCAGCCATGATATTGAGTAAAGGTAAATTTGGTCCTGAGACAATAACCTTTGAGGAATATAATGCTAAACAACCCTGCCTTGTTTACTCGTGGGATCCACTGTTAGACCCATTATACACACCAGATGTATGTGAAGGAAAATATACCACAGTTTTCAGCCCCTCCTGGTGTGTGCAACTTCCTAACATAACAAATATAATTCCAGTCAACTGACAAAATTTAATGTGGGCATGGTCTGTACAAACATTTCTTAAAGGCAAATTTAGACAATCCAAATTTACTGTGCCTCATGTAGAAGATAGCCCTCTCTTCAGCTGCTCAAAGGTTAGAGCATGCAAAGAAGGACCTGGAGATCCTCCAGAAATGTGGCTTTCACTTAGAATTTGAATGTCAGTAAGGGATATGTGTACTTGTTGGGGATACCCCCAAAAGGCTAGAGAAATCAAGAAGAGTCCTGTAACTCCACCTACAAATACCTTCTCAGCCAATGTGGAGCTCCCGTCACCCATTACCCAGTCCACAGTACCACAATGAATACTAAGCCAAAAATTTCCATCCTTGACTATGTAGATAAAACTAATTGTAAACTTGCAAAATACATAGGCCCTCTTGGAATGGCTTGGAGATTCTCTGATGGGAAATTTTATTTGCATTTGTCATTAGAACAACATGCTGGACTCAGGTGTGGAATTGGAATTCCCTCCCTTTGCCCCAGATGTGTCTTTACTTTCACTAAAGTGTCTAGAGAACATCAGTGTCACAGTGTTCCCTCTTCAAAGGCAACACAAAGACCAGAATGGGCAGTTGAGGGAATTGACTTTCCAGATTACTATACCACTGGACAAAAAATATCCCTATTCCTGGAAAATGTCTTTGCTCCCTATGACACCTTAAAAAGAGACCAATTTGTATTAGAAGATATTACCTGGCAATTAAGTGTATTAAGCAATTGGACACAATATGCATTTGGAGAATTAAAAACCCAAGTCCAGCAAACTACTAAAATGACTTTGCAAAATACATTAACCATAGGTATGATATTGTTAAAGGAACAAGGAATTTGTGGAATGTTAAATTTGACAGAAACTGAGTATTGTATAACAATTCTTAATGCCTTTACCTCCATTGACGAGGCACAGCTAAGACGAGAGAAATAAGTAATTGTACTGTCACCACAACTACAGGAAAAACAAAAACCCTCCAACAACAGTTTTATTGTTAGAGAATCAAGTCATTACTTTATTCTGACCAGGATGTTGTTCTGGCCAGTATGTGCAACAGAAATCATCTTGTCAGGAAAATTCCACCAGAGGTTTATGTCCAAAAAGGAGACAGAGGAGTCCTGCAACTTTATTCTAATAAAGGGAGAGAGTGCACTGGGGTCACATGCCCATGGGGTTTTCTCTCTTGTGGTTTCTGAGGTCACAGCCTCCTTTAATCCTAAACTCAAAGCTGCATGTTGCCCTCTTCCTTTCCCCACTGGATGAGTTACTAAGAAGGTACATCCTTCCTGAACCGCCTACCACATATTCTCCCCCCCTTGAACCTACTATTTTACACAAAAGTTCAGAAATTCAGGCTTGTGCAGACCCTTGTCAGTTTCAGGAACTCTCTGGGCTCTGTAACAAACCTGCTACCCAAAGTTAGTAGAGATATTAAGACCCATTTCAAAGATGTTAACACCCATACCTTCACCCATCAAATTGTTTGTAAAGACATTAGCTTTCCTCTCAATCCCTCATCTTCTTATTTCTCAATTTGTCCTCACAAACCCTAGTTATTATTAACCCTTTGTTAACAACCTGGAACATTTGAAACATTCTCTCCTGACTTTTTCATGTCTGGTCCCTGCAACAGGTGGGGCAAGTAAATACAGAGAATAAAATAGACAATGACAGTTCATATTAGCCCATTAATCACTAGGGATCCTTGTCCGTGGCTACAGATAGCCTCAGTCTCCCATCCTTTTCTTTCAGTTGAGAAGTCTAAATCTCCAGGGGTTTTGAGACCTTGATCTGAGTATGATGGGCCCACCCATGTTCAGCTGTCCTGACTGCTGTTCCTGTCATCCTGGTTGGATGTTTGGAAGAGCAAAGTCCAAAGGCAGCGTCTAGGCTGACTGGACTTCCTGTCTAAGAGATTTAATGAGACACAGTATCTTGGCCAAGCACTGGTTTAAATATACATTTTCACCTCCCTGATACATTGAAAATCAATTCAAATGGAAATTATTTCCTCGGGGTTTGGCTATTATTCTTGCCAAAGCAAATTGCAAAAGCCGTACCATGGCATCTTAGTTTCTGTCACCAGCTTCAAAGGGTGTTTATTTATTCCTCCATTCATCCTTTCTACTTGACCTGAATTCTTAGGTTGCCAGGGGGTATTGAGGTTCCACTGAATTTTCAAAGCAGTCATAATCCCTTGAAGGATCTGTTGCCCAAAACTAGGCAAGAAAATAAATATCTATAGTCAGACGGCTACAGAGTAAGTATTTGTTTATTCAGCACTGGGAGTGAGGAGGATCTCTCTGCCAAAAACTCACTCAATCTTCTTTTGCCTTCAGTTACATTTTAAAAGTCCTTCCGCGCTACATCACAATTACAACATATCATTAGCATACTCATATTTGCATAAAGCTGTGTCATGGTTTTACAGCAGTTTGCTGGTTTTGCGCATGCATCAGTTCCTTCTGTGGTGGTCATCAACTTTCTGGTCTTTTGATGAAGGCTTCTGTAGTCTTCTTCATGTTTGAACTTTTTACCTCTATCTTCAGTGCATGCCTAGTGCTTCTTCTTTTCAGTCTAACTTGTTCGTAGCTAATTTTGCAGCTTGCAAGTTCTGTTAAAACTTGCTATCTTGCTTTTGATGGCACTTGTCTCACTTGCTCTGCTATCTGGCTTGCTTTACTTGCACATCTTGTTACAATATTACTTGTAGTTAACCTTTTTTTACATACCTCTTAGGATTCAAATCCCCCCTTTTTACTTTTGTGAATTCTTTCACAAATAATTGTGTGTTTATTCTCCAGAAATATGCTTCTTTTTCTGCTCTATGTCTCAATTCATATCTCTTCAAATCATCATAAGATAGTGTGGTTCACTGACAGCACCACAAAAAGCACTGTCTAAATATGCATGTACACAAAATTATTATTCCTAACAACAGGATTCCCACGAATAATTGTTTCAACCAATTTAGATTAGGGAGCCAAAATGTGTCTCCCATAAGTGAGTTGACTGTTGCCTTCTGATATAAGGCAAGGTGACCTGGTTTCGAGGAACAGCACAGCGACCCACTCTCCAGGGTCGCTCGGGCCAGAGAAGCATGCAGACACCAATGTGGTGGACGGTCAAGGACGTTTATTATCTCTTCTTGTGGGGTTTTATAATCTAAGGGGTCTGTCTGTGTTAGAGGGGGTCTGCTTTACCTTCTATGGTTAGTAAGGAGTGGAAAGTTACCAGGAGTGGGTTGGAAAGTCACTGGCACTACTGTTAGGGGGGCTACATTCCTAGTTACATTCCTAGAGAGATCCCTTATCTTAAGGGATTAGGGGAAAAGGGAGTCCTGCCGTTTTCCGTCACATCGCGTGATCTTCTGAACGCCTGTCCCTATCTACCACATCTCCCCCCCCCTTTTTCACAAATGGATGAGGTAGTCATATACATAGGCACTGAAATGAGGTATAAGGTTGTAGTTCGACAAGGGAAAGGCATTTGGTAAACCTGAGGAAGTTTTTGCCAGGCAAGTTTAGAAAATCTTGTAACTGGCAGTGTTCCCTGGTTGAACTCACAGCAATTGTCGCCGGCCTATGAACAGGATGTTGGCCCGTACTAGGCGGGTCTGAACGAATGAGACGAGCTTGTTCAGCAGGCATAGTCTGAAGGTAACAGCTAAAAGTAGCATTGCCAATGGACCTATTAGGGTGGAAATTAGGGTGGTTAGCCATGGTGATTGATTGAACCAGGACTTGAACCAACCCTGTTGGGCTTCCCTGTCTTTCTGCCTCTGAGCCAGTCTGTTTTGGAGTTCCACCATGGAGTCTCTAACGACTCCCGTGTGGTCCGCGTAGAAGCAGCACTCCTCTTTCAAGGCGGCACACAGGCCTCCTTGCTGCATGAACAGGAGGTCCAGTCCTTGCCTGTTCTGCAAGACCACTT
Source organism: Zonotrichia albicollis (assembly GCF_047830755.1). Classification (NCBI taxonomy): domain Eukaryota; kingdom Metazoa; phylum Chordata; class Aves; order Passeriformes; family Passerellidae; genus Zonotrichia; species Zonotrichia albicollis. The sequence continues at coordinate 17,110,141 of NC_133859.1, read as the reverse complement.
CTGAGAGTGAGGAGACTGACTTCTCTAGGAAGGAGATGGATTTCTCGATCCTTTGCAGGTCCTCATCGATGGTCGTTTGCAGCTGGGACAGTCCTTGGTGCTGTGTCGCTAGGGCTGAGACACCCGTTGCCGTTCCTGCTGCTCCTAGGCCGAGCAGCATTGCGATAGTTACACCTGTTATTATTTCTCTTTTGTGGAGCCGGCTGGGTTCCTCAAAAAGGTGGTACACTTCTTCATCTAAATGGTACAGGACCCTAGGAACAATCAGAACTTGGACACAAAAGTCGTTAGAGTCATCAAATTTGGCAAGGAACACACAGGGACTCACTCCATCCAGATCGCTGGCAAACCCACATCCCAGATGCGAATGGGACTACCCACTTATTGTTTTTCCTGTTGTGCTTGACAACTTTGGTGCAGACGTTGCCTTTCCGCCTAGCTAGGGTTGCATTGCCAAAGCATCTGCCCTGGCCTGTGACTTGACTCAGGGTGATTCCTTTGCGAGGGTTATTCCATCTGCACTGGTGAGGGGCATCGGCTGTGGAGTAACTGAAGGGAGTGTTTACAGCAACGCCTTCGTAAAAGTGGGGTTTGACATCGTAACAAAGCCGGCAGGATTCGGTTAGGTTAGGGTTGGATTCATTCAGGGATAAAAAGGTAGCTTCTAACATACGAAGGATTGGGTCTGAGTCCCACCCGGCTGAGTGGCCTAGCTGAAAGGCTTCCACATGGCCAGTCGGGATATTGCTGACCCTTGTGGGTAGGGTTTTAGGGTAGGTCGTGTATCTCCCTTTCGGCACGCTTTTAATCACTTTGTTGGGTCTGACCAATCGGGGTGCCGATGGTTGGAGCCTGATAATTCGCACATTCACCCTCTCTTTCGACCCTTGAAGGACTACTGTCCACGTTCTGCCTATGGCCCAACTAGGGTGATCTGGCTGCAAGACCGTCATGTTATACCTAGTGCATTTCCGAATTTTAGGGATTTTATGGTGGTTTCGATAGAAACTTCCCGGGAGGAAGACAGGTATTTTGCAGCCAGTGGCTGCCCAGGTGAACTGTAGGAATTTGTCGGGCTCTTGTGGATCTCACCCAGGCCCCGACGGTCTGGCATCTGTAACAATGGTTTCTCAGCCCCAGTGCCCACAATATCCCCACCCTGGGTGATTGCAGTAGCCTTTTCCTGGGTTTGAAGCTGGGCACCAGTAGGATAGGTACATGTGTGTGGCGTGTGGGGAATTGGGGTCTACCTTTGGTTGTCCTGGAAACAGGTCGGTGATGCGGAGCATGAAGGATGGGGTGTTCGGTGTGGTGATTTCTCTGAGCCCCTTGTCACAACTAAGGTGTCGCATGACCCACCTGAATGGCCGATGGGGGTAGTGGTCTGGGCTGGCTTGCCCTTTGGCGACAAGCCCCAACAGCAAAATCACACAGAAACACCGTTGATGCTTGGGCCTCACCCGTGCGAGTCTCTCGGGCACTGTCTGGCGGCTTGGTGGTCTGTCACTTTCCTCTGGAATGGGGATGTACGCGTCACGAGGACGTCCCATGAGCATGTCCTGTAAACAGAAACTCGCAATTCTCGTCAGTCTCATTCTGCTCGTTATGAAGGTCGGACTTGATTGACTTAAGTGGACACCACCTGATTTTTCCGTCCTTTTTGACAGCTGCGTACCCTCGCCCCGTGAGCATCAGCCTCCAGCCCCGTTCCCATTCTCCCAGCTCGTTCCTAATTACCACCTGCAGGCCCTCCTCTAGCGCTCGGGTGGCCCAGTGTTTTTGAACGGGACTGTTTGTTTCATTTCCTCTAGGGAATTGATTCAGTGCTAGCAAAGCGGTTGCCAGCATACGTGCCTGATCTCCTGGGGGAACAGAATTGGCAAAGCCCTTTGCTTTCGCCAACATTTCTAGCTTGGTTTTCAGGGTCTGATTTGCTCTCTCTACTATGGCTTGCCCGGTACTGTTATACGGGATACCTTGCACTAATGTGATGCCCCATTTTGAGGCGAATTCTTGCACTGGTTTGGAGGTGAAATTGGAACCGTTGTCTCTCTTGATCTGCTTGGGGACACCAAGCCAAGCCATGGCTGTCAGCCAGTGCTGAATTGTGGCCTTGGAGTTTGTTTTGGGGTGCTGTGTGGCTATGATCGTTCCGCTATAAGTGTCCACTGTCACTGCAAGCCATGCTCGAGGCTTCAGCAGTTGACACCAGGTGAAGTCCGACTGCCAGATCTCTGAAGGCTTGAGACCTCTCGGGTTGACCCCACAGGTCCATAGGGGTGACTTCTGGCAATGAGGACAAGTGGCTACCACATGTTTCGCCTCTGCGGTCGAGATTCCGCATTTCTTCGCCAGTGTTTTGGCTCCGATGTTGAGCGACTTGTGCAGTTGAAGAACTTCCTGCAACGTCCATACACCTTTTGCTGCGGTGTCCGCTTTGTCGTTGCTGATCTGGAAGTAACCTTTGACTGGGTCGTGGCTGTTAACGTGAATGACTGACACGGTGCCCTGTTGCGAGGAGAGCGCTTCTTCCAGCATTAGGGCTTCTGCAGATGTTGACACATCTGGTCCTGCCATGGCTAGGCAGAGCCTTGCCACGAATATAGAGTCCGTTTCTATGTTGAGGTGTTCATCTTGGAAGAGTCCGCACGCCAAGACCACTGCTGCTGCCTCCATTTGTTGCACTGACAGTGTGGGGTCACACGCTTTGACGCAATGCCATTGTTCTCCTGCCTGCCACACTGCTGTTGCAGTTGAGGTCGTGGAGGAAGCGTCTGTGAAGATCGTTGGTCCTGGCTGCGGTCGGTCCTTGACCTTTGGCGGCATGTCCATGTCGACGATGATCAGCAGCTGAGTCCAGGGTGGTCTGGAGGAGTAGGAGATTTCTCCTCCGAAGCCGGTGAGAGCAAGGGCTAGGTGCTCCGATATTGTGGCTGACTCTGAGGTCGGCTGCTTGCAGAAAGGAAGGTGGATGCTTGTCGGCTCGGTTCCTAGGTGTTTCAAGGCGAGTTTCCTGCCTTTCATGATGAGGTTAGCGATGCACTCGATTCCCGGGGAGAATGCATGAGCAGGTCTTCCGAGGACCACCCATTGGATTGGTCGGGCCTTTTCAGAAGGTCCTTGAGCCAGTGCTCCCACTCCCCCCTTCGGTGTTTAGTGGACGTACAGGTCCAGTGGCATGGCTGGGTTCCATCTGGCAAGTGTGCCAGTGGACATCTGGCTTTCGATGAAGTCGAGGGAGCTCGTCGCTTGTGGTGTCAGCTCCTTGGGTTCCCAGGGGTGCTTTCCTTTCAGGAGGTCATATAGAGGGTCCATGACCTCTGGAGAAATTAGGACGATGTTGCGAAGCCACTGCAGCGATCCCTTTTTCGTGTGGAGTGTTATAGCCACCAGCTGGGTGCTTTTCCATGCCCGGGGCTGCCCTCCCACTCCGTTCACTGGAGGGACTTCTTTGAATTGCCAATGTCCGGGCCAATGTGCTTGGGGAAAAATCGTGCAGTCTGATCCTGTGTCTGCCCAAAACTGAAACCCTATGACGTGGGGATCCTGACTGCCGTAAATGCGGCATGTCCCCCACACCATCAGGGGTTCCTTCCCTATTCTCATGGCCAAGGCCACGCAGGGGTCCCGCTCTGGGGCGTCCTCTGCTGGTCCTGTGCCACCGATGCGGCTTGTGGCGGTGGAGAATGCGCAAGTACTGCTGGCGGGGGTGCGAAACTGACTGCTCCCTGTGGGGGCATGGGGTATGAGGGTCCCCTGCCCCACTGGGGGTTGCTGTAGCTGGGCCACTGCATGTTCCAGGTGGGAGGAGGCTGGATATGGCCCGGTTGCCCCCTCCCTCTCCCGTTTCCCTGGGGCCGGGATGTACGGTCCCTAGTGAGGTGTCTTCCCACAGCTCCAACAGATCCCTCTCGGGTGTGCTTGGAGTGGGGTCTGCCAGGGAAAGCTGTGCCGGCTGGGGACAGCTCGCTGAGTTGCTGCCCTTCCCCAGAAGCCTGGGCTAAGGCGGTCGTCCTGCCACTCCTGCTTAAATACAATCAGCCCCACCCCATCAGAAAGCATGCGGCTTATTTGCGTAATATCAAAAGTGAGCAGATCGTTATTGCTAGAAAGGCCGTCCACAAGAGTGTGTACTACAGCTGAGCTGATCTCTTTTTCTGAAATCGCTTTGACAATCGCTTGCACACCTTTGGAGTTTACGGGGGTATATCTCCTTTGTTGGTTTCCCTGCGCTCCGGTGACCCTCACCGGGAAAGCATGTATCGTGGTTGCTGGTGCCCAGTCTGCACAAGTTACTTTTATTTTTCCCCAATCAGTGAGTTTGTGTTGCGATTGTTTCCCAATATTGCTTAAAGCTTTATTCGGTTTCGCTTGAAACTGCATTAACTCTGCCCTCTCGGCTTCTGAGTCCCAGCCGGGCTCACTCGGCTCTTCCGAGCTGTCTGAGCAGCTGTTACTTGACTCTGAGCCGGAAGTTGACTGCCGGCACATTTCCGGCGCTCCGTGCCATTTTGTGCGGCTTCGACCCCGCTCCTCCCTTCGGGGGTGGTGCCGCTCCCGCCCCCTGGGTTTGCCCTGCCTCCCGGAGGGAGGGATCTCTCCCTTATATGGTGGCAGCATTGGGCGCGGCTCTTGATCGAATATGCGCTCTTTGTCTCTCCCCCGCGCATGCGCGTTTGCAGGGACCCGCGGCTCTAGACCGAGCGTGCGGTCTGTTCTGGTCTCCCGCGCATGCGCATCTGAGACTACTCGTGCCTCCGGGGTTATCCCGCCGTGGACTCGCACGCTCCGCCCATTGCCTGGGTCGCCGGCCCCATGTTTTGCCGTGTGCGGCGGCGGAGGGGCCGCCGCCCGCGTGTCCGTTCCAGCCATTTTCTCGGCATCTCGGTTCCCCCCCCCGCGAGATCTCTGCCAAAAGGACCACGCGCGCTGCATTGTCTCCTGCGCCGGATCGGCGACTGGCGGGGAAGGGACAGATAAAGAAACTGCGGATTTTTCGGGAGGTTCCGCGGGGGGGCCAGGACCTGGCGGGCTCCACGGGAGGGTCGGAGGGTAGCCTGGCTGTTCCGGGGGGTCCTCTGGGGGCTCCGGGGGGTCTGGGCTCAGGCTCGGGGAGGGGTGGAATGCGCCCGGCCCCCGCATATTCCCGCCTTCAATCCAATCGCTCTCAGAGGCGGTGTGCGTCGCGGCCCTCACCCCCAGCTTTGGTGTGGCTAATAAACATGTACGCGCGGCTTTCCACGTCTCCTGTTCTTCTAAGGCCTTGTGTAGGGCCTCTTCTACTTTCCCCCACACTTTGAGGCTTTTACCACTGCCTGAGGACTTAGTGTCCTTTGCTAGGGCGGCAGTGCATTTCTCCCACACTTCCGAATATAATATATCTGCCGGACGTTCGATCGTCCCCAGCTCTAGGAGCCTTGCGATAGCAAGATTAAAATTCCTGAGCTCACATTTAATTCCCCATTGCTCATGAGCCTGACTTACGACCTTCGCTGTGGTTTCCATGGTCCACGCTGGTCCGGGGGGTCCCCCCCGCTGCACTAGGCCAGCTGTGCAGCCGCCGTCCTCTGTCCAGGCGAAATCCCCAAACCCCGGGCGCTGATCGGCTCCAGGGTTTTCGGCACCAGTTGTTGCCTTCTGATGTAAGGCAAGGCGACCTGGTTTCGAGGAACAGCACAGCGACCCACTCAAGGGTCGCTCGGAAGCACGCAGACACCAATGTGGTGGACGGTCAAAGGCGTTTATTATCTCTTCTTGTGGAGTTTTATAATCTAAGGGGTCTGTCTACGTCAGAGGGGGTCTGCTTTACCTTCTGTGGTTAGTAAGGAGCGGAAAGTTACCAGGAGTGGGTTGGAAAGTTACTGGCACTACTGTTAGGGGGGCTACATACCTAGTTACATTCCCAGAGAGATCCCTTATCTTAAGGGATTAGGGGAAAAGGGAGTCCTGCCGTTTTCCGTCACATCGCGTGATCTTCTGAACACCTGTTCCTATCTACCACAGACCAAGATGTATCATCCTTTGTTACTGTCCTGGGTTGACAAGGAAGTGAGTTTTTGGGAGGATGTGGCCAAACCAATCAGTGCTCAGATCTGAATATTGGCACCTGGTGTGGCCACTGAAGACATGGATGCACCTCTGAGAACACAGCGGGTTAAAAAGCAGAGAACTTCCAGGGGAACTCTCTCTTGGTTCCAGTTGGTGAAAGAGGTCAGGCCTCCCCAGCCCAGCCGTGGGCTGGGTGGGGGAGGGGAAGCCATGTGGCCTGGGTTGAGGTAGGCCGGAGCGTCTGCAGGATGGAGGGGTGGAGGAACAAGTAGAGGCATCGGGCAGCCCCCCCCCCACCCCCGCCACCCCCGCCAGGAGAGGGAGAAAGCCTGTGCCTGTGCCACCACCTTGAAATTTGATATCATGTGCTGGCAGCATGGCTGAGAAGGAGAAGGGGGGGTGTGGCGAGAAGGTGTCCGGCCACTGTGGGAGTTCGGAGTTCTGGGCAGGCAGAGCTCGAGATTTCAACCCTTTTCTTGGATAATGAAAACTTTGTGGAACATTAACCCTCCTTGATTTGAATGAGAAGAAAGACAGACATGAAATAGAAGGAAATGGGCAAGTGTGGTGAAGGTCTGAGCAAGTGAAGGATGTCAGAAGAAGATGGGGAAAAATCCTAGGTGGGAGGAGATGATTGAGTGGCCTTTGGCTGGACTTTTCTTGCATAACTGTTTTGCGGAGAAAAGAAGAAACCTCACAACTTTATAAAAGTTGTAAAGCTCGGTATGCTTTTATTACGACGCGCGCCGGACGCAAGCCTCCCCAAAAGGGCATGCGTACCCTTGAAGATTTCAGACCTCCTTTTATCTCCCTTCCAAATGCATATGCATACAGTTTCACAATAAGTTCATACATATTCATCTTGCATGACACTTAGCACTAATTCTTCTTTATCGGAGGAATTCCTAGGTCGGGGGCAGATTGACCTCGTGGTTTTTCTGTTTTTCTTTCTCTGTCTCCTTGCTGTCTCTGGAACGCGGCCTCTCCTTCAGCTTTAGCTCCACAGACCCTTCACCTCTCCCAGACACTTCACCTAGTTCAGGATGGATCCTTACTCTGTCTCATAACCATAGATGGAACCAATTTCCTGTAACAAAGAGCCTGCATTTAGGGGGAGGCAATGGCTTGAGCCAAGAGAGTGACCTGCTGCAGTGATGAGTGCAGGAGTGAAGAGAAAAGAGAAAGATGAGGAGGCTGTGGTGGTGCTCTCTGTCTTCAGGGAAGAAGAAGAATCTCTGTTCTCAAGACCCTCGGCCCCAGGGGAGTGAAAATGGGGGTGGACCTTTGTCCCAAAAATGAGAAACTGTTGCTTTTTTGGAACTGGGCAAAGCATCCTTAAAATGAAACCCTGTAAGCAGTTTTGGTTCATGAAAGGTGGTGAGAGCACTGTACATGGAAGGAAGGAAGATGTCACGATGGCAGATTATCTCCAGGTGGTACCACATGTGACATGGAAACACAAGAGGTTTCAAATGTGTTTCCTGGGGAAGACTATGGTACAAGAGAGGCTCCTCTCTCCCTTGATGAACTGAGAACTGATTATCTGAGGGGTGGTAACTTGACTGAGAATCTAAGGTTTTGTCTCACTGTGCTTGTGTGGAAACTGGGTGGGGGGAGGAGGAATGTTTCAGAAGGTTTTAATTTTGAATTTTGTGTGTGTTCCTTTTGTTATCGTTGTATGTTAATAAAGTGGGTTTTTTCCTTTATTTCTAAGCTTGAGCCTGCTCTGCTCTGCTTCTGGTCACATCTCACAGCACTCATTTGAGAAAAATATCTTTTCATAGGTGCACTGACATTGTGCCAGTGTCAAACCATGGCAGTTACTTCATGGAGTATCTTTGCATGTTGCCAGATTGTATATATATCTGTTGTTATTTGCTCTGATTGGTCTATATAAGTGTGGAATCCTCAGCATCTTTCTTCCTCAGGGAATTTCCCAGAGCCCTCCCCTGGAGAGACGTACCAGAGAGTCTCTCTTCACCTGGGCAGATGGAAAAGACTTCTCCAAGGATTCTTGCATAAGATTGATCCATCCCAGTTCCTTTCTCCATATGTCTCAACTTCCCCTGGTTTCTCCTTTCCCTGTTTCCTCATTGGTTGTGGTACCCCTGGTGGCTGGCCCCTTCTTCCCTTGGTACTGCCCCTATGGTCCCCCTTATAAAAGCTTTGTGCAGAGCACATGGCCTGGTCTTTTGTCTCTGGTTTCCCTCTGGCGTGTAACAATAAACCTCACTGGAATCAACCATATAAAAGGTCCTTCTGCCCCTCTTTGCTGAGCTTGCCGTGGTGAGTGTGGTGTGTGTGGACTTGACTGCCTTGCCTGAATGCTTACCCAAGCAGCCTTTCTACAGGAGATGCTTATTGGGAGACACTTATTTGGAAATAAGATATAGGTAGCAGAAACCACCATCCAAACCCCATGCTGCTTCATATAAGTGCAACTGATATTTATCAACCTACAGATGCCTTCCATTTGTGGTATGATCATATCTAATTCCATATGGTTTTGAAATACTACTTCTCTTACAGAATTCATTTCAGTTTGCAGCCATCCAATGGTATCTGCCATTGAGTTTGCAAATATTTCCATCTCTGCTGAGAGGTTCACTATTGCTTTTTCTATTTGTACATTTCCTAACGTTGGGAATAAATCTCTGACAAAGCTTTGAAAGCCTGCATTATACCTAGTCAGAGGATTAGAAGTTATACTTCGACTAAATCAGTTTCTCCAAATTCCTCTAATGATTCCTGTAATTAAACAGGTGTGATTTATAACTTGTTAAAGGTGGAATGAGATACCCCATAGTGCACTGACCTGTCCAATATCCAGGCAGTTGCTTAAGGGCTATTCCATTTCCACACAACCACCAAAAGCCATCTGGCAAATCACAGCTAGTTGTAATGCTCATGTTGGAATTTTTAGTATGCCTTGCAAACAGTCATGCCACTGAGAAAATGGAACTGTAAAATCTGGGAGATATGTGGTGAATTTACATCTGACATGTTTTGTAGAATGGTGATAATTCTGGTCCAATTGGTACAGTTATTAAACTGGACAAAGTTTGGTCCTGTAGTGTTTGACTCCACATAAATAATGGATTGACTGATTGATGAGTGATAACTGGAAGAGGGGTTTTCCTAAAGGGAAGCCTATTTGTTTACATTGCATACTAATATTATACAAGGTATACTGGCTTAATTCAGTCCAATTACTAGTGATGCCATGATGATTTTTTGCCTTTTCTTTTATATACCTCTTATGTACTGTCAGTACCCTTAGCATGTATACCTGTAATTCCTTAAGTCTGATATCTTAACATAGTCCTGGTATTCTGTTAAGCCAGAAGCCCAAACATCCTAAGGTCCTCGCAGTTGGAGGACAGAAAACCTTACACTATCTTAAGAAACCAAGGCCGCCTCTACAACACATCCTGTAATATAGGATTAGACCCATCTAGGGGGAAATACTTTGAGATAGGGAGATGTCATGCCATTCATTCAAGGCTCTCACTGGGACACCTTTGTTAGATATGCTAATTGCAAGGTCTATAAAATTGTATATGCGATCTACTGTGGGTGTGCATTTCAGCTTATCCACCTTGGCAAATTGTTGCATCATAAGGATCCTTATTAAATACTGAGGTAAAAACCCTTTATCCCTTAACGATGTCTGGCTCCTAATTTTAGGACCAAGGAAAAGGCATCAGTTTCTGGTGACTCAGATGCGACTGGAAGGACCCTGAAACCTGCAGTCCTTGAATTGAGGAACATCTTTGCTTCACCCCCTTTACCAGCATATTATGGAGGCTGAGGTGGCAGTCCAGGACTGTGATTGGGGCTCCAGGACTCAAAATGAAAGCATGGATAGGAGGTTAGTTAAAAAGGGAACAGTATTGGGCTAGCATCAGGTAGGGGACATCTCCAGGGAAGTTAAATAAAAGGAGGGGAATTTAACTCCTGTTCCTGCAAAGAAGTTGTGGAGAGTGGCGTATGCCCTCTGTTGAATTCATAGAGCCTGAAGGCTGCAATTGCACAGCTGCAGAGTGGCTCAGAGGCTTAAAGCGCTGGTTGCGTAGCTGGGATGTGAGGGTTTTGGATCCTAGCAAAGGAAGATTTTGGGTTAGGGTTAGGGTTCACTTTTTAGAGTCTACTTATGCTGGTAGTTCTGGCTAGGTGCTGTGGCTTGTAGGTTAGATGGTTTGCCTGGGGAGTGGGAATATCGGTGTCACATCCCAGGCTGAATTCCAGGGCTAATAGCTCTTTTCCAGCAGATTTTTCCTGTTTATAAATAAGGTATGGGTTGCATGTACTCTGCTGAGAATGTACAAATACCCCGCGATTCCCCATCAGATTTAACATTAAGACACTTGTGGTATCTAAGGGGGAGAAGAATCCCCCTTGACACATGAGAGTTGATCAGACTCTTGATGCGGGTCTGGCCGACTTTAAAATTCAGGGAGCAGGGAAAGTGGCCTTGCTTTGGCAGTCTATAAAATGAATTAGTCACAGAATTATTAGTAGAACTTCGGTCCCTGCGCAAATTTGATGAGTTGAGATACACGTAACTCTTTTCTGTGTTTCTAAATAGGGAGGAGGCATACAGAGTGGAGAAAGGGTGTTTGGAAATGATTTTATGAGGGAGGAAAAGGGAGAGAGATAGGGCAAAACAGCCGTTGGCTGATGCAGTTGGAACTGGAGAAACGGACATGACAGACGTGGATATGGTGGCTCCTGCTCTTCCCTGGAGGTGGGGGGGAAGTCATGCCCTTTGCTGCATCCAGTGCGGTAACAAGGGTGGAGATGGAGGTAGGCTCACCACTGCCCTCGGCCCCTCTGGGGCTGGAGATATGGGGGGGGCGAAACATGGCTCCCACTACTCTCAGCCATCAGTGCCAGGGCTAAAGGCAAAGCAGTCCCTGACTGGCGTTTGGCTGAGACAACCCCTAATACTAATAAAGCAACCCCGATTAAAAGCGAACAAGATTATTCCAATACAGATGGTTCCTGAGACATGGGAAATAGAAATTAATTTGGGTTACAAAATAATTTTGGATTTAGGATATCTGTTTTAGGTGAAGTGTGTTGTTTAACTTGTTTAGCCTGTAGCTTGCTGTACTCTCAAAGGCCTGCAAAGATGGACAAAGGAATGCAAGGCCCTGATAAAGACAGTCTTCTACCCCAAAACAAAGTGAAAGGAATGTGAACTTCCCAGCTGGAGGGAGAGAAGACAGGATCCTAAAACCTTGAGACCAGCACTGACCAGTATCAAGGTTTGGCTACAGCCAATAGAGCTAAAGAGCATGCATAGAAAGGTGGGGTGAGAAGTTTATCCCTGAGACAGATGCCTTACTTCATCCTGTGCAACCACCAGACAACCACCAGAGAGCTCTGCGCAAGTGCAGAAGGACTGATAAGCTAATTTTAATACAAAGCGCGGCTGGGCGGGGCTAGGAAATGAATATGCATGGATCTCTTGCAAAACTCAATGTAAATGCAACATTTTAGAGGATAAAAGAGGGTCTGAATTTTCGGGAGGTGCACATGCCTTTGTGGAGTGATCCGCCATGTGCCCGGTGCTGAATAAATACATACCTACTTTTCAACTTTTAAGAGTTGTGGATTTTCTCCGCGAATCAGTTCCTCTGAAGGGGATGGTAGATAAAGGGGAAAAGTAGCCCAAGAGGCCATAAGAGCAGCCAATCCAATCACCAAATGCATGAGATTGAAGAAAGATGAAGTGGGGGGGGGAGGGCCTGCATTAGAGGCACCTTTGAGACAAGTTGTGGGAAATCAAGAAATGGTTTATATAAAGACACCGTTCTCCCTCTGAGAACTACAGCAGTGGAAAAACTCATTTGGGAGGTACAGAGACAACCCAGAGAAGGTAGCTATACATGTAAAAATGGCTATTAGAGCCCAAAACCCAGACTGGGGTGATCTGAATGTTATACTAGAATAATTATTAGATAGCACAGAAAAGTAGATGGTTAATAAGGCTGCTATATCTGCTATAGAAGCTCAAATTGCAGCTGGGAGTCTCCAAGGGCCAGTTAATGATATTTTCCCTTTAGCAGATCCTGGCTGGGATGCCAATGCACCAGAACAAATAGCAAATTTAAAGCGGTACCAGAAATGGGTGGTCTTTGGGTGGAAATGTGTCATTCCTAAAACAATAAATTGGTGTAAGTTATACAAAGTCAGACAAAATGCAAATGAGCCCCCTACAGACTTCCTGAATAGGCTCAAAGAAGCTGCACAAAAATACACTAATCTGGACCTCAACTCACCTGAACAGCAATCTCACCTGGCCTTCCTGTTTTCAGGCCAATCTGCAAAGGGCATAAGGAGAAAGCTGCAAAAGATGGATGAGATGCATGACATAAGTTGTTGAAAGCAGCCTGGAAAGTACACCAAAATAGAGATTCAACAAATAGGGATAGACATGATAAACCCCACTATCTTGGTTTGAAAAGACAGATGTCTGCTAAGGAAGGCAGGAGCCTCCCCTGAAATGGAAAATGTAAATCCCCTCCCTCCAAATTGTTATAATTTTGGAATTAAGGGGGACTCTCAGGCAAAGATATGGGAGCAGGAATATCAGTTATTTATTAGGGAGGAAAATAAAAATAAAATAAACAATGCAGTAATACAAAACAAGACTGACACAGTCAGAATATGACCTGACACCCTGTTACTCAGGGTGTTGGTAGCAGTCCAATTAAATGGTGGCTGCAGTCCTCCTGGAGTAGCAGGTGTGGTTCTGTTGAAGCAGTGATCCTGTAGAAAGGTGTAGTCTTCCTCTGAGGATTCAGTGGTGGTATAGATGGGCCTGGTCTTCCTCTGGGCATCCAGTGGAAAGACTGGTGTCCCAAAATCTCATACTATACGCAGTTAGGAATGCATGGTTCTTCCCTCTGGGCAGAGCATCTCACAATGGGATGATGTATTTTTATCAGTCATGCAGTGACACTCAATAGCCCATTAAAAGCAGACTTCTCCCGGAGGGAGGATTGGTTTGTGGAAGAGATAAAGAAAACTGCCCAATTAACAGAAGATAACAGCCACACCTCCAACAGATGGCAAACAGAATACATATTGCCTTGCAATCTAGGACACCCACCAGAATAAGAGGTATGATAAGGCAAAGTCATCTAACACACAAAAAAGGAGCGCCCTTCCCCCTCCTCCGGCTGATGAACAGCATGCTATCTGCAAGAAAAGGGGACCCTGGATGAAAAAGTGTCCAACATGGGTGAAAAAGATGCCCCCAGTCCCAGAACTAACTGTGAAGAAGGACTGACAAGGACTGAAGGCATCACCCCCAGCAGAGCCTTCAGTTGTAGTTAAGTGTTACTTTGGTGTTCCTATGTATGAGACAACATAGGACAAACCACTTGTGGGTCCTCAGACAAACAGCCTCGTTTTTTGTCTGGAGTTTCCTTTCATAGCGAGACAGATTGGAAATTTTCCGGAGTAGAAATCCATTTTGATTTAGGTGAAATGTACATCTTTGAATTAAGTCTGTAGCTTGCAAACATAGCTGTTTAGTCTGATTGCCTGTTCTTGCAAAAAGCCTATGCTCAAAGAAACTAAGAAATTGCTTCAGCTGAAGGACAGAGATAAGGGGGGGCGGGGGGGGGGGCCTTGAATTTTGAAACAGATAGAGAGGCTGCTACGGAGTGCAGGGCAAAATGACCCAGGAATTTTTTCTGATAAGGAAAAATTAGCAGCAAATGTTAGGCAAAATCAGTAGAATGAATATGCATGAACCTATTGTGAAATTGCATGCATATGTATTTGAGAGGAGATAAAAAAGGATCTGGCTTTCCCAGAGGGACACTTGTCAATGTAAGGGGAACGATTCCCACATGCATCCAGTGCCGTAATAAACATACCGGCTTCACAACTTTCACAAAAGTTGTGGAGTTTGTTTGCTTACGCAAATCAATGGTCAGTTCAAAACTCCTGGGTCAAGACAGCTCATTGGTCTATCTTTGTGCTCCCAGACCCTGAATCAATACAATGTCTGCATCCTAGGAGAGCTCCCATTGGTTGTGAGCTTCTGTCAGTCAGCCCAGAGGCTAGTTCATGGGGCTGAGCTGGACTTCCTATTTGTGACTGGATTAATGTTTAGTACAAATCAGCTTGCAATGCAACAGTTAAGCTGGGGAACGATGATGTTGAATTTCTGGAGGATACAGGGGCAACATATTCTATGTTAAATACTTTAAAAAGTAAACTGAGCCAGGATACTATGGATGTGGTCAGAGCCACCAGGGTAAGTGAAACAATGCCATTCTTCCAACCTTTAAAATTTAAATTAGGAAAACACTGAGTGACTCACCAATTCATGTATATGCCAAATTCCCCAAAGCCATTACTAGGTAAAGATTTATTAGAGAAATTAGAAGTGGAAATTAAATTTTCAAAAAAAGGGAGGGTGAAAGTCATAATTCCAGAATCTAAATTTGTCAAAGCAGCTGCTATTCTCATACAGGAATACTATGGGAAAGTTCCCAAAGAAATTGAAGATGCTGTCATTCTGATAGTGTGAGCCAATGATTCTCCTAGGAGATCAAAAATAGCTGAACCTGTGAGTATTGCACTCAAAGTAGGGGCTACACTGGTAATGCAGAAACAATACCCTTCGAAATATAAAGGCCATAAGGAATTAGCACCTGTAGTTAAAAAGTTTCTCAAATTTGGGTTATTAGTGAAATGCGAGTCCAGATACAACACACCCATCCTGCCAGTAAAGAAGGCTGATGATAAGAGTTATCGATTAGTGAAGGATTTAAGGGAAATTAACAAAAAACACACGGCATACACCTAGTGGTGGCAAATCCCTACACCCTTTTTGTACCAATGGGGAACAAAGACACATGGATCTCCTTGCTTGCTTCTAAGAAAATTGTTTATTGTAACAAACTGATCCCTTTTATGTTCTGAACTTAACCCAAACAAGCATGCATTGGCTTCCTGCCACTGCAGGGTCGCTGTTCACGTGTTCCTTAACCCAATCAGCTCTCTGATCATGTGGTGTCCATGCATCTCCCCAACCAATCACTGCCTCATACACAAGGCAAGCACATGCCAGCTATACAGCCCAATCTCTAGCTACAGGATCTGGTTTTTACCTAGCTGTTAGCTAAACCTTTCCCAGAGTGCTTTCTGTTGAGCTAGAGTGAATAGGATTTCTTGTCTCCCACATCTTTTGACCACATTGACAAATGAATTAGGGTAGTTCACTGTTTTAGATCTCAAGGATGCCTTTTTCTGCATTCTTGTGCACAAGAATAGCCAAGAACTCTGCTTTTGTGTGGGAAAATCCTGAGACAGGGAAGACTCAGCTCACCTGGACAGTTTTACTGCAGGGATTCAAGAACAGCCCAACAATATTCAGAAACCAACTGGCAAAGGAGCTGGAAGACTGGAGGAGACAGAAACCAGGAGGAGTTATTCTTCAGTATGTTGATGACATCTTAATTGCAGCCAAAACACCAGATGACTGTGATGCCTAAAGTTTTAGCTTTCATAATTTTCAGATTCTGTACTGCCTTAGTGTGTAGCTCTGAGCTTCATATTAAGAGTTCGCAAGTTCTCTTCACAGAACAATCCTTTTCCAGCTTGACCAAGGACAACCATTACAAGCTCCAGGCCCAAAAAGTATAAACAATGGTGAATTGAAGAGAGAAAAACGAGGATGGAACTTCATAATTTAAAGCTATAATAGGACAATTAATCCCAATATGCAAATGGACCAAAACTTGTAAAAGTGTGAGACCTCGTGACCTGTCATCCATTTTGTCACCATCTTGGATTCCACCTGGATGTAGCCCTGGCCAGGCTCCTGTACTGCCCAAAGTGTATCCATTAAGGCCTTTTAATAAATAAATAAATATCTACTTTATTCTTTAACTCTGTCTAGCCTCTGTTCTAGGTCAACCTTCTCAAGGCACCAATTGCATCCAGCTCACTGTAAGTCTGTTGAACTTTCTGGGCCAAAGTGGGTATTGAGTCTTGATAGGGAAGGCACAGGTTGCCAGGGAAACAGTAATTTACCTGAGGCTGGAAATTTTCCATGGACATGGACAACTCAGCAGAGAACAGAAAGAAGGCATCTGCCATCTTCCAGAGCCCCACACCGTGAGAGATTTATAGGCCTTTCTGCGAATGGTAGGTCAGTGTCGCCTATGGATATCAAACTATGGACTATTAGTAAAACCTCTGTATGAGGCCCTTAAAGCAGACAGAAAAGGAACAGTCATGTAGACAGAGAGTGCAAGGGCTGCATTTAAACAGCTGAAACATTCCTTGATGTCAGCCCCAACTCTGGGGCTGCCAGACTTAACTAAGCCTTTTGAACTTTTTACGTATGAGCAAATGAATGTTGCTCTGGGGATACTGGCACAGCATCTTAGGGACCAGTGGAGAACTGTGGCCGACTTTTCAAAACAGCTAGAGAATGTTAGCCAAGGGTAGCCTGGGTGTTTAAATCTGTGGCAGCAACTGTCCTCCTAATACAGGAAGCCGGTAAGTTCACCCTTGGGCAGCACATTGTCGTGTATGTACCCCATGCAGTGATATCTGTGCTGGAACAAAAGGGGGGACACTGGCTATCCCCTAGCAGAATGCTTGAATATCAGTCTGTATTGGTGGAACAGAATGATGTTACTCTAAAAACAACTTCTGTGGTAAACCTTGTGTCAGAAACAACACTCACTTTTAAAAAATTCAAAGGTTTATTAAATACCTTAACAAAATACAACAAAGGACTGAATAAAGAGAAAGAGCAGCACTGGGAGTCCCTGTGACTAGCAGCCACCTGGTCAACTACAAAATGGATGCTCTGCCTTTTATTATCCTAATCCCTCCCAAAGTCTTGTCAGTCAACTCCTTCTTTGCCATCCATTGGTAGAGATCACTTTCTTACATCTTGATTGAAGGTTAAGTGCTGCCATAGTAATGAGCCTGCTCTCTCCCAAATGCCCTGGCTATCAAGGCCGTCCAGTGATAACAATACGAGGGGTAGGGGAAAGAGGGTTATGGGAAGAACATATCACAATAACATAACTACACATCAATAAAACTTCTCTTAACACGCACATAATATTCATCCCTTAATTGTGAGAGCCAAGCATTGCATTGCTCATCTATAACACCTTGCAATGTTTTTATCATCCACATTACTTGACAGCGTGCCTGAACATGATTGTTTACAGACAATAGAGGAGACCTATTGCAGCAGGCCAGACCTGAAGGGTGTTCCTTTGGAGAGACCAGACTGGGAAATGTATACCGATGGTGGCAGCTTCATGAGAAATGGTAAGAGAATGACAGGCTACTTGATAGCCACCACAGATAAAGTAATTGAGTCAAAAAACATGCCTTCAGATGTATCATCACAGAAAGCTGAACTCATTGCACTGACTAGAGCTCTAGAACTGAGCAAGGAAAAGAAGGTGAACATATGGACTGATTCCAAATATGCCTTCAGTGTTGTTCATGCCCACAGAGCTATTTGGAAGGAACGTAGCCTGCTAACTGCTCAGGGTAATGATGTTTAGCATGCTAAACAGATTCTTGCACTCCTGCAGAGTATTTAGAAGCCTTCAGAGGTAGCTATTATGCATTGTAGAGGTCACTAAAAAACAGCCCCCAAACCGTGAAATTGCTTTGCTGACCAAACAGCAAGAGGGGTTGGAAAAAAGGGCATTCCTACAGTGGTGCCAAAGAAAGAAATAGATTTGTCAGTTTACCCTAAAATAAGATCAGTGGGACCACCAATTAATTTTCTTAAAGAAGATCAAAGAAGATGGATGAGCTGTTACCCCATCAGGACAAGTTGTAGTTCGACCCCTGCTCCTTTGAGAAATAGCTCAGTGAGAGCATGCGAGTACCCATTGGGGAACAGAAAAATTTTTAAAACATCTCAACAAGGTAGTGATAGGAAGAGGGATGACTGATATCATACAGTCTATAACAAGCAAGTGTGAAACCTGTTGTAAGAACAACCCTGACACGAGCAAGACAGTTATATTAGGGATGATAAAAAGAAGATATATCCTGGGAGATTACTGACAAATAGATTTTTCTGAGATGCCACACAAGAAGGAATACAGGTATATACTCATATTGGTTGATACCTTCAGTAGATGGCCTGAAACTTATCCCTGTCATACCTGTCTTGGTTTGGAAAGACAGGTGTCTGCTAAGGAAGGCAAGAACCTCCCCTGAAATGGAAAATGTAAACTCCCCTCCTTTCAAATTGCTATAAATTAGAAATTAAGGGGGGCTCTCAGGCAAAAATTCGGGAGCAGGAATAACAGTTCTCAATTTGCGGTCACCAATTGTTGCAGTGTTTTTTTGAGGATCCCCAGGACGAGGTGAAAGATGAGAATTGTCTCCAAGTTCTCAGAAGGCTGATTTATTATTTTATGACATTAAAAGAAAATTATATACTAAAACTATACTAAAGAAAGAGAAAGGAGACATAAGAAAGCTAGACAAGAATGATAATAAAAACTCGTGACTGACCAGACAGTCCGACACAGCTGGACTGGGATTGGTCATTAAGTAAAAAAAATTCACATGGAACCAATCAAAGATGCCCCTGTTGGTAAGCAACCTCCAAACTACATTCCAAGCAATCAGATAATTATTGTTTACATTTCTTTTCTGAGGCTTCTCAGCTTCTCAGGAGAAAAATCCTGGAGAAGGGATTTTTCATAAAATATCATGGTGACATTTATTAGGGAAGAAAATAAAAAAAAAAACAACAAACAATGCAGTAAATCAAAACAACACTGACAGAGGCAGAATACAACCTGAAAACCTGTGGGTCAGGGTGTCAGTAGCAGTCCAATTGGAATTGTGGCTGCAGTCCCCCGGAAGTAGTAGGTGTGGTTCTGTTGGAGCAGTGATCCTGTGGAAGGATGTAGTCTTCCTCTGAAGACCCAGTGGAAGAGGCATCTGCTCCTCTGGGAATCCAGTGGAAAGGCTGTTCTGCTCCCAGAATTTCAGATTATATCTGGGTAGGAATGCTTGGCTCCTCCCTCTGGGCGGAGCATCTCATGGTGGGATGCCATAGTTCTTATCAGTCATGCAGTGACATTTGATGGCCCATTAACAGATGATATCTCCCTGAAGGGAGGATGGGTTGTGGAAGAGATAAGGAAAACTGCCTAATTAACAGAAGATAACTGCCACACCTCTAACAGATGGTAAATAGACTACACATTGCTTGGCAATCCAGGACACACCAATACAGCAAAGGAAATGGTGAAAGCCTTGCTCAGTCTCATAATTCCAAGGTTTGGGGTTCATTTGGGAATGTCACCAGGTAAGACACCACATTTTGTTGCGATGGTGATCAGGGAAGTTAGCAGGATTCTGGGACTTACCTGGAACTTGCAAATGCTGCCTTTTTCCTAACCTGGAAATGAAACTTGAGATAATTTTAGTAAGGACATAATACAAAAGTGAATTTTTATTTGAAGGCCTTCAGCGGCAGTTATGGAAAAATGTCCACAAAAGCCCGGCCCCCCAGGGGTGAGAACATTTTTATAGGTTTTAGGAAATCAGCATAATTGATTAAAAGCACCAATTAGGAGGACGAGTGGTGATGGAATTTCCCCCCCAGGTCAAGCCCCTTCTCTGGAGCCCCCCCCCTTGGCACTAGCTGTACTTTGTCCATAAAAAGTATGTCGAAAAGTTGTTCTCAGCCTTGGCTCCCAGGAAGAACCAAGATAACATAGGGGCCTTGTCCGATTTTCGGCTGTTTGGATGGCCTGGAAAGGCCCGGGGTGGCCTTGGGGCAGCCCGCGTTTCAAAGGAACAGAAGAGGCTTCAGTTCTTTTCTCGGTCTCTGTGTTTATTAATTGTTTATCTAAAAGATTTTCTCTCGGCCCGACAGAGGTCTGCTCAGCAGCCAGCCATGAGCACACTCCTCCGCCCTCCGGGGCGGTCACCTATCTTTATACCCAAAGTTACATGTACAATATTTATCATTTTTCCCCAATACCTTTCACCCTTATTGACCAGTGCACTTTTAGTAATGACCAATCCCAAAGTGCCACCATCACCACAGAAGATGGAGGAGAAGAAGAAGAAGGACAGGACATGCCCCAATTCCTCCATCTTACTTCTCTAAACCCCCCTGTACAGAAATCCTAAACCCTGTGTTTCACTCTCTAATTAACTTATCCCTTCACCATTCACTCCGGTGAAATCCTCCTATCCTCATACAAGTGTCGTCTCCTGCGTAGGATCAAAGTCCAGCCACCAGACACTTCTGGCAACATTCCAGGACTCCCGAGCCCCCCAAGGGTGGTCTCGGTGACTCGGCACCTCAGTCCTGAGGTGCTGAGATCCCACAGGGCCTTGTATCCCCCGGGGCTTGGAGCTCTGGAATTTGTTTTGTCTTTCTGTCTAGGGAAAGGCCATGAAAAATTACTGGGAAAAGTAGCCACTAATACAATAGGCTGCAAAGCTAGAAATATATCTGTGAAGAATACAGGGAACATATAAAAGAAAAAAAGGCAAAAACCAAACGGCATCACATATACCATACAGGCCCCAGGCAAGTGGCAAATTTGAACGTATGAACGGAACCCTTAAAATGCAGATTAGTAAGATTTGTCAAGAGACATTGTCCTAGGGTGACTTTATGATGCTTGCATCCTCAATCTTCTGTTCTGTTTATGCTGAATATTAAGTTCTGCACCTTTAAGACTGGTTCTGAGAGTGAAGGGGGGGAAAAGAAGCACGCAGTTTGTTTTCATAAACTACACTTGCTCCCCCGCATTCCTTCTCACAGACCGCGTTGTCTGCAGCACAGACAGCAGGAGAGAGCTCTCCTTTGCTTTTAGTTAATTTTTTTGCTAGCTGAAGCAGATAAGTTCCCCAGACTGTGGCTTTTCTTTTTCTTGGAACTGTTCAGCCCTGCTTTGGACCAATAACCCAGAAAAACACCGTGAGCTTACACCTGTGGTCCACCGGAGCCAAGGACAAGTCATTTTCCACCACAGAAAGGACTGATAAGAGACTGAATGAGCTGAGCTACACCCCACAAAAAAGACTCTGTGAATTTGCCATCTCTTCAGAACAATAAGACGTTCCATGGTTAGGATTATTCATTTTTCCATATTTGTGAATATTTGCTTGTTAAATAAACAGGTTTTTACCACTTTTCCTGAAAGGGATTTTTTTCTCCCAAACCAGGTGGGGGCAGGGGTTGCTTGAATTTGCTTCTTAGAGGGACCCCTTCAGAGATTTTTCTCCCTAAATTTGCCCTAAACCAGGACAAATACATTTTTGGCACCCAATGTGGGTCTCAAGAAAGTGGAAAAAACCTGTACAGATTGCATTTGGGTTGTACTTACTCTGTACTGGGATAAAGCAGTCAGTAACCATGTTGCTTGAATTCATAATGTCTCTAAGGGTAGAGGCCTTGATGTATTTCTGGTCCCTAGGTTTTTTGAGGTTTTGACATTGGTTCAAGCCTTGCTTATTGCCTTACTGAGAGTCCCCATACAACCAAGGTAGAGGGACAACATAAGTCCCTATGAAATATTATATGGCAGGCCATATCAGATTACACATATCCCAGGGAAAATTAATATAAAAAGTAGAAATTATTTGCAGAAGTACTTAATGACTTTAAGTTTCACTTTGAAAAAGCTCCAGAGATTCATTGTGTTATCCAATCCAATAAGATTGGACACACCTGCAAGCCAAGTGGAAGGGACCATTCCAAGTTTTGCTGACCACCCTCACTGCGGTCAAAGTTGGTGGCAAAGAACCCTGGATCCACTACTCCAGAGGGAAGAAAGCTTCTGCTCCCAAACCATCAAGAAAACAGAGACACATACAAATCAGGAGGGTGTAGTTTAAACTGTTCTTTACATGTCTGTCGTCTGCCCAACTGGCAACCATGATTCAAGGTTTGCCCCATGATTTGCATAGGACTGTAGCCAAAAATGTGTCCAAAGTT
Organism: Zonotrichia albicollis; assembly: GCF_047830755.1. Lineage (NCBI taxonomy): Eukaryota > Metazoa > Chordata > Aves > Passeriformes > Passerellidae > Zonotrichia > Zonotrichia albicollis. Next base: position 17,088,099 of record NC_133859.1, on the reverse strand, counting down.
TTTAATAATAATTGCAAAATCTGTTCCCAGTTACCACCTCTAGATGAGGGTGGTCACTGGCCATTGATTGATATTTTAATGGAATAAAACTGTACTGAAAGGTGGAAACCAATCAGTAGTACCCTTCTCCCTCCAATACCCCCGAGCGGCCTGATAAAACAGGGAAATTATGCAGTTCCCTGCACGCTTGTAAGCACCACAGGAAAGGCCATTCTTCCTTCATATTTCCATAAAACCAACTTCAGGGAAATGATAAGCCCAGAAGTTGCATCGAAGATGAAATTGACAGGATGGAGACTAGCTCTACCATTTGGGACAGTGTTGTATTGGATATATGACAATAAAGCCTGGAAAGTCCTGCCTGTGAATAAAGATCAGGCTTGTGCCCTTGCGGGCTGTGGTTCTGAATATAACAATATTTAATCATCTTGGAAAACCAAATGGGAGGATGAAAATGTCTCTTAATGCCCTCATTAAATGTCCCACACTTTTCCATGGTATAGTCAGGGCTCTCCTCTCTTACGGAGGGGTTGAACTGGAGACAGCAATTGTAAACATCTCAGCTGTCATTGAACATACTCAACAGCATACTACAGATACATTTTCAGCCTTACAGGAGGAAGTCAACAGTAAGAGCCTGAATGAGAGATGCAGGACTTCAGGCGGCTCTTCAAAATGCAGTTTATTGTATCCAAGACTTTACAGCAGTCCAGGGTCGTGGATGACAGAGCCTGTGCCTACAGCTGTCAGCTGTGGGTAATGCAGAGTAGAGACTAGGAAAGGTAAAGTCTTGTTAGTCTCTAAAAGGAGGGAAATGATGCCATGATGATTTTTTGCTTTTTCTTTTATATACCTCTTATGTATTCTCAGTACCCTTAGCATGAATACTTGTAATTCCTTAAGTCTGAAATCTTAACATAGTCCTGGTATTCTGTTAGGCCAGAAGCCCAAACATCCTAAAGTCCTCGCAGTTGGAGGCCAAAAAACCTTATGCTACCTTGAGAAACCAAGGCCCCCTCTACAACGCATCCTGTAATATAGGATTAGTCCCATCTAGGGGGGAATACTTTGGAGACAGGGAGATGTCACGCTGTAGTGGGTTAACCCTGGCTGAGTGACAGGTGCCCACTTAGTTGCTCTATCACTCCCTTTCCCACTGGGACAGGGGAGACAATAAGATGGAGAACAACCAGCAGGGTGAGATAAAGCAGTTATATTACAGCAAAAAAGAAAGAAACAAGCAGAGATCTGTGCACACAAGAGCTAAAGAGGAAAAAGAGATCAATCTCTACTTACCATCAGCAGTGATGTTTGGACACTTCCTGGGAAGTAGGGCTTCAGCATGCATAAAGGTTCCTCTGGAAGGCAAACACTGAAAACTCACTAATGCCCTCCCTTCCTCCTCTTTCCCTTAGCTTATATATCTGAGCTGTTGTCATATGGTTTGAAATATCCCTTTGGTTAATTTGGGTCAGCTGGGCTGGTTGTGTCCCCTTGTTGCGGTTCATGTTTATTTCATTAGGTTATTGTTAAATGGTTCATTCTATTATACCCCCATGTTTTCCCCAAGTTGGTTTTCCCCTAAGTTGTAACCTCCCTTAAAGCTGTCCCTCAAACTATTCCCCTCCCTTTGTTCTAGTCCCTTCCCTGCCTGTCAAGGCAACCCTGCCCCTTTTTCCTGAATGTTCCCTGCTACTCACCCCCTGGGCCAATCTCTGATTGAAACATCCACTTAAAAATCCCCTAATCCATGATACCCTATTGGCCCATGTGACCTTTGCCTCTCCTCCCCCTATCCTGATTGGTTCCACGGTGTTGATGTGATCCCCTCACTCCTCCCCTGAGGATTCCCTATTGGTTAGCTGTTTGTATCCACCCCCTGACTTGTATCTGGACAAAACCCGTTGCAAATGAGAGTAAAGGGCTTTTTGTCCTGCTCCTTTCAGCTGGAATAAACTTTCCCTGTGGAACCTCAAGACAAAGAGCCTCCTCTTTTCTCCTTCGCCTGGTCCCTGCTGTGGCTGTAACAGCGTGCACTGTAGAGCTTGAAGCTCTTCAGGTTCAGCTGTGGGCAAACCCCAGTCCCCAGCTGTTCCCCACTCCTGTTATAGTTACTGGAGTGTACAGAGCTAGTCTGGGTTCCAGTGGGCTTCGGCATCCCCTCCCAGGATCTTGCCCACTCCCATCCCCTTTGGTGGGAGAAGGAATGTCAGAGGGACAGCTCTGCTCAGCAGTAGACAAAACACTGGTCTGTTATCAACACCCATTTAGTTACCAATGCAAAGCACAGCACTGTAAGGGCTGTGAACTTGACCTCAGTCAGACCTAATACACACGTTATTCATTCAAGCCTCTCATTGGGGCATCCTTGTTGGATATGCTAATTGCAAAGTCTCTAAAATTATATACACAATCTGTAGTAATCCCCATAGGTTTAGCAAAAGCACCATGGAGAATCTAACAAAAGGAATGCTGACACAGCACCAAGGAGGCTTCCTGACTCCATGGACATCCACCCTATAACCTATCTCTATAACCATGTAAGGCAATGCCATGATAGCCTTTACCTATTGGTCATTTATGGTCCCCCTAACCCCTTGCCATTGGTCAAGTTTGGACACTTGCCAAGGCTATAAAAGTAGCATACTGTACCCTACTAGCTTAGAAGAAGAAGAGCTGAGACCCTTCGCGGACTCCCAAATAAAGCCTTCTCTGTGGAACAGCTTACGCCGTCTCCTCTCTCCATCTGCTGAAGCCTCAAGCCAAGGGCAAACTTACCTAGCAGCAAGCTGAAATCTTAAGAGCTGGCTGATCACTATAAGAGCTGATATACATCAAGCTTGCTAGGTGTTTGACCCGTGGCCTTTTGGTCTGAGCTGGCTTGGCTTCCAGGCCCTCTATCCCCCTGGGAACAGAGTTCCTGAGCCCCAAGGCTCTGCTCTATGATAAGACCTGATAAGAGGCGTTATTAACAATCTACCATGGGTGTGCATTTCAGCTTATCTACCTTGGCGAGTTGTTGCACCACAAGGATCCTTATTAAATACTGAGGTAAAAACCCTTTATCCCTTAACTATGTCTGGCTCTTAGTTTTAAGACCAAGGAAAAGGCATCACTAGAGGGTACCCCTAACAACAGTAAGTGTAATTGTTGTACCTCTCCATACAGCCAACAATCTCTTATTCCAGTATGATTAGCTATTGCCTCAAGCAAAGCTACGTACTTATTGACATCAAAAGTTACTACGATCTGTCAAAAAGCAACAAAGCATAACAAAGTATTCAGGAATTACGGCTGAGTTTCAGCTTCAGTCTGTTGTTATCAATGGTTGTTACTGTCCAAGGTGCAACAAGAGGTTTCTTCACTGGAATATAGTGAATCCAGATAGGTTTTCTCTCATGCAAATTGCAGTGAAGGTTTTCAGGGGGACTTGCAGTGGCCCCTCCCACTTCTCCTGTAGAGGATCACCTGAAAAATTCTTAACGTACACCCAGTCACCAGGATCAATTGCGTGCAATTTATGATGTGGTTGCTTAAGTTGATTTTCAAATACAGTGTTATACTTCTGATGAACTGAGTGTTAATGGTTTTGAAGTATTCAGAAATATATTCATTACCAACCTGGGTCAGGTTTTCATCATGAGTGGCATTTAACCCATAAGGTCTACCATACCAAATTTCAAATAGGCTAATATGTTCTTTTGACCTTGGCATCACCCTGATTCTGATGAAGGCAAAAGGTAATGCCTGGTACCAGTACAAATTTGTCTCCTGATAGATCTTAGCTATTTGTTGTTTAAGCATGTGTTTAATTTTCTCTACTTGACTATTGGCAATGAAGAGAGATGGGGACTCGGTGAGATGGTCAAAGAATCCAAATTTATTGTGAAGTACAATTGCTTATATACTTATTCTAGGAAGACTAGTAATGTTTTACTACAATGATTGGGTTAATCGTCCCATAAAAAACTTATACATTTTACAATCTCTTGCTTGCAGAGTTTGATGCAATTTTCTTTTTCCGGTAAGCCAGTCTAATTTAATCTTCTTGCAATCTTCAAAGCTGTTTGTTCTTGCCAAGGCATCCTGTTATCAAATCCCTTATGCTAACCAGGTCCAAGGTCCATCATCTGTCTTGTGTATCCCAATACTTGACCACTAGCTTGTGGATTGTAAGGAATATGGAGTTGTCACTCAATTCCCAAGGCCTTGCTGACAGCTTGTACAATTTGTGCACAAAAATGTGATCCTCTAGGAGAGGATATTTCCCTAGGTACACCAAATCTAGGTATGATCTCATCGAACAGTACTTTTTTTACTTCTCCTGTGGAGAGTTAGGGACACGCGTGCGGAAGAAATTGGGCTGTACGGTCAGTCAGGACATCCCCCCACCCTGCAGTCAGACCTTTGCTCCGTGCCTGGCTGCACCCAGCCGGACATGAGCAGAAGGAAATGATGCTGACTGCCCAAGCCATAAAAACCCCTGTGACCCCTCAATAAACGCCATTTGCTGTCCACCACGTTGGTGTCAGGAGCATATGGACCGAGTGACCCTGGACTTTGGGCCACCATGCCGGACTAAGAACCAGGTTGCCACGCCTTGAAGGCAACATTCTCCAGATTTATTTGTCCTACAAGGGAATGCTTCTGTCCATCCAGAGAAAGTATCAGTAAGTACCAGTAAATATCGAAAACTCCCCTTTCTTGGGAGTTCAGAAAAGTCTATCTGCCACAAGTCTCCAGGAAAAGCTCCTCTGCTAATAACTCCTTGTTCTAGCCCAACTGTTGTATTTGGATTATTTTTTAAACAAATCACACATTGTGATGTTGCTTTTTTAACGTCTTGCATGCCTTGGCCTGCAATTAATTCCCGTAGGTATTGGTGTAAGGGTTCTGTCCCCCAGTAGGTCTTAACATGTTCAGATTTTACATAATGTCTCATCAACTTTTCTGATATTATTAGTTTACATGTTTCTAATTGTCCTCAACCATTCTCTAAAAGTTTTCCTTTTGTTTCATTAATCCATTTATAATATATAATTGCCACTTGCAATGGGAGCTTCACCGCCTCGAGGAGCCTAAGGATTCTGGTTGCATATTTGACAATCTTCTTTTGTGCAGTCAGGAGTTCTCTTTTCTTCCATATAGCTTCCATGTAGCATGAACAATTCCATAAGCATATTTGGAATCAGTCCAAATATTAGCTTTTTCTTTTTCCCAGTTCTAATGCTCGAGTGAGTGCTATCAGCTTAGCCTTTTGTGCTGAGATTCCTGCTGGTAATGGGTTTGACTTGACTACCTCTGAGTGTAGTCACAGCATACCTCGCCCTTCACACTCCCTGCCTCCAAAACTGCAGCCATCAGTGAACCAGTTCATGGCAACTGGGAGTGGCTCCTCCTTTAGGTTTGGACAGCTAGAGTACACAGCTTCCATGGTCTCTGGGCAGTCGTGTACTACGAGTTCAGCTTCAGACTTTTCTTGCAGAAAAGAGGCAGGGTTAACAATTTTGGTCACTTGAATTTCAATATCATTAGATTTGGCCAGGACTGTTTGGAATTTTAAGAACCTTGAAGGAGACAGCCAATGGCTCCCTTTCTGTTCTAAAATGGCTGCGACCATGTGCAACACTGTCATCTTTTGTCCTAGTGTAAACTTGTGTGCCTCTTCAATGTTCACAATCACTGCTGCTACTGCCTTAAGGCAGGTGGGCCAGCCCTTGTTTACAGTATCGAGTTGTTTAGAAAAATGGGCTACTGCCCTTTTGTAAGGATCCATGTGTTGTGCCAGAGCCCCTAAGGCTATTTCTTTTCTCTCATGTGAGAATAACCAAAATGGTTTACTCATGTCAGGAAGTCCCAAGACCAGGGCCCTCATGAGCTCGTGTTTTAACTCTCCAAAGGCGTAATTTGTTTCAGGGGTCCACGCCACAATATTTTAAGAAATTTTCACTATCTCATATAAAGGTTTCACAATCAGTCCATAGTTGTATTTCCAATACTGGCATTAGCCTGTCATCCCAAGAAAAGTGAAGAGTTCTCTTACAGTTTGTGACTTAGGTGTTTGGCAGATTGCCTCCTTTTGTGCAGTTCCCAGGGATCATCCTCCAGAGACTTCATATCCAAGATAGGTCACCAGTTGTTGCACCAGCTGAGCTTTCTGTTGAGACACTTGATAACCATTTAGTCCAAGAAAATTCAACAGACTTATTGCCCATACAAGGCACTCTTTGATAGCTTTTGTAGCAATTAGTAGATCATCTACATATTGTAGGTGTGTCCCCTCCCCAGGCATAGACTGCCATTGTTCCAATTCTTTAGCCAATTGATTCCCAGAAATTGTGGGGCTTTTTTTAAATACCTGAGGTAACACCATCCAGTTAAGTTGTGGTTTTTTTGCCTGTGCTAGGGTTGTCCCATTCAAAAGCAAATATAATTTTGTCCTGGTTTAGGGCAAATTTGGGAGAAAACCTCCAAAAGGGGGCCCTTCCAGAAAGCAAACCCACAAGGCCCCTCCCCCCAACCAGTTTGGGAAGGATTCCTCCTAGAGAAGTGGAAAGAACCTGTTTATTTAACAGGCACAGCACCCCTCAGTCATTTTTGGTGCCCAATGTGCAGTGAGACAAAGGCAGTTATATATATTGCATGCTGTTGTAAGGTGTCATAGGTTGATGCTGGCCAGATGCCAGGCACCCACAAAAGCCACTCACTCACTCCCCTCTGAAGCTGGACAGAGGGGAGAAAATTTAATGAAGGTTTCATGAGTTGAGATAAGGACCATGAAAGATCACTCACTCAAGACCATCAAGGGCAAAACAGGCTAAAGTTAGAGATATAAGGTGAGTTTATTGCTAACAAAATCAGAGCAGGATAATGAGAAGTAAAATAAGCCTTTAAAAACACCTTTCCTCCACCCCACCCCTCCCTCCTTCCCAGCTCTACTGCCTATCCAGGTGGTACAAGGAAACAGGGAATGGGAGTTATGGTCCACTAATCACCCATGACTTCTGCTGCTGCTCAGGGAGAATAGTCATTTCCCTGCTGCAATTTGGGGTCCCTCCCACAAGAGACAGTTCTCTGCTAACTTCTCTGACATGGCTCCACCTCACAAGTAGCAGCTTCCTGAGAACTGCTGCAACATGAGTCCATCCCAGGGGCAAACAGCTCTCCCAAAACTGCTGCAGTATGGGTCACTTCCACAGGGTCCAGTCCTTCAAGGACAGGCTGCTCCAGCCTGGGAGCAGGGCCACTCAATCCACAGGTCTCCCACAGGATCAAAGCCTCCTCCAAGGCATCCAACCACTCTGGCATGGGCTCCTCTATGGTCTGCAGGGGAGCAGCCTGCTTCACCATGGTCTTCACCATGAGTTGCAGAGGAATCTTGGCTCTGGTACCTGGAGGACCTCCTCCTTCTCCTTCTTCACTGACCTTGGTGTCTGCATAATCCTTTGTCTCACATGTTCTCAATCTGCTCTTCTCTGGCTGGAATTCAAACTGCCTACAACTTTGTTTGGATTTCTTCTTAAATATGTTATCACAGAGGCATTATCATCATTTCTAATTGGCCCAGCCTTGGCCAGTAGCACATTCATCTTTGGAGCCACCAGGGATTGGCTCTGCCAGATATGGTGGAAGCTTCTAGCAGGTTCTCACAGGAGCCACCCCTGTAGCCCCTCAGCTACCAAAACCAGGCCATGCAAACTCAATACATAAGGACAGAATATATATGTGACAGACACTGTCACATATATTGCTTAAATTTAACAGGATAAGATCTTCAGCAGATGCTAATCTGTGATTTCTGAGTGTTGCTATGTCAAATTATACTTGCTGATGTTTACAGGTTTAGTCATTGAATATTTCTGTATATTGGTCATAGCACATCACCATCCTTCATCTGGAGGGCACCTATTCAACTGCAGAAATCAGTAATAGTCTGTAGGATGTCTTAGGGCTTCTATGAAATGCCAAATGGATTAATAACTATGTCATGAAAACACTATTTTAACAAGTGCAATTTAGTAGGCTCTGCATAACGTGGGCATAGCAGCTGAACCACTTAGCATCCCTCTAAACACCATTTGTGGGTTAGGTTTCTCAAGTGAATTTCTTCCCATAGTTTTTGGGAGAGACACTGGAAAGGGATGAGAGGGTGACTTTCTAGGTGAATAGACAGTGATTAAGAAACAAAAGCCGTAGCCAAGCAGTCTGACAAACCACTGAAATGGTTTGGGAGGGGAGGGGAACCGGGGTTTGGCAGTTCTTAGCTGCGTGTGATAAACAGCTATTATAGCATTGGCTTTCACAGGTAGTAAAATGTAGGAAATATAATGTACCAGAATATATTAGGAAATATATGCAAATATGCTAACACTAATTTTGCTATGCAGATATTAATTGTGCAATAGCTACCATTGCTGTATCAATGTATTTGTGGCTTGCCAAAATGGAGATAACCAAACTGCTTGTTATTATTAAGTAAGAATCACGCATAAAAAAGATGCCTTTTTGTTGAAACTCCACTCACCAACTGTTGAAACCTTGCCCACCATCCAGAGAAATCACAAGTCAAAAGTTTACTGTGACGAAGAGTTCTGACTTCATTCCTGAGGCCACCCTTGAAGACTCTCACAATTACACCACGCATGCTCTAAAAAGGCAGATATGGGGAGGAACTATGTTAATCCCTTCTAAGAAAATGTAAATTAGTTCTTGGAAAAACTATGCATATGAATTGTGGTTTATTAATATACGTAATGTTCAAGCATAAAGATGGGAAGTTTGTGTATGTTTGTGTGCCTCTGGCCATGGCCATGCACCCAGTGCTGCTGCTTTTGCTTTATTGAAAAAAAAGGAGTGGGCTTTGTTTCTCAAGTTTTGGTGGCCCGTATGGGAATGAACACCTTGTGTCTGTGATCCTGGGGGTTTGTGAGTGAGGGTTTCCATGACTTGCTCAGCTTTTCCTAGAGCTATCTGTGATTGCAGGTTAACACCCTGAAGACAAGAAGGGACTCTTAAAGTAAAAGCGGGGATTGAAAGGTCCCCCCTTTTTAAAGGATCCTCAAAGGCTCCCTAACAACCATGGTAAAATCAACCCACAATTCTTGTGCACAAAGACCCTGACAGGAAAGAGGACTCTAAGAACTGTAGAGGGGGGCAGATGGCGGATTGATTGGTGTGTGTATGAGACTTGGACTGGACAGTCCAGATCTGCGAAGTGAGTGTGGAGTCCTTCTAGCTGTGGCTCTGTCGAAGAGATGAAGCGAAAGATAAAAGAGTGAGTGATCCCCTGGGGTAATTGGGACAAGGTTAAGGGTTCTCAGGGATAATGGATAGGATCCCTAATAGAGACAAGAGTAGTCTTGGACAACAATTATAAGGGAGGAAAAGATTTCCTAGACAGTCTGTGGATGCGACAGTTTAGTCAGAGAGAGAAACAGATAACTTTCCCAGGCATCGTCCTAGGGAAGTTGTGAAAAAGCTCAGAGAAAGAATGAAAATAATTCTTATCTTAATCTCTGCACCTGGTGTTTGTGTACATGCGGAATGTTTGTGCGTGATGTTTATGGAAAGATATTTACAAAAGGTGTTGCTCCTAATTAACCAATCGTGTGAGGGGTGTTGTTTAAGAACCAATCAAGTTCTGGGTGAATGATCCTGTCTTTAAAATATGTAGACTTCCTAATAAACCTCGCTTTATGCCTTCTGAGCATGGAGTCATTGTCACCTTCCTTCAGCTGTTCCAACTCAACAGCGACAACAGTCCACTAGGAAATATGGGACAAGGTTAAGGGTCCTCAAGTTCCAAATTATCCTAGAGATCCTTGTCCTGGTTTAGGACAAATTAGGGGGAAATCTCCAATAGGGAGCCCCCCAAAACCAAACAAACCTCCAACCACCCCTCCCCCAACACCGGGTTCCGGAAGGAATTCCTCGGAGGAGCAAAGTGGAAAACAAAACCTATTTATTTACAAGTAACAAAAGAACACTCCCAAACACAAGAAAAGAAAAGGGACCGGACTGTGTTGTGAAGGGCGCCGAGCTTCTCTAGCAGGCTCTGGGTGTCCTGGAGCTCTCAGGTCAGGTCCAGAGCCGGTCCAGTATCTTCAGGGGAGGGTAAGAAAGAGAGAACAAAAGAAAAGGAAAAAAAAACAGCGCAAAAAGCAGAAAGCAAGCAAGCAAGCAAGCGGCTAGCCAAGCCAAGCAGCAAAGCCAAAAAGCAAAAGTGCCTGGTCACACCCCCCCCTCCTCTCTTCCCCGTCTTGCCACAGCAAGATGGCCGGGGGGGGGGGAAGGCACAGCTGCCAGACACAACACACGATATTGGGATAAAGGCTGTCACCCCACGACACTCCACCCCTTATCCCATATCGTGAACATACAATAAAAAACTTTCATTTCACTTACTCACACCTTTGACACTTACGCATTCCTCTCACCTTACTTGCTCAGACCTTTGACACTTACAGTTTCCTTCTGTCTCACATTCAACAAACAATGACATTCATATATGAGTCTCATCCCACAATCAGGTCTCCCTGAGGTACACACCGTGTTGTTCCATCTTTCTGCATTATCCACCATGTATTACCTGGTCCTTGAGCAAAGACAATCCCACGGATGGGTTTGTCTGTACTCGAGGCAGGGTTGATCCATACTGTCTTTCCCAACAAACCTCTGACATGGGCTACTGGGGCTTTATCCCCATCTACTATATTAAGGAGCTCAGACTGAGCAGGACCCGCTCGGTTGGTGGAACCTCGAGTGTTAACTAACCAGGTAGCCTTTGCCAAATGCTGCTCCCAGTTTTTAAAAGACCCCCCACCCAATGCTTTTAAGGTGGTTTTTAACAATCCATTGTACCTTTCCACCTTCCCTACAGCTGGTGCATGATAGGGGATATGGTATACCCACTCGATGCCATGTTCCCTAGCCCAAGTATTAATAAGATTGTTTTTAAAATGAGTTCCATTATCCGATTCAATTCTCTCGGGAGTACCGTGCCTCCAAAGGACCTGCTTTTCAAGGCCCAAGATAGTGTTACGGGCTGTAGCATGAGACACAGCGTAGGTTTCCAGCCATCCTGTGGTGGCTTCTACCATGGTTAGTACATTACGCTTGCCCTGGCGGGTTTGAGGCAGTGTGATGTAATCAATCTGCCAGGCCTCCCTGTATTTGTACTTAGACCACCGCCCCCCATACCAGAGGGGCTTCAGTCGCTTGGCCTGCTTAATGGCAGCGCACGTCTCACAGTCACGAATAACCTGAGAGATACTGTCCATGGTTAGATCCACCCCTCGGTCTCGTGCCCACTTATAGGTGGCATCTCTACCCTGGTGGCCTGAGGCATCGTGGGCCCATCGTGCTAAGAATAACTCTCCCTTATGCTCCCAGTCGAGATCTATCTTCAACTCCCCTATCTTTGCAGCCTGATGTACTTGCTGGTTGTTTTGCTGCTCTTCATTAGCTCTACTTCTGGGGACGTGGGCATCTACATGGCGAACCTTCACAGGTAACTTCTCTAACCGAGTAGCGATATCCTTCCACTCTTCTGCAGCCTCTTTCCATCTCTTCAGCCATCCCCATAGAGCGTTGGCTGCCATCCAAGAATCGGTATACAAATAGAGCCTTGGCCACTTCTCTCTCGCTGCAATACCTAGGGCCAGTTGAATAGCTTTGATTTCAGCAAATTGACTGGATTCACCCTCTCCTTCAGTAGCCTCTGCAACCCGTCGAGTGGGACTCCATACAGCTGCTTTCCACCTCCGTTTCATCCCTATGATGCGACAAGAACCATCAGTGAATAGGGCGTAACTTGTTTCTTCTACTGGCAACTGATTGTATGGCGGAGCTTCCTCAACCCGGGTCACTGGCTCTGGCTCCTCATCTGCGACACTAAAGCTTTCACCTTCGGGCCAATTTGTAATTATTTCTAAAATCCCAGGGTGATTTAACTTCCCAATTCGAGCGCGCTGCGTAATGAGGGCAATCCACTTACTCCAAGTAGCACTGGTGGCATGGTGGGTAGAGGGAACCTTTCCTCTGAACATCCATCCCAGCACCGGTAGTCGGGGTGCCAGAAGGAGATGTGCCTCTGTACCAATCACCTCCGAGGCGGCTTGGACTCCTTCATAGGCGGCCAAGATTTCCTTTTCTGTTGGAGTATAGTTATCTTCAGACCCCCTGTAGCTCCGACTCCAAAATCCCAATGGTCGGCCTCGGGTCTCGCCAGGTAGCTTTTGCCAAAGGCTCCAGGAGAGACCATGGCTCCTGGCTGCAGAGTAGAGCACGTTCTTCACATCTGGTCCCGTCCTGACTGGACCAAGGGCTACAGCATGAGCGATCTTCTGCTTTATCTGGATGAAAGCTTGCTGCTGCTCAGGGCCCCAATGGAAGTCGTTCTTCTTGTGGGTAACCAGATAAAGGGGTCTCACAATCTGACTATACTAAGGGATGTGCATCCTCCAGAAACCTATAGCACCTAAGAAAGCTTGTGTTTCCTTCTTATCAGTTGGTGGGGACATAGCAGTGATTTTGTTAATAACATCCACAGGAATCTGACGCCGTCCATCTTGCCACATCACCCCCCAGAAACTGAATTTTTTGGGCAGGTCCCTTGACTTTGCTCTTCTTAATGGCAAATCCGGCTTCCAGGAGAATATGAATAATCTTCTCTCCTTTCTCGAACACTTCTATTGCCGTGTTCCCCCAAACAATGATATCATCAATATATTGTAAATGTTCTGGAGCCTCACCCTCTTCTAGTGCAGCCTGGATCAGTCCATGACAGATGGTAGGACTGTGTTTCCAGCCCTGGGGCAGTCGGTTCCAGGTATACTGCACTCCCCTCCATGTAAAAGCAAACTGAGGCCTGCATTCTGCTGCCAGAGGGATGGAGAAAAACGCGTTAGCTATATCAGTGGTGGCGTACCACTTTGCTGCCTTGGACTCCAGCTCGTACTGCAGTTCCAGTATGTCCGGTACAGCCGCACTCAGTAGTGGAGTCACTTCATTCAAGGCACGATAGTCTACAGTCAATCTCCATTCTCCGTCAGATTTTCGCACGGGCCAGATAGGGCTGTTAAAGGGTGAGTGGGTTTTACTGACCACCCCTTGGCTCTCCAGCTCTCGGATCCGAGAGCTGGGTCCTTCAGAGAAAAGGAGTCAATATTAGCTCCAGATTCTGTGCCCCTTGATGTGGCCTCTGATTTTGGTGAGGGTCCTTCTCCTGCATCATCCTCATCATCCTCCACCTTCCGATCGGTCTTGCCTTTACACTTTCCACCTCTTGTATTAGCTGCAACAGCCATGGTTTGGGGCCTATTGTCTGATTCAGCTACTAGCCTGGAGCCTAGGATGTTAGCTGCAGCCTGGGTCACTGGGATAGTAACTAACTTATCTCCCTGTTCCCTTTCTGCTATCTGCTGCTCCACAGTATCTAGCAGAGTACGGTAAACAAACGCCAAGGCCCAGCTCACTGCAGTAATCCTTTCTTCCTTAGTATTACCATGGCACTTCTCCCTCAAATACTTTGCTACCTCGACTGGATTCTGAATTTGATCAGATGGAAAGTCCCAGTCTATAGGATCAGAAAATTCCTTTAAAGTCTGGCCCATATCCTCCCATTTCCCACTCCAGTCAAGATTTTTCCTGCTTTGTTTTACTCCTGAATCAGGAGTCTCTCTAACCCCTCTAGAAATCTCAGCTTTCGTTTTATATATACTCCAGACAGTATAGAGAAGGCTTAATAAATTAAATGCCAGAAAGATGGTTTCTTTCAAACTCAGGGGAAATTCAGTATTTTCTAATAGAGATGTCAACAATTTGTAGGAGAAGAAGGAAGACAAAGGCTGAAAAGTCCCTTCCTCTTCTTCTCCCCAAACAGAGTACACAGCCATGACAACAATCCATACATTCCTGAAATAAAGTCCAGCATTGTTATCCGACACATCATCACACATAAGGCCAGCACAATGATTATTCTGGTTAGTGCCCCCCGCTTACAAAAGCTACTTATTAGGGACAACATCAGAGCTATTTTTGGGTAAGGAAATAACCCTAGGGACCACAAAGGTATTAAAACTTCAAAAGCCCCTAGGGACCAGAAAAACCGGCAAGCTTCCACTCCAAATGACATTATGAATCACCAATATGCCCACAAAACAACCAAAACCAAAATATTATTCTTATAGGTTTTTTTCCCACTGTTTTTGGCCTCCGAATTTCCCGGCCAATGCACCAAAAAGTATACTTTCCTGGTTTAGGACAAATTAGGGGGAAATCTCCAAAAGGGAGCCCCCCAAAACCAAACAAACCTCCAACCACCCCTCCCCCAACACCGGGTTCGGGAAGGAATTTCTCGGAGGAGCAAAGTGGAAAACAAAACCTGTTTATTTACAAGTAACAAAAGAACACTCCCAAACACAAGAAAAGAAAAGAGACCAGACTGTGTTGTGAAGGGCGCTGAGCTTCTCTAGCAGGCTCCGGGTGTCCTGGAGCTCTCAGGTCAGGTCCGGAGCCGGTCCAGTATCTTCAGGGGAGGGTAAGAAAGAGAGAACAAAAGAAAAGGGAAAAAAAAAAAAAACAGCGCAAAAAGCAGAAAGCAAGCAAGCAAGCAAGCGGCTAGCCAAGCCCAGCAGCAAAGCCAAAAAGCAAAAGTGCCTGGTCACACCCCCCCCCCCCCCCTCCTTCCCCATCCCGCCGCAGCTAGATGGTTGGGGGGGAGGGGGGGAAGGCACAGCTGCTAGACACAACACACGATATTGGGATAAAGGCTGTCACTCCACGACACTCCTGTACCCAAAATATCTGGAGTTGGCCAACAGCATTTGGGATTTTTTTATTAATGAGATTTGCTGTTCGACTACCGCGTCCAGGGAGGGCAAACCCCTAGGTCACGACCCTGATTTTTCAGAAGGAGTTCTGCTGTCCCTTGGCCCTCAGTTAGAATAGAAAAGGATCATATGCCCCAGAAAAAAGTACCTTTGTCTGATAAGTAGAAAAGCCCACGGGTGAATGTTAACAAGTGTTTGGAACCAAGAAACTGCTATTTACAAAAGTGGAAGTTGCATCTAAAAAAGAATTGTTGTTTTGATGTGAAATGAAATTATGGGGGGGAGATGTAAAACAAGAAGTTGTTTAGGTGTAGTATATAAGAGGACTTTATTAGAGTTATTGTACTAGTAAACTATTATGTGGGGGGGCCATGTGTTTTGTGTGGTTGGTGGTCAGAGATGGGGATGACACACACCTCAGAACTTCATGAAACAGCAGCGAAATTTATTGTTCAAGGTTAGTTTATATAAAGGGTCTAAAATGCTGATTGGTCTAATACCCACACAGCCCAGCTTCCTGACCAGTGAGATGTCTGCAGCTTAGGATGGAACGTGATTGGTGAAGTCTTTGTGGAGATTTGAATCCAATCTATCCCTGCCTCATTTGAGAACCTGTTATTTGACAGCTACAAGCCAGCTGCAACCGTGACAGCAAATGAGAAAGTTATTTTGGTGAGTAGAAGAGACTCAGTTATCTAAATTTTATCCCAGGTGCTGCTATTGGGGGCCTGACTTACTGTGGTGAAATAACTAGGAGTAAAAGAAGTGAGTAGCCAGTAGAGAAAGAGTATAAAATTGTATTGGGGTTTTCGTAATAAAGGGAGGAGGGAGAGAGGGGATAGTCCTAGTGTATAGAAGGTGCAGAGCAAGTGCGTAAAAGGTGTAGAGACAAGAATAAGTAAGGAAACAAAGAGTTAAAGTTGTAAGAGCTAAATTTTGATAAAGATGTAAATACAGAAGTCAGAAAGCCCCTCAAGAAATACCATGGGACAAAAGACTAGTAAGTTAAGTCCCAAGGAAGACATAGCCCAAGGAAGGGCTCTACCTCCTGGGGGATAAATATCATTGAGAGCCCTTGATAACATTAAAACTAAGTTCCCAAGAAGAGACATTAGAATTTATAGTTATTACTGGGGCAGAAAGAACTTGTGTGTTTACTGTTCCGAAGGGGTGTAATGTAAGTAATGACACTATAAAAGTAACGGGAGCAAAAGGAGAAAGGTTTAAGGCTCCTGTAATCAAAAACATAGTAATTGAAGGGGAAAATAGAATAGGGATGAGAGATATTATATTAGTCCCTGGAGAAGGTTGTAACTTATAAGGGAGAGACATGCAGATACAATTAGGAATAGGGATAATACCTGAAGAAGGAAAAATGACAGGCAATGTGCTACAACTCTGCCAAAAAAATGAGGAAAGAATTAACAAAGAAGTCTAGGCTGGAGAGGGGAATAGGGGAGGATTGGACATTGACCCCATAAAAATAACAATCAAAAAGGAAGAATATCCTATATGTGTATATTGGTACTCCATATCATTAGAAGGACAAGAAGGCTTAAAGCCTGTAAGAAAGGAATTGATAAAGGATGGGACATTGGAACCTTGTATGTCTCCTCATAATACCCTTATACTTCCAGTAAAGAAGCCAGAGGGGACTTATGGATTAGTTCAGGATTTAAGGGAGGTTAACAAAAGAACTAGAACTTGAGACCCAATGGTACCTAATCCCTATACGCATTTAAATAAAGTCCTGTTTTGCAGAGAAAAGAAGAAACCTCACAACTTTATAAAAGTTGTAAAGCTCGGTATGTTTATTTATGGCGCCAGACGCATACGGAGAAAATTCTCCTCAAAAGGCATGCGTACCCCTGAAGATTCAGGTCTCCTTTTAGCCCCCTTCCAAATGCATATGCATACAGTTTCACAATAGGTTCATACATATTCATTCCACGTGACATTTATCGACAGCTCTTCTTTATCAAAGGAATTCCTAGGTCGGGGGCAAATTGACCTGGTGGTCTTTTCTGTTTTTCTTTCTCTGTCTCCTTGCTGTCTTGGCATGCGAGTTTTTCCTACAGCTTTGGCCTCACAGACTTTTCACCTCTCTTAGACACTTCACCTAAATCAGAATGGATCTCTACTCTGTCTCATTCCCCCCTTTCCTAGGAAATAAGTAAATTCTTTTACTTAATGAAAACCTTCATGACAATAAGTGTCTTTTAATGCTTCACTATGTACGTTTGATAAAGAGGTTAGTACAGCCATTCGTTGTACTATTCTCCAGTTCCAAATTAACAATGTAATGGATAATCCTGAGCTTTATCCCAACTAATATTAGTAAAACTACAATAGGGTGGCACAACTTATTAAAGATTCCATTTGCAGTTGGTGACCACCCAAAGATCACATCTCACCAGTGATGATCCATATTTTGTTTTATTCTTTGCAGAACTCTGGTTATCTCCTTTGTATCATGTTGGACAGTAATTAAGGTTTTCTTTCCACTTTCTTGGATTCCTTTCAAGACTTCTAATAGGTCTTGGTGCTTAATTAATTGTTTTACCAATGTAAGGTTCATCCCAATAGGGGTAGGTGGTAGTCTGTGATACATTGTGTAATTGGCTGTAATCAGCTGGTGGGATGTTACTGGTACCAAATACGAAAAATCACACCCAATAATCTTAACAAAATTACTAATACAGAGATTAGAATGGTTTCTACTAGACAGAATAACATCATTGCTATCAATTTGTACAGCAGCACAAGCAGTTCTCAAGCATACACCCTTTTCCAGTATATACGAGCACAGTTTTCTGGTCAGTGATTGGATGAATTTAAAGGGGCAAATACTCTGTTCCGTGTCCAAACATGTCTTGGGCATTAACAGTATTGCTTTCACAAATGAATCCCATTTGTTCTCTAGTAATGCAGGATTCTAAGTTTACTGTCTGCCACTTTCCATTCATCTTTTCGTGCCCACACTCGATGTTCTGAAGGATAGAGTATTGTTTTTTCATGGTTTAATCTTAGGGCAATGATGGGATGGATAACATAAACAGTGGCATTACGTATGGTAAGCAAAAAGGCACTGGCCACATTAGAAACAGGATCATAGATGAAATTCACCATAGTCCACCAGGATTGAAACTTCTTTTCAAAATCAATTGCATTATCCCACACAATTTCTTGAATTTCAGCTGGAAAATTACCTTCACCCCTTTCCCATATGATCAGAGCTGCTGTTGCTTGTATCCATAACTGTGCTTGTATTCAACTGAAAGCTAAAGACACATTATCTTGAACTATACTAAGTACTTCTACTATCAACTTGTGGTCTTGGTCCCCGGCCTTTTCATACTTCCTTACTTTGGCAGTACTTTTGAAATCTGTCACTGGCTAGTTCCTAATGCCAATAGAGATTACTATAAAGGCTGCTTCAATTTTGTTAGGCTACCTGCTGCAGCAGCCAGTTTATTCATCAGTATTTCTGAATCAATTCCACTTAAAACTCCTAATCTTGTCCCTAATATGCCAGTTAGATGTTTGTTATGGGGAACAGGAACTGCTTTCTGTCCATGACCATCCCTCCCTGCCAGAGGGATGTGCTGGGCTCACACTGCAAATTTAGACACACTTCACAAGTGTATCTGAGAGAGATTTAGGTCATACTTGAGGCAGATGTTTGTTCTGAAATGTAGAGACGTCAGGGAATCTAATCTCTCCCTCCCCCTCCAAAGCACCTGATTTCCCAGATATGTGGCAAGCAGGAATGTCTCTCCTGGTCTACAAAACCTCACCACCTTGCCCCTAGCTAAGATCAAGCTGTGGACTGTGTTCAGGGCAGAAGATAACACTATTTGTCAAACAGATGAGAAGAAAACTGGCTGGAACATATGGGATTTGAGTAGAAAGATTTCAGGTCCAAGCCTCAAGTAAATAATGGAGGGGAAATCTTGAGAGAAGAGCCTAAATTCATTGCAGTGCCTCAGAAGAAACTGGGATCAGGTTTCTGCTACACCAGGGGAGGTTCAGACACTAATTACATCTGATCTCTCATAAGCCATCCTATTGATGACCCAGCGCTTTACTTTGATTTCTTCTCCTCAGATTCCTTGAAGTGTTCACAGTTCCTGTTCCTGCTATTCTTGCTCCTCACATACCTGATTCTTGTGGATTACTACAGTAGATATGTTTAAATCTTTTGTCTCAGAAGGTTTTCCCATGGATCCAGTATACTGATTAAATGCCAGGGACCAAGGCCATTCAGCATTGCTTTGGGTAGAGGTACTCTCTAGTTCTAAAACTTCAGTTATAATTCCATACAAAACAACTCTGTACACTAAAGTATGAACTACTCCTGACTGCAATATACTCATTTTGCCCGAGTAAGTTTTAGACTCAGTTCATTGTCTCCTGGTGTCACTCCTGAAGGGGCTTCTGGGCCTTCTTCACCCGAGAGTGATGGATCCAGGCATTCTGCTCCTTGATTTTGATTGCAGTGAAGGTGGTGAGAAGTACTTGCAGTGGTCTCTCCCACTGTGGTTCCGAAGTCTTCTCTGTAAGAGACTTAACACATACATCATCCCCAGACTATCTAACTCCCTGCTCTGAGTTCCAGCCACATGTTTCTCAATTACTCTGAGCTGTTTGCTTAATGCCACCATGTAGGTGGACATTCTGGACATTCCCCTTGTATTCTATATGGTCTTCTATAAGGCATTCCAAAAGGATTCAGCATTCCTTTAGCTCAAGGTGTAGTTTGAATTCGCAATAGTGCTAGTGGAAGAGCTTGGGCTAGGGTAGATTAACTTCTTGCCTCAGTCTTATGATTTGCTGCTTAATCAAATGATTCATTCTCTCCACCTGGCCGCTTGATTGGGGCAGTATGGGGTGTGAAGTTCCTAATCTATGTCCAGATGGCTACTAATCTGTTGCACTATTTTGGAAATGAAAGGTGATTCTTTATCTGAGGATATTGTGGCTGGAACTCTGAAGCGTGGTATTATCTCTTGTAAAAATGATCTGGTCACCTCTTGAGCTTTGACAGTTCTGGTGGGGAATGTTTCTGGCCACTCTGAAAATATATCTGTCAATACCAGTAAATACTGATACCCCCCTTTCCTTGGGAGTTCTGAAAAGTTGATTTGCCACTGCTGTACAGGCCCATGGCCTCTCCCATTCTGACCGAGTTATGGCCCGGGGGGTATTTTGAGGTTAGTCTGGAGGCAAGGATCACATTATCGGCTCACCTGAGTGATAGTGGCATTTAAATTCCTGACAACAATACAACAATTCTTTCTATCAGATGTGTGTTCTAGAAAGCCTGTGGAAATTACTACTTCAACACTTCATTTCAATGCACTCTGTATCACTCGCAGCCTTGGTCATTTCGAGAAAGGAGCCACACTCTATAAAAGGCTTTTAGGCAGTTAGGCCCTAGTGTGTTTTCTAGTGCCCTTCCTTCACTAGTAACCACGAAAATGGGAAGGGATTACTAGCTCTCTTTCAATGGTAGCCCACCCCTTGCAGCTGTACGTCTCTTTTGATTACTATTATTGTATTATGGCTTACCTTCGAGGAAAATCTGTACCTCACCCTTTGTTGCTTTCTTTGCCTCTCCATCTGCCAGCTCATTTCTTTCTTCCAATTTTTAAGCTCACTCTCTGGTGTGCCTTAATATGCTTTTTCAGGTAGCTGAACTGCTTCCAGCAGCTGTATTGTCTCTTCTTTCCCTGTGAGGTCAGCAGTCCCCTCTCCTTCCATATGACTCCATGTGCATGCACAACTCTGAATGCCTTTTGCTGTTTCTAAGGCATGGGTCCATGCATTTATCTCAGCATCCTGTGCAGAGGTACCTGTTGGTAAGGGTCCAGACTCTATTACCTCTCTGCAGGTAGTCACTGTGAACTTTGCAATGCCGCTTTCCTGTCAGTGAACCAGGTTTCTGCATCGTCCGGAGGAGTGTCCTTTGAGTCTGGGCGGCTGGAGTACGTAGCTTCAATGGTCTCTAGGCAACTATGGTGTACTGCTTCTCCTTGATTCCACTGAGAAAAAAAGCTGGGTTGACAATATTAGTCACCAGATATCGCAGTGACCTTAGACGGTCACTGTGGTGAGAGAAGGACGAGAATCTTGTTTCTTGATCAGAAGGCTTGATTTATTGATATAAGATATATAATACATTATAACTATACTAAAAAGAATAAAGAGAGAGCTTGCAGAGAGCAGCTAAGCTAAGAATAGAATAGAAAGAATGAATAACAAGGTTCTGTGTCCAGGGAACCTGTCCCTGAGCTGCTCCTGTGATTGGCCCTTAATGGTACACATGGAAAGAGGGCCAATCACAGGAACCCCTGCCACATTTTCACAGCAGCCGATAACAATTTGTTTACATTCTTCTTCTGGGGCCCTTTGCTTCCCAGAACATGGACAAATCCCAAAGAAAGGATTTCTATGAAGAAATGTCTGCGACATCTCACCTTTCTAAATTGTATAAATTAAAAGAAAAATGCTGATGTGCAATGAACAGGAGATTTCTTCAACTGTAAAATATACAGTTCTAATAAATCACGAAAGCAATCCTACAATCTAAGAAAATGCAAAAAAACAATGCAAAGAGAATTCAATGTCCGGTTTTCGGCTGTTTGGATGGCCTGGAAAGGCCCGGGGTGGCCTTGGGGCAGCCCGCGTTTCAAAGGATGAGAAGAGGCTTCAGTTCTTTTCTCGGTCTCTGTGTTTATTAATTGTTTATCTAAAAGATTTTCTTTCGGCCCGACAGAGGTCTGCTCAGCAGCCAGCCATGAGCACACTCCCTGCCCTCCGGGCGGTCACCTATCTTTATACCCAAAGTTGCGTATACAATATTTATCATTTTTCCCCAATACCTTTCACCCTTATTGCCCGGTGCACTTTTAGTAACAAGCAATCCCAAAGTGCCACCATCACCACAGAAGATGGAGGAGGAGAAGAAGAAGAAGAAGGATAGGACACGCCCCAATTCCTCCATCTTACTTCTCTAAACCCCCCTATACAGAAATCCTAAACCCTGTGTTTCACTCTCTAACTAACTAATCCCTTCACCATTCACCCTGGTGAAACCCTCCTATCCTCATACAGGTGTCGTCTCCCGTGTAGGATCAAAGTCCAGCCACCAGACACTTCTGGCAACATTCCAGGACTCCCGAGCCCCCCAAGGGTGGTCTCGGTGACTCGGCACCTCAGTCCTGAGGTGCTGAGATCCCACATCTCCCCCTTCTGTTTGCACCAAGAAAACCTCTTTTATTACCCGATTCATGGCGTGTTTTAAACATATAAATATGCATGGGACGACAATTATGAGGATTAGGAGAACTATCAAAACATAGAACCCTACCCTTAAAACTTCTCTCCAAATGGGAGAGATGTCAAAGAAATCTACCAGCTGATCGATCCTTTGTTAGTTTTCTCTGTAATAGGTAAATTTACCCCATTGCCTATTGCAATGAATGAAAAAATGATGCATATAAGCATCATGAAATTCATGACCTCACTTTTGTGCAAAACCATTGTTATGTTTTTCATTCAAGACCCCAAACGGAAAACCCCCAGAGTCTTTCGTTCCTCTTATTTCTCTTCTGAGTCGTCCTTTGCAGTCTGAGTCCTGACTTTTGTCTGAGTATTCTTCTCTTCTTATATATTGTTGAGAAAAATCGCTGCATTGTTGCAGACTCGTTACGAGATGACACTGTGGCTCCGCCGAACCGATCCGGCATGTCGTGCACTTCGGTCATTCCCCCATGAGGTGGCGCTGTCACCGGGCTCCGCGGTTGGGGTGACGGCATGAACACAACTGCCTCCCGTTCAGCTGATTGTCGCTGTTTGCAAACTTGTTTGAGACCGGGGCTACCTGGCTTTTGATTCAACTGAGAATAGAGTTAGAATACACACGCGCCTCCCCTGGAGGGAAGAGGCTTGGACTCCGAGGGTTTTAAACAAAGGCACCAAGTCTGGAGAGGGCGGGGAGCCCCGGGATGTGAACTCCCTGGCGTGGCCCCTCCTCGCCCGAGACGTCACAGGGGGTCTGGCCCGCCCCCCGCCCGCGCTCTACTCTCTGCGCATGCGTGCTCTCCGAGCCGCTCCCTGTCTCTCCCGAGCTAATATCACTCTCTCCCCCTTGTTCCACCTCCGAGGTTTCCTCCCCTTGGTCTGCCCCTGACTCTGTCTCCTCCTCCTCTGACGCCGTGTTCACTCCTCCCCTCGCCGGTGTGTGCAGCCCCCCTCCCCCTGGCACCCGGGAACGCTCCGCGATCCGGGCCGATCTGCGCACCGGGTCCGACGTCACAATCGCGCGCCTCCTGCGTCTCACCATGGCAGCCTTCTGGGGCTGCGCAAATTCCCCTATATCGCTGCCCGTTTCAGACGCCCCCGCGCTGGTATGTGACTCCCTCCCCGGGTTTTTGCGAATTTCGCCCACCGCGCGTGTTTCTGCATCCCTGCCGGCCCCCGGGGCGGCTGCCCCCCCCCAGCCCTGAGCCGAGGAAAGCCGCACGAAAACACGTGTCTCTTGCTATCTCTTCTTCCGCGCTCCCCGCCTGCTCCGCCGCAGACTGGCCGGGCCGCTCCGCCGCCGCCGCGCCGCGAGAAAGCGCCCCCCCCGATCCCTTCTCTCCCCCCTGCTCCCCCCCTTCTGCTCCTGAGTCCTCCATGCTCTCTGGAGTTTCAGGACGCTTTAGGAGTTTTCTGGGGTTTCTGGGTTTTGGGACTGGGGTTTTTTAATATCATTTCCTGCCCTCTTTCCTCGAGAGCCTTTTCCTCCTGGCTTCTTAAGGCCAGAGTTAATTTTTTCCTGGAGCTTTGCTCCTCCCCTCTTTCTGAGGGCCCTGCAGCCTTTCGCTGCTTCTCCTGGCATTTCGTTTGCATCGATATGCCTTCTAACATTATTCTTGCTGGAGAGAGCAATTTTAACGCTGTCTCGTCCTTTTTTGTTGCTAAGAAATATAAATGTCTGTTTATCTCCTGCCAAAACCCCACTTCGAATAGCAGGCACGTTTCTGCCAGTGGGTAGTTTAGCCTTGCCCATAGCAATAATTGTTTTAATTCTTTTTTTGGAATCCCTTCTGTATATGCTTGAGTCACGCCTTGTAAGGCGGACAAAATTTCCCGTTGTTCCTGGGAAAGTGTGCCCCCCATGTTCTTATTTCTGGACCTTCTTACCAAATCTATCGTCAGGGCAGTCCGGAGGTCTCAATCTCTGTCCAGCAGATCACGAGAGGTGGTCCCAGAGGCGCCTTTCTGGTTCCGGTCTGGGCTGTTCTGCTACGAATTGTCTTCGGCAGAAGCTGAGAGATGGAATTCTCAGTGACTGCTGGTTTTTTTGCATATTCTCCTGGCCGTTTTTCTTTCTCCTCTTCTCTTTTTGTTTTTCTTCTTTTCAGGCTTCTCTCCTCAGGAGTTATCAGTGCTCTCCTGGGAACTCGTCTAAGATCGGAGCTGCCCCCTTCGCTCTTCTGCTCTTCTGGGCTTTGAGGCTGCTCCCTCCCCGAAAGGTTTTGGTGGGAGTTTGAGCTCACCCAGTGGAAGCCAGTTGTCCGGTTTTCGGCTGTTTGGATGGCCTGGAAAGGCCCGGGGTGGCCTTGGAGCAGCCCGCGTTTCAAAGGAACAGAAGAGGCTTCAGTTCTTTTCTCGGTCTCTGTGTTTATTAATTGTTTATCTAAAAGATTTTCTTTCGGCCCGACAGAGGTCTGCTCAGCAGCCAGCCATGAGCACACTCCCTGCCCTCCGGGCGGTCACCTATCTTTATACCCAAAGTTACGTGTACAATATTTATCATTTTTCCCCAATACCTTTCACCCTTATTGCCCGGTGCACTTTTAGTAACAAGCAATCCCAAAGTGCCACCATCACCACAGAAGATGGAGGAGAAGAAGAAGAAGAAGAAGGATAGGACACGCCCCAATTCCTCCATCTTACTTCTCTAAACCCCCCTGTACAGAAATCCTAAACCCTGTGTTTCACTCTCTAATTAACTTATCCCTTCACCACTCACTCCAGTGAAATCCTCCTATCGTCATACAAGTGTCGTCTCCTGCGTAGGATCAACGTCCAGCCACCAGACACTTCTGACAACATTCCAGGACTCCCAAGCCCCCCAAGTGTGGTCTCGGTGACTCGGCACCTCAGTCCTGAGGTGCTGAGATCCCACAATTCAAGTCCAAGCAGCTGAGTTTCAGGAACAGACCATGAGCTGGAGTTGTTTCTCTTGGATATCTGAGAGTCCTTTTTGGTCCTGAAAACAGACTTGCTGCAAAAGAGTCCCATCAATAGTTATCACAAACCATTGACAGTCTTACAACAATTTCAAACAACTTGAATGACTTTAGAATGTCCTTTTCTGGCCCTTCAATGCTTCAGTGCTTCAGAGCTGCTGCCCACTGTTTTCAATCTTTTTTATTTAATTTAATTTTTTTTTTTTTTTTTTTTTTTTGTGATCGAAAAAGAAAAGAGCAGCAGCCGAGCAGAGCAGTGCCAGAGCAGTAAAGGCCCTGGGGGCCCTGGCCCATGATGGACCAGGAACCCCAAAACTGGCCCGCAAAGGGGGACCAGGACCAGTAGGAGAAACCTCAGCCCCCAGAAACACCAAGAGGCCAAATGCTGGCCCTGGCCCAAAAACCTCCTGAGCCCAACGGCTCAGGCCAAACCCCAAGCTCTGCATTCCCCCAGGCCTGCACTCTGCAGCCAGTACAATGGCAGCACGGGTGGTGACACGCTTCCTTTTCCCAAAACCGCCGAGGCATGCAAGCAGCAGGGAAATAGAAACCTTCCCCAGAAATCCCATCTGGGATCTGGAGATGTTTGTTCCCCACAGCAAACCAGCTATGGTCTCCTCCATCTGTGCCCTCTCCCTCTGCACTGCAAACGCAGCAGGTTTGTCTCTCATCTGCCCCATGGTTTCATCCCCACCCCCTCCGGGCTGGGGACCAGAGGCAGAGCTCTCGGGAATGCCACTAGGGCGCAAGAGAGGCGGCAGTGATGGCAGCCTCCAGGGGACCATCCCCGAAAAAACACCCCTGAACCCGCCGAGAATGCTGATCTTAAAAGCAGGCAAATACATCGCCCCAACAGTCAGCTGACGAGCACTCCCCGCTCCACGTAAGGGGAGACCAGCCGCCGGGGCCGCTGCAGGGGCAGCCGGTGCAAGCAGCGGGGGCGGAACCGGAACTGGGGAGGGAATCCCGCTGGATGTAGGAATGGCCGCGGGTTGTTCCGACGGTCCTGCAGGTCCGGCGCCGTCTCCAGCACCATCCTGAACAGGTACCGTCTCGGCTGGAAGCGGCGGAGGGGCCGGTGGAGCTGAAGCAAACTCCCCCCCGGAGCCGGAAACTGGAGAGGCGTCGTCGTCGCCTAGCAACTCAGCAGGCACAGGAAGTGCTGCTCCTGCATTCTCGGACGCAGGCGCTTGCAGGAGCGGGGAGGCCTGTGAAGCCGTGGGCGGGACCGCCTGGAGAGGCGGAGACGGGATCGCCTGGATTGACGGAGCTGACAGGGGCGGGGCAGCCTCAGAGACCGGTGCCGCCCCCATCTCTGGGCGGGGCGGAGTCGGAGAGGCCGGCTGTGGCAGCACCGTCCACTCCCATCCCCCCAGAGAGAGAGAAGGGGGGGGAAGGAGAAGGTTGCTTCTGCGCAGGCTCAGAAGAAAGAGTAAAAAAAACTTCTTCGCGCGGCGAAGTTTCAGCCCCCCCCCACCGCAACGCAGGGGGGGCTGGGAAGCCCCCACTCATCCCCCGCCGCAGAGCAGGGGGGCTGGGAAGCCCCCACTCATCCCCCGCCGGGTCTACACCCACTGGGGACGGTGGAAATGGAGCCTGCCCGTAGCAGTTAGAAATCGATTGAAAAACAGCCGCTCTCCATTTCAGAACTGGGAAGAGCAGTCTAAATATTAAATGTACAGGAGGCAGACGACGTTCGTAGCTGTAGACGGCGTAAACGATGGAATCCAAGCACTCCCACACGAAAACGTCAAAAGCATATAAGACATCAGTAAAAAACCCAAAAAGCTTTGCCCATCGAAAGAACTTATAGAGATCTGTTTTTTCCAAAAAAATTCCGTCTTCTCTACACCATTCTTGCCAGAGGGCAATAAGTTTCTTCTCTGAAGAAGAAAAACGAACCACGTCCTCCGAGGGGTGTGTCCCCCATATAAACAGCCATACTTTTCTCACGGCTGAACCCTCAGGGATAGAAAAACAAATAGTACCTTTAGAAAGAGTCCAGCTTGCTCTGGCCAGCTCCGCGGGTATGCTGCTCAGGTCTACCATGTTTCCTGAAGGTTTTCCAGAGGAAGGTTCACTTGTGGTCAGCCTTGGCTGTGAACTCTGTCCCAAATCAGGATCTTCAATTCTGCAGCTCCTGGCTTGATCCACTTCTATGGTCGCTTCAAAGCAACCATCACTTGCTACACATACAGGATTTTTCCCAATGCAGCAATTTTGCTCCTCTGGTCTTATCAAATTAATTTTTGCTCTGACACGAGGGGTCACCAGATATCGCAGTGACCTTAGACGGTCACTGTGGTGAGAGAAGGACGAGAATCTTGTTTCTTGATCAGAAGGCTTGATTTATTGATATAAGATATATAATACATTATAACTATACAAAAAAGAATAAAGAGAGAGCTTGCAGAGAGCAGCTAAGCTAAGAATAGAATAGAAAGAATGAATAACAAAGTTCTGTGTCCAGGGAACCTGTCCCTGAGCTGCTCCTGTGATTGGCCCTTAATGGTACACATGGAAAGAGGGCCAATCACAGGAACCCCTGCCACATTTTCACAGCAGCTGATAACAATTTGTTTACATTCTTCTTCTGGGGCCCTTTGCTTCCCAGAAGATGGACAAATCCCAAAGAAAGGATTTCTATGAAGAAATGTCTGCGACAACCACTATCTCTACATCACCTTGCTCTACCATGATGGCCTGGTATTTCAGAAACCTCTCTGGTGAAAGCGAGTGGCCACCCTTTACTTCCAGTACTGCGGACACTGTGTGGGACACTAGCACAGTCATTTTTGTCCCAGGGTAAACTTGTGTGCCTCTTGAATATTCAGCACAACTGCTGCTACAGCTCTGAGGCAACCTGGCCATCCTTCGGCTGTTGCATCTAGTTGCTTAGAGAAGTAAGCAACTACCCTCTGGTATGGACCCAAGTCTTGAGCCAATATTCCCAGGGCAATTCCTTGCGTGGAAAAATAGAAAGAATGCTTTACTTACATCTGGAAGTTTCAAAGCTGGAGCCGACATGAGGGCACTCTCTAGCTGGTGAAAGGCCCGTGTGGCATCTCTTGTCCACTGGAGATCTCAGTTTCCATTGGCAATAAGAGCATAGAGGGGTCTGGCAAACACTCCATAATTATAAACCCACAGCTGGCACTACCCTGCATTGCCTAAGAAGGTTCGGAGTTCTTTCGTTGTCTGGAGTTCAGGGTTTGGCATAGGGCTTCCCCTTCCCTGCCTTAAAGTCTGCTGCTCAGCACTCACTTCTTACCCCAGGTAGATTACCTTCTGTTTCACTACCTGTGCCTTTTTCTTTGAGACTCTGCGTCCTTGGAGCCCTAGGAAATTCAAAGGCTTACCGTGCAGGCTTCTCTTGCTTCCCTCGTCCGAGTGGCTACTAGAAGATCACCCACGTACTGCAACAGCTTCCTTTCCTCTTGTGGAGCTTCCTGGGACTCTGGGTCTTTGCAAGCTGTTCTCCAATCGGAGTGGAGAATTTTGAAGCCTTCAGGCACATGGACTATGTGAGCTTGTGTTTGAATGCAAAAATTTTCTGGCTGGCTTCGTGGATAGGGAGGCAAAAGAAGGCATCTCTTAGGCCTAAAACAGTGAACCAGGTTAGCTCAGGTGTTAAACAAGATAGTAAACTATATGGATTTGCTACCACAGGGTACAAATTCTGTGTTATCTTATTGACAGCCC
Organism: Zonotrichia albicollis; assembly: GCF_047830755.1. Classification (NCBI taxonomy): domain Eukaryota; kingdom Metazoa; phylum Chordata; class Aves; order Passeriformes; family Passerellidae; genus Zonotrichia; species Zonotrichia albicollis. Next base: position 17,059,322 of record NC_133859.1, on the reverse strand, counting down.
TTAATCCAGTACTATCAGCTATTGGGCTGATTCCTTCCTTATCTTCCTTTTCAGGGTACTACTCAATTCTCACTGGTTGTGTTCTTTCATTAAGCTTGATTACCATGGGGGAGCATCTTTCACTCTCCCTGGTACAGCAGAGGCCCATACCCTTGAAAACACTTATTTACTTATTCTAATATCTCCTTACTAATGTCTTTCTTAATTTCAGTGTCTGTTAATATTAAGCCTAACATCTTTATATTATTTGCCTCCAGAGTAACCTTTCTCATTTGAGAATGTTTAGCAAATTGAGCGAATTGTACAAAAGCTTTTAGGTACACATAGTACACATGTTACTTTAAAGGTTTGCAAAAGTATGCCTTCTCAGACTGGCCAGTTGTTCATTCCCCACACTACAACATAAACATTCTCCACAGGTACTAAAGCTTTATTTAAAAGTGAATATATGACCCTTGTGCCGACAAAAATTCTTCCCTTTTGGGGAGGTCATCTTTACCCTTCCTCCCTTACCTTGGGAGGAGCCTTCAGCAAATCATATGTACTCATTTTGCGAACTGTGATTGCTTTGCATTTCAGCATGATAATCCCTGCCTGATTTCATATGTTGCTATCTTATGCTGCATGCTGAACAACATGTTTGATTTGCTTTCTCTTTGCCTTGTTTTCCTTTTCAAGGGCCAAGACCAGAGGGCGGTCTGATCTCACAGTCTCTTTGTCATTCTGGGTGATTTCTTAAAACAAAAAGACATTTCAGCATACAAAAACTCTATCCCATTTATCTTCCTATTAGAACAGCAAAACAGCAATACTAGTGTTTCTCATAAACACCGCACTGCAATAATACCTGCACATCCAGCTTTTGCCCACAGGCAATTCCCGTGTTCCCTGGGGAGACGGGGCAGCCATAGCTGTCCCTGTGCCCAGGGGACAGCCACTGTCACCTCACACAGCATGCTAGCCTCTTGATGCACCAAAGGCTCCCCGAAATTGCCCACAAAGGCAAGCTATTCTGTTTGTTACAGAGGACTTTAAATCCTTACAGCAGATTGTTTCCAGTAAACACTTACTGCAGTACCAACTGAAGTCTCATAAATCTCATAAGTCTCATTAACTAATTCATCTCATTCATCTCTTCTATATAAACTCTGTTTTACAAAATATCAGTCTTTTCTAGTTCTCTTCTTGCACAATCTAATTAAGCACTGTGCCTACTTACACTTGTTTTACTGCTTTGCAAAAAGGCTGTGCTAGTCACAGCCGAAACTCTGATATGTCCGCAGACACAGACACACGCACCCCCCCCCGCCCCCTTATCTCAAATTCACTAGAGCCAAGGCTTGAATTGCTGTGAGGGGGAGAATTCTTGGAATTCCTTTAACTCGCTTTATTGTAGTTAAGCATAAATCACCGTACTGTAGTTCTCCTATGTAAAATGCTACTCTTGTTGCAACAAAATCTTAAAATCTCCACAAACACCACTATACAATCTGAGAATCAAATTACCACAATGCAGCGGAAGAAAATCACCACACAAAATCACTGGGAAAGGGCATATTTCTCAAAGTGCTCACTTTTCTCAACACAACACAGCATACCATAATTTGGCATTTACTCACATCAATTTTTCCTGGACACAATCAAAATAACAGCACACAGTCTAGAGATCAAGTCCAAACATCCAAGGCAAAGGAACTCTCTGAGCTCATACTCACGGTTAAAATGTACCAAATCTACACAAATCACTACATTCAAACACGATAAATACCATCACTGACATTCCTCCACTCGCTTCTCCGCGGGGCACTTCTCTCCCTGCCCCCGCAGCCTGCTGCAGCCGGCGCCTCTGGCCTCACTCGGCTGCTTCAAACACGGGTAGTACTGTAGGGCATTGTAGATTTTTATACACTATACACTTATCACTTGCACGATCACAAACACAGCGCACTGACCACACACATTAACCATACAGCAACACAGTGTCCGGACATCACACACACACACAAACAAAACACATATGGGCTCACCAGTTCTGCTCTATCAGAACAATGAACCCCCAATACACACATACACGGGTTCACCCAGCTCACCCCAGAGCCACTAGTGGTTCCGCTCTATCAGAACGATGAACCCCATCTCTAATTCAGCTGCTCTATCAGCTGAACCCAGACGCCTCTGGGTGGTTTACTCCCTTGCTCTCCTTTCCTTCCCCCGGGGGCCCCTCAGTACATACCGTATCTTCCTCCGCAGGCCAGCAGGTCATTGTCTGTCCTCACAGGTGGCAAGTTGAGACAAGCGGAGCCCCACCAGGAAAAAAAATCCTAGGGCACGCCTTGGAGGTCTGTCTATCCCCCCTGCCCCCGCGGGGACAGAGAACTCCTGGCTGGCTTGCCATAATGTTTTGCAGAGAAAAGAAGAAACCTCACAACTTTATAAAAGTTGTAAAGCTCAGTATGTTTATTTATGGCGCCAGACGCATATGGAGAAAATTCTCCTCAAAAGGCATGCGTACCCCTGAAGATTCAGGTCTCCTTTTATCCCCCTTCCAAATGCATATGCATACAGTTTCAGAATAGGTTCATACATATTCATTCCGCGTGACATTTATCGCCAGCTCTTCTTTATCAAAGGAATTCCTAGGTCAGGGGCAAATTGACCTGGTGGTCTTTTCTGTTTTTCTTTCTCTGTCTCCTTGCTGTCTGGCATGCGAGTTTTTCCTTGAACTTTGGCCTCACAGACTTTTCACCGTTGTTAAGACACTTCACCTAATTCAGAATGGATCTCTACTCTGTCTCAGTCCCACCTCAACATCAGTGGTTTAGTGTTGTGGATCTGAAAGATGCATTTTGAGCTTCTCTGCTAGGAGGGGATAGTTGAAATATTTTTGCTTTTGAATGGGAAGATCCAGGCACTGGATGAAAACAACGATTAAAATGGACAAAACTACCACAGGGATTTACAGTCTCCAAACTTATTTGGGCAAGATTTAGAGGAAATATTGCAGACCTTCCCCAAATTCCCTAGGATAAGAATTACTCAGCATGTAGATAACCCTTTAGTACCAGAAGAACCAAAGTTGAGGTTAGTGACACAACCATAAAGCTTTTAAATTTTCTAAGTAAAAAAGGATTAAGGGTGTCAAAGAAGAACTTACAATTTGTATAGTCAGAATTGAAGTATCTTTGTCATTTAACAGGCAAAGGTAGTCGGAAGTTAATCCTGAGAAGATCGCTGGTATCTTGTCCCTTCCCCCTCCCTCTTCTAAAAGAGAAGTTAGAAAATTGCTTTGGCTACTATGTGAAATAAACAGGGCCAGGAGACTTCTTCTCCTTTTTAATGCCTTTATTAAAAGTGATCAGCTCAGGATTGGGCGGCTCGGCAGGGCTGCAGTCCCCGTCGCGTCTCCCAGGGCGACTCAGAGGAGGAGGATATGCGCAGCTCCGTCCACTAGGGGCAGAGCCGGGGGATCCGGTCCTCGTGGGAGCCTTTAGGGCGTGATGTCCCCGTCAGATCTTGGTCCTCTCAGCCTCTGCGGCCACCTGGTCCCGGCGTTGGGATGACTCTCTGCTCAGGGCGAGAGGGACTCCGCATCTCCGCAGGCTCAGCAATCGGCTCCTCATGTCCAGACACTACTTTAGTCTCTCAATTCTTATTTGGCTCGTTGTTTTTGGGGTTTTCTCGTTGCATTTTGGAGTCGAGGTCTCAAAGCCTGCTGGTCTTTGGAGTCACTTTGCATAACCCCCCCCACCCTCTCAGGTGTCTTCCCTATGTTGGAAGAGCGCACTGCCTCGGGGAAGGGCCATCCACCCCACCCAGCCAGGCCTTTTACTAATACAAAAGAGGAGATAAGCCCCAATGACCCGGTATTACAATAACAAAGCACTAAGAACCCTGGCAGAGACAGATCTGGCTGCGTCCCTGTAACTCTTTCTCACAAAAAAAATATTAACCAAATTTTTGTTCATAACACTATGGTACTGTCAGCTGTGGATCTCAAGCAGTGCAACTACAGAATCACAAAATCAGAGAATGACGAGGTTGGAAGAGACCTTAAAGATCATCCAACAGTGTCCTGTGGTTCTGTCAGTTGCTGCCTGGTGAAAGAGACCAACCCCCACCTGACTACAACCACCTTTCAGGAAGTTGTAGAGAGTGATAAGGCCACCCCTGAGTCTCCGTTTCTCCAGGCTAAACAATCCCAACTCCCTCAGTCGTTCCTCGTAGGGTTTGTGTTTCAAACTGGGCAGAACTGTGCGGCCCCACCCCCCCCAGGGATGTGACCAGGGGCAGCATTCTCGGAGACCACCCCTCCCATCCCGCAGATGCGAGTGGAAGGGGTGAGGCGACCTGAGCCCTGGTGGGAACCCCACAGAGGAAGGGGACACCCCATCCAAGAGAGTGTTGGTCCCAGAAAAATGTTGTTCCCCAGAAAGCCACTGAGATTCAGAGTTCTCAGCTTGGCACCACCGGCAGTGAGCTGCCGAGCTGTGCCGCCACTGTGGAACAGGCTGGTGCTTTCTTTCGCTGTCCCAGACCCTGTCTCAGAGAAGCACAGCTCAGGACAGTCTGGAAAAAGCAGAGGGGAGACTGGGCTGGTTGCAGGCTCCAAAGTGTTATGAGTAAAAAAGTTGTCCATATTTTTAAAAGTTGCAAAATTCACAAGTTAAACCAATTGCTGCCAAGTTAGAGTTCTAACTATTTATTGTTAATAGTTTCCTTTTTAGTTGCCCCGAGGCAGCCCGCCACTGCCTTCCCGGCCCCATGCTGCGGGCGGGGGTGGCCCAGGAATGTCCCAAGAGTGCGGGCCCGCCCCGGGAGCGGGGCCCCGCCCCTCCCCCCCCACCCTCAGCGCGGGTCCCGGCCGTGCCGGGAGAGCCCCAGCGCAGGTGAATGTGCTCCTGCCTGCTGCTCGAGGCACCGGCGCACGGGGGTTCCCCTTTGCTGGGCGTCGCCCTGCTGCTTCCTGGAAGATGGCACCCAGACAGTGAAGAGGAGGGGACATCGGGGTTGGCATGCAAATGATCTCGGAGCCAGCATGCAAAGGGAGAAGCCCCTCACCAAACCTAGCAAAAAACACCTAAAAACAATGAGCCAACACAAAATTGACGGATCAGAGTGATGTCTAGACATGAGGAACAAAATCCAGTATCCGCTAAGACCCTTTTTACCCCTCATCCTAACCTGAAAAGATGTCGGCTGGACATAGGACCTCGAATGTCAGTCTGAAAAACTGAGGAATCTCCTGGTGCTCTTGTGAGGACAGAAGCCCCCGCTCTGCCTGCAGACCAGCGGACACAGCTGCACTTTTCCTCCTCCTCCGTGCCACTCCTGTTAGCAGCAGCGGTGTGAGCGCGGACCGGTCGGTTCTCCCCACCCGAGCTTATAAATTTTAATAAAGGCATTAAAAAGGAGAAAGATCTCCTGCCCTGTTTATTTCACGAAGCAGGCGGCAAAGCAGAGGACGGAGCCGCTGCAAGCGGCAGGGCACAGAGCGGAGCTGCTGCAAGTGCTGCCGCCGCCGCAGATTGCAGGGGTTCCCCCACACTGCGTGGTCCGTGGCCAGTCTATGCGAGGCAGGTGGCGGCATGGGGGCAGGCAGTGGCCCGGGGAGGCCTGGCCGGCGCGGGGGCCACAGGAGCACGAAAAGGCGCCGCGGCATTTTCTCCTGGTCCCGGGGGGCGGCGCTGGCGGTGTCTCTGCTGCTGCTGGCGGCGACGGGGCGGGTCGAAACAAAGGAACACCGGCTGCTCCGTCCGGAATCGGGGTGGGTACTGCCAGCAGCCACAGCAGCGCAGCCCCCGGCGGGGGCGAGCCCATCAGTCCCTGCGGCGCAGGGAATGCCGGTCGCGATGCGGGGAGAGCCGGACCCGAAGGAAATGGAACGGGATGGTCTGCCACAGTCGATTGGGGCACGGTTCCTGGAGCGATCGCAGGTGAAAAACATGTTGGCTTTGTCACTTTTCTGTTCCCCGGGGCCTTGCATCGAAGGGCTTTAGAAATGCATTTCCAGGGAGGCAGTAAAGACCTTGCGACTGCATCCCCTTTGGTGACTGCAGTTCGCAATCACCGAGGCATTCCCAAATCTCCAAACTGAGTGCAGCGCCCACAACTGCTGCAAACCGTGATCTCTGGCCGAGGCCAGCAGATCGCAGAGCGCTTGATCAGAGACAGCGAGTCTCATGGGAGATACAAAAGCTCTCCACACGGTCAAAACTAATTGTTCGTCTCTAGAAGATTGGTTCCCCATTCTTAAGGAAAACCCGTCCCTCAGCAGGCGTCCACTTCAAGAGACAGGCATTCTACTGTGTCGGGAAAAGCCATCCCTCACTCAGAGGACAGATCTATTGTAGAACTGTGATTAAGCCTGTAAGCTGTAGCTAAAAAAAAACCTTTAGATTTAGCGATATATATAGTGAGCACTTCCAAATACATCTCAGATTCACCCGCATCTCTGTTGGTGTCTCTCACCCCTTCATGTATTACAAGGGTGGTTTTTCTAACTTTTCCCAAGCATCTTGTTTCAGGTCCTGGGATGCTGTTGGTATTTTGGGTGAGAGGAGGAGAGTTTGGAACCTGAATGCATGCCAGGGATGTGACGAGCTCTGTGGCTCAGCCCTCAAACGGTGCGATCTCTAGGATAGGGGTTTCTAAATTGCCAGCTAGGGAAAGTCTAATTCCCTCAGTCACAACTGTCCAGCTGCCAGTGAAGTCTGTGAAAGCAGACTTACCTCCAAAAAGCTACAAAACCTCCCTCTCTATGGGGAAAATCCATCAGACATGCGACCACTTGCCTGTCTCTGACCATTTGCCCTTTGCATTGTGCAGTTTTAGCATGGAAAACAGTAACCCACTGGGCTACAAAGTGCTTGCCCTCCTTGGGAGGTGCAAAAAATGCATGTATTTTATGACTGGCTTTTGACAAATTATAAAATGAATATTATATGTGTTGTGTTAGAAAATAATGCTGTATTAATTATTTTAATTACGGTGTTAAACATAGTTTTAAGTTATAAAAATTGTTAAAATAGAAACTATGCTATGTAAGATGCTTTTTTTTTTTAAAGAAAGGACTTGCAGTGAGATAGCAGCCACAGGACACCTAAATCTTTCAGAGAAAAAGAATTTATTTCCCTCTTAGCGGAAGAAATGAACTTCTTTCCGCCTCGAAGGCACTGTTAGGATTAGAAGGAAGAAGTTGACAATGACCAGACAGAATCCTGTATTTGAATGGAATTTATGCATCATGTATGAAGTGTATGAATATGCAACAGGCTATTGCTTTTAAGGGTTAATCCTTTGTTAACAGGTGTCATTTTTCGGGCTCCTGCTGCCCAGAAAAAGATACCCGGATGTCTGTAACTCTATGTCTTTATTGTCTCATATTGTCCTAATTCAAATTGTCCAAATTATTATTACTCTAATTGTATTACTATTTTTATAACCCTTTTATTACTATTAAACTTTTGAAATTTTAAAAACAAGTGATTGGCATTTTTCACAGGAGGACCCTTGGATTCTGGGTGGCAGGGAAGCAGCAGATATTCTGAGTGTGAGTTGCCTGACTGGTGAGTGTTTACAGCTCTGTGCAGATCCCACTCTGTCTCAACTCCCTGCCCAGCAATAAATTCTGCTCCCAAACCTTAATCCTATTCCTTCCTCTCCCTCAATTCAGCTTTCACATCCCTTGTGTTTCAGTTGTGACTTAAGCTCGTGTCTTGATAGGCCTGGTTTGGGTCAGTTCCCTCCCAGTTGCCTCGCTTTCATTCCTCTGACACTGCCTGGGATTTTTCGTTGTCTGCTCTCCAGCCTGCAGGCAGTGAGAGAAAGTTTCCCCCACAGGCTGTTTTGAGAAGACCTACACCATGCTGTGAGGAAGCTGTGCTGCTGTTGGACTGCTCCTCACTAGGAGGTGGAAAATCAGCCAGACATAGGAATCTCTTATTGGAGACCACTGAAGATGAGCCACTGTCTGTCATCCTGTTTATCTCTGCAGTGTTTTCTTCAGCAGGAAGCCCTTTATGGATTCTCCATGCCCTATTCCATCCATGGGGAACAGAGGGGTTCCCCTCCCTGGGCTTCCCTGCATGTGGCTCCCAGGTCTTTTGTCAAAAGAAACACTTCAGCACAGAGGAATATTTGTTCAAAAAGAGCACAGCTGGGGAAACTACCCCTTCCCCTGCATTTTCCCCACTGGAGAAATTTACTTTTTCCACTTGCCAGGACATGTCCATCTCCCCCAGTGTTCCTGGATGGGCCGTAGATAGTCCACAATGCTGAAGCAAAGAAAAGAACCCTTGAGCCAAAGCTGGCTCCCCTGCAGAGAGGACCTTCTTCAGTTAGGTGACATGGATGGTGTCATATGCTGAGCCCAAGCTCCTCTGGGTTTTATTATTTTTAAATATGTATCAGATACTTAATGTAGCTGGATTTTTATTTTGTTTTACACTCAAATCTTGAAGATAAAGTAAAATATTCCCCTGGCAGAGGTTAAAATTTGTTTGGTTTTTTTGAGGGGGGAAACTAGTTCAAAGTCCCTCTTGGTTAGAAACCTATACAATGTACTGCTTCAAGCCACAAGCTCTGTCACTCCAGTTACTGTCTCTAACAGTAGTCAGAAATGTGTGTTAAAGACCCATAAAAAGGGACATGTGTGTGGAGGCACCCTTCCCCAGGCTCAAGCAGTCAAGGGTTCAAATATTCCTCAGCCAGAAACTTCATACAGATCAGTGTCTAATAGCCACTGATGGAGCAAACCTTGACAAGCCTGTTCATTTTTTTTACTTCAAATATATTTTTGCTCTTAATAATATTCTGTGGCAATGCATCCCATTACTCAAACACACATTGTGCCAATAAGGATATTCTTTCATCTGTTTGGATCCTGCTTCCAGGAAATTGCCACTTCACCCCTTCATTGCTGTGTGATAAAAAGCAGTGGATTTTACTTTCTTAAGCATCTTGCCTACATTGAATAATGATTTTATAGATCTGTGTCACTAACTTGTCTCCTTTTACAAGACTTTGGTCTATGTGGTCTCTGTGCAAAATATATATATGACATCTCCACCCAGCCCTGCTGTCCTGCTCCACATCCTTCTTTTTCCCAGTCTGGGATGGGACAGTCAGCAGCAAGCCAGGCACATGTGGATACACATGGATCAAAGAACAGACAATGCTTTCCTTTTCCTCTCTGCTCTTTTCCTAATGACTCCTAACCTTTAGTTTCCCGTTAGAGCACTGAGGGTGGATATCAGGACAATAAATTAACCATCAAGAACTCAGTGCCTGTGATGAGCGGATGTCTGGGCTGAAGGTCCTTCTGAGACCTTGGACCTCCCTTATTTGAGCAAAGAGAATATTTTTTCATGGCACAAAGCTGCACTCAACAATGAATTCCTATGAAAAGAGGAAGGGGCATCCCTACATTTTTGAACATTCAATATTTTTACTGACAACATGGATGAGGATATTGAGCCTTTCACTAGTAAATTTGCAGACGACATTAAGCTGGGAGCATGTGCCAATTTGTTGGAAGGTAGGAGGGCTCTGCAGAGAGACCTAGAACAGTTGGATGGATGGGCAGAGTCCAATAAGATGAAGTTTAACAAGTCCAAGTGCCAAGTCCTGCATTTTGGCCACAGTAACCCCCTGCAGCGCTATAGTCTAGGGACAGTGTGGCTGGACAGTGCCCAGGCAGAAAGGGAGTACTGGTTGACAGCTGACTGAACATGAGCCAGCAGTGTGCCCTGGTGGCCAAGAAGGCCAATGGCATACTGGCCTGTATCAAGAATAGTGTGGCCAGCAGAACCAGGGAAGTCATTCTTCCTCTGTACTTGGCACTGATGAAGCCGCACATTGAGTACTGTGTCCAGTTCTGGGCCCCTCAGTTTGGAAAGGATTTTGAGATGCTTGAGCGCATCCAGAGGAAGGCAACAAGGCTGGTGAGGGGCTTGGAACACAAGCCCTATTGATGCCTTGTGAAGACTGACCTAGAACAGAGACTAGACAGAGCTAAAGAATAAAGTAGGTATTTATTGAGGCCTCAGTAGATCTACCTTGGGAACCACAACCCAAAATGGCCACAAAAAATGGACGATTGGTCACGGGGTCTCACACTTTCATAAGTTTTGGTCTATTAGCATATTGGAGCTAATTGTCCAATTACAGCTTTAGCCCATGAAGTCCCATCTTTCTTGTTTTCTCTCTTCAGTCCACCATTGTTTATGCTCTTGGGCCTGAGAACTGGATCAGTTGTTCTTGGGTCCCCAGCTAGAGAAGGAATTACTTTGTCTACCTATTCTGTGAAGAGAGCATACTATCCCCTAATATGAAGCCTAGATTTACACACTAAAGCAGAATAGAATATGAAAAATATAAAAGCTAAAACCTGAGGCATCACTATAAGTAACAACTGAGACAGCTGGAGTTGTTTAGCCTGGAGAAATGGACATTTAGGGGTGACCTTATTACTCTCTACAACTTCCTGAAAGGTGGTTGTAGTCAGGTGGGGGTTGGTCTCTTTCACCAGGCAGCAACTGACAGAACCAGAGGACACAGTCTCAAGCTACATCAAGTGAAATATTGGTTGGATATTAGGAAAAAGTTTCTTTATGGAAAGGGTGATAAAATTCTGGAATGGTCTGCCCAGGGAGGTGGTGGAGTCACCATCCCTGGATGTGTTTAAAAGAAGACTGGATATGGCACTTGATGCCGACTGGATATGGCACTTGATGCCATGGTTTAGTTTAGGTGTTAGGGCATGGGTTGAACTCGATGATTTTTAAGGTCTCTTCCAACCTTGTCATTTTGTGAATTCCGTTCTGTCTCAAGTACATGCTGTCCAGGGAGACGCTGCTGCTGCCAGAGCTGGTCCTTGTTTCACTCTTTCCTTACACCAACACCTGTTACCCTAACATGTGGCGTATGAATGCGAAACTCACAAACTAGGAGCAAATTAATCTGTTTATTGTAGAGTTAAGACAGTTCTTATACTCTTAGTATGAGAATCTCTGTTCAGTTCTTTGCATTCAACCCGGTTGCAGGCATGTAATAAATCTGTCGACCTGACAGTTTGTTATTTTTCTCAAGGCTTACAGGCTCAAAGAAACAAGATGCCTTTCCTGTTCTCACATCGTGTGTAATCTGCTTTCTTCCCATGCTTCTTAGGGTTTTTGCTGCAGTAGGCTTTGCATCTTCCCCTTTTTGTTTTTATTGGGGTCATAGATGAAGTTAAGGTAACCCTTTTTTTTCTTTTTTGTGTGCTTTTAACAACTTTAATTATGTTAGAAAGGACAAGACAGAAAATGAAAAAGGATATCCTTGGCAGACAACCAAGTCCCATGAAACCCCAAACTCGTACATTTGTTCCAGAAAACCAGTTTTTCAGATTTAGCCAAAAAAGATAATTTTTTAGATCTGTCAATATCTTCTGTTCTTCCAGAGTTTGTAAAGTTCTGAGTTGATCTTTTAATTGAGTGTGAAGTGACTGAATATCCTCTTGTAAGGTTTTATCAAAGGCCCCTTGGTGGTGCTTATTAAATGTCTCCCAATTCTGTTTCGCCCCATCCCACGGAAGAGGAGTGACACATAAAGAATTATGGATATGTTCCAAATCACAGGGCAGGGACAGACAAGTTTTTTGGGCCTCAACTTTCTTGCCTACCCATAAAAGAGCACTTTCCAAGGCATCTAATATATCCATTATTTCTTTATCAATGTTTTCTTGTGTTTGCAATACTTTTATGATGTTAGTTAAAGCCTGTCCTGTCACAGACATCTTTTGTGGAAAATCCTTTCTTTAGGAGTTTTCCTCTTCTGGGAAGCTGAGGCCCCAGAAAGAGAATGTGAACAATAATTACCTACTGCTGTGGAATGCAACAGGTGCATCTGTGATTGGTCTTCTCTGAGTGTTTGGATTTACTGACCGCTCACGGGAGAGTTTGTCCTTGCTTTCTGCCTGGACACTGAACTTTATTTTAGATTTCTATGCTATTCTTAGCTTAGCAGCTTCTGCAACTTTTCTCTCTATTCCTTTTAGTATAGTCATAATGTATTATATATCATAAATTAATAAATCCAGCCTTCTGATCATGAAGCAAGATTCTTGTCTATCTCTCTCACCCTGAGGAACCCTTGCAAAGCCATGTAACACTGTCCCATGGTAAGGGCAGTTTGAATGGAATGAGTTAAGGCAGGGACAGACACAGAGGCTGTGGTTAATACTATCATGGCAGAAACAATAGCAAAGATTAACCAACCGAGAAATTTGCAATCTTGCTTCTTACTTGTTTGCATTTTGTCATGGATTATTTGAGCCAATTGTGAAAGACCATCTTGTCCTACTCAGTTCCAAGTCAGATTTACCAATAACCAAACTTCATATCTTCTTTTAAATGGAAGTAGGACAGAACAGTTACGCATATCTTCATAGGTTATACATTATTTGCAAACAAAAGAATCAACGGATTAAAAGTACGAATAATTTCTATAATCTATCGAAGAATCATTAGCTAAAGCAAAAACATACGGGTGTGAAGTAAAAGGCATTAGTGATTGTTTCTCCAGCAGTATTAAATTACCAATTGTAGCACTCTTATCTAATTTTACTTGGTACATCCTATTGCCAAAAGCAGGTAACAACATTTTCCACAACTGTTTGTGCACACGGGACTGATTATTACCTAAATAATATTGAATTAATGACCTGGCCATCCCACCATCATGCCAAACAATACTGCAGTTTGCCTTTTGGGATGGGAGAATGGGTGAATTGGTCCTACTTACTTTAAAGACACCATGTGGTCCCCAATCAGTTACCCTCCCATACTGTAAGAATCGTTTGTTGTGGCTTGCATCCGATACATGATGTCCATTCCAAATGCAGTATATTTGAGATGGTGTAAAATGCCATTTAAGGCAATAAGGTGGAGTGGCATCCACACATTTCTTGGAGGTAGATAGAATGGCTGGCAGTGTAAAAGCAGTCAATTTTCTTGCATTCTCTGAGTGTACATATATTAAATGTAATTGCATAGAAAAGTTAGCACAAGGTAAGGGTAGAGAGGTACTTGTTTGACTCCATGTTAAGCATATAGACAGTAAATCAGTAACAATAGCATTAATACTATATGTATCTACAATATCCTCATTCAGGGGAGGAAGCCAAGTTTCTCCTACCCATTCTGTTCCATTGTTGCTGAGGGGAAGCGCTGGATCCCACCAAGTCAGAGGTCAAAACAGCGTTGTTGAATGATGTGGGCCCAGTAGATTCGTCCTTCCACCACTTGATGGGAGCATAGCAGTAGAAAGATGATAAGATTCATTGTTGTCATCCTTGGCTGGGTTTGATGTATGGCGATGGGAAGCCAATATGGTCCTGTAGGTAGAGAAACACATCCATAACCTCTCCCCCAAGCTAACAGTGGAAGTGGACCTTTCCACTGATCACTGTGTACATCCTTGGGTGTACTCCATCGGCGGTCTGTGTTGGAGAGTTTTTGTGCAGACGTGGCTTGAAGGAAAAAAGGCCATGATCATATACAGCTGGTTAAGCAGTAAAAAGCAGCTGTAAGCAGTAAGTTCTCAGCCTTCTGATTACAAGAAAAGCAAAGACACTGCGTCCTTGATCAAATGATGAGAAAAACACGGTGAAAAACATGGAGTCCTTGAATGTAGTCAGCAACAGTCAACAGCAGGATGTAAAAAAAAGTATTAGCCTCAACAAGAAAGCCACAGGTATTAGCAACAAAGGAAGGGTTGGCATGTAATCTGGAACCAGTGATGAGCTCGGTGTTTGCAATATGTATGAGCTTAATTAACACTACTATAAAAGTATGTAAGCTGGATCAATAAATCTGAGACCGATGATCAACAATAGGATGTGCAAGTCTCCCTTCACTTTCATCAGGTCTGACCCAGGAGCCTTTTATGTGCAGTTAAGTCATCTCTAGTGGAGAGATTAAATCAATTTAAATCATAGGTTGCTTTATCAAGCTGCTCTTGAGGGAACATTCCTATTGGATTTCCCCTTTTTTATTTTTGCAGCATGTTTTTCAATGTGTAATGTGCCCTCTCCACTATGGCTTGACCTGTTGGAGAATGGGCAATACCTAAAATATGTTTGATGCCCCAAGTTTGGAAAAAATCTTGTGCTTTATGAGATGTATATGCAGGTCCATTATCCATTTTTTCTGTTGAGGGAGACCCATGGTAGAGAAGGCACACTGCCACTTTCAGGTGGCATCTCTTGATTTCTCACCTTTGTGTGCAGTTGCTACTTTGAAACCTGAAATAGTATCAGTGGAAACATGCACATATTTAAAAATCCCAAAACTTGATATGTGGGTAACATCTGCCAAATATCATTAGATTTTAATCCTCGTGGGTTCGTACCTAATGTTTGTGGCCGAGAAGGAGTCTTCTGACATTGTGAGCAAGCATTCACTATATCTTATGTGTGTGGCAAGGTTAAGTCAAATTGTTTTGCCAGTGCTCAGGCATTTTAATTGTAGAAATCATGAGAAGGTTTTGCCTGTCCTAACTTTTGTTGTATAGTGACTGTCATGGTGAGGGCATCCACCCTGGCATTACCTTCTACTATAGGTCCAGGCAGAGTGGTGTGTGACTTGAGTTTCAGGATGCAATATTCATGAGACCTATGAAGTAAAAAATTGTACAGAGTGGTTAATAATACAAAAAGATCTTTGTTAGAGATGTCCTTCAAGAATGAGTGCTCAATTCTCTTGATGATTCCTGTAACATGAAGAGAACCACAAACAATATTAATAGGTTTCTTTGAAAGAAGGTGAAATTCTTTGAGCCCCGCTGCCAGTTCGACTACCTGGGTAGATCCAGGCTGAAAGGTTATCGAATGCTCCCGCTCCCCCTTATCATTTTTCCACAGGGTGACAGCTCTGTGTGTCTTTCCCGATCCGTCAGTGGAAACAGTCTTTGCATCAGGGATTAGAGTTTTCTTTTGTAGTCCTCATTGTTGAAAAGGGAGTTCCTTGAAGGATTGTAGCAGGGCATGTGAAGGCATCGTGTGAAAAAATTGTCCATTATAGTCTGCAAGAGCAGTTTGGAATGACAGTGAATCCCCAAACAGATTGTCTAATTCTGCTGCAGTAATAGGGAGATGTATCATTGCCGGATCATATCCTGTCAGGCTCTGACATCAGTCATCCCATAAACAGCACTCAAATAGGCATCTCAAGTTGAGTGGTCATAGTTTTTGCGAAAGTATGTATCAGAAAAACCTGTTCTAATAGCCAGAGAAGATGTTCCGGTACATCACATTGGCCATTAAGAGCGTAGGGTTGGAAAGACTGCAGAATCATGAACAGCTGCAAAGGCATATCTGGGTTTCTACACGTGGCAAGGGACATTGATTTTATCACTTACAGTCCCTAAAGCCTTTTTGGCAGTTTTTGTCAACTGCCATGGGGAAGAGAGATTTGGGTCCTCTTTTGACAATTGAAATAAAGGAAATAAATTCTCTGTGGCGATTCAGAGCAAAAGACGAATCTATTTAATTGTACCCAGTAATTTTTGCAAGTCATTCAATGTGCGTATGTTAGTTTTCAAAGTTACTGGCTGTGGAGTGACTGTTGTTTAGAACAGTTGAAAGTCCAAGTATTTCCAAGGAGGTTCTGTTTGAATTTTGTCTGTGGCTATACACAGACCTCTGCTGGTGAATGTTATTTTTAAAGCTGCAAGGCAATTGCGCAATAGAGTTTGTGGAGGGGGCTGACAGCTGGTTTGTGAGCCAAAATACTGAGTTAGCAGAAGAAGAAGTTGATAAAATTCGTGTTTATCCCTGAAAGGAAGAAGACAAGGTCGTTTGCATGGGAACTGAGAGAACAAAGATAAGCAAGAGATATTTGCAGCTAGAGAAACAGAACAAATACGCGCCTTAAAGATTTTTGTAAACGCTTGCCAAATATGTTCACGCAAATTGCTTTGTACCAATGAACATAATGAGCAGTTTTATTGTGACCGATTGTTGAAGTGAAGGGAGCGACCCACTTTTGTTGGTTCAGCATCTGACTCCAATTTATTGATCAACCAGGCACTTTTTATAACAGTGTTAATTCACTTCATGCATATTGCAAAATCTGAGCTCCCGATAGGCTGTAGAGAAAACTTCAGCTCCTCCTTTTGTTTACAATACCTGAAGTTTGTTTATTGAAACCAAGATCAGTGTTCTCACCATGATATGAAAAGTTCTCAAAACCTTTATATCTGTTCTCAGAACGACCATCTGTTCCTAGAGCAGCCAAGGACAGAATATTGCCTGTTTTTGAGGAAACGGTCTGAGAATCTTGTTGTTTATATAAAAGGTGGCTGAGAACCTTAATTATTTACAGAATCAAGCCTGGGAAAGGCTGCTTTTTCCCTTAGCTGAATACCTTCATGGCCTCTTTCTTTAAGCCATGCTTGAACCAGGCTCTTCACACTTCCCCCGTTTCTTTCTTTTTGAGAAAGGAGGTTAGTTGCCAAGTTTTGTCTATCATCCTAACAACCATATTTTAAATACAACCAAAAATACAAAGCAAAATAAGCAAAAGCATTCAAAAGCACACTTAGTATATCCATAAGGTCCCCCAGCCATGGTCCGAGCAATGGCTTTTACCCCAAAGGGTTAAAACCACCCCCAGCTGAGCCATAATGTCATTTGGCTCAAATGGCATCAGCTGGGTGATTCTCAGTCCTTGGTTGATTTGGAGTAGTGGAAAAGTAGCATACACTTAAAGCACTTAAATATTTAAACTTAACAGACTTATTTTAAGATCAACAAAACTTATATGTAAAATCAATTAACTAATAAAACTTAAACAAGAATTAGAAAAGTTCTATGGGCTAACTGTGTCACACTCTTTGCAACACAAAAATAGGCAATTCTAACAATTATTACATTATAAGCAATATTCTCGGCTAGCAAGGTTTCTCTCTTACAAGGGATCTAAGCTAGGGAAACAAACCAAAAAGGCTAATACCATTTATAAAATATGCTATACGACAGATACCAAAAAAAAAAAAATCTATGTGCTACAAGGCTCAAACAAAACTCAGGTGTGCTAATATAACTTACAAAAATAAGCTAAAGAAAATTTACTTTTTATTCTCAAACAACAAATATACTTCAAAGAAATGGCTTTACTCACAAATGCTTCTAATTGTCTCTTTTAACTAGAGTTTCTCTAATGTTCACAACAATATTTTGCACAAAGGTCATAAAATAAACGCCTATCATAAAAGCATAAATCTATCCAACATTACTTAAACTAAATAGCATTTAGACTTAAAATACTTAAACTTTAAATATTTAACTTAACAGAACTTGACATCACCTAAACTCAATAATATTCAGACTTAAAATACTTAAAACCTTTTAACTCAACAAAACTTAACTGACTTTAAATTCTACATAATATAATTTTAATCTTAACAGAAAACTTTTGGTCAACAAAAGTTTGTTTGCCGGCAATCATGATAGAAAGCAAGTGATATCCCAAAATGAATACCAAATGCTGTATCTTTTTGTTAATCACATGCTTTTAAAAACCATGCCTTTATTAACTAAAATTTGAAATTATTAATTATTTCGATTTTTTATTTCATATTTTTATTATTATTTTATTTTATTATTATTATTCATTTTATTATTTATCATTATTTTATTTTATTATTTATTTCATATTTTATTATTTTATTTATATTATTATTATGCCTTCTAAAGTGGCTGGGGTGAGAAGCACCACTTTAAAAAACAAACATTTCCTTTGGATTCAGAGAAAGGAAACAATTCTTATTTAAAAACAATTATATAGCAGTTCTATAAAGTGCCTCTTTGAGGAAATACATCAACAGATATTTTCCTTGTGCAAAATAGACATTTTTCAGCTCAAATCTCAGTAATTCAATAAAACTTCTAATCTATACCAAAACTATTTTTCTTTATTCAAAATGTGTACCACTCCTAATTTAGCTTTCAGGGCTTGAGCTAAAACCATGTCATCAGAAAACTCTGGGTTTCTCATTTTGAATTCTTCTTCTAAGTTCTTTTCCCATTGTGCGTGTTTACTTTTGACTCTACAAGTCCATTATGAGGGCTATATGAAATACATTCTCTCCTAGGGAACAGCAAAGCCACATTGCACACCACTGGAATAAGACACTGTTTAAAATCTTTAAAAGCAGCATTTAGGATCAAACTAAAGCTTGATAGAGAGATCTGTCTGCACTTTGAAATGCAAAACCTCTTGAAACTATTATTATTGGAGAGTGGATACTTGAAGTGTTCTGAAACTCAAAAAAAAAAAGGTACCTAAAAGTTAAGAGAAGGAAGCTGAAGCAGCCCAAGCTACTGCAAGTTTCCATTTTAGGCTCAGGATCACCTGCAGCCAAGCACAGACATGGCAAGAACAGAAACTGCTCAGACAGGAGAGAGAGAGAGAGAGAGAGAGAGAGAGAGAGAGAGAGAGTGTTCTGGTATTTCTTGGCAAACCACAAGGCTGCAGATGTAAGTTTTCAATCAACAAGCTAAAACAACCACCTCAGAACAGGAGCAGTCTTCTCCCTCCTGGCTTACTACTAGTTTGCAGTCTACCTCTTCTGTGTATAAGAGGAGTTTTCACATGTCTGAGCAGGAGAGGAAAAAAAAAACCAAAGCTTATGAGAATAAGTATGAAATACATATAAACCAAGGTAACAGATTTAAGTGGCTTAAATAAAGTACAGGTACATTCAAGAAAACCAACAGATATTTGTCCATTTTTAGAGCAGAGCCACCAAGAATTTATTTGCTCCTGTGGTGCGTGTGTCGGAGGGGGCGAGCCCCCCCGCGCTGGGTGGGGCGAGCGCTTCGTCCACGCTGCAGCCGCAGCGGCGCGGTCACTCCCCCTGCGGCGGTTCCGCTGTGCCCGGGGCTGCTCCCTGCGGTGTCAGAGCAGGCAAAAAACCTCTGGTCCCGCGGCGCAGCGGCGGCTTAGCTCGGCTCCCGCCGGGGCCAGGCCCGGCATGGCCGCAGCGCTGCTGGTGCTGGTGCTGCTGGTGGCCGCCTGGCGCTGGCTGCGGGGCGCTGCGGGGCCCGGGCCCGGGGGCTTCATGCGGGGCAAGACCGTCATCATCACCGTCGCCAACAGCGGGCTGGGCCGGGCGGCCGCAGCTTGGCTCGGCTTCCGCGGCGCGGCTTCCCCCGCGGCGGCAGCTCGGTTTCCGCCGCGCGGCTCTCCCTGCTGTTGCCTCTGCTATCGCCGCTACAGCGCAGCACTTCAGGCGGTCGCTCGGCGTGGCTGCTCCCCTCCCCCAGCCATGGCTTGCTCAGCGTCTTGACAGTTTTATCACTCTCCCATAATAAATCACCGAATTCACGCCATCCCGTTAACTCATAAACCGTATGGAGGTTAAGGAAAACCCCTTTAGCATAGCTGTCAGTCCAAAGTCCTGTTAAATCCTTTTGCAAATTCATCCCCTTAATCTGCCGTTTTTATAAATATGCTGCTTGCCTTTTTCCTACCTAATTTTTCCAGTGCTGGTTGCAGCCTCTTAAAGGCCTCATGCAGCACGTCTCAGTCGGGCTCGTCTTTACGATCACCCGAGGCACACGACGCGTATCAGCTTCTTTTTTATCCGCTTTATCGCGTTTTCCTGCCGTCCCGCTGCTTAGGACCTGAGCCGGTTTCACTTCGCGTGGTGCATCGCAGTATCCGGGTTGGGTGTCACCATTATGTTGAAGTGAAGTGAGCGACCCACCTTTGTTGGTTCAGCATCTGACTCCGATTTATTGATCAACCAGGCACTTTTTATAACAGTGTTAATTCACTTCATGCATATTGCAAAATCTGAGCTCCCGATAGGCTGTAGAGAAAACTTCAGCTCCTCCTTTTGTTTACAATACCTGAAGTTTGTTTATTGAAACCAAGATCAGTGTTCTCACCATGATATGAAAAGTTCTCAAAACCTTTATATCTGTTCTCAGAACGACCATCTGTTCCTAGAGCAGCCAAGGACAGAATATTGCCTGTTTTTGAGGAAACGGTCTGAGAATCTTGTTGTTTATATAAAAGGTGGCTGAGAACCTTAATTATTTACAGAATCAAGCCTGGGAAAGGCTGCTTTTTCCCTTAGCTGAATACCTTCATGGCCTCTTTCTTTAAGCCATGCTTGAACCAGGCTCTCCACAACCGATGATTTAATTGCACACTTTGTTAAGAAATGTATAAAAAAGAGAACATGCAGCAATAAAAAAAGTCTTTGATACGTTTCTTTGTGTGTCATGTCCATCTCTACAACAGGAGTCCACATGTCAGAGGCAATTAAAATATTGTCCATATAGTGATACATCAAAAAAAAAGGATAGTTTTGCCGTACTGGTTGTATCGCTGAGTGAACGACAAATTGACCGATAGTAGGACTGGTTTTCATACCTTGAGGTAGCCCAACACAGTGGTATCATTCCATGGGGGTCTCATGATTGACAGAAGGTAAAGACAAGGCAAATTTAGGTGTGTCATCAGGATGCAAAGGAATTGGAAAAAAGCAGACACTTAAGTCTATCACTAATTTGCAGTGGTGTGGAATCGTTGCGGGGTTAGGTATTCCTGGCTGCAGTGCCTCCATAGGTGAAATGGCTGCATTGACCGCCCTGAGATCCTGTAAAAGTCTCCACTTTCCCCATTTTGTAGGGATAATGAAAATAGGTGTATTCCAGGGGCTGGTGGAAGGGACTGTGAGACCCAAACATAATTGTTCTTGAACAAGGATCTGGGCTTGCTGAAGGCACTGAATGGGTGGGATCAGGAGTCTTGCCTGCTGGTCTGATGATTTTCAGCTTCCTCATGGACTGTCAGGGAATCTGCTGACCTTGACACCTGCTACGATCACAGCTGAGGGTACCAGAGGCCACTGGGGGGCCAGTCCTTTTGGGATATGATGGAAACATCTGCTCCAGTGTTGACCAAGACTGGAAAATACTTAGATGCTATTTGACAAGTGAGTAATGGTTGTTGGAACCCCTATGACTTTTGACCAAAAATATTTGTGGGATGCCTGTGCTCCCAAATACTCTTGCCTTTCATTGTTGCTGTAAGATCGGTGTTAAACAGGGAATTACTGGCAGCGGTATTGTGTCAGTCAGCCTCCCTGTGCCACAAAACAGGGAGGATTAGGTGTCCAAGCCATAATTATAATTTCTCCTTTATAGTCAGCATCAATGATTCTTGGTAACATAAATAGTCTTGTGCAGGTAGTAGAGGAATATCCCAGAAGTAAAGGATGTGTTTGAAAAAGCAGTGGCCCGCGCACAGAGATGGGCAGCAGGTGAAGTGATGCATCATTCAGGGTTGTGGTAGCACTGACGGCAACGTCCAGGCCGGCACTCCCAGGGGTGCCCCTTGCAAGGCTTGTGCGTGTATTGGTGTCTGATTTAGTGGGGTCCCATTGGATTGGGGGCACTGGACCCTGCACCCCCTTTGAGTTTCCCTGCTGTGGGAGAAGGTTGCCATATTTGTCATAGTTAGACTGGCATTGATTGCTCCAATGAAACCCTTTTTGGCAGCAAGGACAAGGTTTACTGGGCTTTTTATTGCCTCGTTGTCCCTTTGGACATTGCTTCCTAATTTGTCCCAGCTCCCCACATTCAAAGCCCTTAATAGCTCCCCTGGCCACTTGCAGTTGTTGGACAATCACAGTAGCAATTAGTTCTGCTTTAAATTGTTCCAAGCCAATATTACCACATGCCTTGATATAATCAGAAAGTTCAATGTCATCACAGTTATGAATTGGGTCCAGGGCTTTTTTACAGTCATTTTTAGCATTTTCATAAGTAAAACATTTTAAGATAGCATTAGCTGTTTCCTGCATATCAGTTTGCCGCCTAACAGAGGATTGTAATTGATCAATAAAGGTAATATATGGTTCCTGATGCCCCTGCCTCACAGCAGCAACACCAGACTTTTTTTATCAGGTACCTTTTGTAGTGCCTGCATGGTAATAACAGTAGACTGATCCCATGCTTGGGAGGCAGTCTTAACTGTGCCTGAACAGTAAGCGTACATTTCTGTGCCAGAGAGCTGTGATGCAGCTATATGAATGGGCAGTTGTTGATTACCATTATTCAATGCCTGAATTTGAGCCAAATCTACAAATTCCGTCCACCAGAGTATTGCCCTCCTGTTAAAATCGTCTTAAAGAGATTTCCAATCCACTGGTAACATAGTATGTGCTTTTGCAATTTCATCCAATAAATTCATAGTAAAGGAGGAATGTAAACCATTTTCTTTCACTGATCTCCTCAGTTCCTTTACCATCTCATATGACAATTTTTTGTGATGTGAGTTTTGATAACAATGTACAACAGGCATTGCTTGAAAAAATTCAATATCACCCTCCTCCAATGCTTGTCTCCTGCATTTCTTTATAAACCTTTCTGGCTCAGGTCCTATAGGTGGTATTGTTTCCTCATCATAGTCACTAGAGGAATAAGATGTGGCATAAGCTGATGGTGGAATATGTGAAATATTTGCTGCATCTTTTTTGCATGTTATTTGTAGTATTTCTTCTGTGTTAGAAGCAGCTGTTGCCATAGCATGTGCTGGGGCTAGAGGATGATATAAATCTGGTTCTTGTCTGTCGAGCTTGTCTTGGGTCTCAGGTCTTCAAAGAGGCAAGAGCAGTTGTTAGTTGCTATAAAGTTGTTCATTGCATGAATACATCAGTCTCAAAGGCGAAGAGTTCAAAGTATTAAAGTCTGTGCTAAAGTATTAAATTCTGTGCTAAAGTATTAAAGTCCATGCTAAAAACTTTCTGGTATTGAGTCCCAAACAAAAGCTGCAGCTGCAACAGCTGCTCTCTGGCATAGAGTCCCTGGCATAGAGTCCAAGGTTCCATGCAGGAACAGTGGCAGCAGCAGCAACAGTTGTTCCCTGGCATAGAGTCCGATGTTCTGAGCAGCAGCAGCAGGGACCACAGCCTTTTCTTCTTCTTTCTTCTTTTCCTCATCTTGTTCTTCCTCCATCCGTCGCTTGCACCCCATTACAGGGGCATTTTATTCATAAAACATCCAATCAGCTAAAAGCACGACTCTAAAACATTCTTTCAAAACCAATCTAAACTTAATTCTAATGTACAAAAGTAGTATGAAAGTAGTGTCAGTTCTTACCTAAAAAAGACATATATAATATTATCAATTTGCACAAATATACTCTCTGTTTTCTTACTTAAAATTTATGTATATAAGTTTATCTATTTATGTGAATAGTTCTATCTATTTATGCATATATTTCTAAATGTTCTAGAGATGTAAGCAAAGTTCTACTATGTTTTTGTTATGTCTGGAGCTAAGTTATGAACTTTAAACTAGGTCTTTGAGCCTTTACTAGCTAACACAGTTTCTTAAGGCACTTAAAATATATTTTTACTTACTTAAAGCTGTAACTTACACTTCCACTTCCTTAAAACTTAAACCTACACTTCTACTTCATACCTATGTGGCTTAATATATCTTAATTTCTCTAAAGGCTTTAATTCAACCCCTGCATTCATCTCTCTCTGTGAGGAACTCAGAGAGGCTTGCATTCCAACACTTGCCCAGAGTCAATTGGACCAGGGTCAAA
Source organism: Zonotrichia albicollis (assembly GCF_047830755.1). Taxonomy (NCBI): domain Eukaryota; kingdom Metazoa; phylum Chordata; class Aves; order Passeriformes; family Passerellidae; genus Zonotrichia; species Zonotrichia albicollis. The sequence continues at coordinate 17,035,710 of NC_133859.1, read as the reverse complement.
TGGATCCTTTTTCTCAGGATCATTCTCCTCAGGCGATGTTTCATTAACAAAAACAACAGTATCTGACAGCGATGCAGGTAGAGCATCCGCAAAGAAATGATCTGCATTCTTAAATTGTTGCAAAGCCGAATATACCACACGCCAAGTAATAATGTCATCAGGGTAGACTGAGACGTAGGGTTAGGAATTAGAGGGGTATTGATTAGAAATAGATATTTAGATTACATATTGCTTAATATTTGCTGCATTTTACTGTGCTAACTTCCTGTAAAAGGAAGACAGGGTGTACATGGGAGACAGAGTGTACATGCGAGAGCAATATGAAAGAATGCAAGGATGTGTGATAAGGGAAGGATGATGGTCACCAAAACAGGACAAAGTTACAAGGCTACCAAGATACCAAGGCTCCTCAGACCCCTGAACCAGATTAGACCAACCTCATGGTTTGGACTGTGACCAAAGGATCAGTAAGCATGTGTAAGAAGATGGAGTGCGAAGGTCAACTTTGATGAAAACCATTTACTTCATCCCATGCAACCCCCAATACAACTACCAGAGACAAGTACGCAGGCGCAAGGTACTGATAAGTTAATTAGCATACGAAGTGGGACAAGGTGGAGCCAGTATTGGAATATGAATCCCAATATTACCAGGTAGATTATGCCTGGGCCAGTCTGACCCCTGCTGCTGGGCCAAAGGCGACAGCTGTGGTGTATCACCCCAGAGACACCTTTAGCTTGCTGGTGGTTGCAGCTGGGCAGCTGAACAAGGCCAGGCTTGGTAGGAACTCCATTTACCTCAGGAGGGAAGGCTTCAGGCGAAGGGGAAGAGAAAGGAGATGGATTCTGCTGGAGGGTTAATATCCAGAGCTTTATTCCATGGTCACAGAGGTCTGAATCATAGTAACAGCTCCAACAGAATCCTGACTTCATGGCTTGATTCGGCTTTTAAGCTCAGGGACAGGGGAAGGGGAGGGACAGGTGAGCCACCAACCAGATGGGAGGGGCAGGGTCTCAAGGGACGAGGGACACCTAGACAGGCCAATGACCCCCAGGCCTGAGGGGCATCCTTTGAAAGTGACGAACCACATGACGCCTTGCTGGAATGTTAAAACTGAATGACAGCCCAGCAGGGGGCGAGGGGGGAAGGGGAAGAGGGGTATTGGCACACCTGGGGAAGGGACCCGGAAGTTTAAGACAGGATATCACAACACACCGCAACAAGCCAGGAAATGAATTTGCATAAATGTATTGCAAAACCTAACGTATATGTGTAGCAGGCACAGGGCCTGCAAGGCCTCCGTAGCAGTCAGCAGCCTAAGATAGGAAATGCCTAGTCATGATAACTGGACCTAAGAAGCCCCTCTTCCGCCCTCAGACCCTTGCTTATCACTCTGTAAGCCTATCGGTCATATTCACCTCGACCCGCCCCATTGGATAATTTCCAAAATCCCTATATCCTATAAAAAACCCTACTTCTGCCCAGTTCAGCAGAAGCTGTCACTGGGAACCTTCGCAAAAGCTGCCAATAAAGGACATCTCCATGGAACCTCACACAGTGCTTCTCCTCTCTCTCCCTGCGTCTGCTGCTGCTGCGGCCTTAGCAAAGCAAAAGAGCTGAGATCAGTAAAGAGCTAGAAGTAACCTAAGAGCTGAAATCGCTAAGAGCTGAACTGCTTGCTAAGGTTGTCTGTGGCTGAGAGCTGCCTGGGAGCCTGGACGGGCTGTGCTGAACAGGACTGCGCTATCTGGACCTGCGACAGCCAGCCGGGGATACCCCGAACACCAGCCGAGGCCCACATTATATATGTAACATTGTAGAGGATAAAAAAGAACACTGAAAGCAGGTAGATGTGCATGCCTCTGCAGAAGTATCCTGCATGCGCCCAGCCAAAAAAATACATACCTACTTTATAACTCACTTTGTCTTCGAGTTTTAGAGTCTTTCCGCATATAAAGACATCGTGATGAGTAATTTTGTAAACATTCATGGACCTTTTGCCAGTGAGTAATATTATAGGAACCATCTGATGGGTACCAGGGACAAAAATTGTCTGACCCATATAAGTAATTGAATGAAAAGGTCCCCCTGGTCCTCAGATTATGCTTATCCCCGAGCAAGGCAGACTGGTCCAGATAACTCGGCCCCTCTTGGAGACAGAGTGCCCCAATACCCACGCCGCTCGAAGCCGTGGCTACCTTTGGCAAGCTAAGTGGATTTCAGCTAGTGATTATCAGCTCCCTTAGGATTTCAGCAAGTGCTTGCCAAGGAACCAGAGGGCTAGGGATAGAAGCAGACGTGAGAGAGAGGAGAAGGAGAGGTCCTGGTGGTTCCACAGCAATGGTTTATTGGGGGGTCTGTGAAGGGTTCCAGCAACAGCTCTTCTTCTACCGAATGGGCTAAAACAGCCCCTTTTTATAGGGTATAGGGGGATCCAAACTTGTCCAATAGTAAGGGTTAGGGAAAAAGTGACCTATGGGGTTACAGAGATTAGCTATGGTTCCAGAGGCAGAAGACAGGAGCTTATTTTGCTGTCTCATCATGACTCAGCAGTTCCTACTGTTAAGTCTCAGCACGCCACGGGGCCATAGCAAACTCGGAGCCTGCTACAATTGAATGAGGCTTGGGATTGGAGTTTTGTCCTGGATTGACTATATGATGCTTGTATCCCCAATCGTCTGTTCTGTTTATGCTGAATAATAAGTTTTGCACCTTTAAGACTTGTTCCAAGAGTGAAGGGGGGAGAGAAGAAGCGCAGAGTTTTGGTTTATTTTTCAGAAAACTGCATTCACTTTTACACATTCCTGCTCCTGGACTGTGTTGTCTGCAGATGGACAGACTGGACAGACAGCGGGACAGAGCTCTCCTTTGCTTTTAGTTTTAGCTAGCTGAGACAAAGAAGTTCCCTGGACTGTGTTTTTTTTTTGTTTTTTTTTTTTTTTTTTTCCTTTTCTTTAGATCTGCTTAAACCTCCTCTGGGCTGAACACCAGCAGAGCACTGTCGCAGACATTTTTTCATAAAAATCCTTTCTTTAGGATTTTCCCTTCTGGGAAGCTGAGGCCCCAGAAAAAGAATGTAAATAATGGTTATCTGCTGCTGTGGAATGCAACAGGTGCACCTGTGATTGGCCCATCTTGGATGTTTACAATTAATGGCAAATCAAGGACCGAGCTCTCTCTGAGACAGAGTCGGAGAGAGCTCCTTTGTTATTCATTCTTTTCTATTCTTAGCTTTGCTAGCCTTCTGAGAACTTTTCCTTCTATTTCTTTTTAGTATAGTCATAATGTAGTATATATATCATAAAATAATAAATCAAGCCTTCTGATCATGGAATCAACATTCTCATCTCTCTCTTCACCTGCAAACCCTTGTGACCACGGTCACAGAGCACCGGCAGCTCACACCTGTGGCCCACCGGGTCGGGCCTGGGCCATGGCATTTCCAGTGCCGGAGGGACTGATAAGAGACTGAGTGAGCCAAGCTACAGCCCATGAAGGGGACTTTCTGAGTTTGTCTCTCTTTTGTTTAATACTGTTCAGGTTTTATTGTTTAATAAACAGGATTTTCCACTTTTCTTCAAGGAGGTATTTTTCCTGAACCGGTTGGGGGAGGGGCCGATTGAATCTGCTTTCTAGAGGAACCCCGTTGGGGATTCTCTCCCAAATTTGCCCTGAACCAGGACAAGTTTATATCCTTGTTCCCTGGTGTTTTGCGGAGAAAAGAAGAAACCTCACAACTTTATAAAAGTTGTAAAGCTCGGTGTGTTTATTTACGGCGCCGGACACATGCGGTGAAAACTCTTCTCAAAAGGCATGCGTACCTCTCAGAACTTCAGGTCTCTTTTTATCCCCCTCTCAAATACATATGCATACAGTTTCACAATAGATTCATACATATTCATTTTTATGGGTTTCGTGTGACTTTTACCACTAGTTCCTTTTTATCAGAAAGAATTCCGAGGTCAGGCTGACTTGCCCTTACAGCAGTCCCTGTCTCTCTCTATCTTCTTCTGTCTCCTCCCCTTTATCTCTGTCCTTCGCTGAAGTAACTTCACTGAGCTTAGGCCTTGCAGCCTGGCTAAATAACTAGGATTTCTAACCACAGGCTCAACTCAAAAATGTACATTTCACCTAAATTAAAATGGATTTCTATCCTGCAAAATTTTCACTTTGCTTCACCGGTGATGTGCAACAGAGAGTCTTTATGCAGTTTTTGGGATTTTGTTGCGCTTTGCCCAATTATAAGATATGTTCCCCTACCATTTGCAAAGGCTAACCTGTTCTATAGCCAGCGATGAAAGGCACTCCTTGGTTATCAGCTGAACACATGCACACTTGATTCGGTTAGAGTACACCACAGAACTGGATCACATCAGAAGTAATGAAGTCCCTGTTAATCGTGAGCCATTTGTGGCATATGAATGCGAGACTCACAAGCTGAGAACAAATTAATCTTCTTATTGCAGAGTTAAGACAGTACTTTTAGTGTGAGAATCTCTGTTCAGTTCTTTGCACACAACCTGGAAAACAAATGAGGACTCATGGTAGGTAGAGAGCCTCGTGGGATTCATCCAAATCTTTGCTTATCTGAAAGACAGGTGAGTTATCCAAACCCTTTCAGAAACTATGGCCGAGAATTCAAGGCCTAAAGAAAGGAACTTGGAACTGAGGGGCTGCTGTTGGGTCCAGCAGGGATTTCCAAAGGCTGTCCCTGTCTCTCCAGGAAGAGGAGGGGATGTGTCTGCTGCACTCCTACCCCTACGTCAACAGAAATAACCACTCCTCTGTATTTTAGAGAAATAAGCACCTTCTCTCAGCTCTCTGACTGCAACACAGACCTGTCTTAGGGAATCTCAGATCTTGCTCCATTGTCACAACATGGTTTTGAGGCAGTTGGTGCCATTAGCAGCTTAAGTGACCACACCAGCTGAGGAAATTCTGTTTATCCAGAAGAACTGATGCTCCTGACACAATGCTGCTCCCAGTAACTTGCCTGTCCCCAGCTGGGTGTGGTTGTCAGCTCTATAATTAGCCAGGGAGATACAACAAATGGTGGGTGAGCAGGGAGAAAGGCAGGATACAATGCTGTGTTGCTTCATGCCTCTGGAAGTGGCTGAGCACTCCAAGCAGGCAGGTTCACCCCGATGTGTGGGTGAACTTTTTCCCCACCAGCTCTCACTCACAAGTTCAGTGGCTATAGCTGTTTGCCATGTGAGAGTAGCATTTCCAGTCAGGGTTGGTGTCATGGTTTGGGCCTGGCACAGAGCCAGTGCCCCCATGAGTATACCCTCTCCCTGGTGTCTGCTGTGAGATGTGACCAGGAATAAGCAAAGCAGGCTCCAGCTTAGAAATAAAGAAAACTTTATTACCTAAACTACAAGAAAATAGGAAAAAAAAACTATAAGGGAAAAAATTGAAAACCTTACAAAAAGCACTTTCCTCCTCCCCACCACCAAAATTTCCCAATCCAATACATTCCCCCAAATGACCAATTGCCCAGTCTGGCACCACCCTTTAGAATACTCAAGCTTCAGTCCATGAAGAGGAGAGGAGTCCTTCTTGCACCGTAGGCTTCCCCTGGAAACACGCTGAAACCTCGTGTGCTTCCATGTCACTCGGCACCGCCCGGAAAGTCCTTTTGCCATGGTGACATCTTCCTTCCATGCCCAGTGCTCTCACCACTGTGCATGGACCAGAGCTGCTTTTAGGGTTGTCTTTTAAGGATGCCTTGTCTCACTCCAAAAAAGGCACAGTCTCTGCTTTGGGACATCTGCCCCCTCCATTTTTTCCCACCCCCTGAGGCCGAGGGGTACCCACAATGAACCCTCCTGGTTCTGAGGCACTGTCTCCCCCTAAATGCAGTCTCTGTGCCACAGGAATAAAACTGGTTCAGTCTATGGCCACACAAGAAAAGTCCAGCCAAAAGGCCACTCCAATCATCTCTCTCCCCACTCAGCCAGTCTTCTCTACTTCCCTCGGGCCAGGTCCTTGTTATCTCTTATCTCTCTTCTTATTCAGCTCCGAGGAGGATCAGAATTTTTGCGAGATCCCAATCATGAAAGAAAAGGGGTTAAAAATTTCAGTCTCTGCCTGTCCGAGAGCTCCGGCACTCCCACACTCACTGCTGCTCCGGCCGGGCACCTTCTCGCTGCACCCCCCCCTTCTCCTCCTTGGCTGGCTGCTATCACATTCCGTCGTTGCCGGCCCTCCCTCTCTCTCTCCTGGGAGGGCTGGGGGCGGGGGTGGGGGGGGGGGTGGTGGCTACCCGATGCCTCCTGGTGCTCCTCCACCCTTCCATCCTCAAGGGCCTCCTCACCCCCCATCTCTGTCCAGGCCCAGGCCTACCACATGGCTGCCCCTCCCCCACCCAGCAGCAGCAGCTGGACGAGGGAGGGCGATCCGACCTCTTTCGCCTCGAAGTCCCAAGAGAGCCTCCCAGGGCCGAAGCTCTGGTTTTTAACCCCTGTATGTTCTCGGAGGTGTGTCCAAACCCCACTGGCCACACCAGGTGCCAATATCAAAATCCGAGCACACATTGGTTTGACCACAGCATCCCAGAATTCCCACTTCTTCCTGGTCAAACCACCACAGTTGGTTGGGATGGGAGCTTATTTTGAGGCTCAGAGCTTGGTTTCATATTCCTTCAGGGAAGCTTTCCAGGCAGTGATAAAAGCAGTGATGGTAGTAGCACGTTGCCTATCCTGAGAGAACTGATCTTGGCTTCAAGGGACATGGGGCTTCCCACAACATACGGCATTCCCAGGGGATGTGCTAGTGGAGGGTGTTTGTTTTACTGTCTGACCTCACTTATTTAGAAAGTGTTACAAAAAAACAGTGAACAAACCTTCCCTGCTCCACCGCCAGCTATTTGGCCTCTGGGTCATCTAGCTCCTATTGAATCTTTGGTGATTATTTAGACTAATTACATGCATGTTTGCACAATCAGTAGCACAAGAGTAGGAAGCACAACTGATTGCTGAGCAACTGAGCTCTGTGTGTTTTGGTAAACGGCTCCCTCCCTCTGCTCCACAGGCAGGCGGGGATGCGGGATCTGTTGCCTTCTGATACAAGGCTGGCGACCTGGTTTCAAGAGACAGCACGGCGGCCCATTCTCCAGGGCCGCTGGGGCCTAAGAAACACACTAACACTAACTTGGTGAATGGTCAAAGGCTTTTATTGTCTCTTCTCGTGGGGTTTTATAGTCTAAGGGGCTTGTACGTCAAAAAGGGGGTCTGTCTTTACCATCTATGGTTAGTACGGGATGGAAAGTTACTGGGCAAATGGAAAATTACTGGCATCTGCTTTAGGGGGCTGCATTCCTATGTTAATTTTCTTATCTAAGGGAACACGGGCCCTGTCTTCCCGTAGCATCACGAGATCTTCCGAACGCCTGGCCCTATCTGCTACAGGGATCCATATGGACCATGCATTCCTGGGCATCCCTGCTGGCTTTGGGCCATCCTGCTCTCACTGGTTCTGGTGAGGCTGCTCCCAATTTGCACAAGATGGAGAGAGCAGAGCATCTGTTGGGTTCAGCTGAGCTATGTCTTGATACATAACGGTCAAGGTTTTAGAACTGCATATGCTGCATGGAGAGGAGGTTTCCTGCCAGCTCTGTCTTCCCACGCCCTCTGGAGCAGTGCCCTAGATGTGAACCCACATACTAGCACCCAGAGTTAAAAGGGGGCTCACTCTTGCTCCATTACCTCAAATTGGTGACCTCAATGCCAAAAACCACTGGGAAGACCCTCACAAGATGCATTTTTGTCCCACTGATGCCTTGTGAAGGCTGACCTAGAACAGAGACTGGACGGAGCTAAAGAATAAAGTAGGTATTTATTAAAAGGCCTCAAATAGATCCACCTTGGGCAGCACAACCCAAAATGGCCACAAAATGGACAACGGGTCACGGGGTCTCACACTTTCATAAGTTTTGGTCCATTAGCATATTGGAGCTAATTGCCCAATTACAGCTTTAGCCTATGAAGTCCCATCTTTCTTGTTTTCTCTCTTCAGTCCACCATTGTTTATGCTCTTGGGCCTGAGAACTGGATCAGTTGTTCTTGGGTCCCCAGCTAGAGAAGGAATTGTTTTGTTTACCTGTTCTGTGCAGAGAGCTTACTATCCCCTAATATGAAGCCTAGATTTACACACTAAAGCAGAATAGAATCTGAAAAATATAAAAGCTAAAACCTGAGGCATCATTTCCCCCCTTTAGAGGCTCGAGAAGGCCTTTACCTTGTCGAGTCTCTACTCTAAACATTAACTAATAATAGGTATTTAATAACAGATGAGTATTGAACAATAATAAACAACTATTAACACAAACATCTAATAATAGACATCTAATAACAGATAAATATCTAACAGTACATGTTTAACAACAGTAATGTCTTGCACAGTTGGGTATCATGCGAAGAAGAATAATGATTATTGTGAACAGTTCTTTGGGCACAGAAGAGGAATCATTTAAAACAGGCTTTCATCTGCATTAGTCTCTGTTTTTACAGTTGTTTCAGGAACAGAAGTTTTCTTAACTCTGGAGTAGTGAATCCAGGGTCCTTTGCCAGCGACTTTGAGTGAGGTGAGGGTGGTCAGCAGGACTTGAAATGGTCCTCTCCACTTGGCTTGTAGAGGATCACTGTCCCACCACTTAACATAGACCCAGTCTCCAGGCTGGAACCGATGTGCAGGTGTGTCCAGTCCTATGGGTCTGGATAGTACAATGTAATTCTGGAGCTTCTGCAAAGTGGAACTTAAAGTCATTAGATATTTCTGCAAATTAAGTTTCCCCTTTATGTGAATTTCACCTGGAATACGTGGAATCTGATATGGCCTACCATACAGTATTTCACAGGGACTGATGTTATCCCTTTGCTTTGGTTGTATGCGGATTGTCAGTAAAGCTATAGGCAAGGCCTGAACCTATGTCATGGATGTTTCCTGACAAATTTTGATAATTTGTGTTTTGAGAGTCTCATTCATACGTTCAACTTTACCACTCGCTTGGGGTTTATAAGGTGTATGCAGATCTCAAGAAATTCCCAAAATCCAGCTAATTTCCTTAACCACTGTTGCAACGAATTGTGGTCCCCTATCTGATGACATCCCCAAGGGAACCCCGAACCTTGGAATTATATGATTGAGCAAAACTTTCACCACTTCCTTGGCTGTGTTAGTGCGACAGGGGTAAGCTTCTGGCCATCCACTGAAGGTGTCAACTTATACCAGTATGTACTGGTATCCCTCTTTGTGGGGTAACTCCACAAAATCTATTTGCCAGTAATCTCCAGGAAGATCTCCTGCTTTTGTAACTCCTAACGCAACTCTTTTTTTTTTTGTCAGGGTTGTTTTTACAGCAGATCTTACATTTGCTCGCTATTGATTATATATCGGTCATTCCCTTTCCTATTACTATCTTTTTCAAATGTTTCAGAAGATTTTCAACTCTGAAATGTGTGTTTTCATGTTGTCTCTGAGCCAGCTCCTGAAGGATCAGGGGTGGGGCTGCCACCTGTTTTGCTGGGGCAACAGCCCATCCACTCGCTGTTACCTCAGCTTTTAGGAACTTAGTTTGTGGTCTGCTTGGTCATATTTTGGGGTGAACCCTGACAAATCAACCTCTTTTTGTGGAATTACTGCAAAAATCCATTTTTCTGCAATCCCTCTTGCTGTTTTGTTAGCAAAGCAATTTCCTAATTCTGGAGTCGTTTTCCCTTTTTGATGACTTCTACACTGCATGATAGTTACTTCTGTGGGTTTTCTAATGCTCTCTAAGTGGGCAAGTATTGGTTCAGCATGTTTGATTTTATTACCTTGAGTGTTCAGAAGTCCTCTCTCCTTCCAGATGGCTCCATGGGTGTGGATAACACTAAAGGCATATTTAGAGTCAGTCCATATATTTACCTTTTTCCCTTCGCTCAGGTCTAGGGCTCTCATCAGTGCAATTGGTTCAGCTTTCTCTGATGACACATCTGCTGGCAGGGCCTTTGCCTCAGTCATGTTATCCTGCGTGATCACTGCATAGTCTATCATCCTTTTGCCATTTTTCATAAAGCTGCTTCCATCTGTAAAATGTTCCTAACCTGGATTTTCTAGGGGTATGTCTTTCAGGTCTGGTCGGCTGGAATAGACCTCTTTGATAGTCTGCAAACAATCATGTTCAGGCTCATTGTCAGTTAAGGTGGAGGATAAAAACATGGCAAGGTTAACAACAGTTGTTTTCAGGGTAACATTATCTTGTTCTAATAATAGCGATTGATATTTAAGCATCCGGTTGCTGGACAGCCAATGTCCCCCCTTTTGTTCGAGTATGGCCACTACTCCATGGGGTACATACACTACAGAGTGTCACTCAAGGGTGAGTTTTCGGGCCTCCTAGATCAAGATGATAGTGGCCACCACAGCCTTGAGGCACCCTGGCCAGCCTTGGGCAACATTGTCTAGATGTTTAGAAAAGTATGCCACAGCCCTCTGTTGGTTCCCAAGGTGCTGTGCTAGTACCCTCAGAGTTACATTCAGTCTCTCATGTGTGAAAAGTTCAAAAGTTTTAGTTAAGTCTGGCAGTCCTAGTGCTGGAGCTGATATCAGAGAGTGTTTCAGCTGTTTAAAAGCTGCACTGGTGTTTTCAGTCCATGTGATAATTCCCTTTTTAGCTGCTTTTAATGCTCTATATAGGGGTTTTACCAGCAGTCCATAATTTGCTATCCACAAAAGACACCAACCGACCATCCCCAGGAAAGCTTGCATCTCTCTCACAGTATGGGGCTCTGGAAGATGGTAGATGGCTTCTTTCCGTTTTTTGCTGAGCTGTCAGTGTCCAGGGAAGATCTCAAGCCCCAAGTAAACTACTGCTTCCTTAGCAATCTGTGATTTTTCTCTACGAAACACTGTACCTACTCAGTCCCAAAAAGTTTAATAGACTTACAGTGCATCGTATACAGTCATCTCTGGTTCTGGCTGCAATCAGGATGTCATCCACATATTGAAGAATAGCTCCTTCTGGCTCTTTTCCAATGCTCTAATTCCTTTGCTAGCTGGTTTCTGTAGGAGTGACGGGGGTCACACGGTAGGGACGGACGGAGATGAGATCTCTTTGAAGCCAAGTCGTATAACTTGCAGTTTATTACAAAGGGCGTGGGTTTATTACAGGGCCCTGTTGCGAGCCGCCAGCCGCAGCTCGGAGCAGGGACGAGAGAAGAGAGGCTTAAAGTGTAAGAGAGTCAATGGCAAAGGTTTAAGAGCGGAGAACATGTAGGAAGGAGGGGGTGAAGAAGGGCAGAGGGAAGACAAAGAGACAAAGAAAGAAAAGGGCGCGAAGAAGAGCTGGAGCAAAGAGATAAGGGAGAAGAGAGATAAGAGAGCGCGAAAAGAGAGCAAAAAGAGAGCGAAGCTGCCGTTACAATACAATAAATCATCTTCAGTGTTGAATATTCAGATTCTCATTAACCAATCTACTACAGCATGCATATCTTATAACATTTCCACACAACCTATAAAAATCACTACATTACCATACTATGTTTACTTTTTAAACCTTAAATCTTATTCTTTAGGCCCCATCTGCCAAGCTGCAGGGCCTGCTTGCAGAGGGAGTTGTTTCCTCCAGGGGGGATTACATTCAACTGGTCACATCACTGTTTTTCAGCAACTAAGGTATCTCAAAGGTTGCTTTCATTTCAATCTCGCTTATAGTTTCTATATTCTCAAAATCTTTTTCCAGGCAGTCATATTTAAAAGGCTTTCTTGTTTCATCCTCCCCAACAGGTTTCCAAATATTGAAGGGCTGTTTTTGAATCCTTGTGGTAAAACTGAGCATACAAGTTGAATCTTTCTTCCTGTCTCAGGATTTTCCCACTCAAAAGCAAAAAGCTCTTGGTTGTTTTTGTGCACAGGAATGCAGGAAAAGGTCTCCTTCAGGTCTACAACAGTAAACCACCATAATTCGTCTGTCAGTGTGGTCAAAAGGGTGTAGGGATTGGCTACTACTGGATGTTCATCCTCTGTAATTTTGTTAATTGCTCTCAAATCCTGTACTAATCTATAACTCTTGCCATCTGCTTTTTAACAGCTAAAATGGGGGTGTTGAATTTCGATTCACAATGTATTAATAAACCATGTTGTAGGAATCTTTTAATTATAGACACTAATGTTATGAACAAAAATTCAGTTAATATTTTTTTTGTGAGAAAGAGTTGCAGGAGGGCAGCCAGGTCTCAGGCGCTGCCAGGATTCTTAGTGCTTTGTTATTGTAATACCGGGTCGTTGAGGCTTATCTCTTCTTTTGTATTAGTAAAAAGCCTGGCTGGGTGCGGTGGACCCTTCCCCCGAGGCTGTGCTCTCTTACAACATAGGGAAGACACCTGAGAGGGTGGGGGGGGTTATGCAAAGTGACTCCAAAGTCCAGAATGCTTTGTGGGACCCCGACTCGAAATGCAACGAGAAAACCCCAAAAACAATGAGCCAAATAAGAATTGAGAGACTAAAATGATGTCTGGACATGAGGAGCCGATGGCTGAGCCTGCAGAGATGCGGAGCCCCTCTCGCCCTGACCATGGGAGTCGTCCCCAGCGCCGAGACTGAGGGGGACCGCACTGACAATGCAACATCTGACGGGGACCTCACGCCCTAAGGCTCCCATGAGGACTGGATCCCCGGCTCTGCCCCTAGTGGACGGAGCTGCGCATATCCTCCTCCTCTGAGTCGCCCTGGGAGACGCGACGGGGACTGCAGCCCTGCCGAGCCGCCCAATCCTGAGCTGATCACTTTTAATAAAGGCATTATAAAGGAGAAGAAGTCTCCTGGCCCTGTTTATTTCAGCTGGGGGCACTCGTCCGGAATAGCCACGCCGCAAGAAGACTCAAGACTGGCCATCTTGGACTTCAGGACAGCTGGCTACCAGGACCAGAGGGATCGGCACGGGAGCAGCGACGCAGAGGAGCACCGGAACACCGGATTGGTGAGAAAGCCGGTGGCGGGAGCGGGAGACGTGCGCATGTGTGTGTGAATGAGACGAAGGCCGGCAGCCGGACCTTCGAAGCAAGAGCGGACCTCTCAGTACTGCGGTTCCGGACTCCTGCGAAGGAGCCGGCCGGGAACAGGGGGCGGAGCTTGGAATTAGCGTGAGTGAGTCGTCTCCCAAGGGGGAATAAAGGGCCCCCCCCCCTCCGGGCGTGCGGAGGGAATATTTGTATGAGTGGCACGCACCCAAAATAGGCCCTGACAGAGGGAAGTCAGGCAGATTTGTCAGTCCCGAGAAGGATTCGGGTAGCAGTTGTAAGTCTCGAGAAGGATTCGCGTAAGATTTTGTCAGTCCCAAGAAGGATTTGGGTAGCTCATAAGCCCTGCAGGCAAAAGTAAGTCCTGGCACAGGAACCAGGCAAAAACCCCAGCGAAGGAGGCTGTGGTTTGCTTTTAAGTCCTGATACGGTGAAGCCTAAAAATTGGCGGGTTAGGCAAACTAAAAATCAGGCAGTTGTTTTTCCTGACTGAGGGAGTCAGGCACGACCCGGATTCTTAGGCCGAAGTTTCGTGTGTTCAAGTCCCAATAGATGTAAGACCTGACGTGGGGAAAGTTAGGCAATCAAGAGATTGGGCAGTTGTTTCAGTATAAAGTCCTGAGCATCAGGCAGAAATTTGAAGTTTCAGTGGAGGAGGCTGAAGCTCCTCAAAGAACGTTCTTTTTTGAAATTACCGATCAGTAAAGGCACCTTTAGGATTTTTTACTGTTAAGACCTGTAAAATGGGAGGGTGTAATAGTAGAAAGACCGGTAAGAGACTGAGGTATATACATCCTAATAGTCCCTTAGGAGAACTGTTAGTAAAATGGGATTCTATAGAGGCCACGGAGGGATTAGATAAAGCGAAAATGATCCATTATTGTATGGAAGTGTGGCCAGAATTAGAGATACAAGGAGGATGGCCTTGGTGTGGGATGAAGGATAAGTGGATGTGCCAGCTGTTAAATAATTATCTGACAGCTTGAGGGGATACTGATCCTGAGCAATTATTGTATGTAGCTTGTTGGTTAAAGAGCGCTGTTGGGGATGAAGGGGTGCAAATTTGTAAGGTACAGAGGAAGAAAGAGGGGAATGAAGGAGGGGATGATAGGACTAGTAAAAGATGGGATCCACTGGATTATTTGCCTCCTTCTGCCCCTCCTCTTTATAATGCTCTTCTCCAAGCACCTCAAATGGCAGGTCTGGTTCTTCCCCCGGCTGCCATCTCACTACCACCTGTTCAAACTCCTCCTTCTACCTCTTCAGCTCCCGCTATGATAAACCCAGTATCCCCTCCAGTTCCTTCTGCACCACCACAAGTGCCTACTCCACCTGCTGCATTCTCCACCCCTTCTCCAGCTGCACTTAATATTCACTCTGGCTCTTCTCCACTTCCTATTGCTGTCCCTTTACCTCCTCCTGGTTGGGACACAAATGTCTCCTCGCCCGATAAACAGCTATCAGCAAATACACCTGCTGATGGGCAGAACGTTCAAGGTAACCCAGATATCCCTCAAAGTAGTTTGGCATCTGAAGATGGGCCGTACTGTAGCACCAGATCCAAGACCTCCAAGGCAGAAAGACTCTTTCCCCTCAGAGAGGTTCCTATGGGAGGAGTAGCCGGAGGTGTTGGCTTTGTGAATGCTCCCCTAACTGCTTCTGAGGTGAGAGGATTCAAGAAAGAGTTGGGACATTTAGTTGAGGACCCAGTGGGCATAGCCAACCAAGTGGATCAATTTCTAGGTCCAAATATCTACACTTGGGGGGAGATGAATTCTATCCTGAGTATATTATTTTCCCCAGAAGAGGTCCAGATAATTCTTATGCGGCTGGCATAAGAATTTGGGAGAAAGATAACCGTCCAGGACCCCAGGTGCCATCAGGTGAACAGAAATTGCCACTAACGGATCCCAGCTGGAACCCTAACCAGGAGGAGGGGAGGAAGGCCATGATGGATTATATGTCTTTGATAATACGGGGGATCAAAGAGTCAGTTCCCAAAGGAACTAACACCCAATTGGCATTTAAGGGCATGCAGGAGAAAGAGGAAGCTCCTGCTGCCTGGCTTAATCGCCTAAGGCGGAACTTCCAGTTGTACTCTAGAATAGACCCAGACACCCCAGAAAGTCAAATGCTACTAAAAGTCCAATTTGTTACCAAATCTTGGCCTGATATAAGGAGAAAACTGGAAAAGATGGAAGATTGGCAAGAGAAGGACATTAATGAGTTATTAAGAGAGGCATTGAAGGTGTATTTAAGGAGGGAGGAAGAAAAGGCAAAGGCCAAGGCTAAGATCATGGTTGCTGTAGCTAGAGAAAGTGCAGGGTGGGCGGGACCACCACCAGGAGGAGGCAAGGATAGGCCTCTTGTACTGTCAGGTGCAACGGGGATAGAGACCCCTCAAGTCCCTTTGAGAGGACCATATTGCTATTACTGTGGAGAGCCAGGACACACCAGGAGGTTTTGTAGAAAGCTCAGTCTCGATGTGGCAATAGCCAGGGAACAAGATAATTTAGGGAAGATCCTTAGAGGTGATGAGTAGAGGGTCAGGGGCTTTATACTTTAGGGGACCTGATGCGACATCTAGAAGACCCCTTGGTAAACTTTTGGTGGGACCCCTAAACGAAGAATTAGAATTTTTGGTGGATACAAGAGCAGATAAGTCCTGTCTCAACAAAGTAACATCTGAATTTAGACAAAAACCAGCTAGGCAGAAAGGATATCCAATACCACCAAAACTGGCCAGTAAGATTTAACTTATTATAAGTGGTGTGAAAGTAAAAGGTACCTTATTGTTGTCTTGTTGTGTGTGTGAGAGTGAGTCACAAGAAAAGTCAGCCTCAACTTCCCGGGCAGGTGGGAAGGGGGCATTGGGAGTGTGTGTGTGTGTGTGTGTGACCTGCAAACCAGGCTTGTGTCCCCCGGGCGGGTGGGGGCTGTGACCTAAGCGTGTGTGTGTGTGACCTGCAAACCATACTAGTGCTCCCCAGATGTGTGAGGGAGCCGTAGCT